>NC_068968.1:24564291-25173359 GCF_026419915.1 Harpia harpyja | reverse complement strand
CCGTCGGTGTCTAATACTTCCCACTTTCCCTCGCCTCTCTCTTTTCCCTCTTATTCATCAACTCTGTTATCCCTCTTTTCCCTCGCCAGTCTCTTTCCCTGGTTTCTCTCGCCTCTCTCTCTGTTCCCTGGCTTTCCTCTTTTCTATGAAATCTCTCTTTTCCCTATTTCCAGTCAGCCCTCTCTTTTCCCTCTTTCCCCTCGCCAGTCACTTTTCCTTCCTTTCCCTCGCCAGTCTCTTTTAACCTCTATTCCCTCCGTGTCTAATTTTCCCACTTACACTCCACTCCCTCTTTTCCATGAACTCTCTCGTTCCCCTATTTCCAGTCAACTCTCTCTCTTCCCTCTTCCCCCCTCGCCAGTCTCTTTCCCCTGGTTTATCTCGCCTCTCTCTTTCCCTCGCCAGTCTCTTTTATATCTCTTCCCTTGGTGTCTAATTCTTCCCACTTGCACTCGCCTCCCTCTTTTTTCTATTAACTCTCTCTTGTCCTTGTTTTCCCTCGCCTGTCTCTTTCCCTCTGATTTCCCTCGTCAGTCTCTTTCCCCTGCTTTCCCTCAACCCTCTCTTTTCCCTCGACAGTCACTTTCCCCCCCTTTCCCTCGCCAGTCTCTGTTATCTCTCTTCCCTCGGTGTCTAATACTTCCCAGTTTCACTCGCCTCCGTCTTTTCCATTAACTCTCTTGTCCTTGTTTTTTCTCAGCTCTCTCTTTTCCAAGTTTTCCCTCGACAGTCACTTTCCCCCCCTTTCCCTCGCCAGTCTCTGTTATCTCTCTTCCCTCGGTGTCTAATACTTCCCAGTTTCACTCGCCTCCGTCTTTTCCATTAACTCTCTTGTCCTTGTTTTTTCTCAGGTCTCTCTTTTCCAAGTTTTCCCTCGACTGTCACTTTTCCCCCGTTTCCCTCGCCAGTCTCTGTTATGTCTCTTCCCTCGGTGTCTAATTCTTCCCACTTTCACACGACTCCCTCTTTCCCCTCTCATTCCTCAATTCTCTGTTGTCCCTCGTTGCCCTCCCCTCTCTCTTTTACCTCTCTTCCCTCTAGGTCTAATTTTTCCACTTTCACACGCCTCTCTCTTTTCCCTGTTATTCGTCAACTCTGTTATCCCTCTTTTCCCTAGCCAGTCTCTTTCCCCTGGTTTCTCTCGCCTCTCTCTGTTCCCTGGCTTTCCTCTTTTCTATGAAATCTCTCTTTTCCCTATTTCCAGTCAGCCCTCTCTTTTCCCTCTTTCCCCTCGCCAGTCACTTTTCCTTCCTTTCCCTCGCCAGTCTCTTTTAACCTCTATTCCCTCCATGTCTACTTCTTCCCACTTACACTCCACTCCCTCTTTTCCATTAACTCTCTCGTTCCCCTATTTCCAGTCAACTCTCTCTTTTCCCTCTTCCCCCCCTCGCCAGTCTCTTTCCCCTGGTTTATCTCGCCTCTCTCTTTCCCTCGCCAGTCTCTTTTACGTCTCTTCCCTTGGTGTCTAATTCTTCCCACTTGCACTCGCCTCCCTCTTTTCCATTAACTCTCTCTTGTCCTTGTTTTCCCTCGCCTGTCTCTTTCCCTCTGCTTTCCCTCCATAGTCTCATTCCCCTGCTTTCCCTCAACCCTCTCTTTTCCCTCTTTCCCCTCGACAGTCACTTTTCCCCCCTTTCCCTCGCCAGTCTCTGTTATCTCTCTTCCGGCGGTGTCTAATACTTCCCACTTTCCCTCGCCTCTCTCTTTCCCCTGTTATTCGTCAACTCTGTTATCCCTCTTTTCCCTCGCCAGTCTCTGTCCCCTGGTTTCTCTCGCCTCTCTCTGTTCCCTGGCTTTCCTCTTTTCTATGAAATCTCTCTTTTCCCTATTTCCAGTCAGCCCTCTCTTTTCCCTCTTTCCCCTCGCCAGTCACTTTTCCTTCCTTTCCCTCGCCAGTCTCTTTTAACCTCTATTCCCTCCATGTCTACTTCTTCCCACTTACACTCCACTCCCTCTTTTCCATGAACTCTCTCGTTCCCCTATTTCCAGTCAACTCTCTCTTTTCCCTCTTCCCCCCTCGCCAGTCTCTTTCCCCTGGTTTATCTCGCCTCTCTCCTTCCCTCGCCAGTCTCTTTTATGTCTCTTCCCTTGGTGTCTAATTCTTCCCACTTGCACTCGCCTCCCTCTTTTCCATTAACTCTCTCTTGTCCTTGTTTTCCCTCGCCTGTCTCTTTCCCTCTGCTTTCCCTCCATAGTCTCTTTCCCCTGCTTTCCCTCAACCCTCTCTTTTCCCTCTTTCCCCTCGACAGTCACTTTTCCCCCCTTTCCCTCGCCAGTCTCTGTTATCTCTCTTCCCTCGGTGTCTAATTCTTCCCGCTTTCCCTCGCCTCCCTCTTTTCCATTAATTCTCTCTTGTCCTTGTTTTCCCTCGCCAGTCTCTTTTAACCTCTATTCCCTCCGTGTCTACTTCTTCCCACTTACACTCCACTCCCTCTTTTCCATGAACTCTCTCGTTCCCCTATTTCCAGTCAGCTCTCTCTTTTCCCTCTTCCCCCCTCGCCAGTCTCTTTCCCCTGGTTTATCTCGCCTCTTCTTCCCACTTTCACTCGCCTCCCTCTTTTCCATTAACTCTCTCTTGTTCTTGTTTTCCCTCGCCTGTCTCTTTCCCTCTGCTTTCCCTCCATAGTCTCTTTCCCGTGCTTTCCCTCAACCCTCTCTTTTCGCTCTTTCCCCTCGACAGTCACTTTTCCCCCCTTTCCCTCGCCAGTCTCTGTTATCTCTCTTCCCTCGGTGTCTAATACTTCCCAGTTTCACTCGCCTCCCTCTTTTCCATTAACTCTCTTGTCCTTGTTTTTTCTCAACTCTCTCTTTTCCAAGTTTTCCCTCGACTGTCACTTTTCCCCCGTTTCCCTCGCCAGTCTCTGTTCTCTCTCTTCCCTCGGTGTCTAATACTTCCCACTTTCCCTCGCCTCTCTCTTTCCCCTGTTATTCGTCAACTCTCTTATCCCTCTTTTCCCTCGCCAGTCTCTTTCCCCGGTTTCTCTCGCCTCTCTCTGTTCCCTGGCATTCCTCTTTTCTATGAAATCTCTCTTTTCCCTATTTCCAGTCAGCCCTCTCTTTTCCCTCCTTCCCCTCGCCAGTCACTTTTCCTTCCTTTCCCTCGCCAGTCTCTTTTAACCTCTATTCCCTCCGTGTCTAATTCTTCCCACTTACACTCCACTCCCTCTTTTCCATGAACTCTATCGTTCCCCTATTTCCAGTCAACTCTCTCTCTTCCCTCTTCCCCCCTCGCCAGTCTCTTTCCCCTGGTTTATCTCGCCTCTTCTTCCCACTTTCACTCGCCTCCCTCTTTTCCATTAACTCTCTCTTGTCCTTGTTTTCCCTCGCCTGTCTCTTTCCCTCTGCTTTCCCTCCATAGTCTCTTTCCCCTGCTTTCCCTCAACCCTCTCTTTTCCCTCTTTCCCCTCGACAGTCACTTTTCCCCCCTTTCCCTCGCCAGTCTCTGTTATCTCTCTTCCCTCGGTGTCTAATACTTCCCACTTGCACTCGCCCCTCTCTTTTCCATGAACTCTCTCTTGTCCTTGTATTCCCTCGCCTGTCTCTTTTCCCCTGCTTTCCCTCAACCCTCTCTTTTCCAAGTTTTCCCTCGACAGGCACTTTCCCCCCCTTTCCCTCGCCAGTCTCTGTTATCTCTCTTCCCTCGGTGTCTAATACTTCCCAGTTTCACTCGCCTCCCTCTTTTCCATTAACTCTCTTGTCCTTGTTTTTTCTCAGCTCTCTCTTTTCCAAGTTTTCCCTCGACTGTCACTTTTCCCCCGTTTCCCTCGCCAGTCTCTGTTATGTCTCTTCCCTCGGTGTCTAATTCTTCCCACTTTCACACGACTCCCTCTTTCCCCTCTCATTCCTCAATTCTCTGTTGTCCCTCGTTGCCCTCCCCTCTCTCTTTTACCTCTCTTCCCTCTAGGTCTAATTTTTCCACTTTAACACGCCTCTCTCTTTTCCCTGTTATTCGTCAACTCTGTTATCCCTCTTTTCCCTCGCCAGTCTCTTTCCCCTGGTTTCTCTCGCCTCTCTCTGTTCCCCGGCTTTCCTCTTTTCTATGAAATCTCTCTTTTCCCTATTTCCAGTCAGCCCTCTCTTTTCCCTCTTTCCCCTCGCCAGTCACTTTTCCTTCCTTTCCCTCGCCAGTCTCTTTTAACCTCTATTCCCTCCGTGTCTAATTCTTCCCACTTACACTCCACTCCCTCTTTTCCATGAACTCTCTCGTTCCCCTATTTCCAGTCAACTCTCTCTCTTCCCTCTTCCCCCCTCGCCAGTCTCTTTCCCCTGGTTTATCTCGCCTCTCTCTTTCCCTCGCCAGTCTCTTTTACGTCTCTTCCCTTGGTGTCTAATTCTTCCCACTTGCACTCGCCCCTCTCTTTTCCATGAACTCTCTCTTGTCCTTTTCTTCCCTCGCCTGTCTCTTTTCCCCTGGTTTCTCTCGCCTCTCTCTCTGTTCCCTGGCTTTCCTTTTTTCTATGAAATCTCTCTTTTCCCTATTTCCAGTCAGCCCTCTCTTTTCCCTCTTTCCCCTCGCCAGTCACTTTTCCTTCCTTTCCCTCGCCAGTCTCTTTTAACCTCTATTCCCTCCGTGTCTAATTCTTCCCACTTACACTCCACTCCCTCTTTTCCATGAACTCTCTCGTTCCCCTATTTCCAGTCAACTCTCTCTCTTCCCTCTTCCCCCCTCGCCAGTCTCTTTCCCCTGGTTTATCTCGCCTCTCTCTTTCCCTCGCCAGTCTCTTTTATGTCTCTTCCCTTGGTGTCTAATTCTTCCCACTTGCACTCGCCTCCCTCTTTTTTCTATTAACTCTCTCTTGTCCTTGTTTTCCCTCGCCTGTCTCTTTCCCTCTGCTTTCCCTCCATAGTCTCTTTCCCCTGCTTTCCCTCAACCCTCTCTTTTCCCTCTTTCCCCTCGACAGTCACTTTTCCCCCCTTTCCCTCGCCAGTCTCTGTTATCTCTCTTCCCTCGGTGTCTAATTCTTCCCGCTTTCCCTCGCCTCCCTCTTTTCCATTAATTCTCTCTTGTCCTTGTTTTCCCTCGCCAGTCTCTTTTAACCTCTATTCCCTCCGTGTCTACTTGTTCCCACTTACACTCCACTCCCTCTTTTCCATGAACTCTCTCGTTCCCCTATTTCCAGTCAGCTCTCTCTTTTCCCTCTTCCCCCCTCGCCAGTCTCTTTCCCCTGGTTTATCTCGCCTCTTCTTCCCACTTTCACTCGCCTCCCTCTTTTCCATTAACTCTCTCTTGTTCTTGTTTTCCCTCGCCTGTCTCTTTCCCTCTGCTTTCCCTCCATAGTCTCTTTCCCGTGCTTTCCCTCAACCCTCTCTTTTCGCTCTTTCCCCTCGACAGTCACTTTTCCCCCCTTTCCCTCGCCAGTCTCTGTTATCTCTCTTCCCTCGGTGTCTAATACTTCCCAGTTTCACTCGCCTCCCTCTTTTCCATTAACTCTCTTGTCCTTGTTTTTTCTCAACTCTCTCTTTTCCAAGTTTTCCCTCGACTGTCACTTTTCCCCCGTTTCCCTCGCCAGTCTCTGTTCTCTCTCTTCCCTCGGTGTCTAATACTTCCCACTTTCCCTCGCCTCTCTCTTTCCCCTGTTATTCGTCAACTCTCTTATCCCTCTTTTCCCTCGCCAGTCTCTTTCCCCGGTTTCTCTCGCCTCTCTCTGTTCCCTGGCATTCCTCTTTTCTATGAAATCTCTCTTTTCCCTATTTCCAGTCAGCCCTCTCTTTTCCCTCCTTCCCCTCGCCAGTCACTTTTCCTTCCTTTCCCTCGCCAGTCTCTTTTAACCTCTATTCCCTCCGTGTCTAATTCTTCCCACTTACACTCCACTCCCTCTTTTCCATGAACTCTCTCGTTCCCCTATTTCCAGTCAACTCTCTCTCTTCCCTCTTCCCCCCTCGCCAGTCTCTTTCCCCTGGTTTATCTCGCCTCTTCTTCCCACTTTCACTCGCCTCCCTCTTTTCCATTAACTCTCTCTTGTCCTTGTTTTCCCTCGCCTGTCTCTTTCCCTCTGCTTTCCCTCCATAGTCTCTTTCCCCTGCTTTCCCTCAACCCTCTCTTTTCCCTCTTTCCCCTCGACAGTCACTTTTCCCCCCTTTCCCTCGCCAGTCTCTGTTATCTCTCTTCCCTCGGTGTCTAATACTTCCCACTTGCACTCGCCCCTCTCTTTTCCATGAACTCTCTCTTGTCCTTGTATTCCCTCGCCTGTCTCTTTTCCCCTGCTTTCCCTCAACCCTCTCTTTTCCAAGTTTTCCCTCGACAGGCACTTTCCCCCCCTTTCCCTCGCCAGTCTCTGTTATCTCTCTTCCCTCGGTGTCTAATACTTCCCAGTTTCACTCGCCTCCCTCTTTTCCATTAACTCTCTTGTCCTTGTTTTTTCTCAGCTCTCTCTTTTCCAAGTTTTCCCTCGACTGTCACTTTTCCCCCGTTTCCCTCGCCAGTCTCTGTTATGTCTCTTCCCTCGGTGTCTAATTCTTCCCACTTTCACACGACTCCCTCTTTCCCCTCTCATTCCTCAATTCTCTGTTGTCCCTCGTTGCCCTCCCCTCTCTCTTTTACCTCTCTTCCCTCTAGGTCTAATTTTTCCACTTTAACACGCCTCTCTCTTTTCCCTGTTATTCAACTCTGTTATCCCTCTTTTCCCTCGCCAGTCTCTTTCCCCTGGTTTCTCTCGCCTCTCTCTGTTCCCTGGCTTTCCTCTTTTCTATGAAATCTCTCTTTTCCCTATTTCCAGTCAGCCCTCTCTTTTCCCTCTTTCCCCTCGCCAGTCACTTTTCCTTCCTTTCCCTCGCCAGTCTCTTTTAACCTCTATTCCCTCCGTGTCTAATTCTTCCCACTTACACTCCACTCCCTCTTTTCCATGAACTCTCTCGTTCCCCTATTTCCAGTCAACTCTCTCTCTTCCCTCTTCCCCCCTCGCCAGTCTCTTTCCCCTGGTTTATCTCGCCTCTCTCTTTCCCTCGCCAGTCTCTTTTATGTCTCTTCCCTTGGTGTCTAATTCTTCCCACTTTCACTCGCCTCCCTCTTTTCCATTAACTCTCTCGTCCTTGTTTTCCCTCGCCTGTCTCTTTCCCTCTGCTTTCCCTCCATAGTCTCTTTCCCCTGCTTTCCCTCAACCCTCTCTTTTCCCTCGACAGTCACTTTTCCCCCCTTTCCCTCGCCAGTCTCTGTTATCTCTCTTCCCTCGGTGTCTAATACTTCCCAGTTTCACTCGCCTCCGTCTTTTCCATTAACTCTCTTGTCCTTGTTTTTTCTCAGGTCTCTCTTTTCCAAGTTTTCCCTCGACTGTCACTTTTCCCCCGTTTCCCTCGCCAGTCTCTGTTATGTCTCTTCCCTCGGTGTCTAATTCTTCCCACTTTCACACGACTCCCTCTTTCCCCTCTCATTCCTCAATTCTCTGTTGTCCCTCGTTGCCCTCCCCTCTCTCTTTTACCTCTCTTCCCTCTAGGTCTAATTTTTCCACTTTCCCTCGCCTCTCTCTTTCCCCTGTTATTCGTCAACTCTGTTATCCCTCTTTTCCCTCGCCAGTCTCTGTCCCCTGGTTTCTCTCGCCTCTCTCTGTTCCCTGGCTTTCCTCTTTTCTATGAAATCTCTCTTTTCCCTATTTCCAGTCAGCCCTCTCTTTTCCCTCTTTCCCCTCGCCAGTCACTTTTCCTTCCTTTCCCTCGCCAGTCTCTTTTAACCTCTATTCCCTCCATGTCTACTTCTTCCCACTTACACTCCACTCCCTCTTTTCCATGAACTCTCTCGTTCCCCTATTTCCAGTCAACTCTCTCTCTTCCCTCTTCCCCCCTCGCCAGTCTCTTTCCCCTGGTTTATCTCGCCTCTCTCCTTCCCTCGCCAGTCTCTTTTATGTCTCTTCCCTTGGTGTCTAATTCTTCCCACTTGCACTCGCCTCCCTCTTTTCCATTAACTCTCTCTTGTCCTTGTTTTCCCTCGCCTGTCTCTTTCCCTCTGCTTTCCCTCCATAGTCTCTTTCCCCTGCTTTCCCTCAACCCTCTCTTTTCCCTCTTTCCCCTCGACAGTCACTTTTCCCCCCTTTCCCTCGCCAGTCTCTGTTATCTCTCTTCCCTCGGTGTCTAATTCTTCCCGCTTTCCCTCGCCTCCCTCTTTTCCATTAATTCTCTCTTGTCCTTGTTTTCCCTCGCCAGTCTCTTTTAACCTCTATTCCCTCCGTGTCTACTTCTTCCCACTTACACTCCACTCCCTCTTTTCCATGAACTCTCTCGTTCCCCTATTTCCAGTCAGCTCTCTCTTTTCCCTCTTCCCCCCTCGCCAGTCTCTTTCCCCTGGTTTATCTCGCCTCTTCTTCCCACTTTCACTCGCCTCCCTCTTTTCCATTAACTCTCTCTTGTTCTTGTTTTCCCTCGCCTGTCTCTTTCCCTCTGCTTTCCCTCCATAGTCTCTTTCCCGTGCTTTCCCTCAACCCTCTCTTTTCGCTCTTTCCCCTCGACAGTCACTTTTCCCCCCTTTCCCTCGCCAGTCTCTGTTATCTCTCTTCCCTCGGTGTCTAATACTTCCCAGTTTCACTCGCCTCCCTCTTTTCCATTAACTCTCTTGTCCTTGTTTTTTCTCAACTCTCTCTTTTCCAAGTTTTCCCTCGACTGTCACTTTTCCCCCGTTTCCCTCGCCAGTCTCTGTTCTCTCTCTTCCCTCGGTGTCTAATACTTCCCACTTTCCCTCGCCTCTCTCTTTCCCCTGTTATTCGTCAACTCTCTTATCCCTCTTTTCCCTCGCCAGTCTCTTTCCCCGGTTTCTCTCGCCTCTCTCTGTTCCCTGGCATTCCTCTTTTCTATGAAATCTCTCTTTTCCCTATTTCCAGTCAGCCCTCTCTTTTCCCTCCTTCCCCTCGCCAGTCACTTTTCCTTCCTTTCCCTCGCCAGTCTCTTTTAACCTCTATTCCCTCCGTGTCTAATTCTTCCCACTTACACTCCACTCCCTCTTTTCCATGAACTCTCTCGTTCCCCTATTTCCAGTCAACTCTCTCTCTTCCCTCTTCCCCCCTCGCCAGTCTCTTTCCCCTGGTTTATCTCGCCTCTTCTTCCCACTTTCACTCGCCTCCCTCTTTTCCATTAACTCTCTCTTGTCCTTGTTTTCCCTCGCCTGTCTCTTTCCCTCTGCTTTCCCTCCATAGTCTCTTTCCCCTGCTTTCCCTCAACCCTCTCTTTTCCCTCTTTCCCCTCGACAGTCACTTTTCCCCCCTTTCCCTCGCCAGTCTCTGTTATCTCTCTTCCCTCGGTGTCTAATACTTCCCACTTGCACTCGCCCCTCTCTTTTCCATGAACTCTCTCTTGTCCTTGTATTCCCTCGCCTGTCTCTTTTCCCCTGCTTTCCCTCAACCCTCTCTTTTCCAAGTTTTCCCTCGACAGGCACTTTCCCCCCCTTTCCCTCGCCAGTCTCTGTTATCTCTCTTCCCTCGGTGTCTAATACTTCCCAGTTTCACTCGCCTCCCTCTTTTCCATTAACTCTCTTGTCCTTGTTTTTTCTCAGCTCTCTCTTTTCCAAGTTTTCCCTCGACTGTCACTTTTCCCCCGTTTCCCTCGCCAGTCTCTGTTATGTCTCTTCCCTCGGTGTCTAATTCTTCCCACTTTCACACGACTCCCTCTTTCCCCTCTCATTCCTCAATTCTCTGTTGTCCCTCGTTGCCCTCCCCTCTCTCTTTTACCTCTCTTCCCTCTAGGTCTAATTTTTCCACTTTAACACGCCTCTCTCTTTTCCCTGTTATTCGTCAACTCTGTTATCCCTCTTTTCCCTCGCCAGTCTCTTTCCCCTGGTTTCTCTCGCCTCTCTCTGTTCCCTGGCTTTCCTCTTTTCTATGAAATCTCTCTTTTCCCTATTTCCAGTCAGCCCTCTCTTTTCCCTCTTTCCCCTCGCCAGTCACTTTTCCTTCCTTTCCCTCGCCAGTCTCTTTTAACCTCTATTCCCTCCGTGTCTAATTCTTCCCATTACACTCCACTCCCTCTTTTCCATGAACTCTCTCGTTCCCCTATTTCCAGTCAACTCTCTCTCTTCCCTCTTCCCCCCTCGCCAGTCTCTTTCCCCTGGTTTATCTCGCCTCTCTCTTTCCCTCGCCAGTCTCTTTTATGTCTCTTCCCTTGGTGTCTAATTCTTCCCACTTTCACTCGCCTCCCTCTTTTCCATTAACTCTCTCGTCCTTGTTTTCCCTCGCCTGTCTCTTTCCCTCTGCTTTCCCTCCATAGTCTCTTTCCCCTGCTTTCCCTCAACCCTCTCTTTTCCCTCGACAGTCACTTTTCCCCCCTTTCCCTCGCCAGTCTCTGTTATCTCTCTTCCCTCGGTGTCTAATACTTCCCAGTTTCACTCGCCTCCGTCTTTTCCATTAACTCTCTTGTCCTTGTTTTTTCTCAGGTCTCTCTTTTCCAAGTTTTCCCTCGACTGTCACTTTTCCCCCGTTTCCCTCGCCAGTCTCTGTTATGTCTCTTCCCTCGGTGTCTAATTCTTCCCACTTTCACACGACTCCCTCTTTCCCCTCTCATTCCTCAATTCTCTGTTGTCCCTCGTTGCCCTCCCCTCTCTCTTTTACCTCTCTTCCCTCTAGGTCTAATTTTTCCACTTTCACACGCCTCTCTCTTTTCCCTGTTATTCGTCAACTCTGTTATTCGTCAACTCTGTTATCCCTCAACTCTGTTATCCCTCTTTTCCCTAGCCAGTCTCTTTCCCCTGGTTTCTCTCGCCTCTCTCTGTTCCCTGGCTTTCCTCTTTTCTATGAAATCTCTCTTTTCCCTATTTCCAGTCAGCCCTCTCTTTTCCCTCTTTCCCCTCGCCAGTCACTTTTCCTTCCTTTCCCTCGCCAGTCTCTTTTAACCTCTATTCCCTCCATGTCTACTTCTTCCCACTTACACTCCACTCCCTCTTTTCCATGAACTCTCTCGTTCCCCTATTTCCAGTCAACTCTCTCTCTTCCCTCTTCCCCCCTCGCCAGTCTCTTTCCCCTGGTTTATCTCGCCTCTCTCCTTCCCTCGCCAGTCTCTTTTATGTCTCTTCCCTTGGTGTCTAATTCTTCCCACTTGCACTCGCCTCCCTCTTTTCCATTAACTCTCTCTTGTCCTTGTTTTCCCTCGCCTGTCTCTTTCCCTCTGCTTTCCCTCCATAGTCTCTTCCCCCTGCTTTCCCTCAACCCTCTCTTTTCCCTCTTTCCCCTCGACAGTCACTTTTCCCCCCTTTCCCTCGCCAGTCTCTGTTATCTCTCTTCCCTCGGTGTCTAATTCTTCCCGCTTTCCCTCGCCTCCCTCTTTTCCATTAATTCTCTCTTGTCCTTGTTTTCCCTCGCCAGTCTCTTTTAACCTCTATTCCCTCCGTGTCTACTTCTTCCCACTTACACTCCACTCCCTCTTTTCCATGAACTCTCTCGTTCCCCTATTTCCAGTCAACTCTCTCTTTTCCCTCTTCCCCCCTCGCCAGTCTCTTTCCCCTGGTTTATCTCGCCTCTTCTTCCCACTTCCACTCGCCTCCCTCTTTTCCATTAACTCTCTCTTGTTCTTGTTTTCCCTCGCCTGTCTCTTTCCCTCTGATTTCCCTCGTCAGTCTCTTTCCCCTGCTTTCCCTCAACCCTCTCTTTTCCCTCTTTCCCCTCGACAGTCACTTTTCCCCCCTTTCCCTCGCCAGTCTCGGTTATCTCTCTTCCCTCGGTGTCTAATACTTCCCAGTTTCACTCGCCTCCGTCTTTTCCATTAACTCTCTTGTCCTTGTTTTTCTCAGCTCTCTCTTTTCCAAGTTTTCCCTCGACTGTCACTTTTCCCCGTTTCCCTCGCCAGTCTCTGTTATGTCTCTTCCCTCGGTGTCTAATTCTTCCCACTTTCACCCGACTCCCTCTTTCCCCTCTCATTCATCAATTCTCTGTTGTCCCTCGTTGCCCTCCCCTCTCTCTTTTACCTCTCTTCCCTCTAGGTCTAATTTTTCCACTTTCACACGCCTCTCTCTTTTCCCTGCTATTCGTCAACTCTGTTATCCCTCTTTTCCCTAGCCAGTCTCTTTCCCCTGGTTTCTCTCACCTCTCTCTGTTCCCTGGCTTTCCTCTTTTCTATGAAATCTCTCTTTTCCCTATTTCCAGTCAGCCCTCTCTTTTCCCTCTTTCCCCTCGCCAGTCACTTTTCCTTCCTTTCCCTCGCCAGTCTCTTTTAACCTCTATTCCCTCCATGTCTACTTCTTCCCACTTACACTCCACTCCCTCTTTTCCATGAACTCTCTCGTTCCCCTATTTCCAGTCAACTCTCTCTTTTCCCTCTTCCCCCCTCGCCAGTCTCTTTCCCCTGGTTTATCTCGCCTCTTTTTCCCACTTTCACTCGCCTCCCTCTTTTCCATTAACTCTCTCTTGTCCTTGTTTTCCCTCGCCTGTCTCTTTCCCTCTGCTTTCCCTCCATAGTCTCTTTCCCCTGCTTTCCCTCAACCCTCTCTTTTCCCTCGACAGTCACTTTTCCCCCCTTTCCCTCGCCAGTCTCTGTTATGTCTCTTCCCTCGGTGTCTAATTCTTCCCACTTTCACCCGACTCCCTCTTTCCCCTCTCATTCCTCAATTCTCTGTTGTCCCTCGTTGCCCTCCCCTCTCTCTTTTACCTCTCTTCCCTCTAGGTCTAATTTTTCCACTTTCACACGCCTCTCTCTTTTCCCTGTTATTCGTCAACTCTGTTATCCCTCTTTTCCCTAGCCAGTCTCTTTCCCCTGGTTTCTCTCGCCTCTCTCTGTTCCCTGGCTTTCCTCTTTTCTATGAAATCTCTCTTTTCCCTATTTCCAGTCAGCCCTCTCTTTTCCCTCTTTCCCCTCGCCAGTCACTTTTCCTTCCTTTCCCTCGCCAGTCTCTTTTAACCTCTATTCCCTCCATGTCTACTTCTTCCCACTTACACTCCACTCCCTCTTTTCCATGAACTCTCTCGTTCCCCTATTTCCAGTCAACTCTCTCTTTTCCCTCTTCCCCCCTCGCCAGTCTCTTTCCCCTGGTTTATCTCGCCTCTCTATTTCCCTCGCCAGTCTCTTTTACGTCTCTTCCCTTGGTGTCTAATTCTTCCCACTTGCACTCGCCTCCCTCTTTTCCATTAACTCTCTCTTGTCCTTGTTTTCCCTCGCCTGTCTCTTTCCCTCTGCTTTCCCTCCATAGTCTCTTTCCCCTGCTTTCCCTCAACCCTCTCTTTTCCCTCTTTCCCCTCGACAGTCACTTTTCCCCATTTCCCTCGCCAGTCTCTGTTATCTCTCTTCCCTCGGTGTCTAATTCTTCCCACTTGCACTCGCCCCTCTCTTTTCCATGAACTCTCTCTTGTCCTTGTCTTCCCTCGCCTGTCTCTTTTCCCCTGCTTTCCCTCAACCCTCTCTTTTCCAAGTTTTCCCTCGACAGGCACTTTCCCCCCCTTTCCCTCGCCAGTCTCTGTTATCTCTCTTCCGTCGGTGTCTAATACTTCCCACTTTCCCTCGCCTCTCTCTTTTCCCTCTTATTCGTCAACTCTGTTATCCCTCTTTTCCCTAGCCAGTCTCTTTCCCCTGGTTTCTCTCGCCTCTCTCTGTTCCCTGGCTTTCCTCTTTTCTATGAAATCTCTCTTTTCCCTATTTCCAGTCAGCCCTCTCTTTTCCCTCTTTCCCCTCGCCAGTCACTTTTCCTTCCTTTCCCTCGCCAGTCTCTTTTAACCTCTATTCCCTCCATGTCTACTTCTTCCCACTTACACTCCACTCCCTCTTTTCCATGAACTCTCTCGTTCCCCTATTTCCAGTCAACTCTCTCTCTTCCCTCTTCCCCCCTCGCCAGTCTCTTTCCCCTGGTTTATCTCGCCTCTCTCTTTCCCTCGCCAGTCTCTTTTATGTCTCTTCCCTTGGTGTCTAATTCTTCCCACTTGCACTCGCCTCCCTCTTTTTTCTATTAACTCTCTCTTGTCCTTGTTTTCCCTCGCCTGTCTCTTTCCCTCTGCTTTCCCTCCATAGTCTCTTCCCCCTGCTTTCCCTCAACCCTCTCTTTTCCCTCTTTCCCCTCGACAGTCACTTTTCCCCCCCTTTCCCTCGCCAGTCTCTGTTATCTCTCTTCCCTCGGTGTCTAATTCTTCCCGCTTTCCCTCGCCTCCCTCTTTTCCATTAATTCTCTCTTGTCCTTGTTTTCTCTCGCCAGTCTCTTTTAACCTCTATTCCCTCCATGTCTACTTCTTCCCACTTACACTCCACTCCCTCTTTTCCATGAACTCTCTCGTTCCCCTATTTCCAGTCAACTCTCTCTTTTCCCTCTTCCCCCCTCGCCAGTCTCTTTCCCCTGGTTTATCTCGCCTCTTCTTCCCACTTCCACTCGCCTCCCTCTTTTCCATTAACTCTCTCTTGTCCTTGTTTTCCCTCGCCTGTCTCTTTCCCTCTGCTTTCCCTTCATAGTCTCTTTCCCCTGCTTTCCCTCAACCCTCTCTTTTCCCTCGACAGTCACTTTTCCCCCCCTTTCCCTCGCCAGTCTCTGTTATCTCTCTTCCCTCGGTGTCTAATACTTCCCAGTTTCACTCGCCTCCCTCTTTTCCATTAACTCTCTTGTCCTTGTTTTTTCTCAGCTCTCTCTTTTCCAAGTTTTCCCTCGACTGTCACTTTTCCCCCGTTTCCCTCGCCAGTCTCTGTTATGTCTCTTCCCTCGGTGTCTAATTCTTCCCACTTTCACACGACTCCCTCTTTCCCCTCTCATTCCTCAATTCTCTGTTGTCCCTCGTTGCCCTCCCCTCTCTCTTTTACCTCTCTTCCCTCTAGGTCTAATTTTTCCACTTTAACACGCCTCTCTCTTTTCCCTGTTATTCGTCAACTCTGTTATCCCTCTTTTCCCTCGCCAGTCTCTTTCCCCTGGTTTCTCTCGCCTCTCTCTGTTCCCTGGCTTTCCTCTTTTCTATGAAATCTCTCTTTTCCCTATTTCCAGTCAGCCCTCTCTTTTCCCTCTTTCCCCTCGCCAGTCACTTTTCCTTCCTTTCCCTCGCCAGTCTCTTTTAACCTCTATTCCCTCCATGTCTACTTCTTCCCACTTACACTCCACTCCCTCTTTTCCATGAACTCTCTCGTTCCCCTATTTCCAGTCAACTCTCTCTTTTCCCTCTTCCCCCCTCGCCAGTCTCTTTCCCCTGGTTTATCTCGCCTCTCTCTTTCCCTCGCCAGTCTCTTTTACGTCTCTTCCCTTGGTGTCTAATTCTTCCCACTTGCACTCGCCCCTCTCTTTTCCATGAACTCTCTCTTGTCCTTGTCTTCCCTCGCCTGTCTCTTTTCCCCTGCTTTCCCTCAACCCTCTCTTTTCCAAGTTTTCCCTCGACAGGCACTTTCCCCCCCTTTCCCTCGCCAGTCTCTGTTATCTCTCTTCCCTCGGTGTCTAATACTTCCCAGTTTCACTCGCCTCCCTCTTTTCCATTAACTCTCTTGTCCTTGTTTTTTCTCAACTCTCTCTTTTCCAAGTTTTCCCTCGACTGTCACTTTCCCCCCGTTTCCCTCGCCAGTCTCTGTTATCTCTCTTCCGTCGGTGTCTAATACTTCCCACTTTCCCTCGCCTCTCTCTTTTCCCTCTTATTCATCAACTCTGTTATCCCTCTTTTCCCTCGCCAGTCTCTTTCCCCTGGTTTCTCTCGCCTCTCTCTCTGTTCCCTGGCTTTCCTCTTTTCTATGAAATCTCTCTTTTCCCTATTTCCAGTCAGCCCTCTCTTTTCCCTCTTTCCCCTCGCCAGTCACTTTTCCTTCCTTTCCCTCGCCAGTCTCTTTTAACCTCTATTCCCTCCGTGTCTAATTTTCCCACTTACACTCCACTCCCTCTTTTCCATGAACTCTCTCGTTCCCCTATTTCCAGTCAACTCTCTCTCTTCCCTCTTCCCCCCTCGCCAGTCTCTTTCCCCTGGTTTATCTCGCCTCTCTCTTTCCCTCGCCAGTCTCTTTTATATCTCTTCCCTTGGTGTCTAATTCTTCCCACTTGCACTCGCCTCCCTCTTTTTTCTATTAACTCTCTCTTGTCCTTGTTTTCCCTCGCCTGTCTCTTTCCCTCTGCTTTCCCTCCATAGTCTCTTTCCCCTGCTTTCCCTCAACCCTCTCTTTTCCCTCGACAGTCACTTTCCCCCCCTTTCCCTCGCCAGTCTCTGTTATCTCTCTTCCCTCGGTGTCTAATACTTCCCAGTTTCACTCGCCTCCGTCTTTTCCATTAACTCTCTTGTCCTTGTTTTTTCTCAGCTCTCTCTTTTCCAAGTTTTCCCTCGACAGTCACTTTCCCCCCCTTTCCCTCGCCAGTCTCTGTTATCTCTCTTCCCTCGGTGTCTAATACTTCCCAGTTTCACTCGCCTCCGTCTTTTCCATTAACTCTCTTGTCCTTGTTTTTTCTCAGGTCTCTCTTTTCCAAGTTTTCCCTCGACTGTCACTTTTCCCCCGTTTCCCTCGCCAGTCTCTGTTATGTCTCTTCCCTCGGTGTCTAATTCTTCCCACTTTCACACGACTCCCTCTTTCCCCTCTCATTCCTCAATTCTCTGTTGTCCCTCGTTGCCCTCCCCTCTCTCTTTTACCTCTCTTCCCTCTAGGTCTAATTTTTCCACTTTCACACGCCTCTCTCTTTTCCCTGTTATTCGTCAACTCTGTTATCCCTCTTTTCCCTAGCCAGTCTCTTTCCCCTGGTTTCTCTCGCCTCTCTCTGTTCCCTGGCTTTCCTCTTTTCTATGAAATCTCTCTTTTCCCTATTTCCAGTCAGCCCTCTCTTTTCCCTCTTTCCCCTCGCCAGTCACTTTTCCTTCCTTTCCCTCGCCAGTCTCTTTTAACCTCTATTCCCTCCATGTCTACTTCTTCCCACTTACACTCCACTCCCTCTTTTCCATTAACTCTCTCGTTCCCCTATTTCCAGTCAACTCTCTCTTTTCCCTCTTCCCCCCTCGCCAGTCTCTTTCCCCTGGTTTATCTCGCCTCTCTCTTTCCCTCGCCAGTCTCTTTTACGTCTCTTCCCTTGGTGTCTAATTCTTCCCACTTGCACTCGCCTCCCTCTTTTCCATTAACTCTCTCTTGTCCTTGTTTTCCCTCGCCTGTCTCTTTCCCTCTGCTTTCCCTCCATAGTCTCATTCCCCTGCTTTCCCTCAACCCTCTCTTTTCCCTCTTTCCCCTCGACAGTCACTTTTCCCCCCTTTCCCTCGCCAGTCTCTGTTATCTCTCTTCCGGCGGTGTCTAATACTTCCCACTTTCCCTCGCCTCTCTCTTTCCCCTGTTATTCGTCAACTCTGTTATCCCTCTTTTCCCTCGCCAGTCTCTGTCCCCTGGTTTCTCTCGCCTCTCTCTGTTCCCTGGCTTTCCTCTTTTCTATGAAATCTCTCTTTTCCCTATTTCCAGTCAGCCCTCTCTTTTCCCTCTTTCCCCTCGCCAGTCACTTTTCCTTCCTTTCCCTCGCCAGTCTCTTTTAACCTCTATTCCCTCCATGTCTACTTCTTCCCACTTACACTCCACTCCCTCTTTTCCATGAACTCTCTCGTTCCCCTATTTCCAGTCAACTCTCTCTCTTCCCTCTTCCCCCCTCGCCAGTCTCTTTCCCCTGGTTTATCTCGCCTCTCTCCTTCCCTCGCCAGTCTCTTTTATGTCTCTTCCCTTGGTGTCTAATTCTTCCCACTTGCACTCGCCTCCCTCTTTTCCATTAACTCTCTCTTGTCCTTGTTTTCCCTCGCCTGTCTCTTTCCCTCTGCTTTCCCTCCATAGTCTCTTTCCCCTGCTTTCCCTCAACCCTCTCTTTTCCCTCTTTCCCCTCGACAGTCACTTTTCCCCCCTTTCCCTCGCCAGTCTCTGTTATCTCTCTTCCCTCGGTGTCTAATTCTTCCCGCTTTCCCTCGCCTCCCTCTTTTCCATTAATTCTCTCTTGTCCTTGTTTTCCCTCGCCAGTCTCTTTTAACCTCTATTCCCTCCGTGTCTACTTCTTCCCACTTACACTCCACTCCCTCTTTTCCATGAACTCTCTCGTTCCCCTATTTCCAGTCAGCTCTCTCTTTTCCCTCTTCCCCCCTCGCCAGTCTCTTTCCCCTGGTTTATCTCGCCTCTTCTTCCCACTTTCACTCGCCTCCCTCTTTTCCATTAACTCTCTCTTGTTCTTGTTTTCCCTCGCCTGTCTCTTTCCCTCTGCTTTCCCTCCATAGTCTCTTTCCCGTGCTTTCCCTCAACCCTCTCTTTTCGCTCTTTCCCCTCGACAGTCACTTTTCCCCCCTTTCCCTCGCCAGTCTCTGTTATCTCTCTTCCCTCGGTGTCTAATACTTCCCAGTTTCACTCGCCTCCCTCTTTTCCATTAACTCTCTTGTCCTTGTTTTTTCTCAACTCTCTCTTTTCCAAGTTTTCCCTCGACTGTCACTTTCCCCCCGTTTCCCTCGCCAGTCTCTGTTCTCTCTCTTCCCTCGGTGTCTAATACTTCCCACTTTCCCTCGCCTCTCTCTTTCCCCTGTTATTCGTCAACTCTCTTATCCCTCTTTTCCCTCGCCAGTCTCTTTCCCCGGTTTCTCTCGCCTCTCTCTGTTCCCTGGCATTCCTCTTTTCTATGAAATCTCTCTTTTCCCTATTTCCAGTCAGCCCTCTCTTTTCCCTCCTTCCCCTCGCCAGTCACTTTTCCTTCCTTTCCCTCGCCAGTCTCTTTTAACCTCTATTCCCTCCGTGTCTAATTCTTCCCACTTACACTCCACTCCCTCTTTTCCATGAACTCTCTCGTTCCCCTATTTCCAGTCAACTCTCTCTCTTCCCTCTTCCCCCCTCGCCAGTCTCTTTCCCCTGGTTTATCTCGCCTCTTCTTCCCACTTTCACTCGCCTCCCTCTTTTCCATTAACTCTCTCTTGTCCTTGTTTTCCCTCGCCTGTCTCTTTCCCTCTGCTTTCCCTCCATAGTCTCTTTCCCCTGCTTTCCCTCAACCCTCTCTTTTCCCTCTTTCCCCTCGACAGTCACTTTTCCCCCCTTTCCCTCGCCAGTCTCTGTTATCTCTCTTCCCTCGGTGTCTAATACTTCCCACTTGCACTCGCCCCTCTCTTTTCCATGAACTCTCTCTTGTCCTTGTATTCCCTCGCCTGTCTCTTTTCCCCTGCTTTCCCTCAACCC
Source organism: Harpia harpyja (assembly GCF_026419915.1). Classification (NCBI taxonomy): domain Eukaryota; kingdom Metazoa; phylum Chordata; class Aves; order Accipitriformes; family Accipitridae; genus Harpia; species Harpia harpyja. The sequence continues at coordinate 25,154,357 of NC_068968.1, read as the reverse complement.
TCTCTTTTCCAAGTTTTCCCTCGACAGGCACTTTCCCCCCCTTTCCCTCGCCAGTCTCTGTTATCTCTCTTCCCTCGGTGTCTAATACTTCCCAGTTTCACTCGCCTCCCTCTTTTCCATTAACTCTCTTGTCCTTGTTTTTTCTCAGCTCTCTCTTTTCCAAGTTTTCCCTCGACTGTCACTTTTCCCCCGTTTCCCTCGCCAGTCTCTGTTATGTCTCTTCCCTCGGTGTCTAATTCTTCCCACTTTCACACGACTCCCTCTTTCCCCTCTCATTCCTCAATTCTCTGTTGTCCCTCGTTGCCCTCCCCTCTCTCTTTTACCTCTCTTCCCTCTAGGTCTAATTTTTCCACTTTCACACGCCTCTCTCTTTTCCCTGTTATTCGTCAACTCTGTTATCCCTCTTTTCCCTCGCCAGTCTCTTTCCCCTGGTTTCTCTCGCCTCTCTCTGTTCCCCGGCTTTCCTCTTTTCTATGAAATCTCTCTTTTCCCTATTTCCAGTCAGCCCTCTCTTTTCCCTCTTTCCCCTCGCCAGTCACTTTTCCTTCCTTTCCCTCGCCAGTCTCTTTTAACCTCTATTCCCTCCGTGTCTAATTCTTCCCACTTACACTCCACTCCCTCTTTTCCATGAACTCTCTCGTTCCCCTATTTCCAGTCAACTCTCTCTCTTCCCTCTTCCCCCCTCGCCAGTCTCTTTCCCCTGGTTTATCTCGCCTCTCTCTTTCCCTCGCCAGTCTCTTTTACGTCTCTTCCCTTGGTGTCTAATTCTTCCCACTTGCACTCGCCCCTCTCTTTTCCATGAACTCTCTCTTGTCCTTGTCTTCCCTCGCCTGTCTCTTTTCCCCTGCTTTCCCTCAACCCTCTCTTTTCCAAGTTTTCCCTCGACAGGCACTTTCCCCCCCCTTTCCCTCGCCAGTCTCTGTTATCTCTCTTCCCTCGGTGTCTAATACTTCCCAGTTTCACTCGCCTCCCTCTTTTCCATTAACTCTCTTGTCCTTGTTTTTTCTCAACTCTCTCTTTTCCAAGTTTTCCCTCGACTGTCACTTTCCCCCCGTTTCCCTCGCCAGTCTCTGTTATCTCTCTTCCGTCGGTGTCTAATACTTCCCACTTTCCCTCGCCTCTCTCTTTTCCCTCTTATTCATCAACTCTGTTATCCCTCTTTTCCCTCGCCAGTCTCTTTCCCCTGGTTTCTCTCGCCTCTCTCTCTGTTCCCTGGCTTTCCTCTTTTCTATGAAATCTCTCTTTTCCCTATTTCCAGTCAGCCCTCTCTTTTCCCTCTTTCCCCTCGCCAGTCTCTTTTAACCTCTATTCCCTCCGTGTCTAATTCTTCCCACTTACACTCCACTCCCTCTTTTCCATGAACTCTCTCGTTCCCCTATTTCCAGTCAACTCTCTCTCTTCCCTCTTCCCCCCTCGCCAGTCTCTTTCCCCTGGTTTATCTCGCCTCTCTCTTTCCCTCGCCAGTCTCTTTTATGTCTCTTCCCTTGGTGTCTAATTCTTCCCACTTGCACTCGCCTCCCTCTTTTTTCTATTAACTCTCTCTTGTCCTTGTTTTCCCTCGCCTGTCTCTTTCCCTCTGCTTTCCCTCCATAGTCTCTTTCCCCTGCTTTCCCTCAACCCTCTCTTTTCCCTCGACAGTCACTTTTCCCCCCCTTTCCCTCGCCAGTCTCTGTTATCTCTCTTCCCTCGGTGTCTAATACTTCCCAGTTTCACTCGCCTCCGTCTTTTCCATTAACTCTCTTGTCCTTGTTTTTTCTCAGCTCTCTCTTTTCCAAGTTTTCCCTCGACAGTCACTTTCCCCCCCTTTCCCTCGCCAGTCTCTGTTATCTCTCTTCCCTCGGTGTCTAATACTTCCCAGTTTCACTCGCCTCCGTCTTTTCCATTAACTCTCTTGTCCTTGTTTTTTCTCAGCTCTCTCTTTTCCAAGTTTTCCCTCGACTGTCACTTTTCCCCCGTTTCCCTCGCCAGTCTCTGTTATGTCTCTTCCCTCGGTGTCTAATTCTTCCCACTTTCACCCGACTCCCTCTTTCCCCTCTCATTCCTCAATTCTCTGTTGTCCCTCGTTGCCCTCCCCTCTCTCTTTTACCTCTCTTCCCTCTAGGTCTAATTTTTCCACTTTCACACGCCTCTCTCTTTTCCCTGTTATTCGTCAACTCTGTTATCCCTCTTTTCCCTAGCCAGTCTCTTTCCCCTGGTTTCTCTCGCCTCTCTCTGTTCCCTGGCTTTCCTCTTTTCTATGAAATCTCTCTTTTCCCTATTTCCAGTCAGCCCTCTCTTTTCCCTCTTTCCCCTCGCCAGTCACTTTTCCCTCCTTTTCCTCGCCAGTCTCTGTTACCTCTCTTCCCTCGGTGTCTAATTCTTCCCACTTTTACTCACCTCCTTCTTTTCCATTAACTCTCTTGTCCTTGTTTTCCCTCGCCTGTCTCTTTTCCCCTGCTTTGCCATGACTCTCTCTTCTCCAACTTTTCCCTCGCCAGTCACCTTTCCCTCCTTTTCCTCGCCAGTCTCTGTTACCTCTCTTCCCTCGGTGTCTAATTCTTCCCACTTTCACCCGACTCCCTATTTCCCCTCTCATTCCTCAATTCTCTGTTGTCCCTCGTTGCCCTCCCCTCTCTCTTTTACCTCTCTTCCCTCTAGGTCTAATTTTTCCACTTTCCCTCGCCTCTCTCTTTTCCCTGTTATTCGTCAACTCTGTTATCTCTCTTTTCCCTCGCCAGTCTCTTTCCCCTGGTTTCTCTCGCCTCTCTCTGTTCCCTGGCTTTCCTCTTTTCTATGAAATCTCTCTTTTCCCTATTTCCAATCAACCCTCTCTTTTCCCTCTTCCCCCCTCGCCAGTCTCTTTCCCCTGGTTTATCTCGCCTCTCTCTTTCCCTCGCCAGTCTCTTTTACGTCTCTTCCCTTGGTGTCTAATTCTTCCCGCTTTCACTCGCCTCCCTCTTTTCCATTAACTCTCTCTTGTCCTTGTTTTCCCTCGCCTGTCTCTTTCCCTCTGATTTCCCTCGTCAGTCTCTTTCCCCTGCTTTCCCTCAACCCTCTCTTTTCCCTCTTTCCCCTCGACAGTCACTTTTCCCCCCTTTCCCTCGCCAGTCTCTGTTATCTCTCTTCCCTCGGTGTCTAATACTTCCCACTTGCCCTCGCCTCTCTCTTTTCCATGAACTCTCTCTTGTCCTTGTTTTCCCTCGCCTCTCTCTTTTCCCTGTAATTCGTCAACTCTGTTATCCCTCTTTTCCCTCGCCAGTCTCTTTCCCCTGGTTTCTCTCGCCTCTCTCTGTTCCCTGGCTTTCCTCTTTTCTATGAAATCTCTCTTTTCCCTATTTCCAGTCAGCCCTCTCTTTTCCCTCTTTCCCCTCGCCAGTCACTTTTCCTTCCTTTCCCTCGCCAGTCTCTTTTAACCTCTATTCCCTCCATGTCTACTTCTTCCCACTTACACTCCACTCCCTCTTTTCCATGAACTCTCTCGTTCCCCTATTTCCAGTCAACTCTCTCTTTTCCCTCTTCCCCCCTCGCCAGTCTCTTTCCCCTGGTTTATCTCGCCTCTCTCTTTCCCTCGCCAGTCTCTTTTACGTCTCTTCCCTTGGTGTCTAATTCTTCCCACTTGCACTCGCCCCTCTCTTTTCCATGAACTCTCTCTTGTCCTTGTCTTCCCTCGCCTGTCTCTTTTCCCCTGCTTTCCCTCAACCCTCTCTTTTCCAAGTTTTCCCTCGACAGGCACTTTCCCCCCCCTTTCCCTCGCCAGTCTCTGTTATCTCTCTTCCCTCGGTGTCTAATACTTCCCAGTTTCACTCGCCTCCCTCTTTTCCATTAACTCTCTTGTCCTTGTTTTTTCTCAACTCTCTCTTTTCCAAGTTTTCCCTCGACTGTCACTTTCCCCCCGTTTCCCTCGCCAGTCTCTGTTATCTCTCTTCCGTCGGTGTCTAATACTTCCCACTTTCCCTCGCCTCTCTCTTTTCCCTCTTATTCATCAACTCTGTTATCCCTCTTTTCCCTCGCCAGTCTCTTTCCCCTGGTTTCTCTCGCCTCTCTCTCTGTTCCCTGGCTTTCCTCTTTTCTATGAAATCTCTCTTTTCCCTATTTCCAGTCAGCCCTCTCTTTTCCCTCTTTCCCCTCGCCAGTCACTTTTCCTTCCTTTCCCTCGCCAGTCTCTTTTAACCTCTATTCCCTCCGTGTCTAATTTTCCCACTTACACTCCACTCCCTCTTTTCCATGAACTCTCTCGTTCCCCTATTTCCAGTCAACTCTCTCTCTTCCCTCTTCCCCCCTCGCCAGTCTCTTTCCCCTGGTTTATCTCGCCTCTCTCTTTCCCTCGCCAGTCTCTTTTATATCTCTTCCCTTGGTGTCTAATTCTTCCCACTTGCACTCGCCTCCCTCTTTTTTCTATTAACTCTCTCTTGTCCTTGTTTTCCCTCGCCTGTCTCTTTCCCTCTGCTTTCCCTCCATAGTCTCTTTCCCCTGCTTTCCCTCAACCCTCTCTTTTCCCTCGACAGTCACTTTCCCCCCCTTTCCCTCGCCAGTCTCTGTTATCTCTCTTCCCTCGGTGTCTAATACTTCCCAGTTTCACTCGCCTCCGTCTTTTCCATTAACTCTCTTGTCCTTGTTTTTTCTCAGCTCTCTCTTTTCCAAGTTTTCCCTCGACAGTCACTTTCCCCCCCTTTCCCTCGCCAGTCTCTGTTATCTCTCTTCCCTCGGTGTCTAATACTTCCCAGTTTCACTCGCCTCCGTCTTTTCCATTAACTCTCTTGTCCTTGTTTTTTCTCAGGTCTCTCTTTTCCAAGTTTTCCCTCGACTGTCACTTTTCCCCCGTTTCCCTCGCCAGTCTCTGTTATGTCTCTTCCCTCGGTGTCTAATTCTTCCCACTTTCACACGACTCCCTCTTTCCCCTCTCATTCCTCAATTCTCTGTTGTCCCTCGTTGCCCTCCCCTCTCTCTTTTACCTCTCTTCCCTCTAGGTCTAATTTTTCCACTTTCACACGCCTCTCTCTTTTCCCTGTTATTCGTCAACTCTGTTATCCCTCTTTTCCCTAGCCAGTCTCTTTCCCCTGGTTTCTCTCGCCTCTCTCTGTTCCCTGGCTTTCCTCTTTTCTATGAAATCTCTCTTTTCCCTATTTCCAGTCAGCCCTCTCTTTTCCCTCTTTCCCCTCGCCAGTCACTTTTCCTTCCTTTCCCTCGCCAGTCTCTTTTAACCTCTATTCCCTCCATGTCTACTTCTTCCCACTTACACTCCACTCCCTCTTTTCCATTAACTCTCTCGTTCCCCTATTTCCAGTCAACTCTCTCTTTTCCCTCTTCCCCCCTCGCCAGTCTCTTTCCCCTGGTTTATCTCGCCTCTCTCTTTCCCTCGCCAGTCTCTTTTACGTCTCTTCCCTTGGTGTCTAATTCTTCCCACTTGCACTCGCCTCCCTCTTTTCCATTAACTCTCTCTTGTCCTTGTTTTCCCTCGCCTGTCTCTTTCCCTCTGCTTTCCCTCCATAGTCTCATTCCCCTGCTTTCCCTCAACCCTCTCTTTTCCCTCTTTCCCCTCGACAGTCACTTTTCCCCCCTTTCCCTCGCCAGTCTCTGTTATCTCTCTTCCGGCGGTGTCTAATACTTCCCACTTTCCCTCGCCTCTCTCTTTCCCCTGTTATTCGTCAACTCTGTTATCCCTCTTTTCCCTCGCCAGTCTCTGTCCCCTGGTTTCTCTCGCCTCTCTCTGTTCCCTGGCTTTCCTCTTTTCTATGAAATCTCTCTTTTCCCTATTTCCAGTCAGCCCTCTCTTTTCCCTCTTTCCCCTCGCCAGTCACTTTTCCTTCCTTTCCCTCGCCAGTCTCTTTTAACCTCTATTCCCTCCATGTCTACTTCTTCCCACTTACACTCCACTCCCTCTTTTCCATGAACTCTCTCGTTCCCCTATTTCCAGTCAACTCTCTCTCTTCCCTCTTCCCCCCTCGCCAGTCTCTTTCCCCTGGTTTATCTCGCCTCTCTCCTTCCCTCGCCAGTCTCTTTTATGTCTCTTCCCTTGGTGTCTAATTCTTCCCACTTGCACTCGCCTCCCTCTTTTCCATTAACTCTCTCTTGTCCTTGTTTTCCCTCGCCTGTCTCTTTCCCTCTGCTTTCCCTCCATAGTCTCTTTCCCCTGCTTTCCCTCAACCCTCTCTTTTCCCTCTTTCCCCTCGACAGTCACTTTTCCCCCCTTTCCCTCGCCAGTCTCTGTTATCTCTCTTCCCTCGGTGTCTAATTCTTCCCGCTTTCCCTCGCCTCCCTCTTTTCCATTAATTCTCTCTTGTCCTTGTTTTCCCTCGCCAGTCTCTTTTAACCTCTATTCCCTCCGTGTCTACTTCTTCCCACTTACACTCCACTCCCTCTTTTCCATGAACTCTCTCGTTCCCCTATTTCCAGTCAGCTCTCTCTTTTCCCTCTTCCCCCCTCGCCAGTCTCTTTCCCCTGGTTTATCTCGCCTCTTCTTCCCACTTTCACTCGCCTCCCTCTTTTCCATTAACTCTCTCTTGTTCTTGTTTTCCCTCGCCTGTCTCTTTCCCTCTGCTTTCCCTCCATAGTCTCTTTCCCGTGCTTTCCCTCAACCCTCTCTTTTCGCTCTTTCCCCTCGACAGTCACTTTTCCCCCCTTTCCCTCGCCAGTCTCTGTTATCTCTCTTCCCTCGGTGTCTAATACTTCCCAGTTTCACTCGCCTCCCTCTTTTCCATTAACTCTCTTGTCCTTGTTTTTTTCTCAACTCTCTCTTTTCCAAGTTTTCCCTCGACTGTCACTTTCCCCCCGTTTCCCTCGCCAGTCTCTGTTCTCTCTCTTCCCTCGGTGTCTAATACTTCCCACTTTCCCTCGCCTCTCTCTTTCCCCTGTTATTCGTCAACTCTCTTATCCCTCTTTTCCCTCGCCAGTCTCTTTCCCCGGTTTCTCTCGCCTCTCTCTGTTCCCTGGCATTCCTCTTTTCTATGAAATCTCTCTTTTCCCTATTTCCAGTCAGCCCTCTCTTTTCCCTCCTTCCCCTCGCCAGTCACTTTTCCTTCCTTTCCCTCGCCAGTCTCTTTTAACCTCTATTCCCTCCGTGTCTAATTCTTCCCACTTACACTCCACTCCCTCTTTTCCATGAACTCTCTCGTTCCCCTATTTCCAGTCAACTCTCTCTCTTCCCTCTTCCCCCCTCGCCAGTCTCTTTCCCCTGGTTTATCTCGCCTCTTCTTCCCACTTTCACTCGCCTCCCTCTTTTCCATTAACTCTCTCTTGTCCTTGTTTTCCCTCGCCTGTCTCTTTCCCTCTGCTTTCCCTCCATAGTCTCTTTCCCCTGCTTTCCCTCAACCCTCTCTTTTCCCTCTTTCCCCTCGACAGTCACTTTTCCCCCCTTTCCCTCGCCAGTCTCTGTTATCTCTCTTCCCTCGGTGTCTAATACTTCCCACTTGCACTCGCCCCTCTCTTTTCCATGAACTCTCTCTTGTCCTTGTATTCCCTCGCCTGTCTCTTTTCCCCTGCTTTCCCTCAACCCTCTCTTTTCCAAGTTTTCCCTCGACAGGCACTTTCCCCCCCTTTCCCTCGCCAGTCTCTGTTATCTCTCTTCCCTCGGTGTCTAATACTTCCCAGTTTCACTCGCCTCCCTCTTTTCCATTAACTCTCTTGTCCTTGTTTTTTCTCAGCTCTCTCTTTTCCAAGTTTTCCCTCGACTGTCACTTTTCCCCCGTTTCCCTCGCCAGTCTCTGTTATGTCTCTTCCCTCGGTGTCTAATTCTTCCCACTTTCACACGACTCCCTCTTTCCCCTCTCATTCCTCAATTCTCTGTTGTCCCTCGTTGCCCTCCCCTCTCTCTTTTACCTCTCTTCCCTCTAGGTCTAATTTTTCCACTTTCACACGCCTCTCTCTTTTCCCTGTTATTCGTCAACTCTGTTATCCCTCTTTTCCCTCGCCAGTCTCTTTCCCCTGGTTTCTCTCGCCTCTCTCTGTTCCCCGGCTTTCCTCTTTTCTATGAAATCTCTCTTTTCCCTATTTCCAGTCAGCCCTCTCTTTTCCCTCTTTCCCCTCGCCAGTCACTTTTCCTTCCTTTCCCTCGCCAGTCTCTTTTAACCTCTATTCCCTCCGTGTCTAATTCTTCCCACTTACACTCCACTCCCTCTTTTCCATGAACTCTCTCGTTCCCCTATTTCCAGTCAACTCTCTCTCTTCCCTCTTCCCCCCTCGCCAGTCTCTTTCCCCTGGTTTATCTCGCCTCTCTCTTTCCCTCGCCAGTCTCTTTTACGTCTCTTCCCTTGGTGTCTAATTCTTCCCACTTGCACTCGCCCCTCTCTTTTCCATGAACTCTCTCTTGTCCTTGTCTTCCCTCGCCTGTCTCTTTTCCCCTGCTTTCCCTCAACCCTCTCTTTTCCAAGTTTTCCCTCGACAGGCACTTTCCCCCCCTTTCCCTCGCCAGTCTCTGTTATCTCTCTTCCCTCGGTGTCTAATACTTCCCAGTTTCACTCGCCTCCCTCTTTTCCATTAACTCTCTTGTCCTTGTTTTTTCTCAACTCTCTCTTTTCCAAGTTTTCCCTCGACTGTCACTTTCCCCCCGTTTCCCTCGCCAGTCTCTGTTATCTCTCTTCCGTCGGTGTCTAATACTTCCCACTTTCCCTCGCCTCTCTCTTTTCCCTCTTATTCATCAACTCTGTTATCCCTCTTTTCCCTCGCCAGTCTCTTTCCCCTGGTTTCTCTCGCCTCTCTCTCTGTTCCCTGGCTTTCCTCTTTTCTATGAAATCTCTCTTTTCCCTATTTCCAGTCAGCCCTCTCTTTTCCCTCTTTCCCCTCGCCAGTCTCTTTTAACCTCTATTCCCTCCGTGTCTAATTCTTCCCACTTACACTCCACTCCCTCTTTTCCATGAACTCTCTCGTTCCCCTATTTCCAGTCAACTCTCTCTCTTCCCTCTTCCCCCCTCGCCAGTCTCTTTCCCCTGGTTTATCTCGCCTCTCTCTTTCCCTCGCCAGTCTCTTTTATGTCTCTTCCCTTGGTGTCTAATTCTTCCCACTTGCACTCGCCTCCCTCTTTTTTCTATTAACTCTCTCTTGTCCTTGTTTTCCCTCGCCTGTCTCTTTCCCTCTGCTTTCCCTCCATAGTCTCTTTCCCCTGCTTTCCCTCAACCCTCTCTTTTCCCTCGACAGTCACTTTTCCCCCCTTTCCCTCGCCAGTCTCTGTTATCTCTCTTCCCTCGGTGTCTAATACTTCCCAGTTTCACTCGCCTCCGTCTTTTCCATTAACTCTCTTGTCCTTGTTTTTTCTCAGCTCTCTCTTTTCCAAGTTTTCCCTCGACAGTCACTTTCCCCCCCTTTCCCTCGCCAGTCTCTGTTATCTCTCTTCCCTCGGTGTCTAATACTTCCCAGTTTCACTCGCCTCCGTCTTTTCCATTAACTCTCTTGTCCTTGTTTTTTCTCAGCTCTCTCTTTTCCAAGTTTTCCCTCGACTGTCACTTTTCCCCCGTTTCCCTCGCCAGTCTCTGTTATGTCTCTTCCCTCGGTGTCTAATTCTTCCCACTTTCACCCGACTCCCTCTTTCCCCTCTCATTCCTCAATTCTCTGTTGTCCCTCGTTGCCCTCCCCTCTCTCTTTTACCTCTCTTCCCTCTAGGTCTAATTTTTCCACTTTCACACGCCTCTCTCTTTTCCCTGTTATTCGTCAACTCTGTTATCCCTCTTTTCCCTAGCCAGTCTCTTTCCCCTGGTTTCTCTCGCCTCTCTCTGTTCCCTGGCTTTCCTCTTTTCTATGAAATCTCTCTTTTCCCTATTTCCAGTCAGCCCTCTCTTTTCCCTCTTTCCCCTCGCCAGTCACTTTTCCCTCCTTTTCCTCGCCAGTCTCTGTTACCTCTCTTCCCTCGGTGTCTAATTCTTCCCACTTTTACTCACCTCCTTCTTTTCCATTAACTCTCTTGTCCTTGTTTTCCCTCGCCTGTCTCTTTTCCCCTGCTTTGCCATGACTCTCTCTTCTCCAACTTTTCCCTCGCCAGTCACCTTTCCCTCCTTTTCCTCGCCAGTCTCTGTTACCTCTCTTCCCTCGGTGTCTAATTCTTCCCACTTTCACCCGACTCCCTATTTCCCCTCTCATTCCTCAATTCTCTGTTGTCCCTCGTTGCCCTCCCCTCTCTCTTTTACCTCTCTTCCCTCTAGGTCTAATTTTTCCACTTTCCCTCGCCTCTCTCTTTTCCCTGTTATTCGTCAACTCTGTTATCTCTCTTTTCCCTCGCCAGTCTCTTTCCCCTGGTTTCTCTCGCCTCTCTCTGTTCCCTGGCTTTCCTCTTTTCTATGAAATCTCTCTTTTCCCTATTTCCAATCAACCCTCTCTTTTCCCTCTTCCCCCCTCGCCAGTCTCTTTCCCCTGGTTTATCTCGCCTCTCTCTTTCCCTCGCCAGTCTCTTTTACGTCTCTTCCCTTGGTGTCTAATTCTTCCCGCTTTCACTCGCCTCCCTCTTTTCCATTAACTCTCTCTTGTCCTTGTTTTCCCTCGCCTGTCTCTTTCCCTCTGATTTCCCTCGTCAGTCTCTTTCCCCTGCTTTCCCTCAACCCTCTCTTTTCCCTCTTTCCCCTCGACAGTCACTTTTCCCCCCTTTCCCTCGCCAGTCTCTGTTATCTCTCTTCCCTCGGTGTCTAATACTTCCCACTTGCCCTCGCCTCTCTCTTTTCCATGAACTCTCTCTTGTCCTTGTTTTCCCTCGCCTCTCTCTTTTCCCTGTAATTCGTCAACTCTGTTATCCCTCTTTTCCCTCGCCAGTCTCTTTCCCCTGGTTTCTCTCGCCTCTCTCTGTTCCCTGGCTTTCCTCTTTTCTATGAAATCTCTCTTTTCCCTATTTCCAATCAACCCTCTCTTTTCCCTCTTCCCCCCTCGCCAGTCTCTTTCCCCTGGTTTATCTCGCCTCTCTCTTTCCCTCGCCAGTCTCTGTTACCTCTCTTCCCTCGGTGTCTAATTCTTCCCACTTTCACTCACCTCCTTCTTTTCCATTAACTCTCTTGTCCTTGTTTTCCCTCGCCTGTCTCTTTCCCCCTGCTTTGCCATGACTCTCTCTTTTCCCTCTTTCCCCTCGCCAGTCACTTTTCCTTCCTTTCCCTCGCCAGTCTCTGTTATCTCTCTTCCGTCGGTGTCTAATACTTCCCACTTTCCCTCGCCTCTCTCTTTTCCCTGTTATTCGTCAGCTCTGTTATCCCTCTTTTCCCTCGCCAGTCTCTTTCCCCTGGTTTATCTCGCCTCTCGCTTTCCCTCGCCAGTCTCTGTTACCTCTCTTCCCTCGGTGTCCAATTCTTCCCACTTTCACCCGACTCCCTCTTTCCCCTCTCATTCCTCAATTCTCTGTTGTCCCTCGTTGCCTTCCCCTCTCTCTTTTACCTCTCTTCCCTCTAGGTCTAATTTTTCCACTTTCCCTCGCCTCTCTCTTTTCCCTGTTATTCGTCAACTCTGTTATCCCTCTTTTCCCTCGCCAGTCTCTTTCCCCTGGTTTCTCTCGCCTCTCTCTGTTCCCTGGCTTTCCTCTTTTCTATGAAATCTCTCTTTTCCCTATTTCCAGTCAGCCCTCTCTTTTCCCTCTTCCCCCCCTCGCCAGTCTCTTTCCCCTGGTTTATCTCGCCTCTCTCTTTCCCTCGCCAGTCTCTGTTACCTCTCTTCCCTCGGTGTCTAATTCTTCCCACTTTCACTCACCTCCTTCTTTTCCATTAACTCTCTTGTCCTTGTTTTCCCTCGCCTGTCTCTTTCCCCCTGCTTTGCCATGACTCTCTCTTTTCCAACTTTTCCCTCGCCAGTCACTTTTCCCTCCTTTTCCTCGCCAGTCTCTGTTACCTCTCTTCCCTCGGTGTCTAATTCTTCCCACTTTTACTCACCTCATTCTTTTCCATTAACTCTCTTGTCCTTGTTTTCCCTCGCCTGTCTCTTTTCCCCTGCTTTGCCATGACTCTCTCTTCTCCAACTTTTCCCTCGCCAGTCACCTTTCCCTCCTTTTCCTCGCCAGTCTCTGTTACCTCTCTTCCCTCGGTGTCTAATTCTTCCCACTTTCACCCGACTCCCTCTTTCCCCTCTCATTCCTCAATTCTCTGTTGTCCCTCGTTGCCCTCCCCTCTCTCTTTTACCTCTCTTCCCTCTAGGTCTAATTTTTCCACTTTCCCTCGCCTCTCTCTTTTCCCTGTTATTCGTCAACTCTGTTATCTCTCTTTTCCCTCGCCAGTCTCTTTCCCCTGGTTTCTCTCGCCTCTCTCTGTTCCCTGGCTTTCCTCTTTTCTATGAAATCTCTCTTTTCCCTATTTCCAATCAACCCTCTCTTTTCCCTCTTCCCCCCTCGCCAGTCTCTTTCCCCTGGTTTATCTCGCCTCTCTCTTTCCCTCGCCAGTCTCTTTTACGTCTCTTCCCTTGGTGTCTAATTCTTCCCGCTTTCACTCGCCTCCCTCTTTTCCATTAACTCTCTCTTGTCCTTGTTTTCCCTCGCCTGTCTCTTTCCCTCTGATTTCCCTCGTCAGTCTCTTTCCCCTGCTTTCCCTCAACCCTCTCTTTTCCCTCTTTCCCCTCGACAGTCACTTTCCCCCCCTTTCCCTCGCCAGTCTCTGTTATCTCTCTTCCCTCGGTGTCTAATACTTCCCACTTGCCCTCGCCTCTCTCTTTTCCATGAACTCTCTCTTGTCCAAGTTTTCCCTCGCCTCTCTCTTTTCCCTGTAATTCGTCAACTCTGTTATCCCTCTTTTCCCTCGCCAGTCTCTTTCCCCTGGTTTCTCTCGCCTCTCTCTGTTCCCTGGCTTTCCTCTTTTCTATGAAATCTCTCTTTTCCCTATTTCCAATCAACCCTCTCTTTTCCCTCTTCCCCCCTCGCCAGTCTCTTTCCCCTGGTTTATCTCGCCTCTCTCTTTCCCTCGCCAGTCTCTGTTACCTCTCTTCCCTCGGTGTCTAATTCTTCCCACTTTCACTCACCTCCTTTTTTTCCATTAACTCTCTTGTCCTTGTTTTCCCTCGCCTGTCTCTTTCCCCCTGCTTTGCCATGACTCTCTCTTTTCCCTCTTTCCCCTCGCCAGTCACTTTTCCTTCCTTTCCCTCGCCAGTCTCTTTTAACCTCTATTCCCTCCGTGCCTAATTTTCCCACTTACACTCCACTCCCTCTTTTCCATGAACTCTCTCGTTCCCCTATTTCCAGTCAACTCTCTCTCTTCCCTCTTCCCCCCTCGCCAGTCTCTTTCCCCTGGTTTATCTCGCCTCTTCTTCCCACTTTCACTCGCCTCCCTCTTTTCCATTAACTCTCTCTTGTCCTTGTTTTCCCTCGCCTGTCTCTTTCCCTCTGCTTTCCCTCCATAGTCTCTTTCCCCTGCTTTCCCTCAACCCTCTCTTTTCCCTCTTTCCCCTCGACAGTCACTTTTCCCCCCTTTCCCTCGCCAGTCTCTGTTATCTCTCTTCCCTCGGTGTCTAATACTTCCCACTTGCACTCGCCCCTCTCTTTTCCATGAACTCTCTCTTGTCCTTGTATTCCCTCGCCTGTCTCTTTTCCCCTGCTTTCCCTCAACCCTCTCTTTTCCAAGTTTTCCCTCGACAGGCACTTTCCCCCCCTTTCCCTCGCCAGTCTCTGTTATCTCTCTTCCCTCGGTGTCTAATACTTCCCAGTTTCACTCGCCTCCCTCTTTTCCATTAACTCTCTTGTCCTTGTTTTTTCTCAGCTCTCTCTTTTCCAAGTTTTCCCTCGACTGTCACTTTTCCCCCGTTTCCCTCGCCAGTCTCTGTTATGTCTCTTCCCTCGGTGTCTAATTCTTCCCACTTTCACACGACTCCCTCTTTCCCCTCTCATTCCTCAATTCTCTGTTGTCCCTCGTTGCCCTCCCCTCTCTCTTTTACCTCTCTTCCCTCTAGGTCTAATTTTTCCACTTTAACACGCCTCTCTCTTTTCCCTGTTATTCGTCAACTCTGTTATCCCTCTTTTCCCTCGCCAGTCTCTTTCCCCTGGTTTCTCTCGCCTCTCTCTGTTCCCTGGCTTTCCTCTTTTCTATGAAATCTCTCTTTTCCCTATTTCCAGTCAGCCCTCTCTTTCCCTCTTTCCCCTCGCCAGTCACTTTTCCTTCCTTTCCCTCGCCAGTCTCTTTTAACCTCTATTCCCTCCGTGTCTAATTCTTCCCATTACACTCCACTCCCTCTTTTCCATGAACTCTCTCGTTCCCCTATTTCCAGTCAACTCTCTCTCTTCCCTCTTCCCCCCTCGCCAGTCTCTTTCCCCTGGTTTATCTCGCCTCTCTCTTTCCCTCGCCAGTCTCTTTTATGTCTCTTCCCTTGGTGTCTAATTCTTCCCACTTTCACTCGCCTCCCTCTTTTCCATTAACTCTCTCGTCCTTGTTTTCCCTCGCCTGTCTCTTTCCCTCTGCTTTCCCTCCATAGTCTCTTTCCCTGCTTTCCCTCAACCCTCTCTTTTCCCTCGACAGTCACTTTTCCCCCCTTTCCCTCGCCAGTCTCTGTTATCTCTCTTCCCTCGGTGTCTAATACTTCCCAGTTTCACTCGCCTCCGTCTTTTCCATTAACTCTCTTGTCCTTGTTTTTTCTCAGGTCTCTCTTTTCCAAGTTTTCCCTCGACTGTCACTTTTCCCCCGTTTCCCTCGCCAGTCTCTGTTATGTCTCTTCCCTCGGTGTCTAATTCTTCCCACTTTCACACGACTCCCTCTTTCCCCTCTCATTCCTCAATTCTCTGTTGTCCCTCGTTGCCCTCCCCTCTCTCTTTTACCTCTCTTCCCTCTAGGTCTAATTTTTCCACTTTCCCTCGCCTCTCTCTTTCCCCTGTTATTCGTCAACTCTGTTATCCCTCTTTTCCCTCGCCAGTCTCTGTCCCCTGGTTTCTCTCGCCTCTCTCTGTTCCCTGGCTTTCCTCTTTTCTATGAAATCTCTCTTTTCCCTATTTCCAGTCAGCCCTCTCTTTTCCCTCTTTCCCCTCGCCAGTCACTTTTCCTTCCTTTCTCTCGCCAGTCTCTTTTAACCTCTATTCCCTCCATGTCTACTTCTTCCCACTTACACTCCACTCCCTCTTTTCCATGAACTCTCTCGTTCCCCTATTTCCAGTCAACTCTCTCTCTTCCCTCTTCCCCCCTCGCCAGTCTCTTTCCCCTGGTTTATCTCGCCTCTCTCCTTCCCTCGCCAGTCTCTTTTATGTCTCTTCCCTTGGTGTCTAATTCTTCCCACTTGCACTCGCCTCCCTCTTTTCCATTAACTCTCTCTTGTCCTTGTTTTCCCTCGCCTGTCTCTTTCCCTCTGCTTTCCCTCCATAGTCTCTTTCCCCTGCTTTCCCTCAACCCTCTCTTTTCCCTCTTTCCCCTCGACAGTCACTTTTCCCCCCCTTTCCCTCGCCAGTCTCTGTTATCTCTCTTCCCTCGGTGTCTAATTCTTCCCGCTTTCCCCTCGCCTCCCTCTTTTCCATTAATTCTCTCTTGTCCTTGTTTTCCCTCGCCAGTCTCTTTTAACCTCTATTCCCTCCGTGTCTACTTCTTCCCACTTACACTCCACTCCCTCTTTTCCATGAACTCTCTCGTTCCCCTATTTCCAGTCAGCTCTCTCTTTTCCCTCTTCCCCCCTCGCCAGTCTCTTTCCCCTGGTTTATCTCGCCTCTTCTTCCCACTTTCACTCGCCTCCCTCTTTTCCATTAACTCTCTCTTGTTCTTGTTTTCCCTCGCCTGTCTCTTTCCCTCTGCTTTCCCTCCATAGTCTCTTTCCCGTGCTTTCCCTCAACCCTCTCTTTTCGCTCTTTCCCCTCGACAGTCACTTTTCCCCCCCTTTCCCTCGCCAGTCTCTGTTATCTCTCTTCCCTCGGTGTCTAATACTTCCCAGTTTCACTCGCCTCCCTCTTTTCCATTAACTCTCTTGTCCTTGTTTTTTCTCAACTCTCTCTTTTCCAAGTTTTCCCTCGACTGTCACTTTTCCCCCGTTTCCCTCGCCAGTCTCTGTTCTCTCTCTTCCCTCGGTGTCTAATACTTCCCACTTTCCCTCGCCTCTCTCTTTCCCCTGTTATTCGTCAACTCTCTTATCCCTCTTTTCCCTCGCCAGTCTCTTTCCCCGGTTTCTCTCGCCTCTCTCTGTTCCCTGGCATTCCTCTTTTCTATGAAATCTCTCTTTTCCCTATTTCCAGTCAGCCCTCTCTTTTCCCTCTTTCCCCTCGCCAGTCACTTTTCCTTCCTTTCCCTCGCCAGTCTCTTTTAACCTCTATTCCCTCCGTGTCTAATTCTTCCCACTTACACTCCACTCCCTCTTTTCCATGAACTCTCTCGTTCCCCTATTTCCAGTCAACTCTCTCTCTTCCCTCTTCCCCCCTCGCCAGTCTCTTTCCCCTGGTTTATCTCGCCTCTCTCTTTCCCTCGCCAGTCTCTTTTATGTCTCTTCCCTTGGTGTCTAATTCTTCCCACTTTCACTCGCCTCCCTCTTTTCCATTAACTCTCTCGTCCTTGTTTTCCCTCGCCTGTCTCTTTCCCTCTGCTTTCCCTCCATAGTCTCTTTCCCCTGCTTTCCCTCAACCCTCTCTTTTCCCTCGACAGTCACTTTTCCCCCCTTTCCCTCGCCAGTCTCTGTTATCTCTCTTCCCTCGGTGTCTAATACTTCCCAGTTTCACTCGCCTCCGTCTTTTCCATTAACTCTCTTGTCCTTGTTTTTTCTCAGGTCTCTCTTTTCCAAGTTTTCCCTCGACTGTCACTTTTCCCCCGTTTCCCTCGCCAGTCTCTGTTATGTCTCTTCCCTCGGTGTCTAATTCTTCCCACTTTCACACGACTCCCTCTTTCCCCTCTCATTCCTCAATTCTCTGTTGTCCCTCGTTGCCCTCCCCTCTCTCTTTTACCTCTCTTCCCTCTAGGTCTAATTTTTCCACTTTCACACGCCTCTCTCTTTTCCCTGTTATTCGTCAACTCTGTTATTCGTCAACTCTGTTATCCCTCAACTCTGTTATCCCTCTTTTCCCTCGCCAGTCTCTTTCCCCTGGTTTCTCTCGCCTCTCTCTGTTCCCTGGCTTTCCTCTTTTCTATGAAATCTCTCTTTTCCCCTATTTCCAGTCAGCCCTCTCTTTTCCCTCTTTCCCCTCGCCAGTCACTTTTCCTTCCTTTCCCTCGCCAGTCTCTTTTAACCTCTATTCCCTCCGTGTCTAATTCTTCCCATTACACTCCACTCCCTCTTTTCCATGAACTCTCTCGTTCCCCTATTTCCAGTCAACTCTCTCTCTTCCCTCTTCCCCCCTCGCCAGTCTCTTTCCCCTGGTTTATCTCGCCTCTCTCTTTCCCTCGCCAGTCTCTTTTATGTCTCTTCCCTTGGTGTCTAATTCTTCCCACTTTCACTCGCCTCCCTCTTTTCCATTAACTCTCTCGTCCTTGTTTTCCCTCGCCTGTCTCTTTCCCTCTGCTTTCCCTCCATAGTCTCTTTCCCCTGCTTTCCCTCAACCCTCTCTTTTCCCTCGACAGTCACTTTTCCCCCCTTTCCCTCGCCAGTCTCTGTTATCTCTCTTCCCTCGGTGTCTAATACTTCCCAGTTTCACTCGCCTCCGTCTTTTCCATTAACTCTCTTGTCCTTGTTTTTTCTCAGGTCTCTCTTTTCCAAGTTTTCCCTCGACTGTCACTTTTCCCCCGTTTCCCTCGCCAGTCTCTGTTATGTCTCTTCCCTCGGTGTCTAATTCTTCCCACTTTCACACGACTCCCTCTTTCCCCTCTCATTCCTCAATTCTCTGTTGTCCCTCGTTGCCCTCCCCTCTCTCTTTTACCTCTCTTCCCTCTAGGTCTAATTTTTCCACTTTCACACGCCTCTCTCTTTTCCCTGTTATTCGTCAACTCTGTTATTCGTCAACTCTGTTATCCCTCAACTCTGTTATCCCTCTTTTCCCTCGCCAGTCTCTTTCCCCTGGTTTCTCTCGCCTCTCTCTGTTCCCTGGCTTTCCTCTTTTCTATGAAATCTCTCTTTTCCCTATTTCCAGTCAGCCCTCTCTTTTCCCTCTTTCCCCTCGCCAGTCACTTTTCCTTCCTTTCCCTCGCCAGTCTCTTTTAACCTCTATTCCCTCCGTGTCTAATTCTTCCCATTACACTCCACTCCCTCTTTTCCATGAACTCTTCGTTCCCCTATTTCCAGTCAACTCTCTCTCTTCCCTCTTCCCCCCTCGCCAGTCTCTTTCCCCTGGTTTATCTCGCCTCTCTCTTTCCCTCGCCAGTCTCTTTTATGTCTCTTCCTTGGTGTCTATTCTTCCACTTTCACTCGCCTCCCTCTTTTCCATAACTCTCTCGTCCTTGTTTTCCCTCGCCTGTCTCTTTCCCTCTGCTTTCCCTCCATAGTCTCTTTCCCCTGCTTTCCCTCAACCCTCTCTTTTCCCTCGACAGTCACTTTTCCCCCCTTTCCCTCGCCAGTCTCTGTTATCTCTCTTCCCTCGGTGTCTAATACTTCCCAGTTCACTCGCCTCCGTCTTTTCCATTAACTCTCTTGTCCTTGTTTTTTCTCAGGTCTCTCTTTTCAAGTTTTCCCTCGACTGTCACTTTTCCCCCGTTTCCCTCGCCAGTCTCTGTTATGTCTCTTCCCTCGGTGTCTAATTCTTCCCACTTTCACACGACTCCCTCTTTCCCCTCTCCATTCCTCAATTCTCTGTTGTCCCTCGTTGCCCTCCCCTCTCTCTTTTACCTCTCTTCCCTCTAGGTCTAATTTTTCCACTTCACACGCCTCTCTCTTTTCCCTGTTATTCGTCAACTCTGTTATTCGTCAACTCTGTTATCCCTCAACTCTGTTATCCCTCTTTTCCCTAGCAGTCTCTTTCCCCTGGTTTCTCTCGCCTCTCTCTGTTCCCTGGCTTTCCTCTTTTCTATGAAATCTCTCTTTTCCCTATTTCCAGTCAGCCCTCTCTTTTCCCTCTTTCCCCTCGCAGTCACTTTTCCTTCCTTTCCCTCGCCAGTCTCTTTTAACCTCTATTCCCTCCATGTCTACTTCTTCCCACTTACACTCCACTCCCTCTTTTCCATGAACTCTCTCGTTCCCCTATTTCCAGTCAACTCTCTCTCTTCCCTCTTCCCCCCTCGCCAGTCTCTTTCCCCTGGTTTATCTCGCCTCTCTCTTTCCCTCGCCAGTCTCTTTTATGTCTCTTCCCTTGGTGTCTAATTCTTCCCACTTGCACTCGCCTCCCTCTTTTTTCTATTAACTCTCTCTTGTCCTTGTTTTCCCTCGCCTGTCTCTTTCCCTCTGCTTTCCCTCCATAGTCTCTTCCCCCTGCTTTCCCTCAACCCTCTCTTTTCCCTCTTTCCCCTCGACAGTCACTTTTCCCCCCTTTCCCTCGCCAGTCTCTGTTATCTCTCTTCCGGCGGTGTCTAATACTTCCCACTTTCCCTCGCCTCTCTCTTTCCCCTGTTATTCGTCAACTCTGTTATCCCTCTTTTCCCTCGCCAGTCTCTGTCCCCTGGTTTCTCTCGCCTCTCTCTGTTCCCTGGCTTTCCTCTTTTCTATGAAATCTCTCTTTTCCCTATTTCCAGTCAGCCCTCTCTTTTCCCTCTTTCCCCTCGCCAGTCACTTTTCCTTCCTTTCCCTCGCCAGTCTCTTTTAACCTCTATTCCCTCCATGTCTACTTCTTCCCACTTACACTCCACTCCCTCTTTTCCATGAACTCTCTCGTTCCCCTATTTCCAGTCAACTCTCTCTCTTCCCTCTTCCCCCCTCGCCAGTCTCTTTCCCCTGGTTTATCTCGCCTCTCTCCTTCCCTCGCCAGTCTCTTTTATGTCTCTTCCCTTGGTGTCTAATTCTTCCCACTTTCACTCGCCTCCCTCTTTTCCATTAACTCTCTCGTCCTTGTTTTCCCTCGCCTGTCTCTTTCCCTCTGCTTTCCCTCCATAGTCTCTTTCCCCTGCTTTCCCTCAACCCTCTCTTTTCCCTCGACAGTCACTTTTCCCCCCTTTCCCTCGCCAGTCTCTGTTATCTCTCTTCCCTCGGTGTCTAATACTTCCCAGTTTCACTCGCCTCCGTCTTTTCCATTAACTCTCTTGTCCTTGTTTTTTCTCAGGTCTCTCTTTTCCAAGTTTTCCCTCGACTGTCACTTTTCCCCCGTTTCCCTCGCCAGTCTCTGTTATGTCTCTTCCCTCGGTGTCTAATTCTTCCCACTTTCACACGACTCCCTCTTTCCCCTCTCATTCCTCAATTCTCTGTTGTCCCTCGTTGCCCTCCCCTCTCTCTTTTACCTCTCTTCCCTCTAGGTCTAATTTTTCCACTTTCACACGCCTCTCTCTTTTCCCTGTTATTCGTCAACTCTGTTATTCGTCAACTCTCTTATCCCTCAACTCTGTTATCCCTCTTTTCCCTAGCCAGTCTCTTTCCCCTGGTTTCTCTCGCCTCTCTCTGTTCCCTGGCTTTCCTCTTTTCTATGAAATCTCTCTTTTCCCTATTTCCAGTCAGCCCTCTCTTTTCCCTCTTTCCCCTCGCCAGTCACTTTTCCTTCCTTTCCCTCGCCAGTCTCTTTTAACCTCTATTCCCTCCATGTCTACTTCTTCCCACTTACACTCCACTCCCTCTTTTCCATGAACTCTCTCGTTCCCCTATTTCCAGTCAACTCTCTCTCTTCCCTCTTCCCCCCTCGCCAGTCTCTTTCCCCTGGTTTATCTCGCCTCTCTCTTTCCCTCGCCAGTCTCTTTTATGTCTCTTCCCTTGGTGTCTAATTCTTCCCACTTGCACTCGCCTCCCTCTTTTTTCTATTAACTCTCTCTTGTCCTTGTTTTCCCTCGCCTGTCTCTTTCCCTCTGCTTTCCCTCCATAGTCTCTTCCCCCTGCTTTCCCTCAACCCTCTCTTTTCCCTCTTTCCCCTCGACAGTCACTTTTCCCCCCTTTCCCTCGCCAGTCTCTGTTATCTCTCTTCCCTCGGTGTCTAATTCTTCCCGCTTTCCCTCGCCTCCCTCTTTTCCATTAATTCTCTCTTGTCCTTGTTTTCCCTCGCCAGTCTCTTTTAACCTCTATTCCCTCCGTGTCTACTTCTTCCCACTTACACTCCACTCCCTCTTTTCCATGAACTCTCTCGTTCCCCCATTTCCAGTCAACTCTCTCTTTTCCCTCTTCCCCCCTCGCCAGTCTCTTTCCCCTGGTTTATCTCGCCTCTCTCTTTCCCTCGCCAGTCTCTTTTACGTCTCTTCCCTTGGTGTCTAATTCTTCCCACTTGCACTCGCCTCCCTCTTTTCCATTAACTCTCTCTTGTCCTTGTTTTCCCTCGCCTGTCTCTTTCCCTCTGCTTTCCCTCCATAGTCTCATTCCCCTGCTTTCCCTCAACCCTCTCTTTTCCCTCTTTCCCCTCGACAGTCACTTTTCCCCCCTTTCCCTCGCCAGTCTCTGTTATCTCTCTTCCGGCGGTGTCTAATACTTCCCACTTTCCCTCGCCTCTCTCTTTCCCCTGTTATTCGTCAACTCTGTTATCCCTCTTTTCCCTCGCCAGTCTCTGTCCCCTGGTTTCTCTCGCCTCTCTCTGTTCCCTGGCTTTCCTCTTTTCTATGAAATCTCTCTTTTCCCTATTTCCAGTCAGCCCTCTCTTTTCCCTCTTTCCCCTCGCCAGTCACTTTTCCTTCCTTTCCCTCGCCAGTCTCTTTTAACCTCTATTCCCTCCATGTCTACTTCTTCCCACTTACACTCCACTCCCTCTTTTCCATGAACTCTCTCGTTCCCCTATTTCCAGTCAACTCTCTCTCTTCCCTCTTCCCCCCTCGCCAGTCTCTTTCCCCTGGTTTATCTCGCCTCTCTCCTTCCCTCGCCAGTCTCTTTTATGTCTCTTCCCTTGGTGTCTAATTCTTCCCACTTGCACTCGCCTCCCTCTTTTCCATTAACTCTCTCTTGTCCTTGTTTTCCCTCGCCTGTCTCTTTCCCTCTGCTTTCCCTCCATAGTCTCTTTCCCCTGCTTTCCCTCAACCCTCTCTTTTCCCTCTTTCCCCTCGACAGTCACTTTTCCCCCCTTTCCCTCGCCAGTCTCTGTTATCTCTCTTCCCTCGGTGTCTAATTCTTCCCGCTTTCCCTCGCCTCCCTCTTTTCCATTAATTCTCTCTTGTCCTTGTTTTCCCTCGCCAGTCTCTTTTAACCTCTATTCCCTCCGTGTCTACTTCTTCCCACTTACACTCCACTCCCTCTTTTCCATGAACTCTCTCGTTCCCCTATTTCCAGTCAACTCTCTCTTTTCCCTCTTCCCCCCTCGCCAGTCTCTTTCCCCTGGTTTATCTCGCCTCTTCTTCCCACTTCCACTCGCCTCCCTCTTTTCCATTAACTCTCTCTTGTTCTTGTTTTCCCTCGCCTGTCTCTTTCCCTCTGCTTTCCCTTCATAGTCTCTTTCCCCTGCTTTCCCTCAACCCTCTCTTTTCCCTCTTTCCCCTCGACAGTCACTTTTCCCCCCTTTCCCTCGCCAGTCTCTGTTATCTCTCTTCCCTCGGTGTCTAATACTTCCCACTTTCCCTCGCCCCTCTCTTTTCCATGAACTCTCTCTTGTCCTTGTCTTCCCTCGCCTGTCTCTCTTCCCCTGCTTTCCCTCAACCCTCTCTTTTCCAAGTTTTCCCTCGACAGGCACTTTCCCCCCCTTTCCCTCGCCAGTCTCTGTTCTCTCTCTTCCCTCGGTGTCTAATACTTCCCACTTTCCCTCGCCTCTCTCTTTTCCCTGTTATTCGTCAACTCATCCCTCTTTTCCCTCGCCAGTCTCTTTCCCCTGGTTTCTCTCGCCTCTCTCTGTTCCCTGGCTTTCCTCTTTTCTATGAAATCTCTCTTTTCCCTATTTCCAGTCAGCCCTCTCTTTTCCCTCTTTCCCCTCGCCAGTCACTTTTCCTTCCTTTCCCTCGCCAGTCTCTTTTAACCTCTATTCCCTCCGTGTCTAATTCTTCCCATTACACTCCACTCCCTCTTTTCCATGAACTCTCTCGTTCCTCTATTTCCAGTCAACTCTCTCTCTTCCCTCTTCCCCCCTCGCCAGTCTCTTTCCCCTGGTTTATCTCGCCTCTCTCTTTCCCTCGCCAGTCTCTTTTATGTCTCTTCCCTTGGTGTCTAATTCTTCCCGCTTTCACTCGCCTCCCTCTTTTCCATTAACTCTCTCGTCCTTGTTTTCCCTCGCCTGTCTCTTTCCCTCTGCTTTCCCTCCATAGTCTCTTTCCCCTGCTTTCCCTCAACCCTCTCTTTTCCCTCGACAGTCACTTTTCCCCCCTTTCCCTCGCCAGTCTCTGTTATCTCTCTTCCCTCGGTGTCTAATACTTCCCAGTTTCACTCGCCTCCGTCTTTTCCATTAACTCTCTTGTCCTTGTTTTTTCTCAGGTCTCTCTTTTCCAAGTTTTCCCTCGACTGTCACTTTTCCCCCGTTTCCCTCGCCAGTCTCTGTTATGTCTCTTCCCTCGGTGTCTAATTCTTCCCACTTTCACACGACTCCCTCTTTCCCCTCTCATTCCTCAATTCTCTGTTGTCCCTCGTTGCCCTCCCCTCTCTCTTTTACCTCTCTTCCCTCTAGGTCTAATTTTTCCACTTTCACACGCCTCTCTCTTTTCCCTGTTATTCGTCAACTCTGTTATTCGTCAACTCTGTTATCCCTCAACTCTGTTATCCCTCTTTTCCCTAGCCAGTCTCTTTCCCCTGGTTTCTCTCGCCTCTCT
Source organism: Harpia harpyja (assembly GCF_026419915.1). Taxonomy (NCBI): domain Eukaryota; kingdom Metazoa; phylum Chordata; class Aves; order Accipitriformes; family Accipitridae; genus Harpia; species Harpia harpyja. The sequence goes on along the minus strand of NC_068968.1, from coordinate 25,130,841 downwards.
CTGTTCCCTGGCTTTCCTCTTTTCTATGAAATCTCTCTTTTCCCTATTTCCAGTCAGCCCTCTCTTTTCCCTCTTTCCCCTCGCCAGTCACTTTTCCTTCCTTTCCCTCGCCAGTCTCTTTTAACCTCTATTCCCTCCATGTCTACTTCTTCCCACTTACACTCCACTCCCTCTTTTCCATGAACTCTCTCGTTCCCCTATTTCCAGTCAACTCTCTCTCTTCCCTCTTCCCCCCTCGCCAGTCTCTTTCCCCTGGTTTATCTCGCCTCTCTCTTTCCCTCGCCAGTCTCTTTTATGTCTCTTCCCTTGGTGTCTAATTCTTCCCACTTGCACTCGCCTCCCTCTTTTTTCTATTAACTCTCTCTTGTCCTTGTTTTCCCTCGCCTGTCTCTTTCCCTCTGCTTTCCCTCCATAGTCTCTTCCCCCTGCTTTCCCTCAACCCTCTCTTTTCCCTCTTTCCCCTCGACAGTCACTTTTCCCCCCTTTCCCTCGCCAGTCTCTGTTATCTCTCTTCCCTCGGTGTCTAATTCTTCCCGCTTTCCCTCGCCTCCCTCTTTTCCATTAATTCTCTCTTGTCCTTGTTTTCCCTCGCCAGTCTCTTTTAACCTCTATTCCCTCCGTGTCTACTTCTTCCCACTTACACTCCACTCCCTCTTTTCCATGAACTCTCTCGTTCCCCCATTTCCAGTCAACTCTCTCTTTTCCCTCTTCCCCCCTCGCCAGTCTCTTTCCCCTGGTTTATCTCGCCTCTCTCTTTCCCTCGCCAGTCTCTTTTACGTCTCTTCCCTTGGTGTCTAATTCTTCCCACTTGCACTCGCCTCCCTCTTTTCCATTAACTCTCTCTTGTCCTTGTTTTCCCTCGCCTGTCTCTTTCCCTCTGCTTTCCCTCCATAGTCTCATTCCCCTGCTTTCCCTCAACCCTCTCTTTTCCCTCTTTCCCCTCGACAGTCACTTTTCCCCCCTTTCCCTCGCCAGTCTCTGTTATCTCTCTTCCGGCGGTGTCTAATACTTCCCACTTTCCCTCGCCTCTCTCTTTCCCCTGTTATTCGTCAACTCTGTTATCCCTCTTTTCCCTCGCCAGTCTCTGTCCCCTGGTTTCTCTCGCCTCTCTCTGTTCCCTGGCTTTCCTCTTTTCTATGAAATCTCTCTTTTCCCTATTTCCAGTCAGCCCTCTCTTTTCCCTCTTTCCCCTCGCCAGTCACTTTTCCTTCCTTTCCCTCGCCAGTCTCTTTTAACCTCTATTCCCTCCATGTCTACTTCTTCCCACTTACACTCCACTCCCTCTTTTCCATGAACTCTCTCGTTCCCCTATTTCCAGTCAACTCTCTCTCTCTTCCCTCTTCCCCCCTCGCCAGTCTCTTTCCCCTGGTTTATCTCGCCTCTCTCCTTCCCTCGCCAGTCTCTTTTATGTCTCTTCCCTTGGTGTCTAATTCTTCCCACTTGCACTCGCCTCCCTCTTTTCCATTAACTCTCTCTTGTCCTTGTTTTCCCTCGCCTGTCTCTTTCCCTCTGCTTTCCCTCCATAGTCTCTTTCCCCTGCTTTCCCTCAACCCTCTCTTTTCCCTCTTTCCCCTCGACAGTCACTTTTCCCCCCTTTCCCTCGCCAGTCTCTGTTATCTCTCTTCCCTCGGTGTCTAATTCTTCCCGCTTTCCCTCGCCTCCCTCTTTTCCATTAATTCTCTCTTGTCCTTGTTTTCCCTCGCCAGTCTCTTTTAACCTCTATTCCCTCCGTGTCTACTTCTTCCCACTTACACTCCACTCCCTCTTTTCCATGAACTCTCTCGTTCCCCTATTTCCAGTCAACTCTCTCTTTTCCCTCTTCCCCCCTCGCCAGTCTCTTTCCCCTGGTTTATCTCGCCTCTTCTTCCCACTTCCACTCGCCTCCCTCTTTTCCATTAACTCTCTCTTGTTCTTCTTGTTCTTGTTTTCCCTCGCCTGTCTCTTTCCCTCTGCTTTCCCTTCATAGTCTCTTTCCCCTGCTTTCCCTCAACCCTCTCTTTTCCCTCTTTCCCCTCGACAGTCACTTTTCCCCCCTTTCCCTCGCCAGTCTCTGTTATCTCTCTTCCCTCGGTGTCTAATACTTCCCACTTTCCCTCGCCCCTCTCTTTTCCATGAACTCTCTCTTGTCCTTGTCTTCCCTCGCCTGTCTCTCTTCCCCTGCTTTCCCTCAACCCTCTCTTTTCCAAGTTTTCCCTCGACAGGCACTTTCCCCCCCTTTCCCTCGCCAGTCTCTGTTCTCTCTCTTCCCTCGGTGTCTAATACTTCCCACTTTCCCTCGCCTCTCTCTTTTCCCTGTTATTCGTCAACTCATCCCTCTTTTCCCTCGCCAGTCTCTTTCCCCTGGTTTCTCTCGCCTCTCTCTGTTCCCTGGCTTTCCTCTTTTCTATGAAATCTCTCTTTTCCCTATTTCCAGTCAGCCCTCTCTTTTCCCTCTTTCCCCTCGCCAGTCACTTTTCCTTCCTTTCCCTCGCCAGTCTCTTTTAACCTCTATTCCCTCCGTGTCTAATTTTCCCACTTACACTCCACTCCCTCTTTTCCATGAACTCTCTCGTTCCCCTATTTCCAGTCAACTCTCTCTCTTCCCACTTCCCCCCTCGCCAGTCTCTTTCCCCTGGTTTATCTCGCCTCTCTCTTTCCCTCGCCAGTCCCTTTTACGTCTCTTCCCTTGGTGTCTAATTCTTCCCACTTGCACTCGCCTCCCTCTTTTCCATTAACTCTCTCTTGTCCTTGTTTTCCCTCGCCTGTCTCTTTCCCTCTGCTTTCCCTCCATAGTCTTTCCCCTGCATTCCCTCAACCCTCTCTTTTCCCTCTTTCCCCTCGACAGTCACTTTTCCCCCCTTTCCCTCGCCAGTCTCGGTTATCTCTCTTCCCTCGGTGTCTAATACTTCCCAGTTTCACTCGCCTCCCTCTTTTCCATTAACTCTCTTGTCCTTGTTTTTTCTCAACTCTCTCTTTTCCAAGTTTTCCCTCGACTGTCACTTTTCCCCCGTTTCCCTCGCCAGTCTCTGTTATCTCTCTTCCGTCGGTGTCTAATACTTCCCACTTTCACACGACTCCCTCTTTCCCCTCTCATTCCTCAATTCTCTGTTGTCCCTCGTTGCCCTCCCCTCTCTCTTTTACCTCTCTTCCCTCTAGGTCTAATTTTTCCACTTTAACACGCCTCTCTCTTTTCCCTGTTATTCGTCAACTCTGTTATCCCTCTTTTCCCTCGCCAGTCTCTTTCCCCTGGTTTCTCTCGCCTCTCTCTGTTCCCTGGCTTTCCTCTTTTCCATGAACTCTCTCGTTCCCCTATTTCCAGTCAACTCTCTCTCTTCCCTCTTCCCCCCTCGCCAGTCTCTTTCCCCTGGTTTATCTCGCCTCTCTCTTTCCCTCGCCAGTCTCTTTTACGTCTCTTCCCTTGGTGTCTAATTCTTCCCACTTTCACTCGCCTCCCTCTTTTCCATTAACTCTCTCTTGTCCTTGTTTTCCCTCGCCTGTCTCATTCCCTCTGATTTCCCTCGTCAGTCTCTTTCCCCTGATTTCCCTCAACCCTCTCTTTTCCCTCTTTCCCCTCGACAGTCACTTTTCCCCCCTTCCCCTCGCAAGTCTCTATTATCTCTCTTCCCTCGGTGTCTAATACTTCCCACTTTCCCTCGCCTCTCTCTTTTCCATGAACACTCTCTTGTCCTTGTTTTCCCTCGCCTGTCTCTTTACCTCTGATTTCCCTCGTCAGTCTCTTTTCCCCTGCTTCCCCTCAACCCTCTCTTTTCCAAGTTTTCCCTCGACAGGCACTTTTCCCCCCTTTCCCTCGCCAGTCTCTGTTATCTCTCTTCCGTCGGTGTCTAATACTTCCCACTTTCCCTCGCCTCTCTCTTTTCCCTGTTATTCGTCAACTCTGTTATCCCTCTTTTCCCTCGCCAGTCTCTTTCCCCTGGTTTCTCTCGCCTCTCTGTTCCCCGGCTTTCCTCTTTTCTATGAAATCTCTTTTCCCTATTTCCAATCAACCCTCTCTTTTCCCTCTTCCCCCCCTCGCCAGTCTCTTTCATTCTTCCCACTTGCACTCGCCTCCCTCTTTTCCATTAACTCTCTCTTGTCCTTGTTTTCCCTCGCCTGTCTCTTTCCCTCTGATTTCCCTCGTCAGTCTCTTTCCCCTGCTTTCCCTCAACCCTCTCTTTTCCCTCTTTCCCCTCGACAGCCACTTTTCCCCCCTTTCCCTCGCCAGTCTCTGTTATGTCTCTTCCCTCGGTGTCTAATTCTTCCCACTTTCACCCGACTCCCTCTTTCCCCTCTCATTCCTCAATTCTCTGTTGTCCCTCGTTGCCCTCCCCTCTCTCTTTTACCTCTCTTCCCTCTAGGTCTAATTTTTCCACTTTCACACGCCTCTCTCTTTTCCCTGTTATTCGTCAACTCTGTTATCCCTCTTTTCCCTAGCCAGTCTCTTTCCCCTGGTTTCTCTCGCCTCTCTCTGTTCCCTGGCTTTCCTCTTTTCTATGAAATCTCTCTTTTCCCTATTTCCAGTCAGCCCTCTCTTTTCCCTCTTTCCCCTCGCCAGTCACTTTTCCTTCCTTTCCCTCGCCAGTCTCTTTTAACCTCTATTCCCTCCATGTCTACTTCTTCCCACTTACACTCCACTCCCTCTTTTCCATGAACTCTCTCGTTCCCCTATTTCCAGTCAACTCTCTCTTTTCCCTCTTCCCCCCTCGCCAGTCTCTTTCCCCTGGTTTATCTCGCCTCTTCTTCCCACTTTCACTCGCCTCCCTCTTTTCCATTAACTCTCTCTTGTCCTTGTTTTCCCTCGCCTGTCTCTTTCCCTCTGCTTTCCCTCCATAGTCTCTTTCCCCTGCTTTCCCTCAACCCTCTCTTTTCCCTCGACAGTCACTTTTCCCCCCTTTCCCTCGCCAGTCTCTGTTATCTCTCTTCCCTCGGTGTCTAATACTTCCCAGTTTCACTCGCCTCCGTCTTTTCCATTAACTCTCTTGTCCTTGTTTTTTCTCAGCTCTCTCTTTTCCAAGTTTTCCCTCGACTGTCACTTTTCCCCCGTTTCCCTCGCCAGTCTCTGTTATGTCTCTTCCCTCGGTGTCTAATTCTTCCCACTTTCACCCGACTCCCTCTTTCCCCTCTCATTCCTCAATTGTCTGTTGTCCCTCGTTGCCCTCCCCTCTCTCTTTTACCTCTCTTCCCTCTAGGTCTAATTTTTCCACTTTCACACGCCTCTCTCTTTTCCCTGTTATTCGTCAACTCTGTTATCCCTCTTTTCCCTAGCCAGTCTCTTTCCCCTGGTTTCTCTCGCCTCTCTCTGTTCCCTGGCTTTCCTCTTTTCTATGAAATCTCTCTTTTCCCTATTTCCAGTCAGCCCTCTCTTTTCCCTCTTTCCCCTCGCCAGTCACTTTTCCTTCCTTTCCCTCGCCAGTCTCTTTTAACCTCTATTCCCTCCATGTCTACTTCTTCCCACTTACACTCCACTCCCTCTTTTCCATGAACTCTCTCGTTCCCCTATTTCCAGTCAACTCTCTCTTTTCCCTCTTCCCCCCTCGCCAGTCTCTTTCCCCTGGTTTATCTCGCCTCTCTATTTCCCTCGCCAGTCTCTTTTACGTCTCTTCCCTTGGTGTCTAATTCTTCCCACTTGCACTCGCCTCCCTCTTTTCCATTAACTCTCTCTTGTCCTTGTTTTCCCTCGCCTGTCTCTTTCCCTCTGCTTTCCCTCCATAGTCTCTTTCCCCTGCTTTCCCTCAACCCTCTCTTTTCCCTCTTTCCCCTCGACAGTCACTTTTCCCCATTTCCCTCGCCAGTCTCTGTTATCTCTCTTCCCTCGGTGTCTAATTCTTCCCACTTGCACTCGCCCCTCTCTTTTCCATGAACTCTCTCTTGTCCTTGTCTTCCCTCGCCTGTCTCTTTTCCCCTGCTTTCCCTCAACCCTCTCTTTTCCAAGTTTTCCCTCGACAGGCACTTTCCCCCCCTTTCCCTCGCCAGTCTCTGTTATCTCTCTTCCGTCGGTGTCTAATACTTCCCACTTTCCCTCGCCTCTCTCTTTTCCCTCTTATTCGTCAACTCTGTTATCCCTCTTTTCCCTAGCCAGTCTCTTTCCCCTGGTTTCTCTCGCCTCTCTCTGTTCCCTGGCTTTCCTCTTTTCTATGAAATCTCTCTTTTCCCTATTTCCAGTCAGCCCTCTCTTTTCCCTCTTTCCCCTCGCCAGTCACTTTTCCTTCCTTTCCCTCGCCAGTCTCTTTTAACCTCTATTCCCTCCATGTCTACTTCTTCCCACTTACACTCCACTCCCTCTTTTCCATGAACTCTCTCGTTCCCCTATTTCCAGTCAACTCTCTCTCTTCCCTCTTCCCCCCTCGCCAGTCTCTTTCCCCTGGTTTATCTCGCCTCTCTCTTTCCCTCGCCAGTCTCTTTTATGTCTCTTCCCTTGGTGTCTAATTCTTCCCACTTGCACTCGCCTCCCTCTTTTTTCTATTAACTCTCTCTTGTCCTTGTTTTCCCTCGCCTGTCTCTTTCCCTCTGCTTTCCCTCCATAGTCTCTTCCCCCTGCTTTCCCTCAACCCTCTCTTTTCCCTCTTTCCCCTCGACAGTCACTTTTCCCCCCTTTCCCTCGCCAGTCTCTGTTATCTCTCTTCCCTCGGTGTCTAATTCTTCCCGCTTTCCCTCGCCTCCCTCTTTTCCATTAATTCTCTCTTGTCCTTGTTTTCTCTCGCCAGTCTCTTTTAACCTCTATTCCCTCCATGTCTACTTCTTCCCACTTACACTCCACTCCCTCTTTTCCATGAACTCTCTCGTTCCCCTATTTCCAGTCAACTCTCTCTCTTCCCTCTTCCCCCCTCGCCAGTCTCTTTCCCCTGGTTTATCTCGCCTCTTCTTCCCACTTTCACTCGCCTCCCTCTTTTCCATTAACTCTCTCTTGTCCTTGTTTTCCCTCGCCTGTCTCTTTCCCTCTGCTTTCCCTCCATAGTCTCTTTCCCCTGCTTTCCCTCAACCCTCTCTTTTCCCTCTTTCCCCTCGACAGTCACTTTTCCCCCCTTTCCCTCGCCAGTCTCTGTTATCTCTCTTCCCTCGGTGTCTAATACTTCCCACTTGCACTCGCCCCTCTCTTTTCCATGAACTCTCTCTTGTCCTTGTATTCCCTCGCCTGTCTCTTTTCCCCTGCTTTCCCTCAACCCTCTCTTTTCCAAGTTTTCCCTCGACAGGCACTTTCCCCCCCTTTCCCTCGCCAGTCTCTGTTATCTCTCTTCCCTCGGTGTCTAATACTTCCCAGTTTCACTCGCCTCCCTCTTTTCCATTAACTCTCTTGTCCTTGTTTTTTCTCAACTCTCTCTTTTCCAAGTTTTCCCTCGACTGTCACTTTTCCCCCGTTTCCCTCGCCAGTCTCTGTTATCTCTCTTCCGTCGGTGTCTAATACTTCCCACTTTCACACGACTCCCTCTTTCCCCTCTCATTCCTCAATTCTCTGTTGTCCCTCGTTGCCCTCCCCTCTCTCTTTTACCTCTCTTCCCTCTAGGTCTAATTTTTCCACTTTAACACGCCTCTCTCTTTTCCCTGTTATTCGTCAACTCTGTTATCCCTCTTTTCCCTCGCCAGTCTCTTTCCCCTGGTTTCTCTCGCCTCTCTCTGTTCCCTGGCTTTCCTCTTTTCCATGAAGTCTCTCGTTCCCCTATTTCCAGTCAACTCTCTCTCTTCCCTCTTCCCCCCTCGCCAGTCTCTTTCCCCTGGTTTATCTCGCCTCTCTCTTTCCCTCGCCAGTCTCTTTTACGTCTCTTCCCTTGGTGTCTAATTCTTCCCACTTTCACTCGCCTCCCTCTTTTCCATTAACTCTCTCTTGTCCTTGTTTTCCCTCGCCTGTCTCATTCCCTCTGATTTCCCTCGTCAGTCTCTTTCCCCTGATTTCCCTCAACCCTCTCTTTTCCCTCTTTCCCCTCGACAGTCACTTTTCCCCCCTTCCCCTCGCCAGTCTCTATTATCTCTCTTCCCTCGGTGTCTAATACTTCCCACTTTCCCTCGCCTCTCTCTTTTCCATGAACACTCTCTTGTCCTTGTTTTCCCTCGCCTGTCTCTTTACCTCTGATTTCCCTCGTCAGTCTCTTTTCCCCTGCTTCCCCTCAACCCTCTCTTTTCCAAGTTTTCCCTCGACAGGCACTTTTCCCCCCTTTCCCTCGCCAGTCTCTGTTATCTCTCTTCCGTCGGTGTCTAATACTTCCCACTTTCCCTCGCCTCTCTCTTTTCCCTGTTATTCGTCAACTCTGTTATCCCTCTTTTCCCTCGCCAGTCTCTTTCCCCTGGTTTCTCTCGCCTCTCTGTTCCCCGGCTTTCCTCTTTTCTATGAAATCTCTTTTCCCTATTTCCAATCAACCCTCTCTTTTCCCTCTTCCCCCCCTCGCCAGTCTCTTTCATTCTTCCCACTTGCACTCGCCTCCCTCTTTTCCATTAACTCTCTCTTGTCCTTGTTTTCCCTCGCCTGTCTCTTTCCCTCTGATTTCCCTCGTCAGTCTCTTTCCCCTGCTTTCCCTCAACCCTCTCTTTTCCCTCTTTCCCCTCGACAGCCACTTTTCCCCCCTTTCCCTCGCCAGTCTCTGTTATGTCTCTTCCCTCGGTGTCTAATTCTTCCCACTTTCACCCGACTCCCTCTTTCCCCTCTCATTCCTCAATTCTCTGTTGTCCCTCGTTGCCCTCCCCTCTCTCTTTTACCTCTCTTCCCTCTAGGTCTAATTTTTCCACTTTCACACGCCTCTCTCTTTTCCCTGTTATTCGTCAACTCTGTTATCCCTCTTTTCCCTAGCCAGTCTCTTTCCCCTGGTTTCTCTCGCCTCTCTCTGTTCCCTGGCTTTCCTCTTTTCTATGAAATCTCTCTTTTCCCTATTTCCAGTCAGCCCTCTCTTTTCCCTCTTTCCCCTCGCCAGTCACTTTTCCTTCCTTTCCCTCGCCAGTCTCTTTTAACCTCTATTCCCTCCATGTCTACTTCTTCCCACTTACACTCCACTCCCTCTTTTCCATGAACTCTCTCGTTCCCCTATTTCCAGTCAACTCTCTCTCTTCCCTCTTCCCCCCTCGCCAGTCTCTTTCCCCTGGTTTATCTCGCCTCTCTCTTTCCCTCGCCAGTCTCTTTTATGTCTCTTCCCTTGGTGTCTAATTCTTCCCACTTGCACTCGCCTCCCTCTTTTTTCTATTAACTCTCTCTTGTCCTTGTTTTCCCTCGCCTGTCTCTTTCCCTCTGCTTTCCCTCCATAGTCTCTTTCCCCTGCTTTCCCTCAACCCTCTCTTTTCCCTTGACAGTCACTTTTCCCCCCTTTCCCTCGCCAGTCTCTGTTATCTCTCTTCCCTCGGTGTCTAATACTTCCCAGTTTCACTCGCCTCCCTCTTTTCCATTAACTCTCTTGTCCTTGTTTTTTCTCAACTCTCTCTTTTCCAAGTTTTCCCTCGACTGTCACTTTTCCCCCGTTTCCCTCGCCAGTCTCTGTTATGTCTCTTCCCTCGGTGTCTAATTCTTCCCACTTTCACCCGACTCCCTCTTTCCCCTCTCATTCCTCAATTCTCTGTTGTCCCTCGTTGCCCTCCCCTCTCTCTTTTACCTCTCTTCCCTCTAGGTCTAATTTTTCCACTTTCACACGCCTCTCTCTTTTCCCTGTTATTCGTCAACTCTGTTATCCCTCTTTTCCCTCGCCAGTCTCTTTCCCCTGGTTTCTCTCGCCTCTCTCTGTTCCCTGGCTTTCCTCTTTTCTATGAAATCTCTCTTTTCCCTATTTCCAGTCAGCCCTCTCTTTTCCCTCTTTCCCCTCGCCAGTCACTTTTCCTTCCTTTCCCTCGCCAGTCTCTTTTAACCTCTATTCCCTCCATGTCTACTTCTTCCCACTTACACTCCACTCCCTCTTTTCCATGAACTCTCTCGTTCCCCTATTTCCAGTCAACTCTCTCTTTTCCCTCTTCCCCCCTCGCCAGTCTCTTTCCCCTGGTTTATCTCGCCTCTTCTTCCCACTTTCACTCGCCTCCCTCTTTTCCATTAACTCTCTCTTGTCCTTGTTTTCCCTCGCCTGTCTCTTTCCCTCTGCTTTCCCTCCATAGTCTCTTTCCCCTGCTTTCCCTCAACCCTCTCTTTTCCCTCTTTCCCCTCGACAGTCACTTTTCCCCCCTTTCCCTCGCCAGTCTCGGTTATCTCTCTTCCCTCGGTGTCTAATACTTCCCAGTTTCACTCGCCTCCCTCTTTTCCATTAACTCTCTTGTCCTTGTTTTTCTCAGCTCTCTCTTTTCCAAGTTTTCCCTCGACTGTCACTTTTCCCCGTTTCCCTCGCCAGTCTCTGTTATGTCTCTTCCCTCGGTGTCTAATTCTTCCCACTTTCACCCGACTCCCTCTTTCCCCTCTCATTCATCAATTCTCTGTTGTCCCTCGTTGCCCTCCCCTCTCTCTTTTACCTCTCTTCCCTCTAGGTCTAATTTTTCCACTTTCACACGCCTCTCTCTTTTCCCTGCTATTCGTCAACTCTGTTATCCCTCTTTTCCCTAGCCAGTCTCTTTCCCCTGGTTTCTCTCACCTCTCTCTGTTCCCTGGCTTTCCTCTTTTCTATGAAATCTCTCTTTTCCCTATTTCCAGTCAGCCCTCTCTTTTCCCTCTTTCCCCTCGCCAGTCACTTTTCCTTCCTTTCCCTCGCCAGTCTCTTTTAACCTCTATTCCCTCCATGTCTACTTCTTCCCACTTACACTCCACTCCCTCTTTTCCATGAACTCTCTCGTTCCCCTATTTCCAGTCAACTCTCTCTTTTCCCTCTTCCCCCCTCGCCAGTCTCTTTCCCCTGGTTTATCTCGCCTCTTCTTCCCACTTTCACTCGCCTCCCTCTTTTCCATTAACTCTCTCTTGTCCTTGTTTTCCCTCGCCTGTCTCTTTCCCTCTGCTTTCCCTCCATAGTCTCTTTCCCCTGCTTTCCCTCAACCCTCTCTTTTCCCTCGACAGTCACTTTTCCCCCCTTTCCCTCGCCAGTCTCTGTTATCTCTCTTCCCTCGGTGTCTAATACTTCCCAGTTTCACTCGCCTCCGTCTTTTCCATTAACTCTCTTGTCCTTGTTTTTTCTCAGCTCTCTCTTTTCCAAGTTTTCCCTCGACTGTCACTTTTCCCCCGTTTCCCTCGCCAGTCTCTGTTATGTCTCTTCCCTCGGTGTCTAATTCTTCCCACTTTCACCCGACTCCCTCTTTCCCCTCTCATTCCTCAATTGTCTGTTGTCCCTCGTTGCCCTCCCCTCTCTCTTTTACCTCTCTTCCCTCTAGGTCTAATTTTTCCACTTTCACACGCCTCTCTCTTTTCCCTGTTATTCGTCAACTCTGTTATCCCTCTTTTCCCTAGCCAGTCTCTTTCCCCTGGTTTCTCTCGCCTCTCTCTGTTCCCTGGCTTTCCTCTTTTCTATGAAATCTCTCTTTTCCCTATTTCCAGTCAGCCCTCTCTTTTCCCTCTTTCCCCTCGCCAGTCACTTTTCCTTCCTTTCCCTCGCCAGTCTCTTTTAACCTCTATTCCCTCCATGTCTACTTCTTCCCACTTACACTCCACTCCCTCTTTTCCATGAACTCTCTCGTTCCCCTATTTCCAGTCAACTCTCTCTTTTCCCTCTTCCCCCCTCGCCAGTCTCTTTCCCCTGGTTTATCTCGCCTCTCTATTTCCCTCGCCAGTCTCTTTTACGTCTCTTCCCTTGGTGTCTAATTCTTCCCACTTGCACTCGCCTCCCTCTTTTCCATTAACTCTCTCTTGTCCTTGTTTTCCCTCGCCTGTCTCTTTCCCTCTGCTTTCCCTCCATAGTCTCTTTCCCCTGCTTTCCCTCAACCCTCTCTTTTCCCTCTTTCCCCTCGACAGTCACTTTTCCCCATTTCCCTCGCCAGTCTCTGTTATCTCTCTTCCCTCGGTGTCTAATTCTTCCCACTTGCACTCGCCCCTCTCTTTTCCATGAACTCTCTCTTGTCCTTGTCTTCCCTCGCCTGTCTCTTTTCCCCTGCTTTCCCTCAACCCTCTCTTTTCCAAGTTTTCCCTCGACAGGCACTTTCCCCCCCTTTCCCTCGCCAGTCTCTGTTATCTCTCTTCCGTCGGTGTCTAATACTTCCCACTTTCCCTCGCCTCTCTCTTTTCCCTCTTATTCGTCAACTCTGTTATCCCTCTTTTCCCTAGCCAGTCTCTTTCCCCTGGTTTCTCTCGCCTCTCTCTGTTCCCTGGCTTTCCTCTTTTCTATGAAATCTCTCTTTTCCCTATTTCCAGTCAGCCCTCTCTTTTCCCTCTTTCCCCTCGCCAGTCACTTTTCCTTCCTTTCCCTCGCCAGTCTCTTTTAACCTCTATTCCCTCCATGTCTACTTCTTCCCACTTACACTCCACTCCCTCTTTTCCATGAACTCTCTCGTTCCCCTATTTCCAGTCAACTCTCTCTCTTCCCTCTTCCCCCCTCGCCAGTCTCTTTCCCCTGGTTTATCTCGCCTCTCTCTTTCCCTCGCCAGTCTCTTTTATGTCTCTTCCCTTGGTGTCTAATTCTTCCCACTTGCACTCGCCTCCCTCTTTTTCTATTAACTCTCTCTTGTCCTTGTTTTCCCTCGCCTGTCTCTTTCCCTCTGCTTTCCCTCCATAGTCTCTTCCCCCTGCTTTCCCTCAACCCTCTCTTTTCCCTCTTTCCCCTCGACAGTCACTTTTCCCCCCTTTCCCTCGCCAGTCTCTGTTATCTCTCTTCCCTCGGTGTCTAATTCTTCCCGCTTTCCCTCGCCTCCCTCTTTTCCATTAATTCTCTCTTGTCCTTGTTTTCTCTCGCCAGTCTCTTTTAACCTCTATTCCCTCCATGTCTACTTCTTCCCACTTACACTCCACTCCCTCTTTTCCATGAACTCTCTCGTTCCCCTATTTCCAGTCAACTCTCTCTTTTCCCTCTTCCCCCCTCGCCAGTCTCTTTCCCCTGGTTTATCTCGCCTCTTCTTCCCACTTCCACTCGCCTCCCTCTTTTCCATTAACTCTCTCTTGTTCTTGTTTTCCCTCGCCTGTCTCTTTCCCTCTGCTTTCCCTTCATAGTCTCTTTCCCCTGCTTTCCCTCAACCCTCTCTTTTCCCTCTTTCCCCTCGACAGTCACTTTTCCCCCCTTTCCCTCGCCAGTCTCTGTTATCTCTCTTCCCTCGGTGTCTAATACTTCCCACTTTCCCTCGCCCCTCTCTTTTCCATGAACTCTCTCTTGTCCTTGTCTTCCCTCGCCTGTCTCTCTTCCCCTGCTTTCCCTCAACCCTCTCTTTTCCAAGTTTTCCCTCGACAGGCACTTTCCCCCCCTTTCCCTCGCCAGTCTCTGTTATCTCTCTTCCGTCGGTGTCTAATACTTCCCACTTTCCCTCGCCTCTCTCTTTTCCCTCTTATTCGTCAACTCTGTTATCCCTCTTTTCCCTCGCCAGTCTCTTTCCCCTGGTTTCTCTCGCCTCTCTCTGTTCCCTGGCTTTCCTCTTTTCTATGAAATCTCTCTTTTCCCTATTTCCAGTCAGCCCTCTCTTTTCCCTCTTTCCCCTCGCCAGTCACTTTTCCTTCCTTTCCCTCGCCAGTCTCTTTTAACCTCTATTCCCTCCGTGTCTAGTTTTCCCACTTACACTCCACTCCCTCTTTTCCATGAACTCTCTCGTTCCCCTATTTCCAGTCAACTCTCTCTCTTCCCTCTTCCCCCCCCTCGCCAGTCTCTTTCCCCTGGTTTATCTCGCCTCTCTCTTTCCCTCGCCAGTCTCTTTTATGTCTCTTCCCTTGGTGTCTAATTCTTCCCACTTTCACTCGCCTCCCTCTTTTCCATTAACTCTCTCTTGTCCTTGTTTTCCCTCGCCTGTCTCTTTCCCTCTGCTTTCCCTCCATAGTCTCTTTCCCCTGCTTTCCCTCAACCCTCTCTTTTCCCTCGACAGTCACTTTTCCCCCCTTTCCCTCGCCAGTCTCTGTTATCTCTCTTCCCTCGGTGTCTAATACTTCCCAGTTTCACTCGCCTCCGTCTTTTCCATTAACTCTCTTGTCCTTGTTTTTTCTCAGGTCTCTCTTTTCCAAGTTTTCCCTCGACTGTCACTTTTCCCCCGTTTCCCTCGCCAGTCTCTGTTATGTCTCTTCCCTCGGTGTCTAATTCTTCCCACTTTCACACGACTCCCTCTTTCCCCTCTCATTCCTCAATTCTCTGTTGTCCCTCGTTGCCCTCCCCTCTCTCTTTTACCTCTCTTCCCTCTAGGTCTAATTTTTCCACTTTAACACGCCTCTCTCTTTTCCCTGTTATTCGTCAACTCTGTTATCCCTCTTTTCCCTCGCCAGTCTCTTTCCCCTGGTTTCTCTCGCCTCTCTCTGTTCCCTGGCTTTCCTCTTTTCTATGAAATCTCTCTTTTCCCTATTTCCAGTCAGCCCTCTCTTTTCCCTCTTTCCCCTCGCCAGTCACTTTTCCTTCCTTTCCCTCGCCAGTCTCTTTTAACCTCTATTCCCTCCATGTCTACTTCTTCCCACTTACACTCCACTCCCTCTTTTCCATGAACTCTCTCGTTCCCCTATTTCCAGTCAACTCTCTCTTTTCCCTCTTCCCCCCTCGCCAGTCTCTTTCCCCTGGTTTATCTCGCCTCTCTCTTTCCCTCGCCAGTCTCTTTTACGTCTCTTCCCTTGGTGTCTAATTCTTCCCACTTGCACTCGCCCCTCTCTTTTCCATGAACTCTCTCTTGTCCTTGTCTTCCCTCGCCTGTCTCTTTTCCCCTGCTTTCCCTCAACCCTCTCTTTTCCAAGTTTTCCCTCGACAGGCACTTTCCCCCCCTTTCCCTCGCCAGTCTCTGTTATCTCTCTTCCCTCGGTGTCTAATACTTCCCAGTTTCACTCGCCTCCCTCTTTTCCATTAACTCTCTTGTCCTTGTTTTTTCTCAACTCTCTCTTTTCCAAGTTTTCCCTCGACTGTCACTTTCCCCCCGTTTCCCTCGCCAGTCTCTGTTATCTCTCTTCCGTCGGTGTCTAATACTTCCCACTTTCCCTCGCCTCTCTCTTTTCCCTCTTATTCATCAACTCTGTTATCCCTCTTTTCCCTCGCCAGTCTCTTTCCCCTGGTTTCTCTCGCCTCTCTCTCTGTTCCCTGGCTTTCCTCTTTTCTATGAAATCTCTCTTTTCCCTATTTCCAGTCAGCCCTCTCTTTTCCCTCTTTCCCCTCGCCAGTCACTTTTCCTTCCTTTCCCTCGCCAGTCTCTTTTAACCTCTATTCCCTCCGTGTCTAATTTTCCCACTTACACTCCACTCCCTCTTTTCCATGAACTCTCTCGTTCCCCTATTTCCAGTCAACTCTCTCTCTTCCCTCTTCCCCCCTCGCCAGTCTCTTTCCCCTGGTTTATCTCGCCTCTCTCTTTCCCTCGCCAGTCTCTTTTACGTCTCTTCCCTTGGTGTCTAATTCTTCCCACTTGCACTCGCCTCCCTCTTTTCCATTAACTCTCTCTTGTCCTTGTTTTCCCTCGCCTGTCTCTTTCCCTCTGCTTTCCCTCCATAGTCTCATTCCCCTGCTTTCCCTCAACCCTCTCTTTTCCCTCTTTCCCCTCGACAGTCACTTTTCCCCCCTTTCCCTCGCCAGTCTCTGTTATCTCTCTTCCGGCGGTGTCTAATACTTCCCACTTTCCCTCGCCTCTCTCTTTCCCCTGTTATTCGTCAACTCTGTTATCCCTCTTTTCCGTCGCCAGTCTCTGTCCCCTGGTTTCTCTCGCCTCTCTCTGTTCCCTGGCTTTCCTCTTTTCTATGAAATCTCTCTTTTCCCTATTTCCAGTCAGCCCTCTCTTTTCCCTCTTTCCCCTCGCCAGTCACTTTTCCTTCCTTTCCCTCGCCAGTCTCTTTTAACCTCTATTCCCTCCATGTCTACTTCTTCCCACTTACACTCCACTCCCTCTTTTCCATGAACTCTCTCGTTCCCCTATTTCCAGTCAGCTCTCTCTTTTCCCTCTTCCCCCCTCGCCAGTCTCTTTCCCCTGGTTTATCTCGCCTCTTCTTCCCACTTTCACTCGCCTCCCTCTTTTCCATTAACTCTCTCTTGTTCTTGTTTTCCCTCGCCTGTCTCTTTCCCTCTGCTTTCCCTCCATAGTCTCTTTCCCGTGCTTTCCCTCAACCCTCTCTTTTCGCTCTTTCCCCTCGACAGTCACTTTTCCCCCCTTTCCCTCGCCAGTCTCTGTTATCTCTCTTCCCTCGGTGTCTAATACTTCCCAGTTTCACTCGCCTCCCTCTTTTCCATTAACTCTCTTGTCCTTGTTTTTTCTCAACTCTCTCTTTTCCAAGTTTTCCCTCGACTGTCACTTTTCCCCCGTTTCCCTCGCCAGTCTCTGTTCTCTCTCTTCCCTCGGTGTCTAATACTTCCCACTTTCCCTCGCCTCTCTCTTTCCCCTGTTATTCGTCAACTCTCTTATCCCTCTTTTCCCTCGCCAGTCTCTTTCCCCGGTTTCTCTCGCCTCTCTCTGTTCCCTGGCATTCCTCTTTTCTATGAAATCTCTCTTTTCCCTATTTCCAGTTAGCCCTCTCTTTTCCCTCCTTCCCCTCGCCAGTCACTTTTCCTTCCTTTCCCTCGCCAGTCTCTTTTAACCTCTATTCCCTCCGTGTCTAATTCTTCCCACTTACACTCCACTCCCTCTTTTCCATGAACTCTCTCGTTCCCCTATTTCCAGTCAACTCTCTCTCTTCCCTCTTCCCCCCTCGCCAGTCTCTTTCCCCTGGTTTATCTCGCCTCTTCTTCCCACTTTCACTCGCCTCCCTCTTTTCCATTAACTCTCTCTTGTCCTTGTTTTCCCTCGCCTGTCTCTTTCCCTCTGCTTTCCCTCCATAGTCTCTTTCCCCTGCTTTCCCTCAACCCTCTCTTTTCCCTCTTTCCCCTCGACAGTCACTTTTCCCCCCTTTCCCTCGCCAGTCTCTGTTATCTCTCTTCCCTCGGTGTCTAATACTTCCCACTTGCACTCGCCCCTCTCTTTTCCATGAACTCTCTCTTGTCCTTGTATTCCCTCGCCTGTCTCTTTTCCCCTGCTTTCCCTCAACCCTCTCTTTTCCAAGTTTTCCCTCGACAGGCACTTTCCCCCCCTTTCCCTCGCCAGTCTCTGTTATCTCTCTTCCCTCGGTGTCTAATACTTCCCAGTTTCACTCGCCTCCCTCTTTTCCATTAACTCTCTTGTCCTTGTTTTTTCTCAGCTCTCTCTTTTCCAAGTTTTCCCTCGACTGTCACTTTTCCCCCGTTTCCCTCGCCAGTCTCTGTTATGTCTCTTCCCTCGGTGTCTAATTCTTCCCACTTTCACACGACTCCCTCTTTCCCCTCTCATTCCTCAATTCTCTGTTGTCCCTCGTTGCCCTCCCCTCTCTCTTTTACCTCTCTTCCCTCTAGGTCTAATTTTTCCACTTTAACACGCCTCTCTCTTTTCCCTGTTATTCGTCAACTCTGTTATCCCTCTTTTCCCTCGCCAGTCTCTTTCCCCTGGTTTCTCTCGCCTCTCTCTGTTCCCCGGCTTTCCTCTTTTCTATGAAATCTCTCTTTTCCCTATTTCCAGTCAGCCCTCTCTTTTCCCTCTTTCCCCTCGCCAGTCACTTTTCCTTCCTTTCCCTCGCCAGTCTCTTTTAACCTCTATTCCCTCCGTGTCTAATTCTTCCCACTTACACTCCACTCCCTCTTTTCCATGAACTCTCTCGTTCCCCTATTTCCAGTCAACTCTCTCTCTTCCCTCTTCCCCCCTCGCCAGTCTCTTTCCCCTGGTTTATCTCGCCTCTCTCTTTCCCTCGCCAGTCTCTTTTACGTCTCTTCCCTTGGTGTCTAATTCTTCCCACTTGCACTCGCCCCTCTCTTTTCCATGAACTCTCTCTTGTCCTTGTCTTCCCTCGCCTGTCTCTTTTCCCCTGCTTTCCCTCAACCCTCTCTTTTCCAAGTTTTCCCTCGACAGGCACTTTCCCCCCCTTTCCCTCGCCAGTCTCTGTTATCTCTCTTCCCTCGGTGTCTAATACTTCCCAGTTTCACTCGCCTCCCTCTTTTCCATTAACTCTCTTGTCCTTGTTTTTTCTCAACTCTCTCTCTTCCAAGTTTTCCCTCGACTGTCACTTTCCCCCCGTTTCCCTCGCCAGTCTCTGTTATCTCTCTTCCGTCGGTGTCTAATACTTCCCACTTTCCCTCGCCTCTCTCTTTTCCCTCTTATTCATCAACTCTGTTATCCCTCTTTTCCCTCGCCAGTCTCTTTCCCCTGGTTTCTCTCGCCTCTCTCTCTGTTCCCTGGCTTTCCTCTTTTCTATGAAATCTCTCTTTTCCCTATTTCCAGTCAGCCCTCTCTTTTCCCTCTTTCCCCTCGCCAGTCACTTTTCCTTCCTTTCCCTCGCCAGTCTCTTTTAACCTCTATTCCCTCCGTGTCTAATTCTTCCCACTTACACTCCACTCCCTCTTTTCCATGAACTCTCTCGTTCCCCTATTTCCAGTCAACTCTCTCTCTTCCCTCTTCCCCCCTCGCCAGTCTCTTTCCCCTGGTTTATCTCGCCTCTCTCTTTCCCTCGCCAGTCTCTTTTATGTCTCTTCCCTTGGTGTCTAATTCTTCCCACTTGCACTCGCCTCCCTCTTTTTTCTATTAACTCTCTCTTGTCCTTGTTTTCCCTCGCCTGTCTCTTTCCCTCTGCTTTCCCTCCATAGTCTCTTTCCCCTGCTTTCCCTCAACCCTCTCTTTTCCCTCGACAGTCACTTTTCCCCCCCTTTCCCTCGCCAGTCTCTGTTATCTCTCTTCCCTCGGTGTCTAATACTTCCCAGTTTCACTCGCCTCCGTCTTTTCCATTAACTCTCTTGTCCTTGTTTTTTCTCAGCTCTCTCTTTTCCAAGTTTTCCCTCGACAGTCACTTTCCCCCCCCTTTCCCTCGCCAGTCTCTGTTATCTCTCTTCCCTCGGTGTCTAATACTTCCCAGTTTCACTCGCCTCCGTCTTTTCCATTAACTCTCTTGTCCTTGTTTTTTCTCAGCTCTCTCTTTTCCAAGTTTTCCCTCGACTGTCACTTTTCCCCCGTTTCCCTCGCCAGTCTCTGTTATGTCTCTTCCCTCGGTGTCTAATTCTTCCCACTTTCACCCGACTCCCTCTTTCCCCTCTCATTCCTCAATTCTCTGTTGTCCCTCGTTGCCCTCCCCTCTCTCTTTTACCTCTCTTCCCTCTAGGTCTAATTTTTCCACTTTCACACGCCTCTCTCTTTTCCCTGTTATTCGTCAACTCTGTTATCCCTCTTTTCCCTAGCCAGTCTCTTTCCCCTGGTTTCTCTCGCCTCTCTCTGTTCCCTGGCTTTCCTCTTTTCTATGAAATCTCTCTTTTCCCTATTTCCAGTCAGCCCTCTCTTTTCCCTCTTTCCCCTCGCCAGTCACTTTTCCCTCCTTTTCCTCGCCAGTCTCTGTTACCTCTCTTCCCTCGGTGTCTAATTCTTCCCACTTTTACTCACCTCCTTCTTTTCCATTAACTCTCTTGTCCTTGTTTTCCCTCGCCTGTCTCTTTTCCCCTGCTTTGCCATGACTCTCTCTTCTCCAACTTTTCCCTCGCCAGTCACCTTTCCCTCCTTTTCCTCGCCAGTCTCTGTTACCTCTCTTCCCTCGGTGTCTAATTCTTCCCACTTTCACCCGACTCCCTCTTTCCCCTCTCATTCCTCAATTCTCTGTTGTCCCTCGTTGCCCTCCCCTCTCTCTTTTACCTCTCTTCCCTCTAGGTCTAATTTTTCCACTTTCCCTCGCCTCTCTCTTTTCCCTGTTATTCGTCAACTCTGTTATCTCTCTTTTCCCTCGCCAGTCTCTTTCCCCTGGTTTCTCTCGCCTCTCTCTGTTCCCTGGCTTTCCTCTTTTCTATGAAATCTCTCTTTTCCCTATTTCCAATCAACCCTCTCTTTTCCCTCTTCCCCCCTCGCCAGTCTCTTTCCCCTGGTTTATCTCGCCTCTCTCTTTCCCTCGCCAGTCTCTTTTACGTCTCTTCCCTTGGTGTCTAATTCTTCCCGCTTTCACTCGCCTCCCTCTTTTCCATTAACTCTCTCTTGTCCTTGTTTTCCCTCGCCTGTCTCTTTCCCTCTGATTTCCCTCGTCAGTCTCTTTCCCCTGCTTTCCCTCAACCCTCTCTTTTCCCTCTTTCCCCTCGACAGTCACTTTTCCCCCCTTTCCCTCGCCAGTCTCTGTTATCTCTCTTCCCTCGGTGTCTAATACTTCCCACTTGCCCTCGCCTCTCTCTTTTCCATGAACTCTCTCTTGTCCTTGTTTTCCCTCGCCTCTCTCTTTTCCCTGTAATTCGTCAACTCTGTTATCCCTCTTTTCCCTCGCCAGTCTCTTTCCCCTGGTTTCTCTCGCCTCTCTCTGTTCCCTGGCTTTCCTCTTTTCTATGAAATCTCTCTTTTCCCTATTTCCAATCAACCCTCTCTTTTCCCTCTTCCCCCCCCGCCAGTCTCTTTCCCCTGGTTTATCTCGCCTCTCTCTTTCCCTCGCCAGTCTCTGTTACCTCTCTTCCCTCGGTGTCTAATTCTTCCCACTTTCACTCACCTCCTTTTTTTCCATTAACTCTCTTGTCCTTGTTTTCCCTCGCCTGTCTCTTTCCCCCTGCTTTGCCATGACTCTCTCTTTTCCCTCTTTCCCCTCGCCAGTCACTTTTCCTTCCTTTCCCTCGCCAGTCTCTGTTATCTCTCTTCCGTCGGTGTCTAATACTTCCCACTTTCCCTCGCCTCTCTCTTTTCCCTGTTATTCGTCAGCTCTGTTATCCCTCTTTTCCCTCGCCAGTCTCTTTCCCCTGGTTTATCTCGCCTCTCGCTTTCCCTCGCCAGTCTCTGTTACCTCTCTTCCCTCGGTGTCTAATTCTTCCCACTTTCACCCGACTCCCTCTTTCCCCTCTCATTCCTCAATTCTCTGTTGTCCCTCGTTGCCCTCCCCTCTCTCTTTTACCTCTCTTCCCTCTAGGTCTAATTTTTCCACATTCACTCGCCTCTCTCTTTTCCCTGTTATTCGTCAACTCTATTATCCCTCTTTTCCCTCGCCAGTCTCTTTCCCCTGGTTTCTCTCGCCTCTCTCTGTTCCCTGGCTTTCCTCTTTTCTATGAAATCTCTCTTTTCCCTATTTCCAATCAACCCTCTCTTTTCCCTCTTCCCCCCTCGCCAGTCTCTTTCCCCTGGTTTATCTCGCCTCTCTCTTTCCCTCGCCAGTCTCTGTTACCTCTCTTCCCTCGGTGTCTAATTCTTCCCACTTTCACTCACCTCCTTCTTTTCCATTAACTCTCTTGTCCTTGTTTTCCCTCGCCTGTCTCTTTCCCCCTGCTTTGCCATGACTCTCTCTTTTCCAACTTTTCCCTCGCCAGTCACCTTTCCCTCCTTTTCCTCGCCAGTCTCTGTTACCTCTCTTCCCTCGGTGTCCAATTCTTCCCACTTTCACCCGACTCCCTCTTTCCCCTCTCATTCCTCAATTCTCTGTTGTCCCTCGTTGCCTTCCCCTCTCTCTTTTACCTCTCTTCCCTCTAGGTCTAATTTTTCCACTTGCCCTCGCCTCTCTCTTTTCCATGAACTCTCTCTTGTCCTTGTTTTCCCTCGCCTCTCTCTTTTCCCTGTAATTCGTCAACTCTGTTATCCCTCTTTTCCCTCGCCAGTCTCTTTCCCCTGGTTTCTCTCGCCTCTCTCTGTTCCCTGGCTTTCCTCTTTTCTATGAAATCTCTCTTTTCCCTATTTCCAGTCAGCCCTCTCTTTTCCCTCTTCCCCCCTCGCCAGTCTCTTTCCCCTGGTTTATCTCGCCTCTCTCTTTCCCTCGCCAGTCTCTGTTACCTCTCTTCCCTCGGTGTCTAATTCTTCCCACTTTCACTCACCTCCTTTTTTTCCATTAACTCTCTTGTCCTTGTTTTCCCTCGCCTGTCTCTTTCCCCCTGCTTTGCCATGACTCTCTCTTTTCCAACTTTTCCCTCGCCAGTCACTTTTCCCTCCTTTTCCTCGCCAGTCTCTGTTACCTCTCTTCCCTCGGTGTCTAATTCTTCCCACTTTTACTCACCTCCTTCTTTTCCATTAACTCTCTTGTCCTTGTTTTCCCTCGCCTGTCTCTTTTCCCCTGCTTTGCCATGACTCTCTCTTTTCCAACTTTTCCCTCGCCAGTCACCTTTCCCTCCTTTTCCTCGCCAGTCTCTGTTACCTCTCTTCCCTCGGTGTCTAATTCTTCCCACTTTCACCCGACTCCCTCTTTCCCCTCTCATTCCTCAATTCTCTGTTGTCCCTCGTTGCCCTCCCCTCTCTCTTTTACCTCTCTTCCCTCTAGGTCTAATTTTTCCACTTTCCCTCGCCTCTCTCTTTTCCCTGTAATTCGTCAACTCTGTTATCCCTCTTTTCCCTCGCCAGTCTCTTTCCCCTGGTTTCTCTCGCCTCTCTCTGTTCCCTGGCTTTCCTCTTTTCTATGAAATCTCTCTTTTCCCTATTTCCAATCAACCCTCTCTTTTCCCTCTTCCCCCCTCGCCAGTCTCTTTCCCCTGGTTTATCTCGCCTCTCTCTTTCCCTCGCCAGTCTCTTTTACGTCTCTTCCCTTAGTGTCTAATTCTTCCCGCTTTCACTCGCCTCCCTCTTTTCCATTAACTCTCTCTTGTCCTTGTTTTCCCTCGCCTGTCTCTTTCCCTCTGATTTCCCTCGTCAGTCTCTTTCCCCTGCTTTCCCTCAACCCTCTCTTTTCCCTCTTTCCCCTCGACAGTCACTTTCCCCCCCTTTCCCTCGCCAGTCTCTGTTACCTCTCTTCCCTCGGTGTCTAATTCTTCCCACTTTCACTCACCTCCTTCTTTTCCATTAACTCTCTTGTCCTTGTTTTCCCTCGCCTGTCTCTTTCCCCCTGCTTTGCCATGACTCTCTCTTTTCCAACTTTTCCCTCGCCAGTCACTTTTCCCTCCTTTTCCTCGCCAGTCTCTGTTACCTCTCTTCCCTCGGTGTCTAATTCTTCCCACTTTTACTCACCTCCTTCTTTTCCATTAACTCTCTTGTCCTTGTTTTCCCTCGCCTGTCTCTTTTCCCCTGCTTTGCCATGACTCTCTCTTTTCCAACTTTTCCCTCGCCAGTCACCTTTCCCTCCTTTTCCTCGCCAGTCTCTGTTACCTCTCTTCCCTCGGTGTCTAATTCTTCCCACTTTCACCCGACTCCCTCTTTCCCCTCTCATTCCTCAATTCTCTGTTGTCCCTCGTTGCCCTCCCCCTCTCTCTTTTACCTCTCTTCCCTCTAGGTCTAATTTTTCCACTTTCCCTCGCCTCTCTCTTTTCCCTGTTATTCGTCAACTCTGTTATCCCTCTTTTCCCTCGCCAGTCTCTTTCCCCTGGTTTCTCTCGCCTCTCTCTGTTCCCTGGCTTTCCTCTTTTCTATGAAATCTCTCTTTTCCCTATTTCCAATCAACCCTCTCTTTTCCCTCTTCCCCCCTCGCCAGTCTCTTTCCCCTGGTTTATCTCGCCTCTCTCTTTCCCTCGCCAGTCTCTTTTACGTCTCTTCCCTTAGTGTCTAATTCTTCCCGCTTTCACTCGCCTCCCTCTTTTCCATTAACTCTCTCTTGTCCTTGTTTTCCCTCGCCTGTCTCTTTCCCTCTGATTTCCCTCGTCAGTCTCTTTCCCCTGCTTTCCCTCAACCCTCTCTTTTCCCTCTTTCCCCTCGACAGTCACTTTTCCCCCCTTTCCCTCGCCAGTCTCTGTTATCTCTCTTCCCTCGGTGTCCAATACTTCCCACTTGCCCTCGCCTCTCTCTTTTCCATGAACTCTCTCTTGTCCTTGTTTTCCCTCGCCTCTCTCTTTTCCCTGTAATTCGTCAACTCTGTTATCCCTCTTTTCCCTCGCCAGTCTCTTTCCCCTGGTTTCTCTCGCCTCTCTCTGTTCCCTGGCTTTCCTCTTTTCTATGAAATCTCTCTTTTCCCTATTTCCAATCAACCCTCTCTTTTCCCTCTTCCCCCCTCGGCAGTCTCTTTCCCCTGGTTTATCTCGCCTCTCTCTTTCCCTCGCCAGTCTCTGTTACCTCTCTTCCCTCGGTGTCTAATTCTTCCCACTTTCACTCACCTCCTTCTTTTCCATTAACTCTCTTGTCCTTGTTTTCCCTCGCCTGTCTCTTTTCCCTGTTATTCGTCAGCTCTGTTATCCCTCTTTTCCCTCGCCAGTCTCTTTCCCCTGGTTTATCTCGCCTCTCTCTTTCCCTCGCCAGTCTCTGTTACCTCTCTTCCCTCGGTGTCTAATTCTTCCCACTTTCACCCGACTCCCTCTTTCCCCTCTCATTCCTCAATTCTCTGTTGTCCCTCGTTGCCCTCCCCTCTCTCTTTTACCTCTCTTCCCTCTAGGTCTAATTTTTCCACATTCACTCGCCTCTCTCTTTCCCTGTTATTCGTCAACTCTATTATCCCCTCTTTTCCCTCGCCAGTCTCTTTCCCCTGGTTTCTCTCGCCTCTCTCTGTTCCCTGGCTTTCCTCTTTTCTATGAAATCTCTCTTTTCCCTATTTCCAATCAACCCTCTCTTTTCCCTCTTCCCCCCTCGGCAGTCTCTTTCCCCTGGTTTATCTCGCCTCTCTCTTTCCCTCGCCAGTCTCTGTTACCTCTCTTCCCTCGGTGTCTAATTCTTCCCGCTTTCACTCGCCTCCCTCTTTTCCATTAACTCTCTCTTGTCCTTGTTTTCCCTCGCCTGTCTCTTTCCCCCTGCTTTGCCATGACTCTCTCTTTTCCAACTTTTCCCTCGCCAGTCACCTTTCCCTCCTTTTCCTCGCCAGTCTCTGTTACCTCTCTTCCCTCGGTCTCTAATACTTCCCAGTTTCACTCGCCTCCCTCTTTTCCAATAACACTCTTGTCCTTGTGTTTTCTCAACTCTCTCTTTTCCAAGTTTTCCCTCGACTGTCACTTCTCCCCCGTTTCCCTCGCCAGTCTCTGTTATCTCTCTTCCGTCGGTGTCTAATACTTCCCACTTTCCCTCGCCTCTCTCTTTTCCCTGTTATTCGTCAGCTCTGTTATCCCTCTTTTCCCTCGCCAGTCTCTTTCCCCTGGTTTATCTCGCCTCTCTCTTTCCCTCGCCAGTCTCTGTTACCTCTCTTCCCTCGGTGTCTAATTCTTCCCACTTTCACTCACCTCCTTCTTTTCCATTAACTCTCTCTTGTCCTTGTTTTCCCTCGCCTGTCTCTTTCCCCCTGCTTTGCCATGACTCTCTCTTTTCCAACTTTTCCCTCGCCTGTCACCTTTCCCTCCTTTTCCTCGCCAGTCTCTGTTACCTCTCTTCCCTCTAGGTCTAATTTTTCCACTTTCCCTCGCCTCTCTCTTTTCCCTGTTATTCGTCAACTCTGTTATCCCTCTTCCCCCCTCGCCAGTCTCTTTCCCCTGGTTTATCTCGCCTCTCTCTTTCCCTCGCCAGTCTCTGTTACCTCTCTTCTCTCGGTGTCTAATTCTTCCCACTTTCACTCACCTCCTTCTTTTCCATTAACTCTCTTGTCCTTGTTTTCCCTCGCCTGTCTCTTTCCCCCTGCTTTGCCATGACTCTCTCTTTTCCAACTTTTCCCTCGCCAGTCACTTTCCCCCCTTTCCCTCGCCAGTCTCTGTTACCTCTCTTCCCTCGGTGTCTAATTCTTCCCACTTTTACTCACCTCCTTCTTTTCCATTAACCTCTCTTGTCCTTGTTTTCCCTCGCCTGTCTCTTTCCCCTGCTTTGCCATGACTCTCTCTTTTCCAACTTTTCCCTCGCCAGTCACCTTTCCCTCCTTTTCCTCGCCAGTCTCTGTTACCTCTCTTCCCTCGGTGTCTAATTCTTCCCACTTTCACCCGACTCCCTCTTTCCCCTCTCATTCCTCAATTCTCTGTTGTCCCTCGTTGCCCTCCCTCTCTCTTTTACCTCTCTTCCCTCTAGGTCTAATTTTCCACTTTCACACGCCTCTCTCTTTTCCCTGTTATTCGTCAACTCTGTTATGCCTCTTTTCCCTCGCCAGTCTCTTTCCCCTGGTTTCTCTCGCCTCTCTCTGTTCCCTGGCTTTCCTCTTTTCTATGAAATCTCTCTTTTCCCTATTTCCAATCAACCCTCTCTTTTCCCTCTTCCCCCTCGCCAGTCTCTTTCCCCTGGTTTATCTCGCCTCTCTCTTTCCCTCGCCAGTCTCTGTTACCTCTCTTCCCTTGGTGTCTAATTCTTCCCGCTTTCACTCGCCTCCCTCTTTTCCATTAACTCTCTCTTGTCCTTGTTTTCCCTCGCCTGTCTCTTTCCCTCTGATTTCCCTCGTCAGTCTCTTTCCCCTGCTTTCCCTCAACCCTCTCTTTTCCCTCTTTCCCCTCGACAGTCACTTTTCCCCCCTTTCCTCGCCAGTCTCTGTTATCTCTCTTCCCTCGGTGTCCAATACTTCCCACTTGCCCTCGCCTCTCTCTTTTCCATGAACTCTCTCTTGTCCTTGTTTTCCCTCGCCTCTCTCTTTTCCCTGTAATTCGTCAACTCTGTTATCCCTCTTTTCCCTCGCCAGTCTCTTCCCCTGGTTTCTCTCGCCTCTCTCTGTTCCCTGGCTTTCCTCTTTCTATGAAATCTCTCTTTTCCCTATTTCCAGTCAGCCCTCTCTTTTCCCTCTTCCCCCCTCGCCAGTCTCTTTCCCCTGGTTTATCTCGCCTCTCTCTTTCCCTCGCCAGTCTCTGTTACCTCTCTTCCCTCGGTGTCTAATTCTTCCCACTTTCACTCACCTCCTTCTTTTCCATTAACTCTCTTGTCCTTGTTTTCCTCGCCTGTCTCTTTCCCCTGCTTTGCCATGACTCTCTCTTTTCCAACTTTTCCCTCGCCAGTCACTTTTCCCTCCTTTTCCTCGCCAGTCTCTGTTACCTCTCTTCCCTCGGTGTCTAATTCTTCCCACTTTTACTCACCTCCTTCTTTTCCATTAACTCTCTTGTCCTTGTTTTCCCTCGCCTGTCTCTTTTCCCCTGCTTTGCCATGACTCTCTCTTCTCCAACTTTTCCCTCGCCAGTCACCTTTCCCTCCTTTTCCTCGCCAGTCTCTGTTACCTCTCTTCCTCGGTGTCTAATTCTTCCCACTTTCACCCGACTCCCTCTTTCCCCTCTCATTCCTCAATTCTCTGTTGTCCCTCGTTGCCCTCCCCTCTCTCTTTTACCTCTCTTCCCTCTAGGTCTAATTTTTCCACTTTCCCTCGCCTCTCTCTTTTCCCTGTTATTCGTCAACTCTGTTATCCCTCTTTTCCCTCGCCAGTCTCTTTCCCCTGGTTTCTCTCGCCTCTCTCTGTTCCCTGGCTTTCCTCTTTTCTATGAAATCTCTCTTTTCCCTATTTCCAATCAACCCTCTCTTTTCCCTCTTCCCCCCCTCGCCAGTCTCTTTCCCCTGGTTTATCTCGCCTCTCTCTTTCCCTCGCCAGTCTCTTTTACGTCTCTTCCCTTAGTGTGTCTAATTCTTCCCGCTTTCACTCGCCTCCCTCTTTTCCATTAACTCTCTCTTGTCCTTGTTTTCCCTCGCCTGTCTCTTTCCTCTGATTTCCCTCGTCAGTCTCTTTCCCCTGCTTTCCCTCAACCCTCTCTTTTCCCTCTTTCCCCTCGACAGTCACTTTTCCCCCCTTTCCCTCGCCAGTCTCTGTTATCTCTCTTCCCTCGGTGTCCAATACTTCCCACTTGCCCTCGCCTCTCTCTTTTCCATGAACTCTCTCTTGTCCTTGTTTTCCCTCGCCTCTCTCTTTTCCCTGTAATTCGTCAACTCTGTTATCCCTCTTTTCCCTCGCCAGTCTCTTTCCCCTGGTTTCTCTCGCCTCTCTCTGTTCCCTGGCTTTCCTCTTTTCTATGAAATCTCTCTTTTCCCTATTTCCAGTCAGCCCTCTCTTTTCCCTCTTCCCCCCTCGCCAGTCTCTTTCCCCTGGTTTATCTCGCCTCTCTCTTTCCCTCGCCAGTCTCTGTTACCTCTCTTCCCTCGGTGTCTAATTCTTCCCACTTTCACTCACCTCCTTCTTTTCCATTAACTCTCTTGTCCTTGTTTTCCCTCGCCTGTCTCTTTTCCCTGTTATTCGTCAGCTCTGTTATCCCTCTTTTCCCTCGCCAGTCTCTTTCCCCTGGTTTATCTCGCCTCTCTCTTTCCCTCGCCAGTCTCTGTTACCTCTCTTCCCTCGGTGTCTAATTCTTCCCACTTTCACCCGACTCCCTCTTTCCCCTCTCATTCCTCAATTCTCTGTTGTCCCTCGTTGCCCTCCCCTCTCTCTTTTACCTCTCTTCCCTCTAGGTCTAATTTTTCCACATTCACTCGCCTCTCTCTTTTCCCTGTTATTCGTCAACTCTATTATCCCTCTTTTCCCTCGCCAGTCTCTTTCCCCTGGTTTCTCTCGCCTCTCTCTGTTCCCTGGCTTTCCTCTTTTCTATGAATCTCTCTTTTCCCTATTTCCAATCAACCCTCTCTTTTCCCTCTTCCCCCCTCGGCAGTCTCTTTCCCCTGGTTTATCTCGCCTCTCTCTTTCCCTCGCCAGTCTCTGTTACCTCTCTTCCTCGGTGTCTAATTCTTCCCGCTTTCACTCGCCTCCCTCTTTTCCATTAACTCTCTCTTGTCCTTGTTTTCCCTCGCCTGTCTCTTTCCCCCTGCTTTGCCATGACTCTCTCTTTTCCAACTTTTCCCTCGCCAGTCACCTTTCCCTCCTTTTCCTCGCCAGTCTCTGTTACCTCTCTTCCCTCGGTCTCTAATACTTCCCAGTTTCACTCGCCTCCCTCTTTTCCAATAACACTCTTGTCCTTGTGTTTTCTCAACTCTCTCTTTTCCAAGTTTTCCCTCGACTGTCACTTCTCCCCCGTTTCCCTCGCCAGTCTCTGTTATCTCTCTTCCGTCGGTGTCTAATACTTCCCACTTTCCCTCGCCTCTCTCTTTTCCCTGTTATTCGTCAGCTCTGTTATCCCTCTTTTCCCTCGCCAGTCTCTTTCCCCTGGTTTATCTCGCCTCTCTCTTTCCCTCGCCAGTCTCTGTTACCTCTCTTCCCTCGGTGTCTAATTCTTCCCACTTTCACTCACCTCCTTCTTTTCCATTAACTCTCTCTTGTCCTTGTTTTCCCTCGCCTGTCTCTTTCCCCCTGCTTTGCCATGACTCTCTCTTTTCCAACTTTTCCCTCGCCTGTCACCTTTCCCTCCTTTTCCTCGCCAGTCTCTGTTACCTCTCTTCCCTCTAGGTCTAATTTTTCCACTTTCCCTCGCCTCTCTCTTTTCCCTGTTATTCGTCAACTCTGTTATCCCTCTTCCCCCCTCGCCAGTCTCTTTCCCCTGGTTTATCTCGCCTCTCTCTTTCCCTCGCCAGTCTCTGTTACCTCTCTTCTCTCGGTGTCTAATTCTTCCCACTTTCACTCACCTCCTTCTTTTCCATTAACTCTCTTGTCCTTGTTTTCCCTCGCCTGTCTCTTTCCCCCTGCTTTGCCATGACTCTCTCTTTTCCAACTTTTCCCTCGCCAGTCACTTTCCCCCCCTTTCCCTCGCCAGTCTCTGTTACCTCTCTTCCCTCGGTGTCTAATTCTTCCCACTTTTACTCACCTCCTTCTTTTCCATTAACTCTCTTGTCCTTGTTTTCCCTCGCCTGTCTCTTTTCCCCTGCTTTGCCATGACTCTCTCTTTTCCAACTTTTCCCTCGCCAGTCACCTTTCCCTCCTTTTCCTCGCCAGTCTCTGTTACCTCTCTTCCCTCGGTGTCTAATTCTTCCCACTTTCACCCGACTCCCTCTTTCCCCTCTCATTCCTCAATTCTCTGTTGTCCCTCGTTGCCCTCCCCTCTCTCTTTTACCTCTCTTCCCTCTAGGTCTAATTTTTCCACTTTCACACGCCTCTCTCTTTTCCCTGTTATTCGTCAACTCTGTTATCCCTCTTTTCCCTCGCCAGTCTCTTTCCCCTGGTTTCTCTCGCCTCTCTCTGTTCCCTGGCTTTCCTCTTTTCTATGAAATCTCTCTTTTCCCTATTTCCAATCAACCCTCTCTTTTCCCTCTTCCCCCCTCGCCAGTCTCTTTCCCCTGGTTTATCTCGCCTCTCTCTTTCCCTCGCCAGTCTCTGTTACCTCTCTTCCCTTGGTGTCTAATTCTTCCCGCTTTCACTCGCCTCCCTCTTTTCCATTAACTCTCTCTTGTCCTTGTTTTCCCTCGCCTGTCTCTTTCCCTCTGATTTCCCTCGTCAGTCTCTTTCCCCTGCTTTCCCTCAACCCTCTCTTTTCCCTCTTTCCCCTCGACAGTCACTTTTCCCCCCTTTCCCTCGCCAGTCTCTGTTATCTCTCTTCCCTCGGTGTCCAATACTTCCCACTTGCCCTCGCCTCTCTCTTTTCCATGAACTCTCTCTTGTCCTTGTTTTCCCTCGCCTCTCTCTTTTCCCTGTAATTCGTCAACTCTGTTATCCCTCTTTTCCCTCGCCAGTCTCTTTCCCCTGGTTTCTCTCGCCTCTCTCTGTTCCCTGGCTTTCCTCTTTTCTATGAAATCTCTCTTTTCCCTATTTCCAGTCAGCCCTCTCTTTTCCCTCTTCCCCCCTCGCCAGTCTCTTTCCCCTGGTTTATCTCGCCTCTCTCTTTCCCTCGCCAGTCTCTGTTACCTCTCTTCCCTCGGTGTCTAATTCTTCCCACTTTCACCCGACTCCCTCTTTCCCCTCTCATTCCTCAATTCTCTGTTGTCCCTCGTTGCCCTCCCCTCTCTCTTTTACCTCTCTTCCCTCTAGGTCTAATTTTTCCACTTTCCCTCGCCTCTCTCTTTTCCCTGTTATTCGTCAACTCTGTTATCCCTCTTTTCCCTCGCCAGTCTCTTTCCCCTGGTTTCTCTCGCCTCTCTCTGTTCCCTGGCTTTCCTCTTTTCTATGAAATCTCTCTTTTCCCTATTTCCAATCAACCCTCTCTTTTCCCTCTTCCCCCCTCGCCAGTCTCTTTCCCCTGGTTTATCTCGCCTCTCTCTTTCCCTCGCCAGTCTCTTTTACGTCTCTTCCCTTGGTGTCTAATTCTTCCCGCTTTCACTCGCCTCCCTCTTTTCCATTAACTCTCTCTTGTCCTTGTTTTCCCTCGCCTGTCTCTTTCCCTCTGCTTTCCCTCCATAGTCTCTTTCCCCTGCTTTCCCTCAACCCTCTCTTTTCCCTCTTTCCCCTCGACAGTCACTTTTCCCCCCTTTCCCTCGCCAGTCTCTGTTATCTCTCTTCCCTCGGTGTCTAATACTTCCCACTTGCCCTCGCCTCTCTCTTTTCCATGAACTCTCTCTTGTCCTTGTTTTCCCTCGCCTCTCTCTTTTCCCTGTAATTCGTCAACTCTGTTATCCCTCTTTTCCCTCGCCAGTCTCTTTCCCCTGGTTTCTCTCGCCTCTCTCTGTTCCCTGGCTTTCCTCTTTTCTATGAAATCTCTCTTTTCCCTATTTCCAATCAACCCTCTCTTTTCCCTCTTCCCCCCTCGCCAGTCTCTTTCCCCTGGTTTATCTCGCCTCTCTCTTTCCCTCGCCAGTCTCTGTTACCTCTCTTCCCTCGGTGTCTAATTCTTCCCACTTTCACTCACCTCCTTCTTTTCCATTAACTCTCTTGTCCTTGTTTTCCCTCGCCTGTCTCTTTCCCCCTGCTTTGCCATGACTCTCTCTTTTCCCTCTTTCCCCTCGCCAGTCACTTTTCCTTCCTTTCCCTCGCCAGTCTCTTTTAACCTCTATTCCCTCCGTGCCTAATTTTCCCACTTACACTCCACTCCCTCTTTTCCATGAACTCTCTCGTTCCCCTATTTCCAATCAACCCTCTCTTTTCCCTCTTCCCCCCTCGCCAGTCTCTTTCCCCTGGTTTATCTCGCCTCTCTCTTTCCCTCGCCAGTCTCTTTTACGTCTCTTCCCTTGGTGTCTAATTCTTCCCACTTTCACTCGCCTCCCTCTTTTCCATTAACTCTCTCTTGTCCTTGTTTTCCCTCGCCTGTCTCTTTCCCTCTGCTTTCCCTCCATAGTCTCTTTCCCCTGCTTTCCCTCAACCCTCTCTTTTCCCTCCTCCCCCCTCGCCAGTCTCTTTCCCCTGGTTTATCTCGCCTCTCTCTTTCCCTCGCCAGTCTCTGTTACCTCTCTTCCCTCGGTGTCTAATACTTCCCACTTTCCCTCGCCCCTCTCTTTTCCATGAACTCTCTCTTGTCCTTGTTTTCCCTCGCCTGTCTCTTTCCCCCTGCTTTGCCATGACTCTCTCTTTTCCAACTTTTCCCTCGCCTGTCACCTTTCCCTCCTTTTCCTCGCCAGTCTCTGTTACCTCTCTTCCCTCTAGGTCTAATTTTTCCACTTTCCCTCGCCTCTCTCTTTTCCCTGTTATTCGTCAACTCTGTTATCCCTCTTCCCCCCTCGCCAGTCTCTTTCCCCTGGTTTATCTCGCCTCTCTCTTTCCCTCGCCAGTCTCTGTTACCTCTCTTCCCTCGGTCTCTAATACTTCCCAGTTTCACTCGCCTCCCTCTTTTCCAATAACACTCTTGTCCTTGTGTTTTCTCAACTCTCTCTTTTCCAAGTTTTCCCTCGACTGTCACTTCTCCCCCGTTTCCCTCGCCAGTCTCTGTTATCTCTCTTCCGTCGGTGTCTAATACTTCCCACTTTCCCTCGCCTCTCTCTTTTCCCTGTTATTCGTCAGCTCTGTTATCCCTCTTTTCCCTCGCCAGTCTCTTTCCCCTGGTTTATCTCGCCTCTCGCTTTCCCTCGCCAGTCTCTGTTACCTCTCTTCCCTCGGTGTCTAATTCTTCCCACTTTCACCCGACTCCCTCTTTCCCCTCTCATTCCTCAATTCTCTGTTGTCCCTCGTTGCCCTCCCCTCTCTCTTTTACCTCTCTTCCCTCTAGGTCTAATTTTTCCACATTCACTCGCCTCTCTCTTTTCCCTGTTATTCGTCAACTCTATTATCCCTCTTTTCCCTCGCCAGTCTCTTTCCCCTGGTTTCTCTCGCCTCTCTCTGTTCCCTGGCTTTCCTCTTTTCTATGAAATCTCTCTTTTCCCTATTTCCAATCAACCCTCTCTTTTCCCTCTTCCCCCCTCGCCAGTCTCTTTCCCCTGGTTTATCTCGCCTCTCTCTTTCCCTCGCCAGTCTCTTTTACGTCTCTTCCCTTAGTGTCTAATTCTTCCCGCTTTCACTCGCCTCCCTCTTTTCCATTAACTCTCTCTTGTCCTTGTTTTCCCTCGCCTGTCTCTTTCCCTCTGATTTCCCTCGTCAGTCTCTTTCCCCTGCTTTCCCTCAACCCTCTCTTTTCCCTCTTTCCCCTCGACAGTCACTTTTCCCCCCTTTCCCTCGCCAGTCTCTGTTATCTCTCTTCCCTCGGTGTCCAATACTTCCCACTTGCCCTCGCCTCTCTCTTTTCCATGAACTCTCTCTTGTCCTTGTTTTCCCTCGCCTCTCTCTTTTCCCTGTAATTCGTCAACTCTGTTATCCCTCTTTTCCCTCGCCAGTCTCTTTCCCCTGGTTTCTCTCGCCTCTCTCTGTTCCCTGGCTTTCCTCTTTTCTATGAAATCTCTCTTTTCCCTATTTCCAGTCAGCCCTCTCTTTTCCCTCTTCCCCCCTCGCCAGTCTCTTTCCCCTGGTTTATCTCGCCTCTCTCTTTCCCTCGCCAGTCTCTGTTACCTCTCTTCCCTCGGTGTCTAATTCTTCCCACTTTCACTCACCTCCTTCTTTTCCATTAACTCTCTTGTCCTTGTTTTCCCTCGCCTGTCTCTTTTCCCTGTTATTCGTCAGCTCTGTTATCCCTCTTTTCCCTCGCCAGTCTCTTTCCCCTGGTTTATCTCGCCTCTCTCTTTCCCTCGCCAGTCTCTGTTACCTCTCTTCCCTCGGTGTCTAATTCTTCCCACTTTCACCCGACTCCCTCTTTCCCCTCTCATTCCTCAATTCTCTGTTGTCCCTCGTTGCCCTCCCCTCTCTCTTTTACCTCTCTTCCCTCTAGGTCTAATTTTTCCACATTCACTCGCCTCTCTCTTTTCCCTGTTATTCGTCAACTCTATTATCCCTCTTTTCCCTCGCCAGTCTCTTTCCCCTGGTTTCTCTCGCCTCTCTCTGTTCCCTGGCTTTCCTCTTTTCTATGAAATCTCTCTTTTCCCTATTTCCAATCAACCCTCTCTTTTCCCTCTTCCCCCCTCGGCAGTCTCTTTCCCCTGGTTTATCTCGCCTCTCTCTTTCCCTCGCCAGTCTCTGTTACCTCTCTTCCCTCGGTGTCTAATTCTTCCCGCTTTCACTCGCCTCCCTCTTTTCCATTAACTCTCTCTTGTCCTTGTTTTCCCTCGCCTGTCTCTTTCCCCCTGCTTTGCCATGACTCTCTCTTTTCCAACTTTTCCCTCGCCAGTCACCTTTCCCTCCTTTTCCTCGCCAGTCTCTGTTACCTCTCTTCCCTCGGTCTCTAATACTTCCCAGTTTCACTCGCCTCCCTCTTTTCCAATAACACTCTTGTCCTTGTGTTTTCTCAACTCTCTCTTTTCCAAGTTTTCCCTCGACTGTCACTTCTCCCCCGTTTCCCTCGCCAGTCTCTGTTATCTCTCTTCCGTCGGTGTCTAATACTTCCCACTTTCCCTCGCCTCTCTCTTTTCCCTGTTATTCGTCAGCTCTGTTATCCCTCTTTTCCCTCGCCAGTCTCTTTCCCCTGGTTTATCTCGCCTCTCTCTTTCCCTCGCCAGTCTCTGTTACCTCTCTTCCCTCGGTGTCTAATTCTTCCCACTTTCACTCACCTCCTTCTTTTCCATTAACTCTCTCTTGTCCTTGTTTTCCCTCGCCTGTCTCTTTCCCCCTGCTTTGCCATGACTCTCTCTTTTCCAACTTTTCCCTCGCCTGTCACCTTTCCCTCCTTTTCCTCGCCAGTCTCTGTTACCTCTCTTCCCTCTAGGTCTAATTTTTCCACTTTCCCTCGCCTCTCTCTTTTCCCTGTTATTCGTCAACTCTGTTATCCCTCTTCCCCCCTCGCCAGTCTCTTTCCCCTGGTTTATCTCGCCTCTCTCTTTCCCTCGCCAGTCTCTGTTACCTCTCTTCTCTCGGTGTCTAATTCTTCCCACTTTCACTCACCTCCTTCTTTTCCATTAACTCTCTTGTCCTTGTTTTCCCTCGCCTGTCTCTTTCCCCCTGCTTTGCCATGACTCTCTCTTTTCCAACTTTTCCCTCGCCAGTCACTTTCCCCCCCTTTCCCTCGCCAGTCTCTGTTACCTCTCTTCCCTCGGTGTCTAATTCTTCCCACTTTTACTCACCTCCTTCTTTTCCATTAACTCTCTTGTCCTTGTTTTCCCTCGCCTGTCTCTTTTCCCCTGCTTTGCCATGACTCTCTCTTTTCCAACTTTTCCCTCGCCAGTCACCTTTCCCTCCTTTTCCTCGCCAGTCTCTGTTACCTCTCTTCCCTCGGTGTCTAATTCTTCCCACTTTCACCCGACTCCCTCTTTCCCCTCTCATTCCTCAATTCTCTGTTGTCCCTCGTTGCCCTCCCCTCTCTCTTTTACCTCTCTTCCCTCTAGGTCTAATTTTTCCACTTTCACACGCCTCTCTCTTTTCCCTGTTATTCGTCAACTCTGTTATGCCTCTTTTCCCTCGCCAGTCTCTTTCCCCTGGTTTCTCTCGCCTCTCTCTGTTCCCTGGCTTTC
Source organism: Harpia harpyja (assembly GCF_026419915.1). Taxonomy (NCBI): domain Eukaryota; kingdom Metazoa; phylum Chordata; class Aves; order Accipitriformes; family Accipitridae; genus Harpia; species Harpia harpyja. The sequence goes on along the minus strand of NC_068968.1, from coordinate 25,095,444 downwards.
CTCTTTTCTATGAAATCTCTCTTTTCCCTATTTCCAATCAACCCTCTCTTTTCCCTCTTCCCCCCTCGCCAGTCTCTTTCCCCTGGTTTATCTCGCCTCTCTCTTTCCCTCGCCAGTCTCTGTTACCTCTCTTCCCTTGGTGTCTAATTCTTCCCGCTTTCACTCGCCTCCCTCTTTTCCATTAACTCTCTCTTGTCCTTGTTTTCCCTCGCCTGTCTCTTTCCCTCTGATTTCCCTCGTCAGTCTCTTTCCCCTGCTTTCCCTCAACCCTCTCTTTTCCCTCTTTCCCCTCGACAGTCACTTTTCCCCCCTTTCCCTCGCCAGTCTCTGTTATCTCTCTTCCCTCGGTGTCCAATACTTCCCACTTGCCCTCGCCTCTCTCTTTTCCATGAACTCTCTCTTGTCCTTGTTTTCCCTCGCCTCTCTCTTTTCCCTGTAATTCGTCAACTCTGTTATCCCTCTTTTCCCTCGCCAGTCTCTTTCCCCTGGTTTCTCTCGCCTCTCTCTGTTCCCTGGCTTTCCTCTTTTCTATGAAATCTCTCTTTTCCCTATTTCCAGTCAGCCCTCTCTTTTCCCTCTTCCCCCCTCGCCAGTCTCTTTCCCCTGGTTTATCTCGCCTCTCTCTTTCCCTCGCCAGTCTCTGTTACCTCTCTTCCCTCGGTGTCTAATTCTTCCCACTTTCACTCACCTCCTTCTTTTCCATTAACTCTCTTGTCCTTGTTTTCCCTCGCCTGTCTCTTTCCCCCTGCTTTGCCATGACTCTCTCTTTTCCAACTTTTCCCTCGCCAGTCACTTTTCCCTCCTTTTCCTCGCCAGTCTCTGTTACCTCTCTTCCCTCGGTGTCTAATTCTTCCCACTTTTACTCACCTCCTTCTTTTCCATTAACTCTCTTGTCCTTGTTTTCCCTCGCCTGTCTCTTTTCCCCTGCTTTGCCATGACTCTCTCTTCTCCAACTTTTCCCTCGCCAGTCACCTTTCCCTCCTTTTCCTCGCCAGTCTCTGTTACCTCTCTTCCCTCGGTGTCTAATTCTTCCCACTTTCACCCGACTCCCTCTTTCCCCTCTCATTCCTCAATTCTCTGTTGTCCCTCGTTGCCCTCCCCTCTCTCTTTTACCTCTCTTCCCTCTAGGTCTAATTTTTCCACTTTCCCTCGCCTCTCTCTTTTCCCTGTTATTCGTCAACTCTGTTATCCCTCTTTTCCCTCGCCAGTCTCTTTCCCCTGGTTTCTCTCGCCTCTCTCTGTTCCCTGGCTTTCCTCTTTTCTATGAAATCTCTCTTTTCCCTATTTCCAATCAACCCTCTCTTTTCCCTCTTCCCCCCTCGCCAGTCTCTTTCCCCTGGTTTATCTCGCCTCTCTCTTTCCCTCGCCAGTCTCTTTTACGTCTCTTCCCTTAGTGTCTAATTCTTCCCGCTTTCACTCGCCTCCCTCTTTTCCATTAACTCTCTCTTGTCCTTGTTTTCCCTCGCCTGTCTCTTTCCCTCTGATTTCCCTCGTCAGTCTCTTTCCCCTGCTTTCCCTCAACCCTCTCTTTTCCCTCTTTCCCCTCGACAGTCACTTTTCCCCCCTTTCCCTCGCCAGTCTCTGTTATCTCTCTTCCCTCGGTGTCCAATACTTCCCACTTGCCCTCGCCTCTCTCTTTTCCATGAACTCTCTCTTGTCCTTGTTTTCCCTCGCCTCTCTCTTTTCCCTGTAATTCGTCAACTCTGTTATCCCTCTTTTCCCTCGCCAGTCTCTTTCCCCTGGTTTCTCTCGCCTCTCTCTGTTCCCTGGCTTTCCTCTTTTCTATGAAATCTCTCTTTTCCCTATTTCCAGTCAGCCCTCTCTTTTCCCTCTTCCCCCCTCGCCAGTCTCTTTCCCCTGGTTTATCTCGCCTCTCTCTTTCCCTCGCCAGTCTCTGTTACCTCTCTTCCCTCGGTGTCTAATTCTTCCCACTTTCACTCACCTCCTTCTTTTCCATTAACTCTCTTGTCCTTGTTTTCCCTCGCCTGTCTCTTTTCCCTGTTATTCGTCAGCTCTGTTATCCCTCTTTTCCCTCGCCAGTCTCTTTCCCCTGGTTTATCTCGCCTCTCTCTTTCCCTCGCCAGTCTCTGTTACCTCTCTTCCCTCGGTGTCTAATTCTTCCCACTTTCACCCGACTCCCTCTTTCCCCTCTCATTCCTCAATTCTCTGTTGTCCCTCGTTGCCCTCCCCTCTCTCTTTTACCTCTCTTCCCTCTAGGTCTAATTTTTCCACATTCACTCGCCTCTCTCTTTTCCCTGTTATTCGTCAACTCTATTATCCCTCTTTTCCCTCGCCAGTCTCTTTCCCCTGGTTTCTCTCGCCTCTCTCTGTTCCCTGGCTTTCCTCTTTTCTATGAAATCTCTCTTTTCCCTATTTCCAATCAACCCTCTCTTTTCCCTCTTCCCCCCTCGGCAGTCTCTTTCCCCTGGTTTATCTCGCCTCTCTCTTTCCCTCGCCAGTCTCTGTTACCTCTCTTCCCTCGGTGTCTAATTCTTCCCGCTTTCACTCGCCTCCCTCTTTTCCATTAACTCTCTCTTGTCCTTGTTTTCCCTCGCCTGTCTCTTTCCCCCTGCTTTGCCATGACTCTCTCTTTTCCAACTTTTCCCTCGCCAGTCACCTTTCCCTCCTTTTCCTCGCCAGTCTCTGTTACCTCTCTTCCCTCGGTCTCTAATACTTCCCAGTTTCACTCGCCTCCCTCTTTTCCAATAACACTCTTGTCCTTGTGTTTTCTCAACTCTCTCTTTTCCAAGTTTTCCCTCGACTGTCACTTCTCCCCCGTTTCCCTCGCCAGTCTCTGTTATCTCTCTTCCGTCGGTGTCTAATACTTCCCACTTTCCCTCGCCTCTCTCTTTTCCCTGTTATTCGTCAGCTCTGTTATCCCTCTTTTCCCTCGCCAGTCTCTTTCCCCTGGTTTATCTCGCCTCTCTCTTTCCCTCGCCAGTCTCTGTTACCTCTCTTCCCTCGGTGTCTAATTCTTCCCACTTTCACTCACCTCCTTCTTTTCCATTAACTCTCTCTTGTCCTTGTTTTCCCTCGCCTGTCTCTTTCCCCCTGCTTTGCCATGACTCTCTCTTTTCCAACTTTTCCCTCGCCTGTCACCTTTCCCTCCTTTTCCTCGCCAGTCTCTGTTACCTCTCTTCCCTCTAGGTCTAATTTTTCCACTTTCCCTCGCCTCTCTCTTTTCCCTGTTATTCGTCAACTCTGTTATCCCTCTTCCCCCCTCGCCAGTCTCTTTCCCCTGGTTTATCTCGCCTCTCTCTTTCCCTCGCCAGTCTCTGTTACCTCTCTTCTCTCGGTGTCTAATTCTTCCCACTTTCACTCACCTCCTTCTTTTCCATTAACTCTCTTGTCCTTGTTTTCCCTCGCCTGTCTCTTTCCCCCTGCTTTGCCATGACTCTCTCTTTTCCAACTTTTCCCTCGCCAGTCACTTTCCCCCCCTTTCCCTCGCCAGTCTCTGTTACCTCTCTTCCCTCGGTGTCTAATTCTTCCCACTTTTACTCACCTCCTTCTTTTCCATTAACTCTCTTGTCCTTGTTTTCCCTCGCCTGTCTCTTTTCCCCTGCTTTGCCATGACTCTCTCTTTTCCAACTTTTCCCTCGCCAGTCACCTTTCCCTCCTTTTCCTCGCCAGTCTCTGTTACCTCTCTTCCCTCGGTGTCTAATTCTTCCCACTTTCACCCGACTCCCTCTTTCCCCTCTCATTCCTCAATTCTCTGTTGTCCCTCGTTGCCCTCCCCTCTCTCTTTTACCTCTCTTCCCTCTAGGTCTAATTTTTCCACTTTCACACGCCTCTCTCTTTTCCCTGTTATTCGTCAACTCTGTTATCCCTCTTTTCCCTCGCCAGTCTCTTTCCCCTGGTTTCTCTCGCCTCTCTCTGTTCCCTGGCTTTCCTCTTTTCTATGAAATCTCTCTTTTCCCTATTTCCAATCAACCCTCTCTTTTCCCTCTTCCCCCCTCGCCAGTCTCTTTCCCCTGGTTTATCTCGCCTCTCTCTTTCCCTCGCCAGTCTCTGTTACCTCTCTTCCCTTGGTGTCTAATTCTTCCCGCTTTCACTCGCCTCCCTCTTTTCCATTAACTCTCTCTTGTCCTTGTTTTCCCTCGCCTGTCTCTTTCCCTCTGATTTCCCTCGTCAGTCTCTTTCCCCTGCTTTCCCTCAACCCTCTCTTTTCCCTCTTTCCCCTCGACAGTCACTTTTCCCCCCTTTCCCTCGCCAGTCTCTGTTATCTCTCTTCCCTCGGTGTCCAATACTTCCCACTTGCCCTCGCCTCTCTCTTTTCCATGAACTCTCTCTTGTCCTTGTTTTCCCTCGCCTCTCTCTTTTCCCTGTAATTCGTCAACTCTGTTATCCCTCTTTTCCCTCGCCAGTCTCTTTCCCCTGGTTTCTCTCGCCTCTCTCTGTTCCCTGGCTTTCCTCTTTTCTATGAAATCTCTCTTTTCCCTATTTCCAGTCAGCCCTCTCTTTTCCCTCTTCCCCCCTCGCCAGTCTCTTTCCCCTGGTTTATCTCGCCTCTCTCTTTCCCTCGCCAGTCTCTGTTACCTCTCTTCCCTCGGTGTCTAATTCTTCCCACTTTCACTCACCTCCTTCTTTTCCATTAACTCTCTTGTCCTTGTTTTCCCTCGCCTGTCTCTTTCCCCCTGCTTTGCCATGACTCTCTCTTTTCCAACTTTTCCCTCGCCAGTCACTTTTCCCTCCTTTTCCTCGCCAGTCTCTGTTACCTCTCTTCCCTCGGTGTCTAATTCTTCCCACTTTTACTCACCTCCTTCTTTTCCATTAACTCTCTTGTCCTTGTTTTCCCTCGCCTGTCTCTTTTCCCCTGCTTTGCCATGACTCTCTCTTCTCCAACTTTTCCCTCGCCAGTCACCTTTCCCTCCTTTTCCTCGCCAGTCTCTGTTACCTCTCTTCCCTCGGTGTCTAATTCTTCCCACTTTCACCCGACTCCCTCTTTCCCCTCTCATTCCTCAATTCTCTGTTGTCCCTCGTTGCCCTCCCCTCTCTCTTTTACCTCTCTTCCCTCTAGGTCTAATTTTTCCACTTTCACACGCCTCTCTCTTTTCCCTGTTATTCGTCAACTCTGTTATCCCTCTTTTCCCTCGCCAGTCTCTTTCCCCTGGTTTCTCTCGCCTCTCTCTGTTCCCTGGCTTTCCTCTTTTCTATGAAATCTCTCTTTTCCCTATTTCCAATCAACCCTCTCTTTTCCCTCTTCCCCCCTCGCCAGTCTCTTTCCCCTGGTTTATCTCGCCTCTCTCTTTCCCTCGCCAGTCTCTTTTACGTCTCTTCCCTTGGTGTCTAATTCTTCCCGCTTTCACTCGCCTCCCTCTTTTCCATTAACTCTCTCTTGTCCTTGTTTTCCCTCGCCTGTCTCTTTCCCTCTGATTTCCCTCGTCAGTCTCTTTCCCCTGCATTCCCTCAACCCTCTCTTTTCCCTCTTTCCCCTCGACAGTCACTTTTCCCCCCTTTCCCTCGCCAGTCTCTGTTATCTCTCTTCCCTCGGTGTCTAATACTTCCCACTTGCCCTCGCCTCTCTCTTTTCCATGAACTCTCTCTTGTCCTTGTTTTCCCTCGCCTCTCTCTTTTCCCTGTAATTCGTCAACTCTGTTATCCCTCTTTTCCCTCGCCAGTCTCTTTCCCCTGGTTTCTCTCGCCTCTCTCTGTTCCCTGGCTTTCCTCTTTTCTATGAAATCTCTCTTTTCCCTATTTCCAATCAACCCTCTCTTTTCCCTCTTCCCCCCTCGGCAGTCTCTTTCCCCTGGTTTATCTCGCCTCTCTCTTTCCCTCGCCAGTCTCTGTTACCTCTCTTCCCTCGGTGTCTAATTCTTCCCACTTTCACTCACCTCCTTCTTTTCCATTAACTCTCTTGTCCTTGTTTTCCCTCGCCTGTCTCTTTCCCCCTGCTTTGCCATGACTCTCTCTTTTCCCTCTTTCCCCTCGCCAGTCACTTTTCCTTCCTTTCCCTCGCCAGTCTCTTTTAACCTCTATTCCCTCCGTGCCTAATTTTCCCACTTACACTCCACTCCCTCTTTTCCATGAACTCTCTCGTTCCCCTATTTCCAGTCAACTCTCTCTTTTCCCTCCTCCCCCCTCGCCAGTCTGTTTCCCCTGGTTTATCTCGCCTCTCTCTTTCCCTCGCCAGTCTCTTTTACGTCTCTTCCCTTGGTGTCTAATTCTTCCCACTTTCACTCGCCTCCCTCTTTTCCATTAACTCTCTCTTGTCCTTGTTTTCCCTCGCCTGTCTCTTTCCCTCTGCTTTCCCTCCATAGTCTCTTTCCCCTGCTTTCCCTCAACCCTCTCTTTTCCCTCCTCCCCCCTCGCCAGTCTCTTTCCCCTGGTTTATCTCGCCTCTCTCTTTCCCTCGCCAGTCTCTGTTACCTCTCTTCCCTCGGTGTCTAATACTTCCCACTTTCCCTCGCCCCTCTCTTTTCCATGAACTCTCTCTTGTCCTTGTTTTCCCTCGCCTGTCTCTTTCCCCCTGCTTTGCCATGACTCTCTCTTTCCCTCCTTTTCCTCGCCAGTCTCTGTTACCTCTCTTCCCTCGGTCTCTAATACTTCCCAGTTTCACTCGCCTCCCTCTTTTCCAATAACACTCTTGTCCTTGTGTTTTCTCAACTCTCTCTTTTCCAAGTTTTCCCTCGACTGTCACTTCTCCCCCGTTTCCCTCGCCAGTCTCTGTTATCTCTCTTCCGTCGGTGTCTAATACTTCCCACTTTCCCTCGCCTCTCTGTTTTCCCTGTTATTCGTCAGCTCTGTTATCCCTCTTTTCCCTCGCCAGTCTCTTTCCCCTGGTTTATCTCGCCTCTCGCTTTCCCTCGCCAGTCTCTGTTACCTCTCTTCCCTCGGTGTCTAATTCTTCCCACTTTCACCCGACTCCCTCTTTCCCCTCTCATTCCTCAATTCTCTGTTGTCCCTCGTTGCCCTCCCCTCTCTCTTTTACCTCTCTTCCCTCTAGGTCTAATTTTTCCACATTCACTCGCCTCTCTCTTTTCCCTGTTATTCGTCAACTCTATTATCCCTCTTTTCCCTCGCCAGTCTCTTTCCCCTGGTTTCTCTCGCCTCTCTCTGTTCCCTGGCTTTCCTCTTTTCTATGAAATCTCTCTTTTCCCTATTTCCAGTCAGCCCTCTCTTTTCCCTCTTCCCCCCCTCGGCAGTCTCTTTCCCCTGGTTTATCTCGCCTCTCTCTTTCCCTCGCCAGTCTCTGTTACCTCTCTTCCCTCGGTGTCTAATTCTTCCCACTTTCACTCACCTCCTTCTTTTCCATTAACTCTCTTGTCCTTGTTTTCCCTCGCCTGTCTCTTTCCCCCTGCTTTGCCATGACTCTCTCTTTTCCAACTTTTCCCTCGCCAGTCACTTTTCCCTCCTTTTCCTCGCCAGTCTCTGTTACCTCTCTTCCCTCGGTGTCTAATTCTTCCCACTTTTACTCACCTCCTTCTTTTCCATTAACTCTCTTGTCCTTGTTTTCCCTCGCCTGTCTCTTTTCCCCTGCTTTGCCATGACTCTCTCTTCTCCAACTTTTCCCTCGCCAGTCACCTTTCCCTCCTTTTCCTCGCCAGTCTCTGTTACCTCTCTTCCCTCGGTGTCTAATTCTTCCCACTTTCACCCGACTCCCTCTTTCCCCTCTCATTCCTCAATTCTCTGTTGTCCCTCGTTGCCCTCCCCTCTCTCTTTTACCTCTCTTCCCTCTAGGTCTAATTTTTCCACTTTCCCTCGCCTCTCTCTTTTCCCTGTTATTCGTCAACTCTGTTATCCCTCTTTTCCCTCGCCAGTCTCTTTCCCCTGGTTTCTCTCGCCTCTCTCTGTTCCCTGGCTTTCCTCTTTTCTATGAAATCTCTCTTTTCCCTATTTCCAATCAACCCTCTCTTTTCCCTCTTCCCCCCTCGCCAGTCTCTTTCCCCTGGTTTATCTCGCCTCTCTCTTTCCCTCGCCAGTCTCTTTTACGTCTCTTCCCTTGGTGTCTAATTCTTCCCGCTTTCACTCGCCTCCCTCTTTTCCATTAACTCTCTCTTGTCCTTGTTTTCCCTCGCCTGTCTCTTTCCCTCTGATTTCCCTCGTCAGTCTCTTTCCCCTGCTTTCCCTCAACCCTCTCTTTTCCCTCTTTCCCCTCGACAGTCACTTTTCCCCCCTTTCCCTCGCCAGTCTCTGTTATCTCTCTTCCCTCGGTGTCCAATACTTCCCACTTGCCCTCGCCTCTCTCTTTTCCATGAACTCTCTCTTGTCCTTGTTTTCCCTCGCCTCTCTCTTTTCCCTGTAATTCGTCAACTCTGTTATCCCTCTTTTCCCTCGCCAGTCTCTTTCCCCCTGGTTTCTCTCGCCTCTCTCTGTTCCCTGGCTTTCCTCTTTTCTATGAAATCTCTCTTTTCCCTATTTCCAGTCAGCCCTCTCTTTTCCCTCTTCCCCCCCTCGCCAGTCTCTTTCCCCTGGTTTATCTCGCCTCTCTCTTTCCCTCGCCAGTCTCTGTTACCTCTCTTCCCTCGGTGTCTAATTCTTCCCACTTTCACTCACCTCCTTCTTTTCCATTAACTCTCTTGTCCTTGTTTTCCCTCGCCTGTCTCTTTTCCCTGTTATTCGTCAGCTCTGTTATCCCTCTTTTCCCTCGCCAGTCTCTTTCCCCTGGTTTATCTCGCCTCTCTCTTTCCCTCGCCAGTCTCTGTTACCTCTCTTCCCTCGGTGTCTAATTCTTCCCACTTTCACCCGACTCCCTCTTTCCCCTCTCATTCCTCAATTCTCTGTTGTCCCTCGTTGCCCTCCCCCTCTCTCTTTTACCTCTCTTCCCTCTAGGTCTAATTTTTCCACATTCACTCGCCTCTCTCTTTTCCCTGTTATTCGTCAACTCTATTATCCCTCTTTTCCCTCGCCAGTCTCTTTCCCCTGGTTTCTCTCGCCTCTCTCTGTTCCCTGGCTTTCCTCTTTTCTATGAAATCTCTCTTTTCTCTATTTCCAATCAACCCTCTCTTTTCCCTCTTCCCCCCTCGGCAGTCTCTTTCCCCTGGTTTATCTCGCCTCTCTCTTTCCCTCGCCAGTCTCTGTTACCTCTCTTCCCTCGGTGTCTAATTCTTCCCGCTTTCACTCGCCTCCCTCTTTTCCATTAACTCTCTCTTGTCCTTGTTTTCCCTCGCCTGTCTCTTTCCCCCTGCTTTGCCATGACTCTCTCTTTTCCAACTTTTCCCTCGCCAGTCACCTTTCCCTCCTTTTCCTCGCCAGTCTCTGTTACCTCTCTTCCCTCGGTCTCTAATACTTCCCAGTTTCACTCGCCTCCCTCTTTTCCAATAACACTCTTGTCCTTGTGTTTTCTCAACTCTCTCTTTTCCAAGTTTTCCCTCGCCAGTCACTTTTCCCTCCTTTTCCTCGCCAGTCTCTGTTATCTCTCTTCCGTCGGTGTCTAATACTTCCCACTTTCCCTCGCCTCTCTCTTTTCCCTGTTATTCGTCAGCTCTGTTATCCCTCTTTTCCCTCGGCAGTCTCTTTCCCCTGGTTTATCTCGCCTCTCTCTTTCCCTCGCCAGTCTCTGTTACCTCTCTTCCCTCGGTGTCTAATTCTTCCCACTTTCACTCACCTCCTTCTTTTCCATTAACTCTCTCTTGTCCTTGTTTTCCCTCGCCTGTCTCTTTCCCCCTGCTTTGCCATGACTCTCTCTTTTCCAACTTTTCCCTCGCCTGTCACCTTTCCCTCCTTTTCCTCGCCAGTCTCTGTTACCTCTCTTCCCTCTAGGTCTAATTTTTCCACTTTCCCTCGCCTCTCTCTTTTCCCTGTTATTCGTCAACTCTGTTATCCCTCTTCCCCCCCTCGCCAGTCTCTTTCCCCTGGTTTATCTCGCCTCTCTCTTTCCCTCGCCAGTCTCTGTTACCTCTCTTCTCTCGGTGTCTAATTCTTCCCACTTTCACTCACCTCCTTCTTTTCCATTAACTCTCTTGTCCTTGTTTTCCCTCGCCTGTCTCTTTCCCCCCTGCTTTGCCATGACTCTCTCTTTTCCAACTTTTCCCTCGCCAGTCACTTTCCCCCCCCTTTCCCTCGCCAGTCTCTGTTACCTCTCTTCCCTCGGTGTCTAATTCTTCCCACTTTTACTCACCTCCTTCTTTTCCATTAACTCTCTTGTCCTTGTTTTCCCTCGCCTGTCTCTTTCCCTCTGATTTCCCTCGTCAGTCTCTTTCCCCTGCTTTCCCTCAACCCTCTCTTTTCCCTCTTTCCCCTCGACAGTCACTTTTCCCCCCCTTTCCCTCGCCAGTCTCTGTTATCTCTCTTCCCTCGGTGTCCAATACTTCCCACTTGCCCTCGCCTCTCTCTTTTCCATGAACTCTCTCTTGTCCTTGTTTTCCCTCGCCTCTCTCTTTTCCCTGTAATTCGTCAACTCTGTTATCCCTCTTTTCCCTCGCCAGTCTCTTTCCCCTGGTTTCTCTCGCCTCTCTCTGTTCCCTGGCTTTCCTCTTTTCTATGAAATCTCTCTTTTCCCTATTTCCAGTCAGCCCTCTCTTTTCCCTCTTCCCCCCTCGCCAGTCTCTTTCCCCTGGTTTATCTCGCCTCTCTCTTTCCCTCGCCAGTCTCTGTTACCTCTCTTCCCTCGGTGTCTAATTCTTCCCACTTTCACTCACCTCCTTCTTTTCCATTAACTCTCTTGTCCTTGTTTTCCCTCGCCTGTCTCTTTCCCCCCTGCTTTGCCATGACTCTCTCTTTTCCAACTTTTCCCTCGCCAGTCACTTTTCCCTCCTTTTCCTCGCCAGTCTCTGTTACCTCTCTTCCCTCGGTGTCTAATTCTTCCCACTTTTACTCACCTCCTTCTTTTCCATTAACTCTCTTGTCCTTGTTTTCCCTCGCCTGTCTCTTTTCCCCTGCTTTGCCATGACTCTCTCTTTTCCAACTTTTCCCTCGCCAGTCACCTTTCCCTCCTTTTCCTCGCCAGTCTCTGTTACCTCTCTTCCCTCGGTGTCTAATTCTTCCCACTTTCACCCGACTCCCTCTTTCCCCTCTCATTCCTCAATTCTCTGTTGTCCCTCGTTGCCCTCCCCTCTCTCTTTTACCTCTCTTCCCTCTAGGTCTAATTTTTCCACTTTCCCTCGCCTCTCTCTTTTCCCTGTTATTCGTCAACTCTGTTATCCCTCTTTTCCCTCGCCAGTCTCTTTCCCCTGGTTTCTCTCGCCTCTCTCTGTTCCCTGGCTTTCCTCTTTTCTATGAAATCTCTCTTTTCCCTATTTCCAATCAACCCTCTCTTTTCCCTCTTCCCCCCTCGCCAGTCTCTTTCCCCTGGTTTATCTCGCCTCTCTCTTTCCCTCGCCAGTCTCTTTTACGTCTCTTCCCTTGGTGTCTAATTCTTCCCGCTTTCACTCGCCTCCCTCTTTTCCATTAACTCTCTCTTGTCCTTGTTTTCCCTCGCCTGTCTCTTTCCCTCTGATTTCCCTCGTCAGTCTCTTTCCCCTGCTTTCCCTCAACCCTCTCTTTTCCCTCTTTCCCCTCGACAGTCACTTTTCCCCCCTTTCCCTCGCCAGTCTCTGTTATCTCTCTTCCCTCGGTGTCCAATACTTCCCACTTGCCCTCGCCTCTCTCTTTTCCATGAACTCTCTCTTGTCCTTGTTTTCCCTCGCCTCTCTCTTTTCCCTGTAATTCGTCAACTCTGTTATCCCTCTTTTCCCTCGCCAGTCTCTTTCCCCTGGTTTCTCTCGCCTCTCTCTGTTCCCTGGCTTTCCTCTTTTCTATGAAATCTCTCTTTTCCCTATTTCCAGTCAGCCCTCTCTTTTCCCTCTTCCCCCCTCGCCAGTCTCTTTCCCCTGGTTTATCTCGCCTCTCTCTTTCCCTCGCCAGTCTCTGTTACCTCTCTTCCCTCGGTGTCTAATTCTTCCCACTTTCACTCACCTCCTTCTTTTCCATTAACTCTCTTGTCCTTGTTTTCCCTCGCCTGTCTCTTTTCCCTGTTATTCGTCAGCTCTGTTATCCCTCTTTTCCCTCGCCAGTCTCTTTCCCCTGGTTTATCTCGCCTCTCTCTTTCCCTCGCCAGTCTCTGTTACCTCTCTTCCCTCGGTGTCTAATTCTTCCCACTTTCACCCGACTCCCTCTTTCCCCTCTCATTCCTCAATTCTCTGTTGTCCCTCGTTGCCCTCCCCTCTCTCTTTTACCTCTCTTCCCTCTAGGTCTAATTTTTCCACATTCACTCGCCTCTCTCTTTTCCCTGTTATTCGTCAACTCTATTATCCCTCTTTTCCCTCGCCAGTCTCTTTCCCCTGGTTTCTCTCGCCTCTCTCTGTTCCCTGGCTTTCCTCTTTTCTATGAAATCTCTCTTTTCCCTATTTCCAATCAACCCTCTCTTTTCCCTCTTCCCCCCTCGGCAGTCTCTTTCCCCTGGTTTATCTCGCCTCTCTCTTTCCCTCGCCAGTCTCTGTTACCTCTCTTCCCTCGGTGTCTAATTCTTCCCGCTTTCACTCGCCTCCCTCTTTTCCATTAACTCTCTCTTGTCCTTGTTTTCCCTCGCCTGTCTCTTTCCCCCTGCTTTGCCATGACTCTCTCTTTTCCAACTTTTCCCTCGCCAGTCACCTTTCCCTCCTTTTCCTCGCCAGTCTCTGTTACCTCTCTTCCCTCGGTCTCTAATACTTCCCAGTTTCACTCGCCTCCCTCTTTTCCAATAACACTCTTGTCCTTGTGTTTTCTCAACTCTCTCTTTTCCAAGTTTTCCCTCGCCAGTCACTTTTCCCTCCTTTTCCTCGCCAGTCTCTGTTATCTCTCTTCCGTCGGTGTCTAATACTTCCCACTTTCCCTCGCCTCTCTCTTTTCCCTGTTATTCGTCAGCTCTGTTATCCCTCTTTTCCCTCGGCAGTCTCTTTCCCCTGGTTTATCTCGCCTCTCTCTTTCCCTCGCCAGTCTCTGTTACCTCTCTTCCCTCGGTGTCTAATTCTTCCCACTTTCACTCACCTCCTTCTTTTCCATTAACTCTCTCTTGTCCTTGTTTTCCCTCGCCTGTCTCTTTCCCCCCTGCTTTGCCATGACTCTCTCTTTTCCAACTTTTCCCTCGCCTGTCACCTTTCCCTCCTTTTCCTCGCCAGTCTCTGTTACCTCTCTTCCCTCTAGGTCTAATTTTTCCACTTTCCCTCGCCTCTCTCTTTTCCCTGTTATTCGTCAACTCTGTTATCCCTCTTCGCCCCTCGCCAGTCTCTTTCCCCTGGTTTATCTCGCCTCTCTCTTTCCCTCGCCAGTCTCTGTTACCTCTCTTCTCTCGGTGTCTAATTCTTCCCACTTTCACTCACCTCCTTCTTTTCCATTAACTCTCTTGTCCTTGTTTTCCCTCGCCTGTCTCTTTCCCCCTGCTTTGCCATGACTCTCTCTTTTCCAACTTTTCCCTCGCCAGTCACTTTCCCCCCCTTTCCCTCGCCAGTCTCTGTTACCTCTCTTCCCTCGGTGTCTAATTCTTCCCACTTTTACTCACCTCCTTCTTTTCCATTAACTCTCTTGTCCTTGTTTTCCCTCGCCTGTCTCTTTCCCTCTGATTTCCCTCGTCAGTCTCTTTCCCCTGCTTTCCCTCAACCCTCTCTTTTCCCTCTTTCCCCTCGACAGTCACTTTTCCCCCCTTTCCCTCGCCAGTCTCTGTTATCTCTCTTCCCTCGGTGTCCAATACTTCCCACTTGCCCTCGCCTCTCTCTTTTCCATGAACTCTCTCTTGTCCTTGTTTTCCCTCGCCTCTCTCTTTTCCCTGTAATTCGTCAACTCTGTTATCCCTCTTTTCCCTCGCCAGTCTCTTTCCCCTGGTTTCTCTCGCCTCTCTCTGTTCCCTGGCTTTCCTCTTTTCTATGAAATCTCTCTTTTCCCTATTTCCAGTCAGCCCTCTCTTTTCCCTCTTCCCCCCTCGCCAGTCTCTTTCCCCTGGTTTATCTCGCCTCTCTCTTTCCCTCGCCAGTCTCTGTTACCTCTCTTCCCTCGGTGTCTAATTCTTCCCACTTTCACTCACCTCCTTCTTTTCCATTAACTCTCTTGTCCTTGTTTTCCCTCGCCTGTCTCTTTCCCCCTGCTTTGCCATGACTCTCTCTTTTCCAACTTTTCCCTCGCCAGTCACTTTTCCCTCCTTTTCCTCGCCAGTCTCTGTTACCTCTCTTCCCTCGGTGTCTAATTCTTCCCACTTTTACTCACCTCCTTCTTTTCCATTAACTCTCTTGTCCTTGTTTTCCCTCGCCTGTCTCTTTTCCCCTGCTTTGCCATGACTCTCTCTTTTCCAACTTTTCCCTCGCCAGTCACCTTTCCCTCCTTTTCCTCGCCAGTCTCTGTTACCTCTCTTCCCTCGGTGTCTAATTCTTCCCACTTTCACCCGACTCCCTCTTTCCCCTCTCATTCCTCAATTCTCTGTTGTCCCTCGTTGCCCTCCCCTCTCTCTTTTACCTCTCTTCCCTCTAGGTCTAATTTTTCCACTTTCCCTCGCCTCTCTCTTTTCCCTGTTATTCGTCAACTCTGTTATCCCTCTTTTCCCTCGCCAGTCTCTTTCCCCTGGTTTCTCTCGCCTCTCTCTGTTCCCTGGCTTTCCTCTTTTCTATGAAATCTCTCTTTTCCCTATTTCCAATCAACCCTCTCTTTTCCCTCTTCCCCCCTCGCCAGTCTCTTTCCCCTGGTTTATCTCGCCTCTCTCTTTCCCTCGCCAGTCTCTTTTACGTCTCTTCCCTTGGTGTCTAATTCTTCCCGCTTTCACTCGCCTCCCTCTTTTCCATTAACTCTCTCTTGTCCTTGTTTTCCCTCGCCTGTCTCTTTCCCTCTGATTTCCCTCGTCAGTCTCTTTCCCCTGCATTCCCTCAACCCTCTCTTTTCCCTCTTTCCCCTCGACAGTCACTTTTCCCCCCTTTCCCTCGCCAGTCTCTGTTATCTCTCTTCCCTCGGTGTCTAATACTTCCCACTTGCCCTCGCCTCTCTCTTTTCCATGAACTCTCTCTTGTCCTTGTTTTCCCTCGCCTCTCTCTTTTCCCTGTAATTCGTCAACTCTGTTATCCCTCTTTTCCCTCGCCAGTCTCTTTCCCCTGGTTTCTCTCGCCTCTCTCTGTTCCCTGGCTTTCCTCTTTTCTATGAAATCTCTCTTTTCCCTATTTCCAATCAACCCTCTCTTTTCCCTCTTCCCCCCTCGCCAGTCTCTTTCCCCTGGTTTATCTCGCCTCTCTCTTTCCCTCGCCAGTCTCTGTTACCTCTCTTCCCTCGGTGTCTAATTCTTCCCACTTTCACTCACCTCCTTCTTTTCCATTAACTCTCTTGTCCTTGTTTTCCCTCGCCTGTCTCTTTCCCCCTGCTTTGCCATGACTCTCTCTTTTCCCTCTTTCCCCTCGCCAGTCACTTTTCCTTCCTTTCCCTCGCCAGTCTCTTTTAACCTCTATTCCCTCCGTGCCTAATTTTCCCACTTACACTCCACTCCCTCTTTTCCATGAACTCTCTCGTTCCCCTATTTCCAGTCAACTCTCTCTTTTCCCTCCTCCCCCCTCGCCAGTCTGTTTCCCCTGGTTTATCTCGCCTCTCTCTTTCCCTCGCCAGTCTCTTTTACGTCTCTTCCCTTGGTGTCTAATTCTTCCCACTTTCACTCGCCTCCCTCTTTTCCATTAACTCTCTCTTGTCCTTGTTTTCCCTCGCCTGTCTCTTTCCCTCTGCTTTCCCTCCATAGTCTCTTTCCCCTGCTTTCCCTCAACCCTCTCTTTTCCCTCCTCCCCCCCTCGCCAGTCTATTTCCCCTGGTTTATCTCGCCTCTCTCTTTCCCTCGCCAGTCTCTGTTACCTCTCTTCCCTCGGTGTCTAATACTTCCCACTTTCCCTCGCCCCTCTCTTTTCCATGAACTCTCTCTTGTCCTTGTTTTCCCTCGCCTGTCTCTTTCCCCCTGCTTTGCCATGACTCTCTCTTTCCCTCCTTTTCCTCGCCAGTCTCTGTTACCTCTCTTCCCTCGGTCTCTAATACTTCCCAGTTTCACTCGCCTCCCTCTTTTCCAATAACACTCTTGTCCTTGTGTTTTCTCAACTCTCTCTTTTCCAAGTTTTCCCTCGACTGTCACTTCTCCCCCGTTTCCCTCGCCAGTCTCTGTTATCTCTCTTCCGTCGGTGTCTAATACTTCCCACTTTCCCTCGCCTCTCTCTTTTCCCTGTTATTCGTCAGCTCTGTTATCCCTCTTTTCCCTCGCCAGTCTCTTTCCCCTGGTTTATCTCGCCTCTCGCTTTCCCTCGCCAGTCTCTGTTACCTCTCTTCCCTCGGTGTCTAATTCTTCCCACTTTCACCCGACTCCCTCTTTCCCCTCTCATTCCTCAATTCTCTGTTGTCCCTCGTTGCCCTCCCCTCTCTCTTTTACCTCTCTTCCCTCTAGGTCTAATTTTTCCACATTCACTCGCCTCTCTCTTTTCCCTGTTATTCGTCAACTCTATTATCCCTCTTTTCCCTCGCCAGTCTCTTTCCCCTGGTTTCTCTCGCCTCTCTCTGTTCCCTGGCTTTCCTCTTTTCTATGAAATCTCTCTTTTCCCTATTTCCAATCAACCCTCTCTTTTCCCTCTTCCCCCCTCGGCAGTCTCTTTCCCCTGGTTTATCTCGCCTCTCTCTTTCCCTCGCCAGTCTCTGTTACCTCTCTTCCCTCGGTGTCTAATTCTTCCCACTTTCACTCACCTCCTTCTTTTCCATTAACTCTCTTGTCCTTGTTTTCCCTCGCCTGTCTCTTTCCCCCTGCTTTGCCATGACTCTCTCTTTTCCAACTTTTCCCTCGCCAGTCACCTTTCCCTCCTTTTCCTCGCCAGTCTCTGTTACCTCTCTTCCCTCGGTGTCCAATTCTTCCCACTTTCACCCGACTCCCTCTTTCCCCTCTCATTTCTCAATTCTCTGTTGTCCCTCGTTGCCCTCCCCTCTCTCTTTTACCTCTCTTCCCTCTAGGTCTAATTTTTCCACTTTCCCTCGCCTCTCTCTTTTCCCTGTTATTCGTCAACTCTGTTATCCCTCTTTTCCCTCGCCAGTCTCTTTCCCCTGGTTTCTCTCGCCTCTCTCTGTTCCCTGGCTTTCCTCTTTTCTATGAAATCTCTCTTTTCCCTATTTCCAGTCAGCCCTCTCTTTTCCCTCTTCCCCCCCTCGCCAGTCTCTTTCCCCTGGTTTATCTCGCCTCTCTCTTTCCCTCGCCAGTCTCTGTTACCTCTCTTCCCTCGGTGTCTAATTCTTCCCACTTTCACTCACCTCCTTCTTTTCCATTAACTCTCTTGTCCTTGTTTTCCCTCGCCTGTCTCTTTCCCCCTGCTTTGCCATGACTCTCTCTTTTCCAACTTTTCCCTCGCCAGTCACTTTTCCCTCCTTTTCCTCGCCAGTCTCTGTTACCTCTCTTCCCTCGGTGTCTAATTCTTCCCACTTTTACTCACCTCCTTCTTTTCCATTAACTCTCTTGTCCTTGTTTTCCCTCGCCTGTCTCTTTTCCCCTGCTTTGCCATGACTCTCTCTTCTCCAACTTTTCCCTCGCCAGTCACCTTTCCCTCCTTTTCCTCGCCAGTCTCTGTTACCTCTCTTCCCTCGGTGTCTAATTCTTCCCACTTTCACCCGACTCCCTCTTTCCCCTCTCATTCCTCAATTCTCTGTTGTCCCTCGTTGCCCTCCCCTCTCTCTTTTACCTCTCTTCCCTCTAGGTCTAATTTTTCCACTTTCCCTCGCCTCTCTCTTTTCCCTGTTATTCGTCAACTCTGTTATCTCTCTTTTCCCTCGCCAGTCTCTTTCCCCTGGTTTCTCTCGCCTCTCTCTGTTCCCTGGCTTTCCTCTTTTCTATGAAATCTCTCTTTTCCCTATTTCCAATCAACCCTCTCTTTTCCCTCTTCCCCCCTCGCCAGTCTCTTTCCCCTGGTTTATCTCGCCTCTCTCTTTCCCTCGCCAGTCTCTTTTACGTCTCTTCCCTTGGTGTCTAATTCTTCCCGCTTTCACTCGCCTCCCTCTTTTCCATTAACTCTCTCTTGTCCTTGTTTTCCCTCGCCTGTCTCTTTCCCTCTGATTTCCCTCGTCAGTCTCTTTCCCCTGCTTTCCCTCAACCCTCTCTTTTCCCTCTTTCCCCTCGACAGTCACTTTTCCCCCCTTTCCCTCGCCAGTCTCTGTTATCTCTCTTCCCTCGGTGTCTAATACTTCCCACTTGCCCTCGCCTCTCTCTTTTCCATGAACTCTCTCTTGTCCTTGTTTTCCCTCGCCTCTCTCTTTTCCCTGTAATTCGTCAACTCTGTTATCCCTCTTTTCCCTCGCCAGTCTCTTTCCCCTGGTTTCTCTCGCCTCTCTCTGTTCCCTGGCTTTCCCTCTTTTCTATGAAATCTCTCTTTTCCCTATTTCCAGTCAGCCCTCTCTTTTCCCTCTTCCCCCCTCGCCAGTCTCTTTCCCCTGGTTTATCTCGCCTCTCTCTTTCCCTCGCCAGTCTCTGTTACCTCTCTTCCCTCGGTGTCTAATTCTTCCCACTTTCACTCACCTCCTTCTTTTCCATTAACTCTCTTGTCCTTGTTTTCCCTCGCCTGTCTCTTTTCCCTGTTATTCGTCAGCTCTGTTATCCCTCTTTTCCCTCGCCAGTCTCTTTCCCCTGGTTTATCTCGCCTCTCTCTTTCCCTCGCCAGTCTCTGTTACCTCTCTTCCCTCGGTGTCTAATTCTTCCCACTTTCACCCGACTCCCCTCTTTCCCCTCTCATTCCTCAATTCTCTGTTGTCCCTCGTTGCCCTCCCCTCTCTCTTTTACCTCTCTTCCCTCTAGGTCTAATTTTTCCACATTCACTCGCCTCTCTCTTTTCCCTGTTATTCGTCAACTCTATTATCCCTCTTTTCCCTCGCCAGTCTCTTTCCCCTGGTTTCTCTCGCCTCTCTCTGTTCCCTGGCTTTCCTCTTTTCTATGAAATCTCTCTTTTCCCTATTTCCAATCAACCCTCTCTTTTCCCTCTTCCCCCCTCGGCAGTCTCTTTCCCCCTGGTTTATCTCGCCTCTCTCTTTCCCTCGCCAGTCTCTGTACCTCTCTTCCCTCGGTGACTAATTCTTCCCGCTTTCACTCGCCTCCCTCTTTTCCATTAACTCTCTCTTGTCCTTGTTTTCCCTCGCCTATCTCTTTCCCTCTGATTTCCCTCGTCAGTCTCTTTCCCCTGCTTTCCCTCAACCCTCTCTTTTCCCTCTTTCCCCTCGACAGTCACTTTTTCCCCCCCTTTCCCTCGCCAGTCTCTGTTACCTCTCTTCCCTCGGTGTCTAATTCTTCCCACTTTCACTCGCCTCCCACTTTTCCATTAACTCTCTCTTGTCCTTGTTTTCCCTCGCCTATCTCTTTCCCTCTGATTTCCCTCGTCAGTCTCTTTCCCCTGCTTTCCCTCAACCCTCTCTTTTCCCTCTTTCCCCTCGACAGTCACTTTTCCCCCCTTTCCCTCGCCAGTCTCTGTTATCTCTCTTCCCTCGGTGTCTAATACTTCCCACTTGCCCTCGCCTCTCTCTTTTCCATGAACTCTCTCTTGTCCTTGTTTTCCCTCGCCTGTCTCTTTCCCCCTGCTTTGCCATGACTCTCTCTTTTCCAACTTTTCCCTCGCCAGTCACCTTTCCCTCCTTTTCCTCGCCAGTCTCTGTTACCTCTCTTCCCTCGGTCTCTAATACTTCCCAGTTTCACTCGCCTCCCTCTTTTCCAATAACACTCTTGTCCTTGTGTTTTCTCAACTCTCTCTTTTCCAAGTTTTCCTCGACTGTCACTTCTCCCCCCGTTTCCCTCGCCAGTCTCTGTTATCTCTCTTCCGTCGGTGTCTAATACTTCCCACTTTCCCTCGCCTCTCTCTTTTCCCTGTTATTCGTCAGCTCTGTTATCCCTCTTTTCCCTCGCCAGTCTCTTTCCCCTGGTTTATCTCGCCTCTCTCTTTCCCTCGCCAGTCTCTGTTACCTCTCTTCCCTCGGTGTCTAATTCTTCCCACTTTCACTCACCTCCTTCTTTTCCATTAACTCTCTCTTGTCCTTGTTTTCCCCTCGCCTCTCTCTTTCCCCCTGCTTTGCCATGACTCTCTCTTTTCCAACTTTTCCCTCGCCTGTCACCTTTCCCTCCTTTTCCTCGCCAGTCTCTGTTACCTCTCTTCCCTCTAGGTCTAATTTTTTCCACTTTCCCTCGCCTCTCTCTTTTCCCTGTTATTCGTCAACTCTGTTATCCCTCTTCCCCCCCTCGCCAGTCTCTTTCCCCTGGTTTATCTCGCCTCTCTCTTTCCCTCGCCAGTCTCTGTTACCTCTCTTCTCTCGGTGTCTAATTCTTCCCACTTTCACTCACCTCCTTCTTTTCCATTAACTCTCTTGTCCTTGTTTTCCCTCGCCTGTCTCTTTCCCCCTGCTTTGCCATGACTCTCTCTTTTCCAACTTTTCCCTCGCCAGTCACTTTTCCCTCCTTTTCCTCGCCAGTCTCTGTTACCTCTCTTCCCTCGGTGTCTAATTCTTCCCACTTTTACTCACCTCCTTCTTTTCCATTAACTCTCTTGTCCTTGTTTTCCCTCGCCTGTCTCTTTTCCCCTGCTTTGCCATGACTCTCTCTTTTCCAACTTTTCCCTCGCCAGTCACCTTTCCCTCCTTTTCCTCGCCAGTCTCTGTTACCTCTCTTCCCTCGGTGTCTAATTCTTCCCACTTTCACCCGACTCCCTCTTTCCCCTCTCATTCCTCAATTCTCTGTTGTCCCTCGTTGCCCTCCCCTCTCTCTTTTACCTCCTCTTCCCTCTAGGTCTATTTTTTCCACTTTCCCTCGCCTCTCTCTTTTCCCTGTTATTCGTCAACTCTGTTATCCCTCTTTTCCCTCGCCAGTCTCTTTCCCCTGGTTTCTCTCGCCTCTCTCTGTTCCCTGGCTTTCCTCTTTTCTATGAAATCTCTCTTTTCCCTATTTCCAGTCAACCCTCTCTTTTCCCTCTTCCCCCCTCGCCAGTCTCTTTCCCCTGGTTTATCTCGCCTCTCTCTTTCCCTCGCCAGTCTCTGTTACCTCTCTTCCCTCGGTGTCTAATTCTTCCCACTTTCACTCACCTCCTTCTTTTCCATTAACTCTCTTGTCCTTGTTTTCCCTCGCCTGTCTCTTTCCCCCTGCTTTGCCATGACTCTCTCTTTTCCAACTTTTCCCTCGCCAGTCACTTTTCCCTCCTTTTCCTCGCCAGTCTCTGTTACCTCTCTTCCCTCGGTGTCTAATTCTTCCCACTTTTACTCACCTCCTTCTTTTCCATTAACTCTCTTGTCCTTGTTTTCCCTCGCCTGTCTCTTTTCCCCTGCTTTGCCATGACTCTCTCTTCTCCAACTTTTCCCTCGCCAGTCACCTTTCCCCTCCTTTTCCTCGCCAGTCTCTGTTACCTCTCTTCCCCTCGGTGTCTAATTCTTCCCACTTTCACCCGACTCCCTCTTTCCCCTCTCATTCCTCAATTCTCTGTTGTCCCTCGTTGCCCTCCCCTCTCTCTTTTACCTCTCTTCCCTCTAGGTCTAATTTTTCCACTTTCCCTCGCCTCTCTCTTTTCCCTGTTATTCGTCAACTCTGTTATCCCTCTTTTCCCTCGCCAGTCTCTTTCCCCCTGCTTTGCCATGACTCTCTCTTTTCCCTCTTTCCCCTCGCCAGTCACTTTTCCTTCCTTTCCCTCGCCAGTCTCTTTTAACCTCTATTCCCTCCGTGCCTAATTTTCCCACTTACACTCCACTCCCTCTTTTCCATGAACTCTCTCGTTCCCCTATTTCCAGTCAACTCTCTCTTTTCCCTCCTCCCCCCTCGCCAGTCTGTTTCCCCTGGTTTATCTCGCCTCTCTCTTTCCCTCGCCAGTCTCTTTTACGTCTCTTCCCTTGGTGTCTAATTCTTCCCACTTTCACTCGCCTCCCTCTTTTCCATTAACTCTCTCTTGTCCTTGTTTTCCCTCGCCTGTCTCTTTCCCTCTGCTTTCCCTCCATAGTCTCTTTCCCCTGCTTTCCCTCAACCCTCTCTTTTCCCTCCTCCCCCCTCGCCAGTCTCTTTCCCCTGGTTTATCTCGCCTCTCTCTTTCCCTCGCCAGTCTCTGTTACCTCTCTTCCCTCGGTGTCTAATACTTCCCACTTTCCCTCGCCCCTCTCTTTTCCATGAACTCTCTCTTGTCCTTGTTTTCCCTCGCCTGTCTCTTTCCCCCTGCTTTGCCATGACTCTCTCTTTCCCTCCTTTTCCTCGCCAGTCTCTGTTACCTCTCTTCCCTCGGTCTCTAATACTTCCCAGTTTCACTCGCCTCCCTCTTTTCCAATAACACTCTTGTCCTTGTGTTTTCTCAACTCTCTCTTTTCCAAGTTTTCCCTCGACTGTCACTTCTCCCCCGTTTCCCTCGCCAGTCTCTGTTATCTCTCTTCCGTCGGTGTCTAATACTTCCCACTTTCCCTCGCCTCTCTCTTTTCCCTGTTATTCGTCAGCTCTGTTATCCCTCTTTTCCCTCGCCAGTCTCTTTCCCCTGGTTTATCTCGCCTCTCTCTTTCCCTCGCCAGTCTCTGTTACCTCTCTTCCCTCGGTGTCTAATTCTTCCCACTTTCACCCGACTCCCTCTTTCCCCTCTCATTCCTCAATTCTCTGTTGTCCCTCGTTGCCCTCCCCTCTCTCTTTTACCTCTCTTCCCTCTAGGTCTAATTTTTCCACATTCACTCGCCTCTCTCTTTTCCCTGTTATTCGTCAACTCTATTATCCCTCTTTTCCCTCGCCAGTCTCTTTCCCCTGGTTTATCTCGCCTCTCTCTTTCCCTCGCCAGTCTCTGTTACCTCTCTTCCCTCGGTGTCTAATTCTTCCCACTTTCACTCACCTCCTTCTTTTCCATTAACTCTCTCTTGTCCTTGTTTTCCCTCGCCTGTCTCTTTCCCCCTGCTTTGCCATGACTCTCTCTTTTCCAACTTTTCCCTCGCCTGTCACCTTTCCCTCCTTTTCCTCGCCAGTCTCTGTTACCTCTCTTCCCTCTAGGTCTAATTTTTCCACTTTCCCTCGCCTCTCTCTTTTCCCTGTTATTCGTCAACTCTGTTATCCCTCTTCCCCCCTCGCCAGTCTCTTTCCCCTGGTTTATCTCGCCTCTCTCTTTCCCTCGCCAGTCTCTGTTACCTCTCTTCTCTCGGTGTCTAATTCTTCCCACTTTCACTCACCTCCTTCTTTTCCATTAACTCTCTTGTCCTTGTTTTCCCTCGCCTGTCTCTTTCCCCCTGCTTTGCCATGACTCTCTCTTTTCCAACTTTTCCCTCGCCAGTCACTTTTCCCTCCTTTTCCTCGCCAGTCTCTGTTACCTCTCTTCCCTCGGTGTCTAATTCTTCCCACTTTTACTCACCTCCTTCTTTTCCATTAACTCTCTTGTCCTTGTTTTCCCTCGCCTGTCTCTTTTCCCCTGCTTTGCCATGACTCTCTCTTTTCCAACTTTTCCCTCGCCAGTCACCTTTCCCTCCTTTTCCTCGCCAGTCTCTGTTACCTCTCTTCCCTCGGTGTCTAATTCTTCCCACTTTCACCCGACTCCCTCTTTCCCCTCTCATTCCTCAATTCTCTGTTGTCCCTCGTTGCCCTCCCCTCTCTCTTTTACCTCTCTTCCCTCTAGGTCTAATTTTTCCACTTTCCCTCGCCTCTCTCTTTTCCCTGTTATTCGTCAACTCTGTTATCCCTCTTTTCCCTCGCCAGTCTCTTTCCCCTGGTTTCTCTCGCCTCTCTCTGTTCCCTGGCTTTCCTCTTTTCTATGAAATCTCTCTTTTCCCTATTTCCAATCAACCCTCTCTTTTCCCTCTTCCCCCCTCGCCAGTCTCTTTCCCCTGGTTTATCTCGCCTCTCTCTTTCCCTCGCCAGTCTCTGTTACCTCTCTTCCCTTGGTGTCTAATTCTTCCCGCTTTCACTCGCCTCCCTCTTTTCCATTAACTCTCTCTTGTCCTTGTTTTCCCTCGCCTGTCTCCTTCCCCCTGCTTTGCCATGACTCTCTCTTTTCCCTCTTTCCCCTCGACAGTCACTTTTCCCCCCTTTCCCTCGCCAGTCTCTGTTATCTCTCTTCCCTCGGTGTCTAATACTTCCCACTTTCCCTCGCCTCGCTCTTTTCCATGAACTCTCTCTTGTCCTTGTTTTCCCTCGCCTCTCTCTTTTCCCTGTAATTCGTCAACTCTGTTATCCCTCTTTTCCCTCGCCAGTCTCTTTCCCCTGGTTTCTCTCGCCTCTCTCTGTTCCCTGGCTTTCCTCTTTTCTATGAAATCTCTCTTTTCCCTATTTCCAATCAACCCTCTCTTTTCCCTCTTCCCCCCTCGCCAGTCTCTTTCCCCTGGTTTATCTCGCCTCTCTCTTTCCCTCGCCAGTCTCTGTTACCTCTCTTCCCTCGGTGTCTAATTCTTCCCACTTTTACTCACCTCCTTCTTTTCCATTAACTCTCTTGTCCTTGTTTTCCCTCGCCTGTCTCTTTCCCCCTGCTTTGCCATGACTCTCTCTTCTCCAACTTTTCCCTCGCCAGTCACCTTTCCCTCCTTTTCCTCGCCAGTCTCTGTTACCTCTCTTCCCTCGGTGTCTAATTCTTCCCACTTTCACCCGACTCCCTCTTTCCCCTCTCATTCCTCAATTCTCTGTTGTCCCTCGTTGCCCTCCCCTCTCTCTCTTACCTCTCTTCCCTCTAGGTCTAATTTTTCCACTTTCCCTCGCCTCTCTCTTTTCCCTGTTATTCGTCAACTCTGTTATCCCTCTTTTCCCTCGCCAGTCTCTTTCCCCTGGTTTCTCTCGCCTCTCTCTGTTCCCTGGCTTTCCTCTTTTCTATGAAATCTCTCTTTTCCCTATTTCCAATCAACCCTCTCTTTTCCCTCTTCCCCCCCTCGCCAGTCTCTTTCCCCTGGTTTATCTCGCCTCTCTCTTTCCCTCGCCAGTCTCTTTTACGTCTCTTCCCTTGGTGTCTAATTCTTCCCGCTTTCACTCGCCTCCCTCTTTTCCATTAACTCTCTCTTGTCCTTGTTTTCCCTCGCCTGTCTCTTTCCCTCTGATTTCCCTCGTCAGTCTCTTTCCCCTGCTTTCCCTCAACCCTCTCTTTTCCCTCTTTCCCCTCGACAGTCACTTTTCCCCCCTTTCCCTCGCCAGTCTCTGTTATCTCTCTTCCCTCGGTGTCTAATACTTCCCACTTGCCCTCGCCTCTCTCTTTTCCATGAACTCTCTCTTGTCCTTGTTTTCCCTCGCCTCTCTCTTTTCCCTGTAATTCGTCAACTCTGTTATCCCTCTTTTCCCTCGCCAGTCTCTTTCCCCTGGTTTCTCTCGCCTCTCTCTGTTCCCTGGCTTTCCTCTTTTCTATGAAATCTCTCTTTTCCCTATTTCCAATCAACCCTCTCTTTTCCCTCTTCCCCCCTCGCCAGTCTCTTTCCCCTGGTTTATCTCGCCTCTCTCTTTCCCTCGCCAGTCTCTGTTACCTCTCTTCCCTCGGTGTCTAATTCTTCCCACTTTTACTCACCTCCTTCTTTTCCATTAACTCTCTTGTCCTTGTTTTCCCTCGCCTGTCTCTTTCCCCCTGCTTTGCCATGACTCTCTCTTCTCCAACTTTTCCCTCGCCAGTCACCTTTCCCTCCTTTTCCTCGCCAGTCTCTGTTACCTCTCTTCCCTCGGTGTCTAATTCTTCCCACTTTCACCCGACTCCCTCTTTCCCCTCTCATTCCTCAATTCTCTGTTGTCCCTCGTTGCCCTCCCCTCTCTCTCTTACCTCTCTTCCCTCTAGGTCTAATTTTTCCACTTTCCCTCGCCTCTCTCTTTTCCCTGTTATTCGTCAACTCTGTTATCCCTCTTTTCCCTCGCCAGTCTCTTTCCCCTGGTTTCTCTCGCCTCTCTCTGTTCCCTGGCTTTCCTCTTTTCTATGAAATCTCTCTTTTCCCTATTTCCAATCAACCCTCTCTTTTCCCTCTTCCCCCCCTCGCCAGTCTCTTTCCCCTGGTTTATCTCGCCTCTCTCTTTCCCTCGCCAGTCTCTTTTACGTCTCTTCCCTTGGTGTCTAATTCTTCCCGCTTTCACTCGCCTCCCTCTTTTCCATTAACTCTCTCTTGTCCTTGTTTTCCCTCGCCTGTCTCTTTCCCTCTGATTTCCCTCGTCAGTCTCTTTCCCCTGCTTTCCCTCAACCCTCTCTTTTCCCTCTTTCCCCTCGACAGTCACTTTTCCCCCCTTTCCCTCGCCAGTCTCTGTTATCTCTCTTCCCTCGGTGTCTAATACTTCCCACTTGCCCTCGCCTCTCTCTTTTCCATGAACTCTCTCTTGTCCTTGTTTTCCCTCGCCTCTCTCTTTTCCCTGTAATTCGTCAACTCTGTTATCCCTCTTTTCCCTCGCCAGTCTCTTTCCCCTGGTTTCTCTCGCCTCTCTCTGTTCCCTGGCTTTCCTCTTTTCTATGAAATCTCTCTTTTCCCTATTTCCAGTCAGCCCTCTCTTTTCCCTCTCCCCCCCTCGCCAGTCTCTTTCCCCTGGTTTATCTCGCCTCTCTCTTTCCCTCGCCAGTCTCTGTTACCTCTCTTCCCTCGGTGTCTAATTCTTCCCACTTTCACTCACCTCCTTCTTTTCCATTAACTCTCTTGTCCTTGTTTTCCCTCGCCTGTCTCTTTCCCCCTGCTTTGCCATGACTCTCTCTTTTCCAACTTTTCCCTCGCCAGTCACCTTTCCCTCCTTTTCCTCGCCAGTCTCTGTTACCTCTCTTCCCTCGGTGTCTAATTCTTCCCACTTTCACCCGACTCCCTCTTTCCCCTCTCATTCCTCAATTCTCTGTTGTCCCTCGTTGCCTTCCCCTCTCTCTTTTACCTCTCTTCCCTCTAGGTCTAATTTTTCCACTTTCCCTCGCCTCTCTCTTTTCCCTGTTATTCGTCAACTCTGTTATCCCTCTTTTCCCTCGCCAGTCTCTTTCCCCTGGTTTCTCTCGCCTCTCTCTGTTCCCTGGCTTTCCTCTTTTCTATGAAATCTCTCTTTTCCCTATTTCCAGTCAGCCCTCTCTTTTCCCTCTTCCCCCCTCGCCAGTCTCTTTCCCCTGGTTTATCTCGCCTCTCTCTTTCCCTCGCCAGTCTCTGTTACCTCTCTTTCCTCGGTGTCTAATTCTTCCCACTTTTACTCACCTCCTTCTTTTCCATTAACTCTCTTGTCCTTGTTTTCCCTCGCCTGTCTCTTTTCCCCTGCTTTGCCATGACTCTCTCTTCTCCAACTTTTCCCTCGCCAGTCACCTTTCCCTCCTTTTCCTCGCCAGTCTCTGTTACCTCTCTTCCCTCGGTGTCTAATTCTTCCCACTTTCACCCGACTCCCTCTTTCCCCTCTCATTCCTCAATTCTCTGTTGTCCCTCGTTGCCCTCCCCTCTCTCTTTTACCTCTCTTCCCTCTAGGTCTAATTTTTCCACTTTCCCTCGCCTCTCTCTTTTCCCTGTTATTCCTCAACTCTGTTATCCCTCTTTTCCCTCGCCAGTCTCTTTCCCCTGGTTTCTCTCGCCTCTCTCTGTTCCCTGGCTTTCCTCTTTTCTATGAAATCTCTCTTTTCCCTATTTCCAATCAACCCTCTCTTTTCCCTCTTCCCCCCTCGCCAGTCTCTTTCCCCTGGTTTATCTCGCCTCTCTCTTTCCCTCGCCAGTCTCTTTTACGTCTCTTCCCTTGGTGTCTAATTCTTCCCGCTTTCACTCGCCTCCCTCTTTTCCATTAACTCTCTCTTGTCCTTGTTTTCCCTCGCCTGTCTCTTTCCCTCTGCTTTCCCTCCATAGTCTCTTTCCCCTGCTTTCCCTCAACCCTCTCTTTTCCCTCTTTCCCCTCGACAGTCACTTTTCCCCCCTTTCCCTCGCCAGTCTCTGTTATCTCTCTTCCCTCGGTGTCTAATACTTCCCACTTGCCCTCGCCTCTCTCTTTTCCATGAACTCTCTCTTGTCCTTGTTTTCCCTCGCCTCTCTCTTTTCCCTGTAATTCGTCAACTCTGTTATCCCTCTTTTCCCTCGCCAGTCTCTTTCCCCTGGTTTCTCTCGCCTCTCTCTGTTCCCTGGCTTTCCTCTTTTCTATGAAATCTCTCTTTTCCCTATTTCCAATCAACCCTCTCTTTTCCCTCTTCCCCCCTCGCCAGTCTCTTTCCCCTGGTTTATCTCGCCTCTCTCTTTCCCTCGCCAGTCTCTGTTACCTCTCTTCCCTCGGTGTCTAATACTTCCCACTTTCCCTCGCCCCTCTCTTTTCCATGAACTCTCTCTTGTCCTTGTTTTCCCTCGCCTGTCTCTTTCCCCCTGCTTTGCCATGACTCTCTCTTTTCCAACTTTTCCCTCGCCAGTCACTTTTCCCTCCTTTTCCTCGCCAGTCTCTGTTACCTCTCTTCCCTCGGTGTCTAATTCTTCCCACTTTTACTCACCTCCTTCTTTTCCATTAACTCTCTTGTCCTTGTTTTCCCTCGCCTGTCTCTTTTCCCCTGCTTTGCCATGACTCTCTCTTCTCCAACTTTTCCCTCGCCAGTCACCTTTCCCTCCTTTTCCTCGCCAGTCTCTGTTACCTCTCTTCCCTCGGTGTCTAATTCTTCCCACTTTCACCCGACTCCCTCTTTCCCCTCTCATTCCTCAATTCTCTGTTGTCCCTCGTTGCCCTCCCCTCTCTCTCTTACCTCTCTTCCCTCTAGGTCTAATTTTTCCACTTTCCCTCGCCTCTCTTTTTTCCCTGTTATTCGTCAACTCTGTTATCCCTCTTTTCCCTCGCCAGTCTCTTTCCCCTGGTTTCTCTCGCCTCTCTCTGTTCCCTGGCTTTCCTCTTTTCTATGAAATCTCTCTTTTCCCTATTTCCAATCAACCCTCTCTTTTCCCTCTTCCCCCCTCGCCAGTCTCTTTCCCCTGGTTTATCTCGCCTCTCTCTTTCCCTCGCCAGTCTCTTTTACGTCTCTTCCCTTGGTGTCTAATTCTTCCCGCTTTCACTCGCCTCCCTCTTTTCCATTAACTCTCTCTTGTCCTTGTTTTCCCTCGCCTGTCTCTTTCCCTCTGATTTCCCTCGTCAGTCTCTTTCCCCTGCTTTCCCTCAACCCTCTCTTTTCCCTCTTTCCCCTCGACAGTCACTTTTCCCCCCTTTCCCTCGCCAGTCTCTGTTATCTCTCTTCCCTCGGTGTCTAATTCTTCCCACTTTCACTCACCTCCTTCTTTTTCATTAACTCTCTTGTCCTTGTTTTCCCTCGCCTGTCTCTTTCCCTCTGCTTTCCCTCCATAGTCTCTTTCCCCTGCTTTCCCTCAACCCTCTCTTTTCCCTCTTCCCCCCTCGCCAGTCTCTTTCCCCTGGTTTATCTCGCCTCTCTCTTTCCCTCGCCAGTCTCTTTTACGTCTCTTCCCTTGGTGTCTAATTCTTCCCACTTTCACTCGCCTCCCTCTTTTCCATTAACTCTCTCTTGTCCTTGTTTTCCCTCGCCTGTCTCTTTCCCTCTGCTTTCCCTCCATAGTCTCTTTCCCCTGCTTTCCCTCAACCCTCTCTTTTCCCTCTTCCCCCCTCGCCAGTCTCTTTCCCCTGGTTTATCTCGCCTCTCTCTTTCCCTCGCCAGTCTCTGTTACCTCTCTTCCCTCGGTGTCTAATACTTCCCACTTTCCCTCGCCCCTCTCTTTTCCATGAACTCTCTCTTGTCCTTGTTTTCCCTCGCCTGTCTCTTTCCCCCTGCTTTGCCATGACTCTCTCTTTTCCAACTTTTCCCTCGCCAGTCACCTTTCCCTCCTTTTCCTCGCCAGTCTCTGTTACCTCTCTTCCCTCGGTCTCTAATACTTCCCAGTTTCACTCGCCTCCCTCTTTTCCAATAACACTCTTGTCCTTGTGTTTTCTCAACTCTCTCTTTTCCAAGTTTTCCCTCGACTGTCACTTCTCCCCCGTTTCCCTCGCCAGTCTCTGTTATCTCTCTTCCGTCGGTGTCTAATACTTCCCACTTTCCCTCGCCTCTCTCTTTTCCCTGTTATTCGTCAGCTCTGTTATCCCTCTTTTCCCTCGCCAGTCTCTTTCCCCTGGTTTATCTCGCCTCTCTCTTTCCCTCGCCAGTCTCTGTTACCTCTCTTCCCTCGGTGTCTAATTCTTCCCACTTTTACTCACCTCCTTCTTTTCCATTAACTCTCTTGTCCTTGTTTTCCCTCGCCTGTCTCTTTTCCCCTGCTTTGCCATGACTCTCTCTTTTCCAACTTTTCCCTCGCCAGTCACCTTTCCCTCCTTTTCCTCGCCAGTCTCTGTTACCTCTCTTCCCTCGGTGTCTAATTCTTCCCACTTTCACCCGACTCCCTCTTTCCCCTCTCATTCCTCAAGTCTCTGTTGTCCCTCGTTGCCCTCCCCTCTCTCTTTTACCTCTCTTCCCTCTAGGTCTAATTTTTCCACTTTCCCTCGCCTCTCTCTTTTCCCTGTTATTCGTCAACTCTGTTATCTCTCTTTTCCCTCGCCAGTCTCTTTCCCCTGGTTTCTCTCGCCTCTCTCTGTTCCCTGGCTTTCCTCTTTTCTATGAAATCTCTCTTTTCCCTATTTCCAATCAACCCTCTCTTTTCCCTCTTCCCCCCTCGCCAGTCTCTTTCCCCTGGTTTATCTCGCCTCTCTCTTTCCCTCGCCAGTCTCTTTTACGTCTCTTCCCTTGCTGTCTAATTCTTCCCGCTTTCACTCGCCTCCCTCTTTTCCATTAACTCTCTCTTGTCCTTGTTTTCCCTCGCCTGTCTCTTTCCCTCTGATTTCCCTCGTCAGTCTCTTTCCCCTGCATTCCCTCAACCCTCTCTTTTCCCTCTTTCCCCTCGACAGTCACTTTTCCCCCCTTTCCCTCGCCAGTCTCTGTTATCTCTCTTCCCTCGGTGTCTAATACTTCCCACTTGCCCTCGCCTCTCTCTTTTCCATGAACTCTCTCTTGTCCTTGTTTTCCCTCGCCTCTCTCTTTTCCCTGTAATTCGTCAACTCTGTTATCCCTCTTTTCCCTCGCCAGTCTCTTTCCCCTGGTTTCTCTCGCCTCTCTCTGTTCCCTGGCTTTCCTCTTTTCTATGAAATCTCTCTTTTCCCTATTTCCAATCAACCCTCTCTTTTCCCTCTTCCCCCCTCGCCAGTCTCTTTCCCCTGGTTTATCTCGCCTCTCTCTTTCCCTCGCCAGTCTCTGTTACCTCTCTTCCCTCGGTGTCTAATTCTTCCCACTTTCACTCACCTCCTTCTTTTCCATTAACTCTCTTGTCCTTGTTTTCCCTCGCCTGTCTCTTTCCCCCTGCTTTGCCATGACTCTCTCTTTTCCCTCTTTCCCCTCGCCAGTCACTTTTCCTTCCTTTCCCTCGCCAGTCTCTGTTATCTCTCTTCCGTCGGTGTCTAATAATTCCCACTTTCCCTCGCCTCTCTCTTTTCCCTGTTATTCGTCAGCTCTGTTATCCCTCTTTTCCCTCGCCAGTCTCTTTCCCCTGGTTTATCTCGCCTCTCGCTTTCCCTCGCCAGTCTCTGTTACCTCTCTTCCCTCGGTGTCTAATTCTTCCCACTTTCACCCGACTCCCTCTTTCCCCTCTCATTCCTCAATTCTCTGTTGTCCCTCGTTGCCCTCCCCTCTCTCTTTTACCTCTCTTCCCTCTAGGTCTAATTTTTCCACTTTCCCTCGCCTCTCTCTTTTCCCTGTTATTCGTCAACTCTGTTATCCCTCTTTTCCCTCGCCAGTCTCTTTCCCCTGGTTTCTCTCGCCTCTCTCTGTTCCCTGGCTTTCCTCTTTTCTATGAAATCTCTCTTTTCCCTATTTCCAGTCAGCCCTCTCTTTTCCCTCTTCCCCCCTCGCCAGTCTCTTTCCCCTGGTTTATCTCGCCTCTCTCTTTCCCTCGCCAGTCTCTGTTACCTCTCTTCCCTCGGTGTCTAATTCTTCCCACTTTCACTCACCTCCTTCTTTTCCATTAACTCTCTTGTCCTTGTTTTCCCTCGCCTGTCTCTTTCCCCCTGCTTTGCCATGACTCTCTCTTTTCCAACTTTTCCCTCGCCAGTCACTTTTCCCTCCTTTTCCTCGCCAGTCTCTGTTACCTCTCTTCCCTCGGTGTCTAATTCTTCCCACTTTTACTCACCTCCTTCTTTTCCATTAACTCTCTTGTCCTTGTTTTCCCTCGCCTGTCTCTTTTCCCCTGCTTTGCCATGACTCTCTCTTCTCCAACTTTTCCCTCGCCAGTCACCTTTCCCTCCTTTTCCTCGCCAGTCTCTGTTACCTCTCTTCCCTCGGTGTCTAATTCTTCCCACTTTCACCCGACTCCCTCTTTCCCCTCTCATTCCTCAATTCTCTGTTGTCCCTCGTTGCCCTCCCCTCTCTCTCTTACCTCTCTTCCCTCTAGGTCTAATTTTTCCACTTTCCCTCGCCTCTCTCTTTTCCCTGTTATTCGTCAACTCTGTTATCCCTCTTTTCCCTCGCCAGTCTCTTTCCCCTGGTTTCTCTCGCCTCTCTCTGTTCCCTGGCTTTCCTCTTTTCTATGAAATCTCTCTTTTCCCTATTTCCAATCAACCCTCTCTTTTCCCTCTTCCCCCCTCGCCAGTCTCTTTCCCCTGGTTTATCTCGCCTCTCTCTTTCCCTCGCCAGTCTCTGTTACCTCTCTTCCCTCGGTGTCTAATTCTTCCCACTTTCACTCACCTCCTTCTTTTCCATTAACTCTCTTGTCCTTGTTTTCCCTCGCCTGTCTCCTTCCCCCTGCTTTGCCATGACTCTCTCTTTTCCCTCTTTCCCCTCGACAGTCACTTTTCCCCCCTTTCCCTCGCCAGTCTCTGTTATCTCTCTTCCCTCGGTGTCTAAAACTTCCCACTTTCCCTCGCCTCTCTCTTTTCCATGAACTCTCTCTTGTCCTTGTTTTCCCTCGCCTCTCTCTTTTCCCTGTAATTCGTCAACTCTGTTATCCCTCTTTTCCCTCGCCAGTCTCTTTCCCCTGGTTTCTCTCGCCTCTCTCTGTTCCCTGGCTTTCCTCTTTTCTATGAAATCTCTCTTTTCCCTATTTCCAATCAACCCTCTCTTTTCCCTCTTCCCCCCTCGCCAGTCTCTTTCCCCTGGTTTATCTCGCCTCTCTCTTTCCCTCGCCAGTCTCTGTTACCTCTCTTCCCTCGGTGTCTAATTCTTCCCACTTTTACTCACCTCCTTCTTTTCCATTAACTCTCTTGTCCTTGTTTTCCCTCGCCTGTCTCTTTCCCCCTGCTTTGCCATGACTCTCTCTTCTCCAACTTTTCCCTCGCCAGTCACCTTTCCCTCCTTTTCCTCGCCAGTCTCTGTTACCTCTCTTCCCTCGGTGTCTAATTCTTCCCACTTTCACCCGACTCCCTCTTTCCCCTCTCATTCCTCAATTCTCTGTTGTCCCTCGTTGCCCTCCCCTCTCTCTCTTACCTCTCTTCCCTCTAGGTCTAATTTTTCCACTTTCCCTCGCCTCTCTCTTTTCCCTGTTATTCGTCAACTCTGTTATCCCTCTTTTCCCTCGCCAGTCTCTTTCCCCTGGTTTCTCTCGCCTCTCTCTGTTCCCTGGCTTTCCTCTTTTCTATGAAATCTCTCTTTTCCCTATTTCCAATCAACCCTCTCTTTTCCCTCTTCCCCCCCTCGCCAGTCTCTTTCCCCTGGTTTATCTCGCCTCTCTCTTTCCCTCGCCAGTCTCTTTTACGTCTCTTCCCTTGGTGTCTAATTCTTCCCGCTTTCACTCGCCTCCCTCTTTTCCATTAACTCTCTCTTGTCCTTGTTTTCCCTCGCCTGTCTCTTTCCCTCTGATTTCCCTCGTCAGTCTCTTTCCCCTGCTTTCCCTCAACCCTCTCTTTTCCCTCTTTCCCCTCGACAGTCACTTTTCCCCCCTTTCCCTCGCCAGTCTCTGTTATCTCTCTTCCCTCGGTGTCTAATACTTCCCACTTGCCCTCGCCTCTCTCTTTTCCATGAACTCTCTCTTGTCCTTGTTTTCCCTCGCCTCTCTCTTTTCCCTGTAATTCGTCAACTCTGTTATCCCTCTTTTCCCTCGCCAGTCTCTTTCCCCTGGTTTCTCTCGCCTCTCTCTGTTCCCTGGCTTTCCTCTTTTCTATGAAATCTCTCTTTTCCCTATTTCCAGTCAGCCCTCTCTTTTCCCTCTCCCCCCCTCGCCAGTCTCTTTCCCCTGGTTTATCTCGCCTCTCTCTTTCCCTCGCCAGTCTCTGTTACCTCTCTTCCCTCGGTGTCTAATTCTTCCCACTTTCACCCGACTCCCTCTTTCCCCTCTCATTCCTCAATTCTCTGTTGTCCCTCGTTGCCCTCCCCTCTCTCTTTTACCTCTCTTCCCTCTAGGTCTAATTTTTCCACATTCACTCGCCTCTCTCTTTTCCCTGTTATTCGTCAACTCTATTATCCCTCTTTTCCCTCGCCAGTCTCTTTCCCCTGGTTTCTCTCGCCTCTCTCTGTTCCCTGGCTTTCCTCTTTTCTATGAAATCTCTCTTTTCCCTATTTCCAATCAACCCTCTCTTTTCCCTCTTCCCCCCTCGGCAGTCTCTTTCCCCTGGTTTATCTCGCCTCTCTCTTTCCCTCGCCAGTCTCTGTTACCTCTCTTCCCTCGGTGTCTAATTCTTCCCACTTTCACTCACCTCCTTCTTTTCCATTAATTCTCTTGTCCTTGTTTTCCCTCGCCTGTCTCTTTCCCCCTGCTTTGCCATGACTCTCTCTTTTCCAACTTTTCCCTCGCCAGTCACCTTTCCCTCCTTTTCCTCGCCAGTCTCTGTTACCTCTCTTCCCTCGGTGTCCAATTCTTCCCACTTTCACCCGACTCCCTCTTTCCCCTCTCATTCCTCAATTCTCTGTTGTCCCTCGTTGCCTTCCCCTCTCTCTTTTACCTCTCTTCCCTCTAGGTCTAATTTTTCCACATTCACTCGCCTCTCTCTTTTCCCTGTTATTCGTCAACTCTGTTATCCCTCTTTTCCCTCGCCAGTCTCTTTCCCCTGGTTTCTCTCGCCTCTCTCTGTTCCCTGGCTTTCCTCTTTTCTATGAAATCTCTCTTTTCCCTATTTCCAGTCAGCCCTCTCTTTTCCCTCTTCCCCCCCTCGCCAGTCTCTTTCCCCTGGTTTATCTCGCCTCTCTCTTTCCCTCGCCAGTCTCTGTTACCTCTCTTCCCTCGGTGTCTAATTCTTCCCACTTTCACTCACCTCCTTCTTTTCCATTAACTCTCTTGTCCTTGTTTTCCCTCGCCTGTCTCTTTCCCTCTGCTTTCCCTCCATAGTCTCTTTCCCCTGCTTTCCCTCAACCCTCTCTTTTCCCTCTTCCCCCCTCGCCAGTCTCTTTCCCCTGGTTTATCTCGCCTCTCTCTTTCCCTCGCCAGTCTCTGTTACCTCTCTTCCCTCGGTGTCTAATACTTCCCACTTGCCCTCGCCTCTCTCTTTTCCATGAACTCTCTCTTGTCCAAGTTTTCCCTCGCCTCTCTCTTTTCCCTGTAATTCGTCAACTCTGTTATCCCTCTTTTCCCTCGCCAGTCTCTTTCCCCTGGTTTCTCTCGCCTCTCTCTGTTCCCTGGCTTTCCTCTTTTCTATGAAATCTCTCTTTTCCCTATTTCCAATCAACCCTCTCTTTTCCCTCTTCCCCCCTCGCCAGTCTCTTTCCCCTGGTTTATCTCGCCTCTCTCTTTCCCTCGCCAGTCTCTGTTACCTCTCTTCCCTCGGTGTCTAATTCTTCCCACTTTCACTCACCTCCTTTTTTTCCATTAACTCTCTTGTCCTTGTTTTCCCTCGCCTGTCTCTGTTACCTCTCTTCCCTCGGTGTCTAATTCTTCCCACTTTTACTCACCTCCTTCTTTTCCATTAACTCTCTTGTCCTTGTTTTCCCTCGCCTGTCTCTTTCCCCCTGCTTTGCCATGACTCTCTCTTCTCCAACTTTTCCCTCGCCAGTCACCTTTCCCTCCTTTTCCTCGCCAGTCTCTGTTACCTCTCTTCCCTCGGTGTCTAATTCTTCCCACTTTCACCCGACTCCCTCTTTCCCCTCTCATTCCTCAATTCTCTGTTGTCCCTCGTTGCCCTCCCCTCTCTCTCTTACCTCTCTTCCCTCTAGGTCTAATTTTTCCACTTTCCCTCGCCTCTCTCTTTTCCCTGTTATTCGTCAACTCTGTTATCCCTCTTTTCCCTCGCCAGTCTCTTTCCCCTGGTTTCTCTCGCCTCTCTCTGTTCCCTGGCTTTCCTCTTTTCTATGAAATCTCTCTTTTCCCTATTTCCAATCAACCCTCTCTTTTCCCTCTTCCCCCCCTCGCCAGTCTCTTTCCCCTGGTTTATCTCGCCTCTCTCTTTCCCTCGCCAGTCTCTTTTACGTCTCTTCCCTTGGTGTCTAATTCTTCCCGCTTTCACTCGCCTCCCTCTTTTCCATTAACTCTCTCTTGTCCTTGTTTTCCCTCGCCTGTCTCTTTCCCTCTGATTTCCCTCGTCAGTCTCTTTCCCCTGCTTTCCCTCAACCCTCTCTTTTCCCTCTTTCCCCTCGACAGTCACTTTTCCCCCCTTTCCCTCGCCAGTCTCTGTTATCTCTCTTCCCTCGGTGTCTAATACTTCCCACTTGCCCTCGCCTCTCTCTTTTCCATGAACTCTCTCTTGTCCTTGTTTTCCCTCGCCTCTCTCTTTTCCCTGTAATTCGTCAACTCTGTTATCCCTCTTTTCCCTCGCCAGTCTCTTTCCCCTGGTTTCTCTCGCCTCTCTCTGTTCCCTGGCTTTCCTCTTTTCTATGAAATCTCTCTTTTCCCTATTTCCAGTCAGCCCTCTCTTTTCCCTCTCCCCCCCTCGCCAGTCTCTTTCCCCTGGTTTATCTCGCCTCTCTCTTTCCCTCGCCAGTCTCTGTTACCTCTCTTCCCTCGGTGTCTAATTCTTCCCACTTTCACTCACCTCCTTCTTTTCCATTAACTCTCTTGTCCTTGTTTTCCCTCGCCTGTCTCTTTCCCCCTGCTTTGCCATGACTCTCTCTTTTCCAACTTTTCCCTCGCCAGTCACCTTTCCCTCCTTTTCCTCGCCAGTCTCTGTTACCTCTCTTCCCTCGGTGTCTAATTCTTCCCACTTTCACCCGACTCCCTCTTTCCCCTCTCATTCCTCAATTCTCTGTTGTCCCTCGTTGCCTTCCCCTCTCTCTTTTACCTCTCTTCCCTCTAGGTCTAATTTTTCCACTTTCCCTCGCCTCTCTCTTTTCCCTGTTATTCGTCAACTCTGTTATCCCTCTTTTCCCTCGCCAGTCTCTTTCCCCTGGTTTCTCTCGCCTCTCTCTGTTCCCTGGCTTTCCTCTTTTCTATGAAATCTCTCTTTTCCCTATTTCCAGTCAGCCCTCTCTTTTCCCTCTTCCCCCCTCGCCAGTCTCTTTCCCCTGGTTTATCTCGCCTCTCTCTTTCCCTCGCCAGTCTCTGTTACCTCTCTTTCCTCGGTGTCTAATTCTTCCCACTTTCACCCGACTCCCTCTTTCCCCTCTCATTCCTCAATTCTCTGTTGTCCCTCGTTGCCCTCCCCTCTCTCTTTTACCTCTCTTCCCTCTAGGTCTAATTTTTCCACATTCACTCGCCTCTCTCTTTTCCCTGTTATTCGTCAACTCTATTATCCCTCTTTTCCCTCGCCAGTCTCTTTCCCCTGGTTTCTCTCGCCTCTCTCTGTTCCCTGGCTTTCCTCTTTTCTATGAAATCTCTCTTTTCCCTATTTCCAATCAACCCTCTCTTTTCCCTCTTCCCCCCTCGGCAGTCTCTTTCCCCTGGTTTATCTCGCCTCTCTCTTTCCCTCGCCAGTCTCTGTTACCTCTCTTCCCTCGGTGTCTAATTCTTCCCACTTTCACTCACCTCCTTCTTTTCCATTAATTCTCTTGTCCTTGTTTTCCCTCGCCTGTCTCTTTCCCCCTGCTTTGCCATGACTCTCTCTTTTCCAACTTTTCCCTCGCCAGTCACCTTTCCCTCCTTTTCCTCGCCAGTCTCTGTTACCTCTCTTCCCTCGGTGTCCAATTCTTCCCACTTTCACCCGACTCCCTCTTTCCCCTCTCATTCCTCAATTCTCTGTTGTCCCTCGTTGCCTTCCCCTCTCTCTTTTACCTCTCTTCCCTCTAGGTCTAATTTTTCCACTTTCCCTCGCCTCTCTCTTTTCCCTGTTATTCGTCAACTCTGTTATCCCTCTTTTCCCTCGCCAGTCTCTTTCCCCTGGTTTCTCTCGCCTCTCTCTGTTCCCTGGCTTTCCTCTTTTCTATGAAATCTCTCTTTTCCCTATTTCCAGTCAGCCCTCTCTTTTCCCTCTTCCCCCCCTCGCCAGTCTCTTTCCCCTGGTTTATCTCGCCTCTCTCTTTCCCTCGCCAGTCTCTGTTACCTCTCTTCCCTCGGTGTCTAATTCTTCCCACTTTCACTCACCTCCTTCTTTTCCATTAACTCTCTTGTCCTTGTTTTCCCTCGCCTGTCTCTTTCCCCCTGCTTTGCCATGACTCTCTCTTTTCCAACTTTTCCCTCGCCAGTCACTTTTCCCTCCTTTTCCTCGCCAGTCTCTGTTACCTCTCTTCCCTCGGTGTCTAATTCTTCCCACTTTCACCCGACTCCCTCTTTCCCCTCTCATTCCTCAATTCTCTGTTGTCCCTCGTTGCCCTCCCCTCTCTCTCTTACCTCTCTTCCCTCTAGGTCTAATTTTTCCACTTTCCCTCGCCTCTCTCTTTTCCCTGTTATTCGTCAACTCTGTTATCCCTCTTTTCCCTCGCCAGTCTCTTTCCCCTGGTTTCTCTCGCCTCTCTCTGTTCCCTGGCTTTCCTCTTTTCTATGAAATCTCTCTTTTCCCTATTTCCAATCAACCCTCTCTTTTCCCTCTTCCCCCCTCGCCAGTCTCTTTCCCCTGGTTTATCTCGCCTCTCTCTTTCCCTCGCCAGTCTCTTTTACGTCTCTTCCCTTGGTGTCTAATTCTTCCCGCTTTCACTCGCCTCCCTCTTTTCCATTAACTCTCTCTTGTCCTTGTTTTCCCTCGCCTGTCTCTTTCCCTCTGCTTTCCCTCCATAGTCTCTTTCCCCTGCTTTCCCTCAACCCTCTCTTTTCCCTCTTCCCCCCTCGCCAGTCTCTTTCCCCTGGTTTATCTCGCCTCTCTCTTTCCCTCGCCAGTCTCTGTTACCTCTCTTCCCTCGGTGTCTAATACTTCCCACTTGCCCTCGCCTCTCTATTTTCCATGAACTCTCTCTTGTCCAAGTTTTCCCTCGCCTCTCTCTTTTCCCTGTAATTCGTCAACTCTGTTATCCCTCTTTTCCCTCGCCAGTCTCTTTCCCCTGGTTTCTCTCGCCTCTCTCTGTTCCCTGGCTTTCCTCTTTTCTATGAAATCTCTCTTTTCCCTATTTCCAATCAACCCTCTCTTTTCCCTCTTCCCCCCTCGCCAGTCTCTTTCCCCTGGTTTATCTCGCCTCTCTCTTTCCCTCGCCAGTCTCTGTTACCTCTCTTCCCTCGGTGTCTAATTCTTCCCACTTTCACTCACCTCCTTTTTTTCCATTAACTCTCTTGTCCTTGTTTTCCCTCGCCTGTCTCTGTTACCTCTCTTCCCTCGGTGTCTAATTCTTCCCACTTTTACTCACCTCCTTCTTTTCCATTAACTCTCTTGTCCTTGTTTTCCCTCGCCTGTCTCTTTCCCCCTGCTTTGCCATGACTCTCTCTTCTCCAACTTTTCCCTCGCCAGTCACCTTTCCCTCCTTTTCCTCGCCAGTCTCTGTTACCTCTCTTCCCTCGGTGTCTAATTCTTCCCACTTTCACCCGACTCCCTCTTTCCCCTCTCATTCCTCAATTCTCTGTTGTCCCTCGTTGCCCTCCCCTCTCTCTCTTACCTCTCTTCCCTCTAGGTCTAATTTTTCCACTTTCCCTCGCCTCTCTCTTTTCCCTGTTATTCGTCAACTCTGTTATCCCTCTTTTCCCTCGCCAGTCTCTTTCCCCTGGTTTCTCTCGCCTCTCTCTGTTCCCTGGCTTTCCTCTTTTCTATGAAATCTCTCTTTTCCCTATTTCCAATCAACCCTCTCTTTTCCCTCTTCCCCCCCTCGCCAGTCTCTTTCCCCTGGTTTATCTCGCCTCTCTCTTTCCCTCGCCAGTCTCTTTTACGTCTCTTCCCTTGGTGTCTAATTCTTCCCGCTTTCACTCGCCTCCCTCTTTTCCATTAACTCTCTCTTGTCCTTGTTTTCCCTCGCCTGTCTCTTTCCCTCTGATTTCCCTCGTCAGTCTCTTTCCCCTGCTTTCCCTCAACCCTCTCTTTTCCCTCTTTCCCCTCGACAGTCACTTTTCCCCCCTTTCCCTCGCCAGTCTCTGTTATCTCTCTTCCCTCGGTGTCTAATACTTCCCACTTGCCCTCGCCTCTCTCTTTTCCATGAACTCTCTCTTGTCCTTGTTTTCCCTCGCCTCTCTCTTTTCCCTGTAATTCGTCAACTCTGTTATCCCTCTTTTCCCTCGCCAGTCTCTTTCCCCTGGTTTCTCTCGCCTCTCTCTGTTCCCTGGCTTTCCTCTTTTCTATGAAATCTCTCTTTTCCCTATTTCCAGTCAGCCCTCTCTTTTCCCTCTCCCCCCCTCGCCAGTCTCTTTCCCCTGGTTTATCTCGCCTCTCTCTTTCCCTCGCCAGTCTCTGTTACCTCTCTTCCCTCGGTGTCTAATTCTTCCCACTTTCACTCACCTCCTTCTTTTCCATTAACTCTCTTGTCCTTGTTTTCCCTCGCCTGTCTCTTTCCCCCTGCTTTGCCATGACTCTCTCTTTTCCAACTTTTCCCTCGCCAGTCACCTTTCCCTCCTTTTCCTCGCCAGTCTCTGTTACCTCTCTTCCCTCGGTGTCTAATTCTTCCCACTTTCACCCGACTCCCTCTTTCCCCTCTCATTCCTCAATTCTCTGTTGTCCCTCGTTGCCTTCCCCTCTCTCTTTTACCTCTCTTCCCTCTAGGTCTAATTTTTCCACTTTCCCTCGCCTCTCTCTTTTCCCTGTTATTCGTCAACTCTGTTATCCCTCTTTTCCCTCGCCAGTCTCTTTCCCCTGGTTTCTCTCGCCTCTCTCTGTTCCCTGGCTTTCCTCTTTTCTATGAAATCTCTCTTTTCCCTATTTCCAGTCAGCCCTCTCTTTTCCCTCTTCCCCCCTCGCCAGTCTCTTTCCCCTGGTTTATCTCGCCTCTCTCTTTCCCTCGCCAGTCTCTGTTACCTCTCTTTCCTCGGTGTCTAATTCTTCCCACTTTTACTCACCTCCTTCTTTTCCATTAACTCTCTTGTCCTTGTTTTCCCTCGCCTGTCTCTTTTCCCCTGCTTTGCCATGACTCTCTCTTCTCCAACTTTTCCCTCGCCAGTCACCTTTCCCTCCTTTTCCTCGCCAGTCTCTGTTACCTCTCTTCCCTCGGTGTCTAATTCTTCCCACTTTCACCCGACTCCCTCTTTCCCCTCTCATTCCTCAATTCTCTGTTGTCCCTCGTTGCCCTCCCCTCTCTCTTTTACCTCTCTTCCCTCTAGGTCTAATTTTTCCACTTTCCCTCGCCTCTCTCTTTTCCCTGTTATTCCTCAACTCTGTTATCCCTCTTTTCCCTCGCCAGTCTCTTTCCCCTGGTTTCTCTCGCCTCTCTCTGTTCCCTGGCTTTCCTCTTTTCTATGAAATCTCTCTTTTCCCTATTTCCAATCAACCCTCTCTTTTCCCTCTTCCCCCCTCGCCAGTCTCTTTCCCCTGGTTTATCTCGCCTCTCTCTTTCCCTCGCCAGTCTCTTTTACGTCTCTTCCCTTGGTGTCTAATTCTTCCCGCTTTCACTCGCCTCCCTCTTTTCCATTAACTCTCTCTTGTCCTTGTTTTCCCTCGCCTGTCTCTTTCCCTCTGCTTTCCCTCCATAGTCTCTTTCCCCTGCTTTCCCTCAACCCTCTCTTTTCCCTCTTTCCCCTCGACAGTCACTTTTCCCCCCTTTCCCTCGCCAGTCTCTGTTATCTCTCTTCCCTCGGTGTCTAATACTTCCCACTTGCCCTCGCCTCTCTCTTTTCCATGAACTCTCTCTTGTCCTTGTTTTCCCTCGCCTCTCTCTTTTCCCTGTAATTCGTCAACTCTGTTATCCCTCTTTTCCCTCGCCAGTCTCTTTCCCCTGGTTTCTCTCGCCTCTCTCTGTTCCCTGGCTTTCCTCTTTTCTATGAAATCTCTCTTTTCCCTATTTCCAATCAACCCTCTCTTTTCCCTCTTCCCCCCTCGCCAGTCTCTTTCCCCTGGTTTATCTCGCCTCTCTCTTTCCCTCGCCAGTCTCTGTTACCTCTCTTCCCTCGGTGTCTAATACTTCCCACTTTCCCTCGCCCCTCTCTTTTCCATGAACTCTCTCTTGTCCTTGTTTTCCCTCGCCTGTCTCTTTCCCCCTGCTTTGCCATGACTCTCTCTTTTCCAACTTTTCCCTCGCCAGTCACTTTTCCCTCCTTTTCCTCGCCAGTCTCTGTTACCTCTCTTCCCTCGGTGTCTAATTCTTCCCACTTTTACTCACCTCCTTCTTTTCCATTAACTCTCTTGTCCTTGTTTTCCCTCGCCTGTCTCTTTTCCCCTGCTTTGCCATGACTCTCTCTTCTCCAACTTTTCCCTCGCCAGTCACCTTTCCCTCCTTTTCCTCGCCAGTCTCTGTTACCTCTCTTCCCTCGGTGTCTAATTCTTCCCACTTTCACCCGACTCCCTCTTTCCCCTCTCATTCCTCAATTCTCTGTTGTCCCTCGTTGCCCTCCCCTCTCTCTCTTACCTCTCTTCCCTCTAGGTCTAATTTTTCCACTTTCCCTCGCCTCTCTTTTTTCCCTGTTATTCGTCAACTCTGTTATCCCTCTTTTCCCTCGCCAGTCTCTTTCCCCTGGTTTCTCTCGCCTCTCTCTGTTCCCTGGCTTTCCTCTTTTCTATGAAATCTCTCTTTTCCCTATTTCCAATCAACCCTCTCTTTTCCCTCTTCCCCCCTCGCCAGTCTCTTTCCCCTGGTTTATCTCGCCTCTCTCTTTCCCTCGCCAGTCTCTTTTACGTCTCTTCCCTTGGTGTCTAATTCTTCCCGCTTTCACTCGCCTCCCTCTTTTCCATTAACTCTCTCTTGTCCTTGTTTTCCCTCGCCTGTCTCTTTCCCTCTGATTTCCCTCGTCAGTCTCTTTCCCCTGCTTTCCCTCAACCCTCTCTTTTCCCTCTTTCCCCTCGACAGTCACTTTTCCCCCCTTTCCCTCGCCAGTCTCTGTTATCTCTCTTCCCTCGGTGTCTAATTCTTCCCACTTTCACTCACCTCCTTCTTTTTCATTAACTCTCTTGTCCTTGTTTTCCCTCGCCTGTCTCTTTCCCTCTGCTTTCCCTCCATAGTCTCTTTCCCCTGCTTTCCCTCAACCCTCTCTTTTCCCTCTTCCCCCCTCGCCAGTCTCTTTCCCCTGGTTTATCTCGCCTCTCTCTTTCCCTCGCCAGTCTCTTTTACGTCTCTTCCCTTGGTGTCTAATTCTTCCCACTTTCACTCGCCTCCCTCTTTTCCATTAACTCTCTCTTGTCCTTGTTTTCCCTCGCCTGTCTCTTTCCCTCTGCTTTCCCTCCATAGTCTCTTTCCCCTGCTTTCCCTCAACCCTCTCTTTTCCCTCTTCCCCCCTCGCCAGTCTCTTTCCCCTGGTTTATCTCGCCTCTCTCTTTCCCTCGCCAGTCTCTGTTACCTCTCTTCCCTCGGTGTCTAATACTTCCCACTTTCCCTCGCCCCTCTCTTTTCCATGAACTCTCTCTTGTCCTTGTTTTCCCTCGCCTGTCTCTTTCCCCCTGCTTTGCCATGACTCTCTCTTTTCCAACTTTTCCCTCGCCAG
This sequence comes from Harpia harpyja, assembly GCF_026419915.1. Lineage (NCBI taxonomy): Eukaryota > Metazoa > Chordata > Aves > Accipitriformes > Accipitridae > Harpia > Harpia harpyja. The sequence continues at coordinate 25,051,953 of NC_068968.1, read as the reverse complement.
TCACCTTTCCCTCCTTTTCCTCGCCAGTCTCTGTTACCTCTCTTCCCTCGGTCTCTAATACTTCCCAGTTTCACTCGCCTCCCTCTTTTCCAATAACACTCTTGTCCTTGTGTTTTCTCAACTCTCTCTTTTCCAAGTTTTCCCTCGACTGTCACTTCTCCCCCGTTTCCCTCGCCAGTCTCTGTTATCTCTCTTCCGTCGGTGTCTAATACTTCCCACTTTCCCTCGCCTCTCTCTTTTCCCTGTTATTCGTCAGCTCTGTTATCCCTCTTTTCCCTCGCCAGTCTCTTTCCCCTGGTTTATCTCGCCTCTCTCTTTCCCTCGCCAGTCTCTGTTACCTCTCTTCCCTCGGTGTCTAATTCTTCCCACTTTTACTCACCTCCTTCTTTTCCATTAACTCTCTTGTCCTTGTTTTCCCTCGCCTGTCTCTTTTCCCCTGCTTTGCCATGACTCTCTCTTTTCCAACTTTTCCCTCGCCAGTCACCTTTCCCTCCTTTTCCTCGCCAGTCTCTGTTACCTCTCTTCCCTCGGTGTCTAATTCTTCCCACTTTCACCCGACTCCCTCTTTCCCCTCTCATTCCTCAAGTCTCTGTTGTCCCTCGTTGCCCTCCCCTCTCTCTTTTACCTCTCTTCCCTCTAGGTCTAATTTTTCCACTTTCCCTCGCCTCTCTCTTTTCCCTGTTATTCGTCAACTCTGTTATCTCTCTTTTCCCTCGCCAGTCTCTTTCCCCTGGTTTCTCTCGCCTCTCTCTGTTCCCTGGCTTTCCTCTTTTCTATGAAATCTCTCTTTTCCCTATTTCCAATCAACCCTCTCTTTTCCCTCTTCCCCCCTCGCCAGTCTCTTTCCCCTGGTTTATCTCGCCTCTCTCTTTCCCTCGCCAGTCTCTTTTACGTCTCTTCCCTTGCTGTCTAATTCTTCCCGCTTTCACTCGCCTCCCTCTTTTCCATTAACTCTCTCTTGTCCTTGTTTTCCCTCGCCTGTCTCTTTCCCTCTGATTTCCCTCGTCAGTCTCTTTCCCCTGCATTCCCTCAACCCTCTCTTTTCCCTCTTTCCCCTCGACAGTCACTTTTCCCCCCTTTCCCTCGCCAGTCTCTGTTATCTCTCTTCCCTCGGTGTCTAATACTTCCCACTTGCCCTCGCCTCTCTCTTTTCCATGAACTCTCTCTTGTCCTTGTTTTCCCTCGCCTCTCTCTTTTCCCTGTAATTCGTCAACTCTGTTATCCCTCTTTTCCCTCGCCAGTCTCTTTCCCCTGGTTTCTCTCGCCTCTCTCTGTTCCCTGGCTTTCCTCTTTTCTATGAAATCTCTCTTTTCCCTATTTCCAATCAACCCTCTCTTTTCCCTCTTCCCCCCTCGCCAGTCTCTTTCCCCTGGTTTATCTCGCCTCTCTCTTTCCCTCGCCAGTCTCTGTTACCTCTCTTCCCTCGGTGTCTAATTCTTCCCACTTTCACTCACCTCCTTCTTTTCCATTAACTCTCTTGTCCTTGTTTTCCCTCGCCTGTCTCTTTCCCCCTGCTTTGCCATGACTCTCTCTTTTCCCTCTTTCCCCTCGCCAGTCACTTTTCCTTCCTTTCCCTCGCCAGTCTCTGTTATCTCTCTTCCGTCGGTGTCTAATAATTCCCACTTTCCCTCGCCTCTCTCTTTTCCCTGTTATTCGTCAGCTCTGTTATCCCTCTTTTCCCTCGCCAGTCTCTTTCCCCTGGTTTATCTCGCCTCTCGCTTTCCCTCGCCAGTCTCTGTTACCTCTCTTCCCTCGGTGTCTAATTCTTCCCACTTTCACCCGACTCCCTCTTTCCCCTCTCATTCCTCAATTCTCTGTTGTCCCTCGTTGCCCTCCCCTCTCTCTTTTACCTCTCTTCCCTCTAGGTCTAATTTTTCCACTTTCCCTCGCCTCTCTCTTTTCCCTGTTATTCGTCAACTCTGTTATCCCTCTTTTCCCTCGCCAGTCTCTTTCCCCTGGTTTCTCTCGCCTCTCTCTGTTCCCTGGCTTTCCTCTTTTCTATGAAATCTCTCTTTTCCCTATTTCCAGTCAGCCCTCTCTTTTCCCTCTTCCCCCCTCGCCAGTCTCTTTCCCCTGGTTTATCTCGCCTCTCTCTTTCCCTCGCCAGTCTCTGTTACCTCTCTTCCCTCGGTGTCTAATTCTTCCCACTTTCACTCACCTCCTTCTTTTCCATTAACTCTCTTGTCCTTGTTTTCCCTCGCCTGTCTCTTTCCCCCTGCTTTGCCATGACTCTCTCTTTTCCAACTTTTCCCTCGCCAGTCACTTTTCCCTCCTTTTCCTCGCCAGTCTCTGTTACCTCTCTTCCCTCGGTGTCTAATTCTTCCCACTTTTACTCACCTCCTTCTTTTCCATTAACTCTCTTGTCCTTGTTTTCCCTCGCCTGTCTCTTTTCCCCTGCTTTGCCATGACTCTCTCTTCTCCAACTTTTCCCTCGCCAGTCACCTTTCCCTCCTTTTCCTCGCCAGTCTCTGTTACCTCTCTTCCCTCGGTGTCTAATTCTTCCCACTTTCACCCGACTCCCTCTTTCCCCTCTCATTCCTCAATTCTCTGTTGTCCCTCGTTGCCCTCCCCTCTCTCTCTTACCTCTCTTCCCTCTAGGTCTAATTTTTCCACTTTCCCTCGCCTCTCTCTTTTCCCTGTTATTCGTCAACTCTGTTATCCCTCTTTTCCCTCGCCAGTCTCTTTCCCCTGGTTTCTCTCGCCTCTCTCTGTTCCCTGGCTTTCCTCTTTTCTATGAAATCTCTCTTTTCCCTATTTCCAATCAACCCTCTCTTTTCCCTCTTCCCCCCTCGCCAGTCTCTTTCCCCTGGTTTATCTCGCCTCTCTCTTTCCCTCGCCAGTCTCTGTTACCTCTCTTCCCTCGGTGTCTAATTCTTCCCACTTTCACTCACCTCCTTCTTTTCCATTAACTCTCTTGTCCTTGTTTTCCCTCGCCTGTCTCCTTCCCCCTGCTTTGCCATGACTCTCTCTTTTCCCTCTTTCCCCTCGACAGTCACTTTTCCCCCCTTTCCCTCGCCAGTCTCTGTTATCTCTCTTCCCTCGGTGTCTAAAACTTCCCACTTTCCCTCGCCTCTCTCTTTTCCATGAACTCTCTCTTGTCCTTGTTTTCCCTCGCCTCTCTCTTTTCCCTGTAATTCGTCAACTCTGTTATCCCTCTTTTCCCTCGCCAGTCTCTTTCCCCTGGTTTCTCTCGCCTCTCTCTGTTCCCTGGCTTTCCTCTTTTCTATGAAATCTCTCTTTTCCCTATTTCCAATCAACCCTCTCTTTTCCCTCTTCCCCCCTCGCCAGTCTCTTTCCCCTGGTTTATCTCGCCTCTCTCTTTCCCTCGCCAGTCTCTGTTACCTCTCTTCCCTCGGTGTCTAATTCTTCCCACTTTTACTCACCTCCTTCTTTTCCATTAACTCTCTTGTCCTTGTTTTCCCTCGCCTGTCTCTTTCCCCCTGCTTTGCCATGACTCTCTCTTCTCCAACTTTTCCCTCGCCAGTCACCTTTCCCTCCTTTTCCTCGCCAGTCTCTGTTACCTCTCTTCCCTCGGTGTCTAATTCTTCCCACTTTCACCCGACTCCCTCTTTCCCCTCTCATTCCTCAATTCTCTGTTGTCCCTCGTTGCCCTCCCCTCTCTCTCTTACCTCTCTTCCCTCTAGGTCTAATTTTTCCACTTTCCCTCGCCTCTCTCTTTTCCCTGTTATTCGTCAACTCTGTTATCCCTCTTTTCCCTCGCCAGTCTCTTTCCCCTGGTTTCTCTCGCCTCTCTCTGTTCCCTGGCTTTCCTCTTTTCTATGAAATCTCTCTTTTCCCTATTTCCAATCAACCCTCTCTTTTCCCTCTTCCCCCCCTCGCCAGTCTCTTTCCCCTGGTTTATCTCGCCTCTCTCTTTCCCTCGCCAGTCTCTTTTACGTCTCTTCCCTTGGTGTCTAATTCTTCCCGCTTTCACTCGCCTCCCTCTTTTCCATTAACTCTCTCTTGTCCTTGTTTTCCCTCGCCTGTCTCTTTCCCTCTGATTTCCCTCGTCAGTCTCTTTCCCCTGCTTTCCCTCAACCCTCTCTTTTCCCTCTTTCCCCTCGACAGTCACTTTTCCCCCCTTTCCCTCGCCAGTCTCTGTTATCTCTCTTCCCTCGGTGTCTAATACTTCCCACTTGCCCTCGCCTCTCTCTTTTCCATGAACTCTCTCTTGTCCTTGTTTTCCCTCGCCTCTCTCTTTTCCCTGTAATTCGTCAACTCTGTTATCCCTCTTTTCCCTCGCCAGTCTCTTTCCCCTGGTTTCTCTCGCCTCTCTCTGTTCCCTGGCTTTCCTCTTTTCTATGAAATCTCTCTTTTCCCTATTTCCAGTCAGCCCTCTCTTTTCCCTCTCCCCCCCTCGCCAGTCTCTTTCCCCTGGTTTATCTCGCCTCTCTCTTTCCCTCGCCAGTCTCTGTTACCTCTCTTCCCTCGGTGTCTAATTCTTCCCACTTTCACTCACCTCCTTCTTTTCCATTAACTCTCTTGTCCTTGTTTTCCCTCGCCTGTCTCTTTCCCCCTGCTTTGCCATGACTCTCTCTTTTCCAACTTTTCCCTCGCCAGTCACCTTTCCCTCCTTTTCCTCGCCAGTCTCTGTTACCTCTCTTCCCTCGGTGTCCAATTCTTCCCACTTTCACCCGACTCCCTCTTTCCCCTCTCATTCCTCAATTCTCTGTTGTCCCTCGTTGCCTTCCCCTCTCTCTTTTACCTCTCTTCCCTCTAGGTCTAATTTTTCCACTTTCCCTCGCCTCTCTCTTTTCCCTGTTATTCGTCAACTCTGTTATCCCTCTTTTCCCTCGCCAGTCTCTTTCCCCTGGTTTCTCTCGCCTCTCTCTGTTCCCTGGCTTTCCTCTTTTCTATGAAATCTCTCTTTTCCCTATTTCCAATCAACCCTCTCTTTTCCCTCTTCCCCCCTCGCCAGTCTCTTTCCCCTGGTTTATCTCGCCTCTCTCTTTCCCTCGCCAGTCTCTGTTACCTCTCTTCCCTCGGTGTCTAATTCTTCCCACTTTCACTCACCTCCTTCTTTTCCATTAACTCTCTTGTCCTTGTTTTCCCTCGCCTGTCTCTTTCCCCCTGCTTTGCCATGACTCTCTCTTTTCCCTCTTTCCCCTCGCCAGTCACTTTTCCTTCCTTTCCCTCGCCAGTCTCTGTTATCTCTCTTCCGTCGGTGTCTAATACTTCCCACTTTCCCTCGCCTCTCTCTTTTCCCTGTTATTCGTCAGCTCTGTTATCCCTCTTTTCCCTCGCCAGTCTCTTTCCCCTGGTTTATCTCGCCTCTCGCTTTCCCTCGCCAGTCTCTGTTACCTCTCTTCCCTCGGTGTCTAATTCTTCCCACTTTCACCCGACTCCCTCTTTCCCCTCTCATTCCTCAATTCTCTGTTGTCCCTCGTTGCCCTCCCCTCTCTCTTTTACCTCTCTTCCCTCTAGGTCTAATTTTTCCACATTCACTCGCCTCTCTCTTTTCCCTGTTATTCGTCAACTCTATTATCCCTCTTTTCCCTCGCCAGTCTCTTTCCCCTGGTTTCTCTCGCCTCTCTCTGTTCCCTGGCTTTCCTCTTTTCTATGAAATCTCTCTTTTCCCTATTTCCAATCAACCCTCTCTTTTCCCTCTTCCCCCCTCGGCAGTCTCTTTCCCCTGGTTTATCTCGCCTCTCTCTTTCCCTCGCCAGTCTCTGTTACCTCTCTTCCCTCGGTGTCTAATTCTTCCCACTTTCACTCACCTCCTTCTTTTCCATTAATTCTCTTGTCCTTGTTTTCCCTCGCCTGTCTCTTTCCCCCTGCTTTGCCATGACTCTCTCTTTTCCAACTTTTCCCTCGCCAGTCACCTTTCCCTCCTTTTCCTCGCCAGTCTCTGTTACCTCTCTTCCCTCGGTGTCCAATTCTTCCCACTTTCACCCGACTCCCTCTTTCCCCTCTCATTCCTCAATTCTCTGTTGTCCCTCGTTGCCTTCCCCTCTCTCTTTTACCTCTCTTCCCTCTAGGTCTAATTTTTCCACTTTCCCTCGCCTCTCTCTTTTCCCTGTTATTCGTCAACTCTGTTATCCCTCTTTTCCCTCGCCAGTCTCTTTCCCCTGGTTTCTCTCGCCTCTCTCTGTTCCCTGGCTTTCCTCTTTTCTATGAAATCTCTCTTTTCCCTATTTCCAGTCAGCCCTCTCTTTTCCCTCTTCCCCCCCTCGCCAGTCTCTTTCCCCTGGTTTATCTCGCCTCTCTCTTTCCCTCGCCAGTCTCTGTTACCTCTCTTCCCTCGGTGTCTAATTCTTCCCACTTTCACTCACCTCCTTCTTTTCCATTAACTCTCTTGTCCTTGTTTTCCCTCGCCTGTCTCTTTCCCCCTGCTTTGCCATGACTCTCTCTTTTCCAACTTTTCCCTCGCCAGTCACTTTTCCCTCCTTTTCCTCGCCAGTCTCTGTTACCTCTCTTCCCTCGGTGTCTAATTCTTCCCACTTTCACCCGACTCCCTCTTTCCCCTCTCATTCCTCAATTCTCTGTTGTCCCTCGTTGCCCTCCCCTCTCTCTCTTACCTCTCTTCCCTCTAGGTCTAATTTTTCCACTTTCCCTCGCCTCTCTCTTTTCCCTGTTATTCGTCAACTCTGTTATCCCTCTTTTCCCTCGCCAGTCTCTTTCCCCTGGTTTCTCTCGCCTCTCTCTGTTCCCTGGCTTTCCTCTTTTCTATGAAATCTCTCTTTTCCCTATTTCCAATCAACCCTCTCTTTTCCCTCTTCCCCCCTCGCCAGTCTCTTTCCCCTGGTTTATCTCGCCTCTCTCTTTCCCTCGCCAGTCTCTTTTACGTCTCTTCCCTTGGTGTCTAATTCTTCCCGCTTTCACTCGCCTCCCTCTTTTCCATTAACTCTCTCTTGTCCTTGTTTTCCCTCGCCTGTCTCTTTCCCTCTGCTTTCCCTCCATAGTCTCTTTCCCCTGCTTTCCCTCAACCCTCTCTTTTCCCTCTTCCCCCCTCGCCAGTCTCTTTCCCCTGGTTTATCTCGCCTCTCTCTTTCCCTCGCCAGTCTCTGTTACCTCTCTTCCCTCGGTGTCTAATACTTCCCACTTGCCCTCGCCTCTCTCTTTTCCATGAACTCTCTCTTGTCCAAGTTTTCCCTCGCCTCTCTCTTTTCCCTGTAATTCGTCAACTCTGTTATCCCTCTTTTCCCTCGCCAGTCTCTTTCCCCTGGTTTCTCTCGCCTCTCTCTGTTCCCTGGCTTTCCTCTTTTCTATGAAATCTCTCTTTTCCCTATTTCCAATCAACCCTCTCTTTTCCCTCTTCCCCCCTCGCCAGTCTCTTTCCCCTGGTTTATCTCGCCTCTCTCTTTCCCTCGCCAGTCTCTGTTACCTCTCTTCCCTCGGTGTCTAATTCTTCCCACTTTCACTCACCTCCTTTTTTTCCATTAACTCTCTTGTCCTTGTTTTCCCTCGCCTGTCTCTTTCCCCCTGCTTTGCCATGACTCTCTCTTTTCCCTCTTTCCCCTCGCCAGTCACTTTTCCTTCCTTTCCCTCGCCAGTCTCTTTTAACCTCTATTCCCTCCGTGCCTAATTTTCCCACTTACACTCCACTCCCTCTTTTCCATGAACTCTCTCGTTCCCCTATTTCCAGTCAACTCTCTCTTTTCCCTCCTCCCCCCTCGCCAGTCTGTTTCCCCTGGTTTATCTCGCCTCTCTCTTTCCCTCGCCAGTCTCTTTTACGTCTCTTCCCTTGGTGTCTAATTCTTCCCACTTTCACTCGCCTCCCTCTTTTCCATTAACTCTCTCTTGTCCTTGTTTTCCCTCGCCTGTCTCTTTCCCTCTGCTTTCCCTCCATAGTCTCTTTCCCCTGCTTTCCCTCAACCCTCTCTTTTCCCTCTTCCCCCCTCGCCAGTCTCTTTCCCCTGGTTTATCTCGCCTCTCTCTTTCCCTCGCCAGTCTCTGTTACCTCTCTTCCCTCGGTGTCTAATACTTCCCACTTTCCCTCGCCCCTCTCTTTTCCATGAACTCTCTCTTGTCCTTGTTTTCCCTCGCCTGTCTCTTTCCCCCTGCTTTGCCATGACTCTCTCTTTCCCTCCTTTTCCTCGCCAGTCTCTGTTACCTCTCTTCCCTCGGTCTCTAATACTTCCCAGTTTCACTCGCCTCCCTCTTTTCCAATAACACTCTTGTCCTTGTGTTTTCTCAACTCTCTCTTTTCCAAGTTTTCCCTCGACTGTCACTTCTCCCCCGTTTCCCTCGCCAGTCTCTGTTATCTCTCTTCCGTCGGTGTCTAATACTTCCCACTTTCCCTCGCCTCTCTCTTTTCCCTGTTATTCGTCAGCTCTGTTATCCCTCTTTTCCCTCGCCAGTCTCTTTCCCCTGGTTTATCTCGCCTCTCTCTTTCCCTCGCCAGTCTCTGTTACCTCTCTTCCCTCGGTGTCTAATTCTTCCCACTTTCACCCGACTCCCTCTTTCCCCTCTCATTCCTCAATTCTCTGTTGTCCCTCGTTGCCCTCCCCTCTCTCTTTTACCTCTCTTCCCTCTAGGTCTAATTTTTCCACATTCACTCGCCTCTCTCTTTTCCCTGTTATTCGTCAACTCTATTATCCCTCTTTTCCCTCGCCAGTCTCTTTCCCCTGGTTTATCTCGCCTCTCTCTTTCCCTCGCCAGTCTCTGTTACCTCTCTTCCCTCGGTGTCTAATTCTTCCCACTTTCACTCACCTCCTTCTTTTCCATTAACTCTCTCTTGTCCTTGTTTTCCCTCGCCTGTCTCTTTCCCCCTGCTTTGCCATGACTCTCTCTTTTCCAACTTTTCCCTCGCCTGTCACCTTTCCCTCCTTTTCCTCGCCAGTCTCTGTTACCTCTCTTCCCTCTAGGTCTAATTTTTCCACTTTCCCTCGCCTCTCTCTTTTCCCTGTTATTCGTCAACTCTGTTATCCCTCTTCCCCCCTCGCCAGTCTCTTTCCCCTGGTTTATCTCGCCTCTCTCTTTCCCTCGCCAGTCTCTGTTACCTCTCTTCTCTCGGTGTCTAATTCTTCCCACTTTCACTCACCTCCTTCTTTTCCATTAACTCTCTTGTCCTTGTTTTCCCTCGCCTGTCTCTTTCCCCCTGCTTTGCCATGACTCTCTCTTTTCCAACTTTTCCCTCGCCAGTCACTTTTCCCTCCTTTTCCTCGCCAGTCTCTGTTACCTCTCTTCCCTCGGTGTCTAATTCTTCCCACTTTTACTCACCTCCTTCTTTTCCATTAACTCTCTTGTCCTTGTTTTCCCTCGCCTCTCTCTTTTCCCTGTTATTCGTCAACTCTGTTATCTCTCTTTTCCCTCGCCAGTCTCTTTCCCCTGGTTTCTCTCGCCTCTCTCTGTTCCCTGGCTTTCCTCTTTTCTATGAAATCTCTCTTTTCCCTATTTCCAATCAACCCTCTCTTTTCCCTCTTCCCCCCTCGCCAGTCTCTTTCCCCTGGTTTATCTCGCCTCTCTCTTTCCCTCGCCAGTCTCTTTTACGTCTCTTCCCTTGCTGTCTAATTCTTCCCGCTTTCACTCGCCTCCCTCTTTTCCATTAACTCTCTCTTGTCCTTGTTTTCCCTCGCCTGTCTCTTTCCCTCTGATTTCCCTCGTCAGTCTCTTTCCCCTGCATTCCCTCAACCCTCTCTTTTCCCTCTTTCCCCTCGACAGTCACTTTTCCCCCCTTTCCCTCGCCAGTCTCTGTTATCTCTCTTCCCTCGGTGTCTAATACTTCCCACTTGCCCTCGCCTCTCTCTTTTCCATGAACTCTCTCTTGTCCTTGTTTTCCCTCGCCTCTCTCTTTTCCCTGTAATTCGTCAACTCTGTTATCCCTCTTTTCCCTCGCCAGTCTCTTTCCCCTGGTTTCTCTCGCCTCTCTCTGTTCCCTGGCTTTCCTCTTTTCTATGAAATCTCTCTTTTCCCTATTTCCAATCAACCCTCTCTTTTCCCTCTTCCCCCCTCGCCAGTCTCTTTCCCCTGGTTTATCTCGCCTCTCTCTTTCCCTCGCCAGTCTCTGTTACCTCTCTTCCCTCGGTGTCTAATTCTTCCCACTTTCACTCACCTCCTTCTTTTCCATTAACTCTCTTGTCCTTGTTTTCCCTCGCCTGTCTCTTTCCCCCTGCTTTGCCATGACTCTCTCTTTTCCCTCTTTCCCCTCGCCAGTCACTTTTCCTTCCTTTCCCTCGCCAGTCTCTGTTATCTCTCTTCCGTCGGTGTCTAATAATTCCCACTTTCCCTCGCCTCTCTCTTTTCCCTGTTATTCGTCAGCTCTGTTATCCCTCTTTTCCCTCGCCAGTCTCTTTCCCCTGGTTTATCTCGCCTCTCGCTTTCCCTCGCCAGTCTCTGTTACCTCTCTTCCCTCGGTGTCTAATTCTTCCCACTTTCACCCGACTCCCTCTTTCCCCTCTCATTCCTCAATTCTCTGTTGTCCCTCGTTGCCCTCCCCTCTCTCTTTTACCTCTCTTCCCTCTAGGTCTAATTTTTCCACTTTCCCTCGCCTCTCTCTTTTCCCTGTTATTCGTCAACTCTGTTATCCCTCTTTTCCCTCGCCAGTCTCTTTCCCCTGGTTTCTCTCGCCTCTCTCTGTTCCCTGGCTTTCCTCTTTTCTATGAAATCTCTCTTTTCCCTATTTCCAGTCAGCCCTCTCTTTTCCCTCTTCCCCCCTCGCCAGTCTCTTTCCCCTGGTTTATCTCGCCTCTCTCTTTCCCTCGCCAGTCTCTGTTACCTCTCTTCCCTCGGTGTCTAATTCTTCCCACTTTCACTCACCTCCTTCTTTTCCATTAACTCTCTTGTCCTTGTTTTCCCTCGCCTGTCTCTTTCCCCCTGCTTTGCCATGACTCTCTCTTTTCCAACTTTTCCCTCGCCAGTCACTTTTCCCTCCTTTTCCTCGCCAGTCTCTGTTACCTCTCTTCCCTCGGTGTCTAATTCTTCCCACTTTTACTCACCTCCTTCTTTTCCATTAACTCTCTTGTCCTTGTTTTCCCTCGCCTGTCTCTTTTCCCCTGCTTTGCCATGACTCTCTCTTCTCCAACTTTTCCCTCGCCAGTCACCTTTCCCTCCTTTTCCTCGCCAGTCTCTGTTACCTCTCTTCCCTCGGTGTCTAATTCTTCCCACTTTCACCCGACTCCCTCTTTCCCCTCTCATTCCTCAATTCTCTGTTGTCCCTCGTTGCCCTCCCCTCTCTCTCTTACCTCTCTTCCCTCTAGGTCTAATTTTTCCACTTTCCCTCGCCTCTCTCTTTTCCCTGTTATTCGTCAACTCTGTTATCCCTCTTTTCCCTCGCCAGTCTCTTTCCCCTGGTTTCTCTCGCCTCTCTCTGTTCCCTGGCTTTCCTCTTTTCTATGAAATCTCTCTTTTCCCTATTTCCAATCAACCCTCTCTTTTCCCTCTTCCCCCCTCGCCAGTCTCTTTCCCCTGGTTTATCTCGCCTCTCTCTTTCCCTCGCCAGTCTCTGTTACCTCTCTTCCCTCGGTGTCTAATTCTTCCCACTTTCACTCACCTCCTTCTTTTCCATTAACTCTCTTGTCCTTGTTTTCCCTCGCCTGTCTCCTTCCCCCTGCTTTGCCATGACTCTCTCTTTTCCCTCTTTCCCCTCGACAGTCACTTTTCCCCCCTTTCCCTCGCCAGTCTCTGTTATCTCTCTTCCCTCGGTGTCTAAAACTTCCCACTTTCCCTCGCCTCTCTCTTTTCCATGAACTCTCTCTTGTCCTTGTTTTCCCTCGCCTCTCTCTTTTCCCTGTAATTCGTCAACTCTGTTATCCCTCTTTTCCCTCGCCAGTCTCTTTCCCCTGGTTTCTCTCGCCTCTCTCTGTTCCCTGGCTTTCCTCTTTTCTATGAAATCTCTCTTTTCCCTATTTCCAATCAACCCTCTCTTTTCCCTCTTCCCCCCTCGCCAGTCTCTTTCCCCTGGTTTATCTCGCCTCTCTCTTTCCCTCGCCAGTCTCTGTTACCTCTCTTCCCTCGGTGTCTAATTCTTCCCACTTTTACTCACCTCCTTCTTTTCCATTAACTCTCTTGTCCTTGTTTTCCCTCGCCTGTCTCTTTCCCCCTGCTTTGCCATGACTCTCTCTTCTCCAACTTTTCCCTCGCCAGTCACCTTTCCCTCCTTTTCCTCGCCAGTCTCTGTTACCTCTCTTCCCTCGGTGTCTAATTCTTCCCACTTTCACCCGACTCCCTCTTTCCCCTCTCATTCCTCAATTCTCTGTTGTCCCTCGTTGCCCTCCCCTCTCTCTCTTACCTCTCTTCCCTCTAGGTCTAATTTTTCCACTTTCCCTCGCCTCTCTCTTTTCCCTGTTATTCGTCAACTCTGTTATCCCTCTTTTCCCTCGCCAGTCTCTTTCCCCTGGTTTCTCTCGCCTCTCTCTGTTCCCTGGCTTTCCTCTTTTCTATGAAATCTCTCTTTTCCCTATTTCCAATCAACCCTCTCTTTTCCCTCTTCCCCCCCTCGCCAGTCTCTTTCCCCTGGTTTATCTCGCCTCTCTCTTTCCCTCGCCAGTCTCTTTTACGTCTCTTCCCTTGGTGTCTAATTCTTCCCGCTTTCACTCGCCTCCCTCTTTTCCATTAACTCTCTCTTGTCCTTGTTTTCCCTCGCCTGTCTCTTTCCCTCTGATTTCCCTCGTCAGTCTCTTTCCCCTGCTTTCCCTCAACCCTCTCTTTTCCCTCTTTCCCCTCGACAGTCACTTTTCCCCCCTTTCCCTCGCCAGTCTCTGTTATCTCTCTTCCCTCGGTGTCTAATACTTCCCACTTGCCCTCGCCTCTCTCTTTTCCATGAACTCTCTCTTGTCCTTGTTTTCCCTCGCCTCTCTCTTTTCCCTGTAATTCGTCAACTCTGTTATCCCTCTTTTCCCTCGCCAGTCTCTTTCCCCTGGTTTCTCTCGCCTCTCTCTGTTCCCTGGCTTTCCTCTTTTCTATGAAATCTCTCTTTTCCCTATTTCCAGTCAGCCCTCTCTTTTCCCTCTCCCCCCCTCGCCAGTCTCTTTCCCCTGGTTTATCTCGCCTCTCTCTTTCCCTCGCCAGTCTCTGTTACCTCTCTTCCCTCGGTGTCTAATTCTTCCCACTTTCACTCACCTCCTTCTTTTCCATTAACTCTCTTGTCCTTGTTTTCCCTCGCCTGTCTCTTTCCCCCTGCTTTGCCATGACTCTCTCTTTTCCAACTTTTCCCTCGCCAGTCACCTTTCCCTCCTTTTCCTCGCCAGTCTCTGTTACCTCTCTTCCCTCGGTGTCCAATTCTTCCCACTTTCACCCGACTCCCTCTTTCCCCTCTCATTCCTCAATTCTCTGTTGTCCCTCGTTGCCTTCCCCTCTCTCTTTTACCTCTCTTCCCTCTAGGTCTAATTTTTCCACTTTCCCTCGCCTCTCTCTTTTCCCTGTTATTCGTCAACTCTGTTATCCCTCTTTTCCCTCGCCAGTCTCTTTCCCCTGGTTTCTCTCGCCTCTCTCTGTTCCCTGGCTTTCCTCTTTTCTATGAAATCTCTCTTTTCCCTATTTCCAATCAACCCTCTCTTTTCCCTCTTCCCCCCTCGCCAGTCTCTTTCCCCTGGTTTATCTCGCCTCTCTCTTTCCCTCGCCAGTCTCTGTTACCTCTCTTCCCTCGGTGTCTAATTCTTCCCACTTTCACTCACCTCCTTCTTTTCCATTAACTCTCTTGTCCTTGTTTTCCCTCGCCTGTCTCTTTCCCCCTGCTTTGCCATGACTCTCTCTTTTCCCTCTTTCCCCTCGCCAGTCACTTTTCCTTCCTTTCCCTCGCCAGTCTCTGTTATCTCTCTTCCGTCGGTGTCTAATACTTCCCACTTTCCCTCGCCTCTCTCTTTTCCCTGTTATTCGTCAGCTCTGTTATCCCTCTTTTCCCTCGCCAGTCTCTTTCCCCTGGTTTATCTCGCCTCTCGCTTTCCCTCGCCAGTCTCTGTTACCTCTCTTCCCTCGGTGTCTAATTCTTCCCACTTTCACCCGACTCCCTCTTTCCCCTCTCATTCCTCAATTCTCTGTTGTCCCTCGTTGCCCTCCCCTCTCTCTTTTACCTCTCTTCCCTCTAGGTCTAATTTTTCCACATTCACTCGCCTCTCTCTTTTCCCTGTTATTCGTCAACTCTATTATCCCTCTTTTCCCTCGCCAGTCTCTTTCCCCTGGTTTCTCTCGCCTCTCTCTGTTCCCTGGCTTTCCTCTTTTCTATGAAATCTCTCTTTTCCCTATTTCCAATCAACCCTCTCTTTTCCCTCTTCCCCCCTCGGCAGTCTCTTTCCCCTGGTTTATCTCGCCTCTCTCTTTCCCTCGCCAGTCTCTGTTACCTCTCTTCCCTCGGTGTCTAATTCTTCCCACTTTCACTCACCTCCTTCTTTTCCATTAATTCTCTTGTCCTTGTTTTCCCTCGCCTGTCTCTTTCCCCCTGCTTTGCCATGACTCTCTCTTTTCCAACTTTTCCCTCGCCAGTCACCTTTCCCTCCTTTTCCTCGCCAGTCTCTGTTACCTCTCTTCCCTCGGTGTCCAATTCTTCCCACTTTCACCCGACTCCCTCTTTCCCCTCTCATTCCTCAATTCTCTGTTGTCCCTCGTTGCCTTCCCCTCTCTCTTTTACCTCTCTTCCCTCTAGGTCTAATTTTTCCACTTTCCCTCGCCTCTCTCTTTTCCCTGTTATTCGTCAACTCTGTTATCCCTCTTTTCCCTCGCCAGTCTCTTTCCCCTGGTTTCTCTCGCCTCTCTCTGTTCCCTGGCTTTCCTCTTTTCTATGAAATCTCTCTTTTCCCTATTTCCAGTCAGCCCTCTCTTTTCCCTCTTCCCCCCCTCGCCAGTCTCTTTCCCCTGGTTTATCTCGCCTCTCTCTTTCCCTCGCCAGTCTCTGTTACCTCTCTTCCCTCGGTGTCTAATTCTTCCCACTTTCACTCACCTCCTTCTTTTCCATTAACTCTCTTGTCCTTGTTTTCCCTCGCCTGTCTCTTTCCCCCTGCTTTGCCATGACTCTCTCTTTTCCAACTTTTCCCTCGCCAGTCACTTTTCCCTCCTTTTCCTCGCCAGTCTCTGTTACCTCTCTTCCCTCGGTGTCTAATTCTTCCCACTTTCACCCGACTCCCTCTTTCCCCTCTCATTCCTCAATTCTCTGTTGTCCCTCGTTGCCCTCCCCTCTCTCTCTTACCTCTCTTCCCTCTAGGTCTAATTTTTCCACTTTCCCTCGCCTCTCTCTTTTCCCTGTTATTCGTCAACTCTGTTATCCCTCTTTTCCCTCGCCAGTCTCTTTCCCCTGGTTTCTCTCGCCTCTCTCTGTTCCCTGGCTTTCCTCTTTTCTATGAAATCTCTCTTTTCCCTATTTCCAATCAACCCTCTCTTTTCCCTCTTCCCCCCTCGCCAGTCTCTTTCCCCTGGTTTATCTCGCCTCTCTCTTTCCCTCGCCAGTCTCTTTTACGTCTCTTCCCTTGGTGTCTAATTCTTCCCGCTTTCACTCGCCTCCCTCTTTTCCATTAACTCTCTCTTGTCCTTGTTTTCCCTCGCCTGTCTCTTTCCCTCTGCTTTCCCTCCATAGTCTCTTTCCCCTGCTTTCCCTCAACCCTCTCTTTTCCCTCTTCCCCCCTCGCCAGTCTCTTTCCCCTGGTTTATCTCGCCTCTCTCTTTCCCTCGCCAGTCTCTGTTACCTCTCTTCCCTCGGTGTCTAATACTTCCCACTTGCCCTCGCCTCTCTCTTTTCCATGAACTCTCTCTTGTCCAAGTTTTCCCTCGCCTCTCTCTTTTCCCTGTAATTCGTCAACTCTGTTATCCCTCTTTTCCCTCGCCAGTCTCTTTCCCCTGGTTTCTCTCGCCTCTCTCTGTTCCCTGGCTTTCCTCTTTTCTATGAAATCTCTCTTTTCCCTATTTCCAATCAACCCTCTCTTTTCCCTCTTCCCCCCTCGCCAGTCTCTTTCCCCTGGTTTATCTCGCCTCTCTCTTTCCCTCGCCAGTCTCTGTTACCTCTCTTCCCTCGGTGTCTAATTCTTCCCACTTTCACTCACCTCCTTTTTTTCCATTAACTCTCTTGTCCTTGTTTTCCCTCGCCTGTCTCTTTCCCCCTGCTTTGCCATGACTCTCTCTTTTCCCTCTTTCCCCTCGCCAGTCACTTTTCCTTCCTTTCCCTCGCCAGTCTCTTTTAACCTCTATTCCCTCCGTGCCTAATTTTCCCACTTACACTCCACTCCCTCTTTTCCATGAACTCTCTCGTTCCCCTATTTCCAGTCAACTCTCTCTTTTCCCTCCTCCCCCCTCGCCAGTCTGTTTCCCCTGGTTTATCTCGCCTCTCTCTTTCCCTCGCCAGTCTCTTTTACGTCTCTTCCCTTGGTGTCTAATTCTTCCCACTTTCACTCGCCTCCCTCTTTTCCATTAACTCTCTCTTGTCCTTGTTTTCCCTCGCCTGTCTCTTTCCCTCTGCTTTCCCTCCATAGTCTCTTTCCCCTGCTTTCCCTCAACCCTCTCTTTTCCCTCTTCCCCCCTCGCCAGTCTCTTTCCCCTGGTTTATCTCGCCTCTCTCTTTCCCTCGCCAGTCTCTGTTACCTCTCTTCCCTCGGTGTCTAATACTTCCCACTTTCCCTCGCCCCTCTCTTTTCCATGAACTCTCTCTTGTCCTTGTTTTCCCTCGCCTGTCTCTTTCCCCCTGCTTTGCCATGACTCTCTCTTTCCCTCCTTTTCCTCGCCAGTCTCTGTTACCTCTCTTCCCTCGGTCTCTAATACTTCCCAGTTTCACTCGCCTCCCTCTTTTCCAATAACACTCTTGTCCTTGTGTTTTCTCAACTCTCTCTTTTCCAAGTTTTCCCTCGACTGTCACTTCTCCCCCGTTTCCCTCGCCAGTCTCTGTTATCTCTCTTCCGTCGGTGTCTAATACTTCCCACTTTCCCTCGCCTCTCTCTTTTCCCTGTTATTCGTCAGCTCTGTTATCCCTCTTTTCCCTCGCCAGTCTCTTTCCCCTGGTTTATCTCGCCTCTCTCTTTCCCTCGCCAGTCTCTGTTACCTCTCTTCCCTCGGTGTCTAATTCTTCCCACTTTCACCCGACTCCCTCTTTCCCCTCTCATTCCTCAATTCTCTGTTGTCCCTCGTTGCCCTCCCCTCTCTCTTTTACCTCTCTTCCCTCTAGGTCTAATTTTTCCACATTCACTCGCCTCTCTCTTTTCCCTGTTATTCGTCAACTCTATTATCCCTCTTTTCCCTCGCCAGTCTCTTTCCCCTGGTTTATCTCGCCTCTCTCTTTCCCTCGCCAGTCTCTGTTACCTCTCTTCCCTCGGTGTCTAATTCTTCCCACTTTCACTCACCTCCTTCTTTTCCATTAACTCTCTCTTGTCCTTGTTTTCCCTCGCCTGTCTCTTTCCCCCTGCTTTGCCATGACTCTCTCTTTTCCAACTTTTCCCTCGCCTGTCACCTTTCCCTCCTTTTCCTCGCCAGTCTCTGTTACCTCTCTTCCCTCTAGGTCTAATTTTTCCACTTTCCCTCGCCTCTCTCTTTTCCCTGTTATTCGTCAACTCTGTTATCCCTCTTCCCCCCTCGCCAGTCTCTTTCCCCTGGTTTATCTCGCCTCTCTCTTTCCCTCGCCAGTCTCTGTTACCTCTCTTCTCTCGGTGTCTAATTCTTCCCACTTTCACTCACCTCCTTCTTTTCCATTAACTCTCTTGTCCTTGTTTTCCCTCGCCTGTCTCTTTCCCCCTGCTTTGCCATGACTCTCTCTTTTCCAACTTTTCCCTCGCCAGTCACTTTTCCCTCCTTTTCCTCGCCAGTCTCTGTTACCTCTCTTCCCTCGGTGTCTAATTCTTCCCACTTTTACTCACCTCCTTCTTTTCCATTAACTCTCTTGTCCTTGTTTTCCCTCGCCTGTCTCTTTTCCCCTGCTTTGCCATGACTCTCTCTTTTCCAACTTTTCCCTCGCCAGTCACCTTTCCCTCCTTTTCCTCGCCAGTCTCTGTTACCTCTCTTCCCTCGGTGTCTAATTCTTCCCACTTTCACCCGACTCCCTCTTTCCCCTCTCATTCCTCAATTCTCTGTTGTCCCTCGTTGCCCTCCCCTCTCTCTTTTACCTCTCTTCCCTCTAGGTCTAATTTTTCCACTTTCCCTCGCCTCTCTCTTTTCCCTGTTATTCGTCAACTCTGTTATCCCTCTTTTCCCTCGCCAGTCTCTTTCCCCTGGTTTCTCTCGCCTCTCTCTGTTCCCTGGCTTTCCTCTTTTCTATGAAATCTCTCTTTTCCCTATTTCCAATCAACCCTCTCTTTTCCCTCTTCCCCCCTCGCCAGTCTCTTTCCCCTGGTTTATCTCGCCTCTCTCTTTCCCTCGCCAGTCTCTGTTACCTCTCTTCCCTTGGTGTCTAATTCTTCCCGCTTTCACTCGCCTCCCTCTTTTCCATTAACTCTCTCTTGTCCTTGTTTTCCCTCGCCTGTCTCCTTCCCCCTGCTTTGCCATGACTCTCTCTTTTCCCTCTTTCCCCTCGACAGTCACTTTTCCCCCCTTTCCCTCGCCAGTCTCTGTTATCTCTCTTCCCTCGGTGTCTAATACTTCCCACTTTCCCTCGCCTCTCTCTTTTCCATGAACTCTCTCTTGTCCTTGTTTTCCCTCGCCTCTCTCTTTTCCCTGTAATTCGTCAACTCTGTTATCCCTCTTTTCCCTCGCCAGTCTCTTTCCCCTGGTTTCTCTCGCCTCTCTCTGTTCCCTGGCTTTCCTCTTTTCTATGAAATCTCTCTTTTCCCTATTTCCAATCAACCCTCTCTTTTCCCTCTTCCCCCCTCGCCAGTCTCTTTCCCCTGGTTTATCTCGCCTCTCTCTTTCCCTCGCCAGTCTCTGTTACCTCTCTTCCCTCGGTGTCTAATTCTTCCCACTTTTACTCACCTCCTTCTTTTCCATTAACTCTCTTGTCCTTGTTTTCCCTCGCCTGTCTCTTTCCCCCTGCTTTGCCATGACTCTCTCTTCTCCAACTTTTCCCTCGCCAGTCACCTTTCCCTCCTTTTCCTCGCCAGTCTCTGTTACCTCTCTTCCCTCGGTGTCTAATTCTTCCCACTTTCACCCGACTCCCTCTTTCCCCTCTCATTCCTCAATTCTCTGTTGTCCCTCGTTGCCCTCCCCTCTCTCTCTTACCTCTCTTCCCTCTAGGTCTAATTTTTCCACTTTCCCTCGCCTCTCTCTTTTCCCTGTTATTCGTCAACTCTGTTATCCCTCTTTTCCCTCGCCAGTCTCTTTCCCCTGGTTTCTCTCGCCTCTCTCTGTTCCCTGGCTTTCCTCTTTTCTATGAAATCTCTCTTTTCCCTATTTCCAGTCAGCCCTCTCTTTTCCCTCTCCCCCCCTCGCCAGTCTCTTTCCCCTGGTTTATCTCGCCTCTCTCTTTCCCTCGCCAGTCTCTGTTACCTCTCTTCCCTCGGTGTCTAATTCTTCCCACTTTCACTCACCTCCTTCTTTTCCATTAACTCTCTTGTCCTTGTTTTCCCTCGCCTGTCTCTTTCCCCCTGCTTTGCCATGACTCTCTCTTTTCCAACTTTTCCCTCGCCAGTCACCTTTCCCTCCTTTTCCTCGCCAGTCTCTGTTACCTCTCTTCCCTCGGTGTCTAATTCTTCCCACTTTCACCCGACTCCCTCTTTCCCCTCTCATTCCTCAATTCTCTGTTGTCCCTCGTTGCCTTCCCCTCTCTCTTTTACCTCTCTTCCCTCTAGGTCTAATTTTTCCACTTTCCCTCGCCTCTCTCTTTTCCCTGTTATTCGTCAACTCTGTTATCCCTCTTTTCCCTCGCCAGTCTCTTTCCCCTGGTTTCTCTCGCCTCTCTCTGTTCCCTGGCTTTCCTCTTTTCTATGAAATCTCTCTTTTCCCTATTTCCAGTCAGCCCTCTCTTTTCCCTCTTCCCCCCTCGCCAGTCTCTTTCCCCTGGTTTATCTCGCCTCTCTCTTTCCCTCGCCAGTCTCTGTTACCTCTCTTTCCTCGGTGTCTAATTCTTCCCACTTTTACTCACCTCCTTCTTTTCCATTAACTCTCTTGTCCTTGTTTTCCCTCGCCTGTCTCTTTTCCCCTGCTTTGCCATGACTCTCTCTTCTCCAACTTTTCCCTCGCCAGTCACCTTTCCCTCCTTTTCCTCGCCAGTCTCTGTTACCTCTCTTCCCTCGGTGTCTAATTCTTCCCACTTTCACCCGACTCCCTCTTTCCCCTCTCATTCCTCAATTCTCTGTTGTCCCTCGTTGCCCTCCCCTCTCTCTTTTACCTCTCTTCCCTCTAGGTCTAATTTTTCCACTTTCCCTCGCCTCTCTCTTTTCCCTGTTATTCCTCAACTCTGTTATCCCTCTTTTCCCTCGCCAGTCTCTTTCCCCTGGTTTCTCTCGCCTCTCTCTGTTCCCTGGCTTTCCTCTTTTCTATGAAATCTCTCTTTTCCCTATTTCCAATCAACCCTCTCTTTTCCCTCTTCCCCCCTCGCCAGTCTCTTTCCCCTGGTTTATCTCGCCTCTCTCTTTCCCTCGCCAGTCTCTTTTACGTCTCTTCCCTTGGTGTCTAATTCTTCCCGCTTTCACTCGCCTCCCTCTTTTCCATTAACTCTCTCTTGTCCTTGTTTTCCCTCGCCTGTCTCTTTCCCTCTGCTTTCCCTCCATAGTCTCTTTCCCCTGCTTTCCCTCAACCCTCTCTTTTCCCTCTTTCCCCTCGACAGTCACTTTTCCCCCCTTTCCCTCGCCAGTCTCTGTTATCTCTCTTCCCTCGGTGTCTAATACTTCCCACTTGCCCTCGCCTCTCTCTTTTCCATGAACTCTCTCTTGTCCTTGTTTTCCCTCGCCTCTCTCTTTTCCCTGTAATTCGTCAACTCTGTTATCCCTCTTTTCCCTCGCCAGTCTCTTTCCCCTGGTTTCTCTCGCCTCTCTCTGTTCCCTGGCTTTCCTCTTTTCTATGAAATCTCTCTTTTCCCTATTTCCAATCAACCCTCTCTTTTCCCTCTTCCCCCCTCGCCAGTCTCTTTCCCCTGGTTTATCTCGCCTCTCTCTTTCCCTCGCCAGTCTCTGTTACCTCTCTTCCCTCGGTGTCTAATACTTCCCACTTTCCCTCGCCCCTCTCTTTTCCATGAACTCTCTCTTGTCCTTGTTTTCCCTCGCCTGTCTCTTTCCCCCTGCTTTGCCATGACTCTCTCTTTTCCAACTTTTCCCTCGCCAGTCACTTTTCCCTCCTTTTCCTCGCCAGTCTCTGTTACCTCTCTTCCCTCGGTGTCTAATTCTTCCCACTTTTACTCACCTCCTTCTTTTCCATTAACTCTCTTGTCCTTGTTTTCCCTCGCCTGTCTCTTTTCCCCTGCTTTGCCATGACTCTCTCTTCTCCAACTTTTCCCTCGCCAGTCACCTTTCCCTCCTTTTCCTCGCCAGTCTCTGTTACCTCTCTTCCCTCGGTGTCTAATTCTTCCCACTTTCACCCGACTCCCTCTTTCCCCTCTCATTCCTCAATTCTCTGTTGTCCCTCGTTGCCCTCCCCTCTCTCTCTTACCTCTCTTCCCTCTAGGTCTAATTTTTCCACTTTCCCTCGCCTCTCTCTTTTCCCTGTTATTCGTCAACTCTGTTATCCCTCTTTTCCCTCGCCAGTCTCTTTCCCCTGGTTTCTCTCGCCTCTCTCTGTTCCCTGGCTTTCCTCTTTTCTATGAAATCTCTCTTTTCCCTATTTCCAATCAACCCTCTCTTTTCCCTCTTCCCCCCTCGCCAGTCTCTTTCCCCTGGTTTATCTCGCCTCTCTCTTTCCCTCGCCAGTCTCTTTTACGTCTCTTCCCTTGGTGTCTAATTCTTCCCGCTTTCACTCGCCTCCCTCTTTTCCATTAACTCTCTCTTGTCCTTGTTTTCCCTCGCCTGTCTCTTTCCCTCTGATTTCCCTCGTCAGTCTCTTTCCCCTGCTTTCCCTCAACCCTCTCTTTTCCCTCTTTCCCCTCGACAGTCACTTTTCCCCCCTTTCCCTCGCCAGTCTCTGTTATCTCTCTTCCCTCGGTGTCTAATTCTTCCCACTTTCACTCACCTCCTTCTTTTTCATTAACTCTCTTGTCCTTGTTTTCCCTCGCCTGTCTCTTTCCCTCTGCTTTCCCTCCATAGTCTCTTTCCCCTGCTTTCCCTCAACCCTCTCTTTTCCCTCTTCCCCCCTCGCCAGTCTCTTTCCCCTGGTTTATCTCGCCTCTCTCTTTCCCTCGCCAGTCTCTTTTACGTCTCTTCCCTTGGTGTCTAATTCTTCCCACTTTCACTCGCCTCCCTCTTTTCCATTAACTCTCTCTTGTCCTTGTTTTCCCTCGCCTGTCTCTTTCCCTCTGCTTTCCCTCCATAGTCTCTTTCCCCTGCTTTCCCTCAACCCTCTCTTTTCCCTCTTCCCCCCTCGCCAGTCTCTTTCCCCTGGTTTATCTCGCCTCTCTCTTTCCCTCGCCAGTCTCTGTTACCTCTCTTCCCTCGGTGTCTAATACTTCCCACTTTCCCTCGCCCCTCTCTTTTCCATGAACTCTCTCTTGTCCTTGTTTTCCCTCGCCTGTCTCTTTCCCCCTGCTTTGCCATGACTCTCTCTTTTCCAACTTTTCCCTCGCCAGTCACCTTTCCCTCCTTTTCCTCGCCAGTCTCTGTTACCTCTCTTCCCTCGGTCTCTAATACTTCCCAGTTTCACTCGCCTCCCTCTTTTCCAATAACACTCTTGTCCTTGTGTTTTCTCAACTCTCTCTTTTCCAAGTTTTCCCTCGACTGTCACTTCTCCCCCGTTTCCCTCGCCAGTCTCTGTTATCTCTCTTCCGTCGGTGTCTAATACTTCCCACTTTCCCTCGCCTCTCTCTTTTCCCTGTTATTCGTCAGCTCTGTTATCCCTCTTTTCCCTCGCCAGTCTCTTTCCCCTGGTTTATCTCGCCTCTCTCTTTCCCTCGCCAGTCTCTGTTACCTCTCTTCCCTCGGTGTCTAATTCTTCCCACTTTTACTCACCTCCTTCTTTTCCATTAACTCTCTTGTCCTTGTTTTCCCTCGCCTGTCTCTTTTCCCCTGCTTTGCCATGACTCTCTCTTTTCCAACTTTTCCCTCGCCAGTCACCTTTCCCTCCTTTTCCTCGCCAGTCTCTGTTACCTCTCTTCCCTCGGTGTCTAATTCTTCCCACTTTCACCCGACTCCCTCTTTCCCCTCTCATTCCTCAATTCTCTGTTGTCCCTCGTTGCCCTCCCCTCTCTCTTTTACCTCTCTTCCCTCTAGGTCTAATTTTTCCACTTTCCCTCGCCTCTCTCTTTTCCCTGTTATTCGTCAACTCTGTTATCTCTCTTTTCCCTCGCCAGTCTCTTTCCCCTGGTTTCTCTCGCCTCTCTCTGTTCCCTGGCTTTCCTCTTTTCTATGAAATCTCTCTTTTCCCTATTTCCAATCAACCCTCTCTTTTCCCTCTTCCCCCCTCGCCAGTCTCTTTCCCCTGGTTTATCTCGCCTCTCTCTTTCCCTCGCCAGTCTCTTTTACGTCTCTTCCCTTGCTGTCTAATTCTTCCCGCTTTCACTCGCCTCCCTCTTTTCCATTAACTCTCTCTTGTCCTTGTTTTCCCTCGCCTGTCTCTTTCCCTCTGATTTCCCTCGTCAGTCTCTTTCCCCTGCATTCCCTCAACCCTCTCTTTTCCCTCTTTCCCCTCGACAGTCACTTTTCCCCCCTTTCCCTCGCCAGTCTCTGTTATCTCTCTTCCCTCGGTGTCTAATACTTCCCACTTGCCCTCGCCTCTCTCTTTTCCATGAACTCTCTCTTGTCCTTGTTTTCCCTCGCCTCTCTCTTTTCCCTGTAATTCGTCAACTCTGTTATCCCTCTTTTCCCTCGCCAGTCTCTTTCCCCTGGTTTCTCTCGCCTCTCTCTGTTCCCTGGCTTTCCTCTTTTCTATGAAATCTCTCTTTTCCCTATTTCCAATCAACCCTCTCTTTTCCCTCTTCCCCCCTCGCCAGTCTCTTTCCCCTGGTTTATCTCGCCTCTCTCTTTCCCTCGCCAGTCTCTGTTACCTCTCTTCCCTCGGTGTCTAATTCTTCCCACTTTCACTCACCTCCTTCTTTTCCATTAACTCTCTTGTCCTTGTTTTCCCTCGCCTGTCTCTTTCCCCCTGCTTTGCCATGACTCTCTCTTTTCCCTCTTTCCCCTCGCCAGTCACTTTTCCTTCCTTTCCCTCGCCAGTCTCTGTTATCTCTCTTCCGTCGGTGTCTAATAATTCCCACTTTCCCTCGCCTCTCTCTTTTCCCTGTTATTCGTCAGCTCTGTTATCCCTCTTTTCCCTCGCCAGTCTCTTTCCCCTGGTTTATCTCGCCTCTCGCTTTCCCTCGCCAGTCTCTGTTACCTCTCTTCCCTCGGTGTCTAATTCTTCCCACTTTCACCCGACTCCCTCTTTCCCCTCTCATTCCTCAATTCTCTGTTGTCCCTCGTTGCCCTCCCCTCTCTCTTTTACCTCTCTTCCCTCTAGGTCTAATTTTTCCACTTTCCCTCGCCTCTCTCTTTTCCCTGTTATTCGTCAACTCTGTTATCCCTCTTTTCCCTCGCCAGTCTCTTTCCCCTGGTTTCTCTCGCCTCTCTCTGTTCCCTGGCTTTCCTCTTTTCTATGAAATCTCTCTTTTCCCTATTTCCAGTCAGCCCTCTCTTTTCCCTCTTCCCCCCTCGCCAGTCTCTTTCCCCTGGTTTATCTCGCCTCTCTCTTTCCCTCGCCAGTCTCTGTTACCTCTCTTCCCTCGGTGTCTAATTCTTCCCACTTTCACTCACCTCCTTCTTTTCCATTAACTCTCTTGTCCTTGTTTTCCCTCGCCTGTCTCTTTCCCCCTGCTTTGCCATGACTCTCTCTTTTCCAACTTTTCCCTCGCCAGTCACTTTTCCCTCCTTTTCCTCGCCAGTCTCTGTTACCTCTCTTCCCTCGGTGTCTAATTCTTCCCACTTTTACTCACCTCCTTCTTTTCCATTAACTCTCTTGTCCTTGTTTTCCCTCGCCTGTCTCTTTTCCCCTGCTTTGCCATGACTCTCTCTTCTCCAACTTTTCCCTCGCCAGTCACCTTTCCCTCCTTTTCCTCGCCAGTCTCTGTTACCTCTCTTCCCTCGGTGTCTAATTCTTCCCACTTTCACCCGACTCCCTCTTTCCCCTCTCATTCCTCAATTCTCTGTTGTCCCTCGTTGCCCTCCCCTCTCTCTCTTACCTCTCTTCCCTCTAGGTCTAATTTTTCCACTTTCCCTCGCCTCTCTCTTTTCCCTGTTATTCGTCAACTCTGTTATCCCTCTTTTCCCTCGCCAGTCTCTTTCCCCTGGTTTCTCTCGCCTCTCTCTGTTCCCTGGCTTTCCTCTTTTCTATGAAATCTCTCTTTTCCCTATTTCCAATCAACCCTCTCTTTTCCCTCTTCCCCCCTCGCCAGTCTCTTTCCCCTGGTTTATCTCGCCTCTCTCTTTCCCTCGCCAGTCTCTGTTACCTCTCTTCCCTCGGTGTCTAATTCTTCCCACTTTCACTCACCTCCTTCTTTTCCATTAACTCTCTTGTCCTTGTTTTCCCTCGCCTGTCTCCTTCCCCCTGCTTTGCCATGACTCTCTCTTTTCCCTCTTTCCCCTCGACAGTCACTTTTCCCCCCTTTCCCTCGCCAGTCTCTGTTATCTCTCTTCCCTCGGTGTCTAAAACTTCCCACTTTCCCTCGCCTCTCTCTTTTCCATGAACTCTCTCTTGTCCTTGTTTTCCCTCGCCTCTCTCTTTTCCCTGTAATTCGTCAACTCTGTTATCCCTCTTTTCCCTCGCCAGTCTCTTTCCCCTGGTTTCTCTCGCCTCTCTCTGTTCCCTGGCTTTCCTCTTTTCTATGAAATCTCTCTTTTCCCTATTTCCAATCAACCCTCTCTTTTCCCTCTTCCCCCCTCGCCAGTCTCTTTCCCCTGGTTTATCTCGCCTCTCTCTTTCCCTCGCCAGTCTCTGTTACCTCTCTTCCCTCGGTGTCTAATTCTTCCCACTTTTACTCACCTCCTTCTTTTCCATTAACTCTCTTGTCCTTGTTTTCCCTCGCCTGTCTCTTTCCCCCTGCTTTGCCATGACTCTCTCTTCTCCAACTTTTCCCTCGCCAGTCACCTTTCCCTCCTTTTCCTCGCCAGTCTCTGTTACCTCTCTTCCCTCGGTGTCTAATTCTTCCCACTTTCACCCGACTCCCTCTTTCCCCTCTCATTCCTCAATTCTCTGTTGTCCCTCGTTGCCCTCCCCTCTCTCTCTTACCTCTCTTCCCTCTAGGTCTAATTTTTCCACTTTCCCTCGCCTCTCTCTTTTCCCTGTTATTCGTCAACTCTGTTATCCCTCTTTTCCCTCGCCAGTCTCTTTCCCCTGGTTTCTCTCGCCTCTCTCTGTTCCCTGGCTTTCCTCTTTTCTATGAAATCTCTCTTTTCCCTATTTCCAATCAACCCTCTCTTTTCCCTCTTCCCCCCCTCGCCAGTCTCTTTCCCCTGGTTTATCTCGCCTCTCTCTTTCCCTCGCCAGTCTCTTTTACGTCTCTTCCCTTGGTGTCTAATTCTTCCCGCTTTCACTCGCCTCCCTCTTTTCCATTAACTCTCTCTTGTCCTTGTTTTCCCTCGCCTGTCTCTTTCCCTCTGATTTCCCTCGTCAGTCTCTTTCCCCTGCTTTCCCTCAACCCTCTCTTTTCCCTCTTTCCCCTCGACAGTCACTTTTCCCCCCTTTCCCTCGCCAGTCTCTGTTATCTCTCTTCCCTCGGTGTCTAATACTTCCCACTTGCCCTCGCCTCTCTCTTTTCCATGAACTCTCTCTTGTCCTTGTTTTCCCTCGCCTCTCTCTTTTCCCTGTAATTCGTCAACTCTGTTATCCCTCTTTTCCCTCGCCAGTCTCTTTCCCCTGGTTTCTCTCGCCTCTCTCTGTTCCCTGGCTTTCCTCTTTTCTATGAAATCTCTCTTTTCCCTATTTCCAATCAACCCTCTCTTTTCCCTCTTCCCCCCTCGCCAGTCTCTTTCCCCTGGTTTATCTCGCCTCTCTCTTTCCCTCGCCAGTCTCTGTTACCTCTCTTCCCTCGGTGTCTAATACTTCCCACTTTCCCTCGCCCCTCTCTTTTCCATGAACTCTCTCTTGTCCTTGTTTTCCCTCGCCTGTCTCTTTCCCCCTGCTTTGCCATGACTCTCTCTTTTCCAACTTTTCCCTCGCCAGTCACTTTTCCCTCCTTTTCCTCGCCAGTCTCTGTTACCTCTCTTCCCTCGGTGTCTAATTCTTCCCACTTTTACTCACCTCCTTCTTTTCCATTAACTCTCTTGTCCTTGTTTTCCCTCGCCTGTCTCTTTTCCCCTGCTTTGCCATGACTCTCTCTTCTCCAACTTTTCCCTCGCCAGTCACCTTTCCCTCCTTTTCCTCGCCAGTCTCTGTTACCTCTCTTCCCTCGGTGTCTAATTCTTCCCACTTTCACCCGACTCCCTCTTTCCCCTCTCATTCCTCAATTCTCTGTTGTCCCTCGTTGCCCTCCCCTCTCTCTTACCTCTCTTCCCTCTAGGTCTAATTTTTCCACTTTCCCTCGCCTCTCTCTTTTCCCTGTTATTCGTCAACTCTGTTATCCCTCTTTTCCCTCGCCAGTCTCTTTCCCCTGGTTTCTCTCGCCTCTCTCTGTTCCCTGGCTTTCCTCTTTTCTATGAAATCTCTCTTTTCCCTATTTCCAATCAACCCTCTCTTTTCCCTCTTCCCCCCTCGCCAGTCTCTTTCCCCTGGTTTATCTCGCCTCTCTCTTTCCCTCGCCAGTCTCTTTTACGTCTCTTCCCTTGGTGTCTAATTCTTCCCGCTTTCACTCGCCTCCCTCTTTTCCATTAACTCTCTCTTGTCCTTGTTTTCCCTCGCCTGTCTCTTTCCCTCTGATTTCCCTCGTCAGTCTCTTTCCCCTGCTTTCCCTCAACCCTCTCTTTTCCCTCTTTCCCCTCGACAGTCACTTTTCCCCCCTTTCCCTCGCCAGTCTCTGTTATCTCTCTTCCCTCGGTGTCTAATTCTTCCCACTTTCACTCACCTCCTTCTTTTTCATTAACTCTCTTGTCCTTGTTTTCCCTCGCCTGTCTCTTTCCCTCTGCTTTCCCTCCATAGTCTCTTTCCCCTGCTTTCCCTCAACCCTCTCTTTTCCCTCTTCCCCCCTCGCCAGTCTCTTTCCCCTGGTTTATCTCGCCTCTCTCTTTCCCTCGCCAGTCTCTTTTACGTCTCTTCCCTTGGTGTCTAATTCTTCCCACTTTCACTCGCCTCCCTCTTTTCCATTAACTCTCTCTTGTCCTTGTTTTCCCTCGCCTGTCTCTTTCCCTCTGCTTTCCCTCCATAGTCTCTTTCCCCTGCTTTCCCTCAACCCTCTCTTTTCCCTCTTCCCCCCTCGCCAGTCTCTTTCCCCTGGTTTATCTCGCCTCTCTCTTTCCCTCGCCAGTCTCTGTTACCTCTCTTCCCTCGGTGTCTAATTCTTCCCGCTTTCCCTCGCCCCTCTCTTTTCCATGAACTCTCTCTTGTCCTTGTTTTCCCTCGCCTGTCTCTTTCCCCCTGCTTTGCCATGACTCTCTCTTTTCCAACTTTTCCCTCGCCAGTCACCTTTCCCTCCTTTTCCTCGCCAGTCTCTGTTACCTCTCTTCCCTCGGTCTCTAATACTTCCCAGTTTCACTCGCCTCCCTCTTTTCCAATAACACTCTTGTCCTTGTGTTTTCTCAACTCTCTCTTTTCCAAGTTTTCCCTCGACTGTCACTTCTCCCCCGTTTCCCTCGCCAGTCTCTGTTATCTCTCTTCCGTCGGTGTCTAATACTTCCCACTTTCCCTCGCCTCTCTCTTTTCCCTGTTATTCGTCAGCTCTGTTATCCCTCTTTTCCCTCGCCAGTCTCTTTCCCCTGGTTTATCTCGCCTCTCTCTTTCCCTCGCCAGTCTCTGTTACCTCTCTTCCCTCGGTGTCTAATTCTTCCCACTTTTACTCACCTCCTTCTTTTCCATTAACTCTCTTGTCCTTGTTTTCCCTCGCCTGTCTCTTTTCCCCTGCTTTGCCATGACTCTCTCTTTTCCAACTTTTCCCTCGCCAGTCACCTTTCCCTCCTTTTCCTCGCCAGTCTCTGTTACCTCTCTTCCCTCGGTGTCTAATTCTTCCCACTTTCACCCGACTCCCTCTTTCCCCTCTCATTCCTCAATTCTCTGTTGTCCCTCGTTGCCCTCCCCTCTCTCTTTTACCTCTCTTCCCTCTAGGTCTAATTTTTCCACTTTCCCTCGCCTCTCTCTTTTCCCTGTTATTCGTCAACTCTGTTATCTCTCTTTTCCCTCGCCAGTCTCTTTCCCCTGGTTTCTCTCGCCTCTCTCTGTTCCCTGGCTTTCCTCTTTTCTATGAAATCTCTCTTTTCCCTATTTCCAATCAACCCTCTCTTTTCCCTCTTCCCCCCTCGCCAGTCTCTTTCCCCTGGTTTATCTCGCCTCTCTCTTTCCCTCGCCAGTCTCTTTTACGTCTCTTCCCTTGCTGTCTAATTCTTCCCGCTTTCACTCGCCTCCCTCTTTTCCATTAACTCTCTCTTGTCCTTGTTTTCCCTCGCCTGTCTCTTTCCCTCTGATTTCCCTCGTCAGTCTCTTTCCCCTGCATTCCCTCAACCCTCTCTTTTCCCTCTTTCCCCTCGACAGTCACTTTTCCCCCCTTTCCCTCGCCAGTCTCTGTTATCTCTCTTCCCTCGGTGTCTAATACTTCCCACTTGCCCTCGCCTCTCTCTTTTCCATGAACTCTCTCTTGTCCTTGTTTTCCCTCGCCTCTCTCTTTTCCCTGTAATTCGTCAACTCTGTTATCCCTCTTTTCCCTCGCCAGTCTCTTTCCCCTGGTTTCTCTCGCCTCTCTCTGTTCCCTGGCTTTCCTCTTTTCTATGAAATCTCTCTTTTCCCTATTTCCAATCAACCCTCTCTTTTCCCTCTTCCCCCCTCGCCAGTCTCTTTCCCCTGGTTTATCTCGCCTCTCTCTTTCCCTCGCCAGTCTCTGTTACCTCTCTTCCCTCGGTGTCTAATACTTCCCACTTTCCCTCGCCCCTCTCTTTTCCATGAACTCTCTCTTGTCCTTGTTTTCCCTCGCCTGTCTCTTTCCCCCTGCTTTGCCATGACTCTCTCTTTTCCAACTTTTCCCTCGCCAGTCACTTTTCCCTCCTTTTCCTCGCCAGTCTCTGTTACCTCTCTTCCCTCGGTGTCTAATTCTTCCCACTTTTACTCACCTCCTTCTTTTCCATTAACTCTCTTGTCCTTGTTTTCCCTCGCCTGTCTCTTTTCCCCTGCTTTGCCATGACTCTCTCTTCTCCAACTTTTCCCTCGCCAGTCACCTTTCCCTCCTTTTCCTCGCCAGTCTCTGTTACCTCTCTTCCCTCGGTGTCTAATTCTTCCCACTTTCACCCGACTCCCTCTTTCCCCTCTCATTCCTCAATTCTCTGTTGTCCCTCGTTGCCCTCCCCTCTCTCTTACCTCTCTTCCCTCTAGGTCTAATTTTTCCACTTTCCCTCGCCTCTCTCTTTTCCCTGTTATTCGTCAACTCTGTTATCCCTCTTTTCCCTCGCCAGTCTCTTTCCCCTGGTTTCTCTCGCCTCTCTCTGTTCCCTGGCTTTCCTCTTTTCTATGAAATCTCTCTTTTCCCTATTTCCAATCAACCCTCTCTTTTCCCTCTTCCCCCCTCGCCAGTCTCTTTCCCCTGGTTTATCTCGCCTCTCTCTTTCCCTCGCCAGTCTCTTTTACGTCTCTTCCCTTGGTGTCTAATTCTTCCCGCTTTCACTCGCCTCCCTCTTTTCCATTAACTCTCTCTTGTCCTTGTTTTCCCTCGCCTGTCTCTTTCCCTCTGATTTCCCTCGTCAGTCTCTTTCCCCTGCTTTCCCTCAACCCTCTCTTTTCCCTCTTTCCCCTCGACAGTCACTTTTCCCCCCTTTCCCTCGCCAGTCTCTGTTATCTCTCTTCCCTCGGTGTCTAATTCTTCCCACTTTCACTCACCTCCTTCTTTTTCATTAACTCTCTTGTCCTTGTTTTCCCTCGCCTGTCTCTTTCCCTCTGCTTTCCCTCCATAGTCTCTTTCCCCTGCTTTCCCTCAACCCTCTCTTTTCCCTCTTCCCCCCTCGCCAGTCTCTTTCCCCTGGTTTATCTCGCCTCTCTCTTTCCCTCGCCAGTCTCTTTTACGTCTCTTCCCTTGGTGTCTAATTCTTCCCACTTTCACTCGCCTCCCTCTTTTCCATTAACTCTCTCTTGTCCTTGTTTTCCCTCGCCTGTCTCTTTCCCTCTGCTTTCCCTCCATAGTCTCTTTCCCCTGCTTTCCCTCAACCCTCTCTTTTCCCTCTTCCCCCCTCGCCAGTCTCTTTCCCCTGGTTTATCTCGCCTCTCTCTTTCCCTCGCCAGTCTCTGTTACCTCTCTTCCCTCGGTGTCTAATTCTTCCCGCTTTCCCTCGCCCCTCTCTTTTCCATGAACTCTCTCTTGTCCTTGTTTTCCCTCGCCTGTCTCTTTCCCCCTGCTTTGCCATGACTCTCTCTTTTCCAACTTTTCCCTCGCCAGTCACCTTTCCCTCCTTTTCCTCGCCAGTCTCTGTTACCTCTCTTCCCTCGGTCTCTAATACTTCCCAGTTTCACTCGCCTCCCTCTTTTCCAATAACACTCTTGTCCTTGTGTTTTCTCAACTCTCTCTTTTCCAAGTTTTCCCTCGACTGTCACTTCTCCCCCGTTTCCCTCGCCAGTCTCTGTTATCTCTCTTCCGTCGGTGTCTAATACTTCCCACTTTCCCTCGCCTCTCTCTTTTCCCTGTTATTCGTCAGCTCTGTTATCCCTCTTTTCCCTCGCCAGTCTCTTTCCCCTGGTTTATCTCGCCTCTCTCTTTCCCTCGCCAGTCTCTGTTACCTCTCTTCCCTCGGTGTCTAATTCTTCCCACTTTTACTCACCTCCTTCTTTTCCATTAACTCTCTTGTCCTTGTTTTCCCTCGCCTGTCTCTTTTCCCCTGCTTTGCCATGACTCTCTCTTTTCCAACTTTTCCCTCGCCAGTCACCTTTCCCTCCTTTTCCTCGCCAGTCTCTGTTACCTCTCTTCCCTCGGTGTCTAATTCTTCCCACTTTCACCCGACTCCCTCTTTCCCCTCTCATTCCTCAATTCTCTGTTGTCCCTCGTTGCCCTCCCCTCTCTCTTTTACCTCTCTTCCCTCTAGGTCTAATTTTTCCACTTTCCCTCGCCTCTCTCTTTTCCCTGTTATTCGTCAACTCTGTTATCTCTCTTTTCCCTCGCCAGTCTCTTTCCCCTGGTTTCTCTCGCCTCTCTCTGTTCCCTGGCTTTCCTCTTTTCTATGAAATCTCTCTTTTCCCTATTTCCAATCAACCCTCTCTTTTCCCTCTTCCCCCCCTCGCCAGTCTCTTTCCCCTGGTTTATCTCGCCTCTCTCTTTCCCTCGCCAGTCTCTTTTACGTCTCTTCCCTTGCTGTCTAATTCTTCCCGCTTTCACTCGCCTCCCTCTTTTCCATTAACTCTCTCTTGTCCTTGTTTTCCCTCGCCTGTCTCTTTCCCTCTGATTTCCCTCGTCAGTCTCTTTCCCCTGCATTCCCTCAACCCTCTCTTTTCCCTCTTTCCCCTCGACAGTCACTTTTCCCCCCTTTCCCTCGCCAGTCTCTGTTATCTCTCTTCCCTCGGTGTCTAATACTTCCCACTTGCCCTCGCCTCTCTCTTTTCCATGAACTCTCTCTTGTCCTTGTTTTCCCTCGCCTCTCTCTTTTCCCTGTAATTCGTCAACTCTGTTATCCCTCTTTTCCCTCGCCAGTCTCTTTCCCCTGGTTTCTCTCGCCTCTCTCTGTTCCCTGGCTTTCCTCTTTTCTATGAAATCTCTCTTTTCCCTATTTCCAATCAACCCTCTCTTTTCCCTCTTCCCCCCTCGCCAGTCTCTTTCCCCTGGTTTATCTCGCCTCTCTCTTTCCCTCGCCAGTCTCTGTTACCTCTCTTCCCTCGGTGTCTAATTCTTCCCACTTTCACTCACCTCCTTCTTTTCCATTAACTCTCTTGTCCTTGTTTTCCCTCGCCTGTCTCTTTCCCCCTGCTTTGCCATGACTCTCTCTTTTCCCTCTTTCCCCTCGCCAGTCACTTTTCCTTCCTTTCCCTCGCCAGTCTCTGTTATCTCTCTTCCCTCGGTGTCTAATACTTCCCACTTTCCCTCGCCTCTCTCTTTTCCCTGTTATTCGTCAGCTCTGTTATCCCTCTTTTCCCTCGCCAGTCTCTTTCCCCTGGTTTATCTCGCCTCTCGCTTTCCCTCGCCAGTCTCTGTTACCTCTCTTCCCTCGGTGTCTAATTCTTCCCACTTTCACCCGACTCCCTCTTTCCCCTCTCATTCCTCAATTCTCTGTTGTCCCTCGTTGCCCTCCCCTCTCTCTTTTACCTCTCTTCCCTCTAGGTCTAATTTTTCCACATTCACTCGCCTCTCTCTTTTCCCTGTTATTCGTCAACTCTATTATCCCTCTTTTCCCTCGCCAGTCTCTTTCCCCTGGTTTCTCTCGCCTCTCTCTGTTCCCTGGCTTTCCTCTTTTCTATGAAATCTCTCTTTTCCCTATTTCCAATCAACCCTCTCTTTTCCCTCTTCCCCCCTCGGCAGTCTCTTTCCCCTGGTTTATCTCGCCTCTCTCTTTCCCTCGCCAGTCTCTGTTACCTCTCTTCCCTCGGTGTCTAATTCTTCCCACTTTCACTCACCTCCTTCTTTTCCATTAACTCTCTTGTCCTTGTTTTCCCTCGCCTGTCTCTTTCCCCCTGCTTTGCCATGACTCTCTCTTTTCCAACTTTTCCCTCGCCAGTCACCTTTCCCTCCTTTTCCTCGCCAGTCTCTGTTACCTCTCTTCCCTCGGTGTCCAATTCTTCCCACTTTCACCCGACTCCCTCTTTCCCCTCTCATTCCTCAATTCTCTGTTGTCCCTCGTTGCCTTCCCCTCTCTCTTTTACCTCTCTTCCCTCTAGGTCTAATTTTTCCACTTTCCCTCGCCTCTCTCTTTTCCCTGTTATTCGTCAACTCTGTTATCCCTCTTTTCCCTCGCCAGTCTCTTTCCCCTGGTTTCTCTCGCCTCTCTCTGTTCCCTGGCTTTCCTCTTTTCTATGAAATCTCTCTTTTCCCTATTTCCAGTCAGCCCTCTCTTTTCCCTCTTCCCCCCCTCGCCAGTCTCTTTCCCCTGGTTTATCTCGCCTCTCTCTTTCCCTCGCCAGTCTCTGTTACCTCTCTTCCCTCGGTGTCTAATTCTTCCCACTTTCACTCACCTCCTTCTTTTCCATTAACTCTCTTGTCCTTGTTTTCCCTCGCCTGTCTCTTTCCCCCTGCTTTGCCATGACTCTCTCTTTTCCAACTTTTCCCTCGCCAGTCACTTTTCCCTCCTTTTCCTCGCCAGTCTCTGTTACCTCTCTTCCCTCGGTGTCTAATTCTTCCCACTTTTACTCACCTCCTTCTTTTCCATTAACTCTCTTGTCCTTGTTTTCCCTCGCCTGTCTCTTTTCCCCTGCTTTGCCATGACTCTCTCTTCTCCAACTTTTCCCTCGCCAGTCACCTTTCCCTCCTTTTCCTCGCCAGTCTCTGTTACCTCTCTTCCCTCGGTGTCTAATTCTTCCCACTTTCACCCGACTCCCTCTTTCCCCTCTCATTCCTCAATTCTCTGTTGTCCCTCGTTGCCCTCCCCTCTCTCTCTTACCTCTCTTCCCTCTAGGTCTAATTTTTCCACTTTCCCTCGCCTCTCTCTTTTCCCTGTTATTCGTCAACTCTGTTATCCCTCTTTTCCCTCGCCAGTCTCTTTCCCCTGGTTTCTCTCGCCTCTCTCTGTTCCCTGGCTTTCCTCTTTTCTATGAAATCTCTCTTTTCCCTATTTCCAATCAACCCTCTCTTTTCCCTCTTCCCCCCTCGCCAGTCTCTTTCCCCTGGTTTATCTCGCCTCTCTCTTTCCCTCGCCAGTCTCTTTTACGTCTCTTCCCTTGGTGTCTAATTCTTCCCGCTTTCACTCGCCTCCCTCTTTTCCATTAACTCTCTCTTGTCCTTGTTTTCCCTCGCCTGTCTCTTTCCCTCTGATTTCCCTCGTCAGTCTCTTTCCCCTGCTTTCCCTCAACCCTCTCTTTTCCCTCTTTCCCCTCGACAGTCACTTTTCCCCCCTTTCCCTCGCCAGTCTCTGTTATCTCTCTTCCCTCGGTGTCTAATACTTCCCACTTGCCCTCGCCTCTCTCTTTTCCATGAACTCTCTCTTGTCCAAGTTTTCCCTCGCCTCTCTCTTTTCCCTGTAATTCGTCAACTCTGTTATCCCTCTTTTCCCTCGCCAGTCTCTTTCCCCTGGTTTCTCTCGCCTCTCTCTGTTCCCTGGCTTTCCTCTTTTCTATGAAATCTCTCTTTTCCCTATTTCCAATCAACCCTCTCTTTTCCCTCTTCCCCCCTCGCCAGTCTCTTTCCCCTGGTTTATCTCGCCTCTCTCTTTCCCTCGCCAGTCTCTGTTACCTCTCTTCCCTCGGTGTCTAATTCTTCCCACTTTCACTCACCTCCTTTTTTTCCATTAACTCTCTTGTCCTTGTTTTCCCTCGCCTGTCTCTTTCCCCCTGCTTTGCCATGACTCTCTCTTTTCCCTCTTTCCCCTCGCCAGTCACTTTTCCTTCCTTTCCCTCGCCAGTCTCTTTTAACCTCTATTCCCTCCGTGCCTAATTTTCCCACTTACACTCCACTCCCTCTTTTCCATGAACTCTCTCGTTCCCCTATTTCCAGTCAACTCTCTCTTTTCCCTCCTCCCCCCTCGCCAGTCTGTTTCCCCTGGTTTATCTCGCCTCTCTCTTTCCCTCGCCAGTCTCTTTTACGTCTCTTCCCTTGGTGTCTAATTCTTCCCACTTTCACTCGCCTCCCTCTTTTCCATTAACTCTCTCTTGTCCTTGTTTTCCCTCGCCTGTCTCTTTCCCTCTGCTTTCCCTCCATAGTCTCTTTCCCCTGCTTTCCCTCAACCCTCTCTTTTCCCTCTTCCCCCCTCGCCAGTCTCTTTCCCCTGGTTTATCTCGCCTCTCTCTTTCCCTCGCCAGTCTCTGTTACCTCTCTTCCCTCGGTGTCTAATACTTCCCACTTTCCCTCGCCCCTCTCTTTTCCATGAACTCTCTCTTGTCCTTGTTTTCCCTCGCCTGTCTCTTTCCCCCTGCTTTGCCATGACTCTCTCTTTCCCTCCTTTTCCTCGCCAGTCTCTGTTACCTCTCTTCCCTCGGTCTCTAATACTTCCCAGTTTCACTCGCCTCCCTCTTTTCCAATAACACTCTTGTCCTTGTGTTTTCTCAACTCTCTCTTTTCCAAGTTTTCCCTCGACTGTCACTTCTCCCCCGTTTCCCTCGCCAGTCTCTGTTATCTCTCTTCCGTCGGTGTCTAATACTTCCCACTTTCCCTCGCCTCTCTCTTTTCCCTGTTATTCGTCAGCTCTGTTATCCCTCTTTTCCCTCGCCAGTCTCTTTCCCCTGGTTTATCTCGCCTCTCTCTTTCCCTCGCCAGTCTCTGTTACCTCTCTTCCCTCGGTGTCTAATTCTTCCCACTTTCACCCGACTCCCTCTTTCCCCTCTCATTCCTCAATTCTCTGTTGTCCCTCGTTGCCCTCCCCTCTCTCTTTTACCTCTCTTCCCTCTAGGTCTAATTTTTCCACATTCACTCGCCTCTCTCTTTTCCCTGTTATTCGTCAACTCTATTATCCCTCTTTTCCCTCGCCAGTCTCTTTCCCCTGGTTTATCTCGCCTCTCTCTTTCCCTCGCCAGTCTCTGTTACCTCTCTTCCCTCGGTGTCTAATTCTTCCCACTTTCACTCACCTCCTTCTTTTCCATTAACTCTCTCTTGTCCTTGTTTTCCCTCGCCTGTCTCTTTCCCCCTGCTTTGCCATGACTCTCTCTTTTCCAACTTTTCCCTCGCCTGTCACCTTTCCCTCCTTTTCCTCGCCAGTCTCTGTTACCTCTCTTCCCTCTAGGTCTAATTTTTCCACTTTCCCTCGCCTCTCTCTTTTCCCTGTTATTCGTCAACTCTGTTATCCCTCTTCCCCCCTCGCCAGTCTCTTTCCCCTGGTTTATCTCGCCTCTCTCTTTCCCTCGCCAGTCTCTGTTACCTCTCTTCTCTCGGTGTCTAATTCTTCCCACTTTCACTCACCTCCTTCTTTTCCATTAACTCTCTTGTCCTTGTTTTCCCTCGCCTGTCTCTTTCCCCCTGCTTTGCCATGACTCTCTCTTTTCCAACTTTTCCCTCGCCAGTCACTTTTCCCTCCTTTTCCTCGCCAGTCTCTGTTACCTCTCTTCCCTCGGTGTCTAATTCTTCCCACTTTTACTCACCTCCTTCTTTTCCATTAACTCTCTTGTCCTTGTTTTCCCTCGCCTGTCTCTTTTCCCCTGCTTTGCCATGACTCTCTCTTTTCCAACTTTTCCCTCGCCAGTCACCTTTCCCTCCTTTTCCTCGCCAGTCTCTGTTACCTCTCTTCCCTCGGTGTCTAATTCTTCCCACTTTCACCCGACTCCCTCTTTCCCCTCTCATTCCTCAATTCTCTGTTGTCCCTCGTTGCCCTCCCCTCTCTCTTTTACCTCTCTTCCCTCTAGGTCTAATTTTTCCACTTTCCCTCGCCTCTCTCTTTTCCCTGTTATTCGTCAACTCTGTTATCCCTCTTTTCCCTCGCCAGTCTCTTTCCCCTGGTTTCTCTCGCCTCTCTCTGTTCCCTGGCTTTCCTCTTTTCTATGAAATCTCTCTTTTCCCTATTTCCAATCAACCCTCTCTTTTCCCTCTTCCCCCCTCGCCAGTCTCTTTCCCCTGGTTTATCTCGCCTCTCTCTTTCCCTCGCCAGTCTCTGTTACCTCTCTTCCCTTGGTGTCTAATTCTTCCCGCTTTCACTCGCCTCCCTCTTTTCCATTAACTCTCTCTTGTCCTTGTTTTCCCTCGCCTGTCTCTTTCCCTCTGATTTCCCTCGTCAGTCTCTTTCCCCTGCTTTCCCTCAACCCTCTCTTTTCCCTCTTTCCCCTCGACAGTCACTTTTCCCCCCTTTCCCTCGCCAGTCTCTGTTATCTCTCTTCCCTCGGTGTCCAATACTTCCCACTTGCCCTCGCCTCTCTCTTTTCCATGAACTCTCTCTTGTCCTTGTTTTCCCTCGCCTCTCTCTTTTCCCTGTAATTCGTCAACTCTGTTATCCCTCTTTTCCCTCGCCAGTCTCTTTCCCCTGGTTTCTCTCGCCTCTCTCTGTTCCCTGGCTTTCCTCTTTTCTATGAAATCTCTCTTTTCCCTATTTCCAGTCAGCCCTCTCTTTTCCCTCTTCCCCCCTCGCCAGTCTCTTTCCCCTGGTTTATCTCGCCTCTCTCTTTCCCTCGCCAGTCTCTGTTACCTCTCTTCCCTCGGTGTCTAATTCTTCCCACTTTCACTCACCTCCTTCTTTTCCATTAACTCTCTTGTCCTTGTTTTCCCTCGCCTGTCTCTTTCCCCCTGCTTTGCCATGACTCTCTCTTTTCCAACTTTTCCCTCGCCAGTCACTTTTCCCTCCTTTTCCTCGCCAGTCTCTGTTACCTCTCTTCCCTCGGTGTCTAATTCTTCCCACTTTTACTCACCTCCTTCTTTTCCATTAACTCTCTTGTCCTTGTTTTCCCTCGCCTGTCTCTTTTCCCCTGCTTTGCCATGACTCTCTCTTCTCCAACTTTTCCCTCGCCAGTCACCTTTCCCTCCTTTTCCTCGCCAGTCTCTGTTACCTCTCTTCCCTCGGTGTCTAATTCTTCCCACTTTCACCCGACTCCCTCTTTCCCCTCTCATTCCTCAATTCTCTGTTGTCCCTCGTTGCCCTCCCCTCTCTCTCTTACCTCTCTTCCCTCTAGGTCTAATTTTTCCACTTTCCCTCGCCTCTCTCTTTTCCCTGTTATTCGTCAACTCTGTTATCCCTCTTCCCCCCTCGCCAGTCTCTTTCCCCTGGTTTATCTCGCCTCTCTCTTTCCCTCGCCAGTCTCTGTTACCTCTCTTCCCTCGGTGTCTAATTCTTCCCACTTTCACTCACCTCCTTCTTTTCCATTAACTCTCTCTTGTCCTTGTTTTCCCTCGCCTGTCTCTTTCCCCCTGCTTTGCCATGACTCTCTCTTTTCCAACTTTTCCCTCGCCTGTCACCTTTCCCTCCTTTTCCTCGCCAGTCTCTGTTACCTCTCTTCCCTCTAGGTCTAATTTTTCCACTTTCCCTCGCCTCTCTCTTTTCCCTGTTATTCGTCAACTCTGTTATCCCTCTTTTCCCTCGCCAGTCTCTTTCCCCTGGTTTCTCTCGCCTCTCTCTGTTCCCTGGCTTTCCTCTTTTCTATGAAATCTCTCTTTTCCCTATTTCCAATCAACCCTCTCTTTTCCCTCTTCCCCCCTCGCCAGTCTCTTTCCCCTGGTTTATCTCGCCTCTCTCTTTCCCTCGCCAGTCTCTGTTACCTCTCTTCCCTCGGTGTCTAATACTTCCCACTTTCCCTCGCCCCTCTCTTTTCCATTAACTCTCTCTTGTCCTTGTTTTCCCTCGCCTGTCTCTTTCCCCCTGCTTTGCCATGACTCTCTCTTTTCCAACTTTTCCCTCGCCAGTCACCTTTCCCTCCTTTTCCTCGCCAGTCTCTGTTACCTCTCTTCCCTCGGTCTCTAATACTTCCCAGTTTCACTCGCCTCCCTCTTTTCCAATAACACTCTTGTCCTTGTGTTTTCTCAACTCTCTCTTTTCCAAGTTTTCCCTCGACTGTCACTTCTCCCCAGTTTCCCTCGCCAGTCTCTGTTATCTCTCTTCCGTCGGTGTCTAATACTTCCCACTTTCCCTCGCCTCTCTCTTTTCCCTGTTATTCGTCAGCTCTGTTATCCCTCTTTTCCCTCGCCAGTCTCTTTCCCCTGGTTTATCTCGCCTCTCTCTTTCCCTCGCCAGTCTCTGTTACCTCTCTTCCCTCGGTGTCTAATTCTTCCCACTTTCACTCACCTCCTTCTTTTCCATTAACTCTCTTGTCCTTGTTTTCCCTCGCCTGTCTCTTTCCCCCTGCTTTGCCATGACTCTCTCTTTTCCAACTTTTCCCTCGCCAGTCACTTTTCCCTCCTTTTCCTCGCCAGTCTCTGTTACCTCTCTTCCCTCGGTGTCTAATTCTTCCCACTTTTACTCACCTCCTTCTTTTCCATTAACTCTCTTGTCCTTGTTTTCCCTCGCCTGTCTCTTTTCCCCTGCTTTGCCATGACTCTCTCTTTTCCAACTTTTCCCTCGCCAGTCACCTTTCCCTCCTTTTCCTCGCCAGTCTCTGTTACCTCTCTTCCCTCGGTGTCTAATTCTTCCCACTTTCACCCGACTCCCTCTTTCCCCTCTCATTCCTCAATTCTCTGTTGTCCCTCGTTGCCCTCCCCTCTCTCTTTTACCTCTCTTCCCTCTAGGTCTAATTTTTCCACTTTCCCTCGCCTCTCTCTTTTCCCTGTTATTCGTCAACTCTGTTATCCCTCTTTTCCCTCGCCAGTCTCTTTCCCCTGGTTTCTCTCGCCTCTCTCTGTTCCCTGGCTTTCCTCTTTTCTATGAAATCTCTCTTTTCCCTATTTCCAATCAACCCTCTCTTTTCCCTCTTCCCCCCTCGCCAGTCTCTTTCCCCTGGTTTATCTCGCCTCTCTCTTTCCCTCGCCAGTCTCTTTTACGTCTCTTCCCTTAGTGTCTAATTCTTCCCGCTTTCACTCGCCTCCCTCTTTTCCATTAACTCTCTCTTGTCCTTGTTTTCCCTCGCCTGTCTCTTTCCCTCTGATTTCCCTCGTCAGTCTCTTTCCCCTGCTTTCCCTCAACCCTCTCTTTTCCCTCTTTCCCCTCGACAGTCACTTTTCCCCCCTTTCCCTCGCCAGTCTCTGTTATCTCTCTTCCCTCGGTGTCTAATACTTCCCACTTGCCCTCGCCTCTCTCTTTTCCATGAACTCTCTCTTGTCCTTGTTTTCCCTCGCCTCTCTCTTTTCCCTGTAATTCGTCAACTCTGTTATCCCTCTTTTCCCTCGCCAGTCTCTTTCCCCTGGTTTCTCTCGCCTCTCTCTGTTCCCTGGCTTTCCTCTTTTCTATGAAATCTCTCTTTTCCCTATTTCCAGTCAGCCCTCTCTTTTCCCTCTTCCCCCCTCGCCAGTCTCTTTCCCCTGGTTTATCTCGCCTCTCTCTTTCCCTCGCCAGTCTCTGTTACCTCTCTTCCCTCGGTGTCTAATACTTCCCACTTTCCCTCGCCCCTCTCTTTTCCATTAACTCTCTCTTGTCCTTGTTTTCCCTCGCCTGTCTCTTTCCCCCTGCTTTGCCATGACTCTCTCTTTTCCAACTTTTCCCTCGCCAGTCACCTTTCCCTCCTTTTCCTCGCCAGTCTCTGTTACCTCTCTTCCCTCGGTCTCTAATACTTCCCAGTTTCACTCGCCTCCCTCTTTTCCAATAACACTCTTGTCCTTGTGTTTTCTCAACTCTCTCTTTTCCAAGTTTTCCCTCGACTGTCACTTCTCCCCCGTTTCCCTCGCCAGTCTCTGTTATCTCTCTTCCGTCGGTGTCTAATACTTCCCACTTTCCCTCGCCTCTCTCTTTTCCCTGTTATTCGTCAGCTCTGTTATCCCTCTTTTCCCTCGCCAGTCTCTTTCCCCTGGTTTATCTCGCCTCTCTCTTTCCCTCGCCAGTCTCTGTTACCTCTCTTCCCTCGGTGTCTAATTCTTCCCACTTTCACTCACCTCCTTCTTTTCCATTAACTCTCTTGTCCTTGTTTTCCCTCGCCTGTCTCTTTCCCCCTGCTTTGCCATGACTCTCTCTTTTCCAACTTTTCCCTCGCCAGTCACTTTTCCCTCCTTTTCCTCGCCAGTCTCTGTTACCTCTCTTCCCTCGGTGTCTAATACTTCCCACTTTCCCTCGCCCCTCTCTTTTCCATTAACTCTCTCTTGTCCTTGTTTTCCCTCGCCTGTCTCTTTCCCCCTGCTTTGCCATGACTCTCTCTTTTCCAACTTTTCCCTCGCCAGTCACCTTTCCCTCCTTTTCCTCGCCAGTCTCTGTTACCTCTCTTCCCTCGGTGTCTAATTCTTCCCACTTTCACCCGACTCCCTCTTTCCCCTCTCATTCCTCAATTCTCTGTTGTCCCTCGTTGCCCTCCCCTCTCTCTTTTACCTCTCTTCCCTCTAGGTCTAATTTTTCCACTTTCCCTCGCCTCTCTCTTTTCCCTGTTATTCGTCAACTCTGTTATCCCTCTTTTCCCTCGCCAGTCTCTTTCCCCTGGTTTCTCTCGCCTCTCTCTGTTCCCTGGCTTTCCTCTTTTCTATGAAATCTCTCTTTTCCCTATTTCCAATCAACCCTCTCTTTTCCCTCTTCCCCCCTCGCCAGTCTCTTTCCCCTGGTTTATCTCGCCTCTCTCTTTCCCTCGCCAGTCTCTTTTACGTCTCTTCCCTTAGTGTCTAATTCTTCCCGCTTTCACTCGCCTCCCTCTTTTCCATTAACTCTCTCTTGTCCTTGTTTTCCCTCGCCTGTCTCTTTCCCTCTGATTTCCCTCGTCAGTCTCTTTCCCCTGCTTTCCCTCAACCCTCTCTTTTCCCTCTTTCCCCTCGACAGTCACTTTTCCCCCCTTTCCCTCGCCAGTCTCTGTTATCTCTCTTCCCTCGGTGTCTAATACTTCCCACTTGCCCTCGCCTCTCTCTTTTCCATGAACTCTCTCTTGTCCTTGTTTTCCCTCGCCTCTCTCTTTTCCCTGTAATTCGTCAACTCTGTTATCCCTCTTTTCCCTCGCCAGTCTCTTTCCCCTGGTTTCTCTCGCCTCTCTCTGTTCCCTGGCTTTCCTCTTTTCTATGAAATCTCTCTTTTCCCTATTTCCAGTCAGCCCTCTCTTTTCCCTCTTCCCCCCTCGCCAGTCTCTTTCCCCTGGTTTATCTCGCCTCTCTCTTTCCCTCGCCAGTCTCTGTTACCTCTCTTCCCTCGGTGTCTAATACTTCCCACTTTCCCTCGCCCCTCTCTTTTCCATTAACTCTCTCTTGTCCTTGTTTTCCCTCGCCTGTCTCTTTCCCCCTGCTTTGCCATGACTCTCTCTTTTCCAACTTTTCCCTCGCCAGTCACCTTTCCCTCCTTTTCCTCGCCAGTCTCTGTTACCTCTCTTCCCTCGGTCTCTAATACTTCCCAGTTTCACTCGCCTCCCTCTTTTCCAATAACACTCTTGTCCTTGTGTTTTCTCAACTCTCTCTTTTCCAAGTTTTCCCTCGACTGTCACTTCTCCCCCGTTTCCCTCGCCAGTCTCTGTTATCTCTCTTCCGTCGGTGTCTAATACTTCCCACTTTCCCTCGCCTCTCTCTTTTCCCTGTTATTCGTCAGCTCTGTTATCCCTCTTTTCCCTCGCCAGTCTCTTTCCCCTGGTTTATCTCGCCTCTCTCTTTCCCTCGCCAGTCTCTGTTACCTCTCTTCCCTCGGTGTCTAATTCTTCCCACTTTCACTCACCTCCTTCTTTTCCATTAACTCTCTTGTCCTTGTTTTCCCTCGCCTGTCTCTTTCCCCCTGCTTTGCCAT
Organism: Harpia harpyja; assembly: GCF_026419915.1. Classification (NCBI taxonomy): domain Eukaryota; kingdom Metazoa; phylum Chordata; class Aves; order Accipitriformes; family Accipitridae; genus Harpia; species Harpia harpyja. The sequence goes on along the minus strand of NC_068968.1, from coordinate 25,008,694 downwards.
GACTCTCTCTTTTCCCTCTTTCCCCTCGCCAGTCACTTTTCCTTCCTTTCCCTCGCCAGTCTCTTTTAACCTCTATTCCCTCCGTGCCTAATTTTCCCACTTACACTCCACTCCCTCTTTTCCATGAACTCTCTCGTTCCCCTATTTCCAGTCAACTCTCTCTTTTCCCTCCTCCCCCCTCGCCAGTCTGTTTCCCCTGGTTTATCTCGCCTCTCTCTTTCCCTCGCCAGTCTCTTTTACGTCTCTTCCCTTGGTGTCTAATTCTTCCCACTTGCACTCGCCTCCCTCTTTTCCATTAACTCTCTCTTGTCCTTGTTTTCCCTCGCCTGTCTCTTTTCCCCTGCTTTCCCTCAACCCTCTCTTTTCCAAGTTTTCCCTCGACAGGCACTTTCCCCCCCTTTCCCTCGCCAGTCTCTGTTATCTCTCTTCCCTCGGTGTCTAATACTTCCCAGTTTCACTCGCCTCCCTCTTTTCCATTAACTCTCTTGTCCTTGTTTTTTCTCAACTCTCTCTTTTCCAAGTTTTCCCTCGACTGTCACTTTCCCCCCGTTTCCCTCGCCAGTCTCTGTTATCTCTCTTCCGTCGGTGTCTAATACTTCCCACTTTCCCTCGCCTCTCTCTTTTCCCTCTTATTCGTCAACTCTGTTATCCCTCTTTTCCCTCGCCAGTCTCTTTCCCCTGGTTTCTCTCGCCTCTCTCTGTTCCCTGGCTTTCCTCTTTTCTATGAAATCTCTCTTTTCCCTATTTCCAGTCAGCCCTCTCTTTTCCCTCTTCCCCCCTCGCCAGTCTCTTTCCCCTGGTTTATCTCGCCTCTCTCTTTCCCTCGCCAGTCTCTGTTACCTCTCTTCCCTCGGTGTCTAATTCTTCCCACTTTCACTCACCTCCTTCTTTTCCATTAACTCTCTCTTGTCCTTGTTTTCCCTCGCCTGTCTCTTTCCCCCTGCTTTGCCATGACTCTCTCTTTTCCAACTTTTCCCTCGCCTGTCACCTTTCCCTCCTTTTCCTCGCCAGTCTCTGTTACCTCTCTTCCCTCTAGGTCTAATTTTTCCACTTTCCCTCGCCTCTCTCTTTTCCCTGTTATTCGTCAACTCTGTTATCCCTCTTTTCCCTCGCCAGTCTCTTTCCCCTGGTTTCTCTCGCCTCTCTCTGTTCCCTGGCTTTCCTCTTTTCTATGAAATCTCTCTTTTCCCTATTTCCAATCAACCCTCTCTTTTCCCTCTTCCCCCCTCGCCAGTCTCTTTCCCCTGGTTTATCTCGCCTCTCTCTTTCCCTCGCCAGTCTCTGTTACCTCTCTTCCCTCGGTGTCTAATTCTTCCCACTTTCACTCGCCTCCCTCTTTTCCATTAACTCTCTCTTGTCCTTGTTTTCCCTCGCCTGTCTCTTTCCCTCTGATTTCCCTCGTCAGTCTCTTTCCCCTGCTTTCCCTCAACCCTCTCTTTTCCCTCTTTCCCCTCGACAGTCACTTTTCCCCCCTTTCCCTCGCCAGTCTCTGTTATCTCTCTTCCCTCGGTGTCTAATATTTCCCACTTTCCCTCGCCTCTCTCTTTTCCATGATCTCTCTCTTGTCCTTGTTTTCCCTCGCCTCTCTCTTTTCCCTGTAATTCGTCAACTCTGTTATCCCTCTTTTCCCTCGCCAGTCTCTTTCCCCTGGTTTCTCTCGCCTCTCTCTGTTCCCTGGCTTTCCTCTTTTCTATGAAATCTCTCTTTTCCCTATTTCCAATCAACCCTCTCTTTTCCCTCTTCCCCCCTCGCCAGTCTCTTTCCCCTGGTTTATCTCGCCTCTCTCTTTCCCTCGCCAGTCTCTGTTACCTCTCTTCCCTCGGTGTCTAATTCTTCCCACTTTCACTCACCTCCTTCTTTTCCATTAACTCTCTCTTGTCCTTGTTTTCCCTCGCCTGTCTCTTTCCCCCTGCTTTGCCATGACTCTCTCTTTTCCAACTTTTCCCTCGCCTGTCACCTTTCCCTCCTTTTCCTCGCCAGTCTCTGTTACCTCTCTTCCCTCTAGGTCTAATTTTTCCACTTTCCCTCGCCTCTCTCTTTTCCCTGTTATTCGTCAACTCTGTTATCCCTCTTTTCCCTCGCCAGTCTCTTTCCCCTGGTTTCTCTCGCCTCTCTCTGTTCCCTGGCTTTCCTCTTTTCTATGAAATCTCTCTTTTCCCTATTTCCAATCAACCCTCTCTTTTCCCTCTTCCCCCCTCGGCAGTCTCTTTCCCCTGGTTTATCTCGCCTCTCTCTTTCCCTCGCCAGTCTCTGTTACCTCTCTTCCCTCGGTGTCTAATTCTTCCCACTTTCACTCACCTCCTTCTTTTCCATTAACTCTCTTGTCCTTGTTTTCCCTCGCCTGTCTCTTTCCCCCTGCTTTGCCATGACTCTCTCTTTTCCCTCTTTCCCCTCGCCAGTCACTTTTCCTTCCTTTCCCTCGCCAGTCTCTTTTAACCTCTATTCCCTCCGTGCCTAATTTTCCCACTTACACTCCACTCCCTCTTTTCCATGAACTCTCTCGTTCCCCTATTTCCAGTCAACTCTCTCTTTTCCCTCCTCCCCCCTCGCCAGTCTGTTTCCCCTGGTTTATCTCGCCTCTCTCTTTCCCTCGCCAGTCTCTGTTACCTCTCTTCCCTCGGTGTCTAATTCTTCCCACTTTCACTCGCCTCCCTCTTTCCATTAACTCTCTCTTGTCCTTGTTTTCCCTCGCCTATCTCTTTCCCTCTGATTTCCCTCGTCAGTCTCTTTCCCCTGCTTTCCCTCAACCCTCTCTTTTCCCTCTTTCCCCTCGACAGTCACTTTTCCCCCCTTTCCCTCGCCAGTCTCTGTTATCTCTCTTCCCTCGGTGTCTAATATTTCCCACTTTCCCTCGCCTCTCTCTTTTCCATGAACTCTCTCTTGTCCTTGTTTTCCCTCGCCTCTCTCTTTTCCCTGTAATTCGTCAACTCTGTTATCCCTCTTTTCCCTCGCCAGTCTCTTTCCCCTGGTTTCTCTCGCCTCTCTCTGTTCCCTGGCTTTCCTCTTTTCTATGAAATCTCTCTTTTCCCTATTTCCAATCAACCCTCTCTTTTCCCTCTTCCCCCCTCGCCAGTCTCTTTCCCCTGGTTTATCTCGCCTCTCTCTTTCCCTCGCCAGTCTCTGTTACCTCTCTTCCCTCGGTGTCTAATTCTTCCCACTTTCACTCACCTCCTTCTTTTCCATTAACTCTCTCTTGTCCTTGTTTTCCCTCGCCTGTCTCTTTCCCCCTGCTTTGCCATGACTCTCTCTTTTCCAACTTTTCCCTCGCCTGTCACCTTTCCCTCCTTTTCCTCGCCAGTCTCTGTTACCTCTCTTCCCTCTAGGTCTAATTTTTCCACTTTCCCTCGCCTCTCTCTTTTCCCTGTTATTCGTCAACTCTGTTATCCCTCTTTTCCCTCGCCAGTCTCTTTCCCCTGGTTTCTCTCGCCTCTCTCTGTTCCCTGGCTTTCCTCTTTTCTATGAAATCTCTCTTTTCCCTATTTCCAATCAACCCTCTCTTTTCCCTCTTCCCCCCTCGGCAGTCTCTTTCCCCTGGTTTATCTCGCCTCTCTCTTTCCCTCGCCAGTCTCTGTTACCTCTCTTCCCTCGGTGTCTAATTCTTCCCACTTTCACTCGCCTCCCTCTTTTCCATTAACTCTCTCTTGTCCTTGTTTTCCCTCGCCTATCTCTTTCCCTCTGATTTCCCTCGTCAGTCTCTTTCCCCTGCTTTCCCTCAACCCTCTCTTTTCCCTCTTTCCCCTCGACAGTCACTTTTCCCCCCTTTCCCTCGCCAGTCTCTGTTATCTCTCTTCCCTCGGTGTCTAATTCTTCCCACTTTCACTCACCTCCTTCTTTTCCATTAACTCTCTCTTGTCCTTGTTTTCCCTCGCCTGTCTCTTTCCCCCTGCTTTGCCATGACTCTCTCTTTTCCAACTTTTCCCTCGCCTGTCACCTTTCCCCCCTTTCCCTCGCCAGTCTCTGTTATCTCTCTTCCCTCGGTGTCTAATATTTCCCACTTGCCCTCGCCTCTCTCTTTTCCATGAACTCTCTCTTGTCCTTGTTTTCCCTCGCCTCTCTCTTTTCCCTGTAATTCGTCAACTCTGTTATCCCTCTTTTCCCTCGCCAGTCTCTTTCCCCTGGTTTCTCTCGCCTCTCTCTGTTCCCTGGCTTTCCTCTTTTCTATGAAATCTCTCTTTTCCCTATTTCCAATCAACCCTCTCTTTTCCCTCTTCCCCCCTCGCCAGTCTCTTTCCCCTGGTTTATCTCGCCTCTCTCTTTCCCTCGCCAGTCTCTGTTACCTCTCTTCCCTCGGTGTCTAATTCTTCCCACTTTCACTCACCTCCTTTTTTTCCATTAACTCTCTTGTCCTTGTTTTCCCTCGCCTGTCTCTTTCCCCCTGCTTTGCCATGACTCTCTCTTTTCCAACTTTTCCCTCGCCAGTCACTTTTCCCTCCTTTTCGTCGCCAGTCTCTGTTACCTCTCTTCCCTCGGTGTCTAATTCTTCCCACTTTTACTCACCTCCTTCTTTTCCATTAACTCTCTTGTCCTTGTTTTCCCTCGCCTGTCTCTTTCCCCCTGCTTTGCCATGACTCTCTCTTCTCCAACTTTTCCCTCGCCAGTCACCTTTCCCTCCTTTTCCTCGCCAGTCTCTGTTATCTCTCTTCCCTCGGTGTCTAATTCTTCCCACTTTCACCCGACTCCCTCTTTTCCATGAACTCTCTCTTGTCCTTGTTTTCCCTCGCCTCTCTCTTTTCCCTGTAATTCGTCAACTCTGTCATCCCTCTTTTCCCTCGCCAGTCTCTTTCCCCTGGTTTATCTCGCCTCTCTCTTTCCCTCGCAGGTCTCTTTTACGTCTCTTCCCTTGGTGTCTAATTCTTCCCACTTTCACTCGCCTCCCTCTTTTCCATTAACTCTCTCTTGTCCTTGTTTTCCCTCGCCTGTCTCTTTCCCTCTGCTTTCCCTCCATAGTCTCTTTCCCCTGCTTTCCCTCAACCCTCTCTTTTCCCTCTTCCCCCCTCGCCAGTCTGTTTCCCCTGGTTTATCTCGCCTCTCTCTTTCCCTCGCCAGTCTCTGTTACCTCTCTTCCCTCGGTGTCTAATACTTCCCACTTTCCCTCGCCCCTCTCTTTTCCATGAACTCTCTCTTGTCCTTGTTTTCCCTCGCCTGTCTCTTTCCCCCTGCTTTGCCATGACTCTCTCTTTTCCAACTTTTCCCTCGCCAGTCACCTTTCCCTCCTTTTCCTCGCCAGTCTCTGTTACCTCTCTTCCCTCGGTCTCTAATACTTCCCAGTTTCACTCGCCTCCCTCTTTTCCAATAACACTCTTGTCCTTGTGTTTTCTCAACTCTCTCTTTTCCAAGTTTTCCCTCGACTGTCACTTCTCCCCCGTTTCCCTCGCCAGTCTCTGTTATCTCTCTTCCGTCGGTGTCTAATACTTCCCACTTTCCCTCGCCTCTCTCTTTTCCCTGTTATTCGTCAGCTCTGTTATCCCTCTTTTCCCTCGCCAGTCTCTTTCCCCTGGTTTATCTCGCCTCTCTCTTTCCCTCGCCAGTCTCTGTTACCTCTCTTCCCTCGGTGTCTAATTCTTCCCACTTTCACCCGACTCCCTCTTTCCCCTCTCATTCCTCAATTCTCTGTTGTCCCTCGTTGCCCTCCCCTCTCTCTTTTACCTCTCTTCCCTCTAGGTCTAATTTTTCCACTTTCCCTCGCCTCTCTCTTTTCCCTGTTATTCGTCAACTCTATTATCCCTCTTTTCCCTCGCCAGTCTCTTTCCCCTGGTTTCTCTCGCCTCTCTCTGTTCCCTGGCTTTCCTCTTTTCTATGAAATCTCTCTTTTCCCTATTTCCAATCAACCCTCTCTTTTCCCTCTTCCCCCCTCGGCAGTCTCTTTCCCCTGGTTTATCTCGCCTCTCTCTTTCCCTCGCCAGTCTCTGTTACCTCTCTTCCCTCGGTGTCTAATACTTCCCACTTTCCCTCGCCCCTCTCTTTTCCATGAACTCTCTCTTGTCCTTGTTTTCCATCGCCTGTCTCTTTCCCCCTGCTTTGCCATGACTCTCTCTTTTCCAACTTTTCCCTCGCCAGTCACTTTTCCCTCCTTTTCCTCGCCAGTCTCTGTTACCTCTCTTCCCTCGGTGTCTAATTCTTCCCACTTTTACTCACCTCCTTCTTTTCCATTAACTCTCTTGTCCTTGTTTTCCCTCGCCTGTCTCTTTTCCCCTGCTTTGCCATGACTCTCTCTTCTCCAACTTTTCCCTCGCCAGTCACCTTTCCCTCCTTTTCCTCGCCAGTCTCTGTTACCTCTCTTCCCTCGGTGTCTAATTCTTCCCACTTTCACCCGACTCCCTCTTTCCCCTCTCATTCCTCAATTCTCTGTTGTCCCTCGTTGCCCTCCCCTCTCTCTCTTACCTCTCTTCCCTCTAGGTCTAATTTTTCCACTTTCCCTCGCCTCTCTCTTTTCCCTGTTATTCGTCAACTCTGTTATCCCTCTTTTCCCTCGCCAGTCTCTTTCCCCTGGTTTCTCTCGCCTCTCTCTGTTCCCTGGCTTTCCTCTTTTCTATGAAATCTCTCTTTTCCCTATTTCCAATCAACCCTCTCTTTTCCCTCTTCCCCCCTCGCCAGTCTCTTTCCCCTGGTTTATCTCGCCTCTCTCTTTCCCTCGCCAGTCTCTTTTACGTCTCTTCCCTTGGTGTCTAATTCTTCCCGCTTTCACTCGCCTCCCTCTTTTCCATTAACTCTCTCTTGTCCTTGTTTTCCCTCGCCTGTCTCTTTCCCTCTGATTTCCCTCGTCAGTCTCTTTCCCCTGCTTTCCCTCAACCCTCTCTTTTCCCTCTTTCCCCTCGACAGTCACTTTTCCCCCCTTTCCCTCGCCAGTCTCTGTTATCTCTCTTCCCTCGGTGTCTAATTCTTCCCACTTTCACTCACCTCCTTCTTTTTCATTAACTCTCTTGTCCTTGTTTTCCCTCGCCTGTCTCTTTCCCTCTGCTTTCCCTCCATAGTCTCTTTCCCCTGCTTTCCCTCAACCCTCTCTTTTCCCTCTTCCCCCCTCGCCAGTCTCTTTCCCCTGGTTTATCTCGCCTCTCTCTTTCCCTCGCCAGTCTCTTTTACGTCTCTTCCCTTGGTGTCTAATTCTTCCCACTTTCACCCGACTCCCTCTTTCCCCTCTCATTCCTCAATTCTCTGTTGTCCCTCGTTGCCCTCCCCTCTCTCTCTTACCTCTCTTCCCTCTAGGTCTAATTTTTCCACTTTCCCTCGCCTCTCTCTTTTCCCTGTTATTCGTCAACTCTGTTATCCCTCTTTTCCCTCGCCAGTCTCTTTCCCCTGGTTTCTCTCGCCTCTCTCTGTTCCCTGGCTTTCCTCTTTTCTATGAAATCTCTCTTTTCCCTATTTCCAATCAACCCTCTCTTTTCCCTCTTCCCCCCTCGCCAGTCTCTTTCCCCTGGTTTATCTCGCCTCTCTCTTTCCCTCGCCAGTCTCTTTTACGTCTCTTCCCTTAGTGTCTAATTCTTCCCGCTTTCACTCGCCTCCCTCTTTTCCATTAACTCTCTCTTGTCCTTGTTTTCCCTCGCCTGTCTCTTTCCCTCTGATTTCCCTCGTCAGTCTCTTTCCCCTGCTTTCCCTCAACCCTCTCTTTTCCCTCTTTCCCCTCGACAGTCACTTTCCCCCCCTTTCCCTCGCCAGTCTCTGTTATCTCTCTTCCCTCGGTGTCTAATACTTCCCACTTGCCCTCGCCTCTCTCTTTTCCATGAACTCTCTCTTGTCCTTGTTTTCCCTCGCCTCTCTCTTTTCCCTGTAATTCGTCAACTCTGTTATCCCTCTTTTCCCTCGCCAGTCTCTTTCCCCTGGTTTCTCTCGCCTCTCTCTGTTCCCTGGCTTTCCTCTTTTCTATGAAATCTCTCTTTTCCCTATTTCCAGTCAGCCCTCTCTTTTCCCTCTTCCCCCCTCGCCAGTCTCTTTCCCCTGGTTTATCTCGCCTCTCTCTTTCCCTCGCCAGTCTCTGTTACCTCTCTTCCCTCGGTGTCTAATTCTTCCCACTTTCACTCACCTCCTTCTTTTCCATTAACTCTCTTGTCCTTGTTTTCCCTCGCCTGTCTCTTTCCCCCTGCTTTGCCATGACTCTCTCTTTTCCCTCTTTCCCCTCGACAGTCACTTTTCCCCCCTTTCCCTCGCCAGTCTCTGTTATCTCTCTTCCCTCGGTGTCTAATACTTCCCACTTTCCCTCGCCTCTCTCTTTTCCATGAACTCTCTCTTGTCCTTGTTTTCCCTCGCCTCTCTCTTTTCCCTGTAATTCGTCAACTCTGTTATCCCTCTTTTCCCTCGCCAGTCTCTTTCCCCTGGTTTCTCTCGCCTCTCTCTGTTCCCTGGCTTTCCTCTTTTCTATGAAATCTCTCTTTTCCCTATTTCCAGTCAGCCCTCTCTTTTCCCTCTTCCCCCCTCGCCAGTCTCTTTCCCCTGGTTTATCTCGCCTCTCTCTTTCCCTCGCCAGTCTCTGTTACCTCTCTTCCCTCGGTGTCTAATTCTTCCCACTTTTACTCACCTCCTTCTTTTCCATTAACTCTCTTGTCCTTTTTTTCCCTCGCCTGTCTCTTTTCCCCTGCTTTGCCATGACTCTCTCTTTTCCAACTTTTCCCTCGCCAGTCACCTTTCCCTCCTTTTCCTCGCCAGTCTCTGTTACCTCTCTTCCCTCGGTGTCTAATTCTTCCCACTTTCACCCGACTCCCTCTTTCCCCTCTCATTCCTCAATTCTCTGTTGTCCCTCGTTGCCCTCCCCTCTCTCTTTTACCTCTCTTCCCTCTAGGTCTAATTTTTCCACTTTCCCTCGCCTCTCTCTTTTCCCTGTTATTCGTCAACTCTGTTATCCCTCTTTTCCCTCGCCAGTCTCTTTCCCCTGGTTTCTCTCGCCTCTCTCTGTTCCCTGGCTTTCCTCTTTTCTATGAAATCTCTCTTTTCCCTATTTCCAATCAACCCTCTCTTTTCCCTCTTCCCCCCTCGCCAGTCTCTTTCCCCTGGTTTATCTCGCCTCTCTCTTTCCCTCGCCAGTCTCTTTTACGTCTCTTCCCTTGGTGTCTAATTCTTCCCGCTTTCACTCGCCTCCCTCTTTTCCATTAACTCTCTCTTGTCCTTGTTTTCCCTCGCCTGTCTCTTTCCCTCTGATTTCCCTCGTCAGTCTCTTTCCCCTGCTTTCCCTCAACCCTCTCTTTTCCCTCTTTCCCCTCGACAGTCACTTTCCCCCCCTTTCCCTCGCCAGTCTCTGTTATCTCTCTTCCCTCGGTGTCTAATACTTCCCACTTGCCCTCGCCTCTCTCTTTTCCATGAACTCTCTCTTGTCCTTGTTTTCCCTCGCCTCTCTCTTTTCCCTGTAATTCGTCAACTCTGTTATCCCTCTTTTCCCTCGCCAGTCTCTTTCCCCTGGTTTCTCTCGCCTCTCTCTGTTCCCTGGCTTTCCTCTTTTCTATGAAATCTCTCTTTTCCCTATTTCCAGTCAGCCGTCTCTTTTCCCTCTTCCCCCCTCGCCAGTCTCTTTCCCCTGGTTTATCTCGCCTCTCTCTTTCCCTCGCCAGTCTCTGTTACCTCTCTTCCCTCGGTGTCTAATTCTTCCCACTTTCACTCACCTCCTTCTTTTCCATTAACTCTCTTGTCCTTGTTTTCCCTCGCCTGTCTCTTTCCCCCTGCTTTGCCATGACTCTCTCTTTTCCCTCTTTCCCCTCGACAGTCACTTTTCCCCCCTTTCCCTCGCCAGTCTCTGTTATCTCTCTTCCCTCGGTGTCTAATACTTCCCACTTGCCCTCGCCTCTCTCTTTTCCATGAACTCTCTCTTGTCCTTGTTTTCCCTCGCCTCTCTCTTTTCCCTGTAATTCGTCAACTCTGTTATCCCTCTTTTCCCTCGCCAGTCTCTTTCCCCTGGTTTCTCTCGCCTCTCTCTGTTCCCTGGCTTTCCTCTTTTCTATGAAATCTCTCTTTTCCCTATTTCCAGTCAGCCCTCTCTTTTCCCTCTTCCCCCCTCGCCAGTCTCTTTCCCCTGGTTTATCTCGCCTCTCTCTTTCCCTCGCCAGTCTCTGTTACCTCTCTTCCCTCGGTGTCTAATACTTCCCACTTTCCCTCGCCCCTCTCTTTTCCATGAACTCTCTCTTGTCCTTGTTTTCCCTCGCCTGTCTCTTTCCCCCTGCTTTGCCATGACTCTCTCTTTTCCAACTTTTCCCTCGCCAGTCACCTTTCCCTCCTTTTCCTCGCCAGTCTCTGTTACCTCTCTTCCCTCGGTCTCTAATACTTCCCAGTTTCACTCGCCTCCCTCTTTTCCAATAACACTCTTGTCCTTGTGTTTTCTCAACTCTCTCTTTTCCAAGTTTTCCCTCGACTGTCACTTCTCCCCCGTTTCCCTCGCCAGTCTCTGTTATCTCTCTTCCGTCGGTGTCTAATACTTCCCACTTTCCCTCGCCTCTCTCTTTTCCCTGTTATTCGTCAGCTCTGTTATCCCTCTTTTCCCTCGCCAGTCTCTTTCCCCTGGTTTATCTCGCCTCTCTCTTTCCCTCGCCAGTCTCTGTTACCTCTCTTCCCTCGGTGTCTAATTCTTCCCACTTTCACCCGACTCCCTCTTTCCCCTCTCATTCCTCAATTCTCTGTTGTCCCTCGTTGCCCTCCCCTCTCTCTTTTACCTCTCTTCCCTCTAGGTCTAATTTTTCCACATTCACTCGCCTCTCTCTTTTCCCTGTTATTCGTCAACTCTGTTATCCCTCTTTTCCCTCGCCAGTCTCTTTCCCCTGGTTTCTCTCGCCTCTCTCTGTTCCCTGGCTTTCCTCTTTTCTATGAAATCTCTCTTTTCCCTATTTCCAATCAACCCTCTCTTTTCCCTCTTCCCCCCTCGCCAGTCTCTTTCCCCTGGTTTATCTCGCCTCTCTCTTTCCCTCGCCAGTCTCTGTTACCTCTCTTCCCTCGGTGTCTAATTCTTCCCACTTTCACTCACCTCCTTCTTTTCCATTAACTCTCTCTTGTCCTTGTTTTCCCTCGCCTGTCTCTTTCCCCCTGCTTTGCCATGACTCTCTCTTTTCCAACTTTTCCCTCGCCTGTCACCTTTCCCTCCTTTTCCTCGCCAGTCTCTGTTACCTCTCTTCCCTCTAGGTCTAATTTTTCCACTTTCCCTCGCCTCTCTCTTTTCCCTGTTATTCGTCAACTCTGTTATCCCTCTTTTCCCTCGCCAGTCTCTTTCCCCTGGTTTCTCTCGCCTCTCTCTGTTCCCTGGCTTTCCTCTTTTCTATGAAATCTCTCTTTTCCCTATTTCCAATCAACCCTCTCTTTTCCCTCTTCCCCCCTCGGCAGTCTCTTTCCCCTGGTTTATCTCGCCTCTCTCTTTCCCTCGCCAGTCTCTGTTACCTCTCTTCCCTCGGTGTCTAATTCTTCCCACTTTCACTCGCCTCCCTCTTTTCCATTAACTCTCTCTTGTCCTTGTTTTCCCTCGCCTGTCTCTTTCCCTCTGATTTCCCTCGTCAGTCTCTTTCCCCTGCTTTCACTCAACCCTCTCTTTTCCCTCTTTCCCCTCGACAGTCACTTTTCCCCCCTTTCCCTCGCCAGTCTCTGTTATCTCTCTTCCCTCGGTGTCTAATATTTCCCACTTTCCCTCGCCTCTCTCTTTTCCATGAACTCTCTCTTGTCCTTGTTTTCCCTCGCCTCTCTCTTTTCCCTGTAATTCGTCAACTCTGTTATCCCTCTTTTCCCTCGCCAGTCTCTTTCCCCTGGTTTCTCTCGCCTCTCTCTGTTCCCTGGCTTTCCTCTTTTCTATGAAATCTCTCTTTTCCCTATTTCCAGTCAGCCCTCTCTTTTCCCTCTTCCCCCCTCGCCAGTCTCTTTCCCCTGGTTTATCTCGCCTCTCTCTTTCCCTCGCCAGTCTCTGTTACCTCTCTTCCCTCGGTGTCTAATACTTCCCACTTTCCCTCGCCCCTCTCTTTTCCATGAACTCTCTCTTGTCCTTGTTTTCCCTCGCCTGTCTCTTTCCCCCTGCTTTGCCATGACACTCTCTTTTCCAACTTTTCCCTCGCCAGTCACCTTTCCCTCCTTTTCCTCGCCAGTCTCTGTTACCTCTCTTCCCTCGGTCTCTAATACTTCCCAGTTTCACTCGCCTCCCTCTTTTCCAATAACACTCTTGTCCTTGTGTTTTCTCAACTCTCTCTTTTCCAAGTTTTCCCTCGACTGTCACTTCTCCCCCGTTTCCCTCGCCAGTCTCTGTTATCTCTCTTCCGTCGGTGTCTAATACTTCCCACTTTCCCTCGCCTCTCTCTTTTCCCTGTTATTCGTCAGCTCTGTTATCCCTCTTTTCCCTCGCCAGTCTCTTTCCCCTGGTTTATCTCGCCTCTCTCTTTCCCTCGCCAGTCTCTGTTACCTCTCTTCCCTCGGTGTCTAATTCTTCCCACTTTCACCCGACTCCCTCTTTCCCCTCTCATTCCTCAATTCTCTGTTGTCCCTCGTTGCCCTCCCCTCTCTCTTTTACCTCTCTTCCCTCTAGGTCTAATTTTTCCACATTCACTCGCCTCTCTCTTTTCCCTGTTATTCGTCAACTCTGTTATCCCTCTTTTCCCTCGCCAGTCTCTTTCCCCTGGTTTCTCTCGCCTCTCTCTGTTCCCTGGCTTTCCTCTTTTCTATGAAATCTCTCTTTTCCCTATTTCCAATCAACCCTCTCTTTTCCCTCTTCCCCCCTCGCCAGTCTCTTTCCCCTGGTTTATCTCGCCTCTCTCTTTCCCTCGCCAGTCTCTGTTACCTCTCTTCCCTCGGTGTCTAATTCTTCCCACTTTCACTCACCTCCTTCTTTTCCATTAACTCTCTCTTGTCCTTGTTTTCCCTCGCCTGTCTCTTTCCCCCTGCTTTGCCATGACTCTCTCTTTTCCAACTTTTCCCTCGCCTGTCACCTTTCCCTCCTTTTCCTCGCCAGTCTCTGTTACCTCTCTTCCCTCTAGGTCTAATTTTTCCACTTTCCCTCGCCTCTCTCTTTTCCCTGTTATTCGTCAACTCTGTTATCCCTCTTTTCCCTCGCCAGTCTCTTTCCCCTGGTTTCTCTCGCCTCTCTCTGTTCCCTGGCTTTCCTCTTTTCTATGAAATCTCTCTTTTCCCTATTTCCAATCAACCCTCTCTTTTCCCTCTTCCCCCCTCGGCAGTCTCTTTCCCCTGGTTTATCTCGCCTCTCTCTTTCCCTCGCCAGTCTCTGTTACCTCTCTTCCCTCGGTGTCTAATTCTTCCCACTTTCACTCGCCTCCCTCTTTTCCATTAACTCTCTCTTGTCCTTGTTTTCCCTCGCCTATCTCTTTCCCTCTGATTTCCCTCGTCAGTCTCTTTCCCCTGCTTTCCCTCAACCCTCTCTTTTCCCTCTTTCCCCTCGACAGTCACTTTTCCCCCCTTTCCCTCGCCAGTCTCTGTTATCTCTCTTCCCTCGGTGTCTAATATTTCCCACTTTCCCTCGCCTCTCTCTTTTCCATTAACTCTCTCTTGTCCTTGTTTTCCCTCGCCTGTCTCTTTCCCCCTGCTTTGCCATGACTCTCTCTTTTCCAACTTTTCCCTCGCCTGTCACCTTTCCCCCCTTTCCCTCGCCAGTCTCTGTTATCTCTCTTCCCTCGGTGTCTAATATTTCCCACTTTCCCTCGCCTCTCTCTTTTCCATGAACTCTCTCTTGTCCTTGTTTTCCCTCGCCTCTCTCTTTTCCCTGTAATTCGTCAACTCTGTTATCCCTCTTTTCCCTCGCCAGTCTCTTTCCCCTGGTTTCTCTCGCCTCTCTCTGTTCCCTGGCTTTCCTCTTTTCTATGAAATCTCTCTTTTCCCTATTTCCAATCAACCCTCTCTTTTCCCTCTTCCCCCCTCGCCAGTCTCTTTCCCCTGGTTTATCTCGCCTCTCTCTTTCCCTCGCCAGTCTCTGTTACCTCTCTTCCCTCGGTGTCTAATTCTTCCCACTTTCACTCGCCTCCCTCTTTTCCATTAACTCTCTCTTGTCCTTGTTTTCCCTCGCCTGTCTCTTTCCCTCTGATTTCCCTCGTCAGTCTCTTTCCCCTGCTTTCCCTCAACCCTCTCTTTTCCCTCTTTCCCCTCGACAGTCACTTTTCCCCCCTTTCCCTCGCCAGTCTCTGTTATCTCTCTTCCCTCGGTGTCTAATATTTCCCACTTGCCCTCGCCTCTCTCTTTTCCATGAACTCTCTCTTGTCCTTGTTTTCCCTCGCCTCTCTCTTTTCCCTGTAATTCGTCAACTCTGTTATCCCTCTTTTCCCTCGCCAGTCTCTTTCCCCTGGTTTCTCTCGCCTCTCTCTGTTCCCTGGCTTTCCTCTTTTCTATGAAATCTCTCTTTTCCCTATTTCCAATCAACCCTCTCTTTTCCCTCTTCCCCCCTCGCCAGTCTCTTTCCCCTGGTTTATCTCGCCTCTCTCTTTCCCTCGCCAGTCTCTGTTACCTCTCTTCCCTCGGTGTCTAATTCTTCCCACTTTCACTCACCTCCTTCTTTTCCATTAACTCTCTCTTGTCCTTGTTTTCCCTCGCCTGTCTCTTTCCCCCTGCTTTGCCATGACTCTCTCTTTTCCAACTTTTCCCTCGCCTGTCACCTTTCCCTCCTTTTCCTCGCCAGTCTCTGTTACCTCTCTTCCCTCTAGGTCTAATTTTTCCACTTTCCCTCGCCTCTCTCTTTTCCCTGTTATTCGTCAACTCTGTTATCCCTCTTTTCCCTCGCCAGTCTCTTTCCCCTGGTTTCTCTCGCCTCTCTCTGTTCCCTGGCTTTCCTCTTTTCTATGAAATCTCTCTTTTCCCTATTTCCAATCAACCCTCTCTTTTCCCTCTTCCCCCCTCGGCAGTCTCTTTCCCCTGGTTTATCTCGCCTCTCTCTTTCCCTCGCCAGTCTCTGTTACCTCTCTTCCCTCGGTGTCTAATTCTTCCCACTTTCACTCGCCTCCCTCTTTTCCATTAACTCTCTCTTGTCCTTGTTTTCCCTCGCCTATCTCTTTCCCTCTGATTTCCCTCGTCAGTCTCTTTCCCCTGCTTTCCCTCAACCCTCTCTTTTCCCTCTTTCCCCTCGACAGTCACTTTTCCCCCCTTTCCCTCGCCAGTCTCTGTTATCTCTCTTCCCTCGGTGTCTAATACTTCCCACTTGCCCTCGCCTCTCTCTTTTCCATGAACTCTCTCTTGTCCTTGTTTTCCCTCGCCTCTCTCTTTTCCCTGTAATTCGTCAACTCTGTTATCCCTCTTTTCCCTCGCCAGTCTCTTTCCCCTGGTTTCTCTCGCCTCTCTCTGTTCCCTGGCTTTCCTCTTTTCTATGAAATCTCTCTTTTCCCTATTTCCAATCAACCCTCTCTTTTCCCTCTTCCCCCCTCGCCAGTCTCTTTCCCCTGGTTTATCTCGCCTCTCTCTTTCCCTCGCCAGTCTCTGTTACCTCTCTTCCCTCGGTGTCTAATTCTTCCCACTTTCACTCACCTCCTTCTTTTCCATTAACTCTCTCTTGTCCTTGTTTTCCCTCGCCTGTCTCTTTCCCCCTGCTTTGCCATGACTCTCTCTTTTCCAACTTTTCCCTCGCCTGTCACCTTTCCCTCCTTTTCCTCGCCAGTCTCTGTTACCTCTCTTCCCTCTAGGTCTAATTTTTCCACTTTCCCTCGCCTCTCTCTTTTCCCTGTTATTCGTCAACTCTGTTATCCCTCTTTTCCCTCGCCAGTCTCTTTCCCCTGGTTTCTCTCGCCTCTCTCTGTTCCCTGGCTTTCCTCTTTTCTATGAAATCTCTCTTTTCCCTATTTCCAGTCAGCCCTCTCTTTTCCCTCTTCCCCCCTCGCCAGTCTCTTTCCCCTGGTTTATCTCGCCTCTCTCTTTCCCTCGCCAGTCTCTGTTACCTCTCTTCTCTCGGTGTCTAATTCTTCCCACTTTCACTCACCTCCTTCTTTTCCATTAACTCTCTTGTCCTTGTTTTCCCTCGCCTGTCTCTTTCCCCCTGCTTTGCCATGACTCTCTCTTTTCCCTCTTTCCCCTCGCCAGTCACTTTTCCTTCCTTTCCCTCGCCAGTCTCTTTTAACCTCTATTCCCTCCGTGCCTAATTTTCCCACTTACACTCCACTCCCTCTTTTCCATGAACTCTCTCGTTCCCCTATTTCCAGTCAACTCTCTCTTTTCCCTCCTCCCCCCTCGCCAGTCTGTTTCCCCTGGTTTATCTCGCCTCTCTCTTTCCCTCGCCAGTCTCTTTTACGTCTCTTCCCTTGGTGTCTAATTCTTCCCACTTGCACTCGCCTCCCTCTTTTCCATTAACTCTCTCTTGTCCTTGTTTTCCCTCGCCTGTCTCTTTCCCTCTGATTTCCCTCGTAAGTCTCTTTCCCCTGCTTTCCCTCAACCCTCTCTTTTCCCTCTTTCCCCTCGACAGTCACTTTTCCCCCCTTTCCCTCGCCAGTCTCTGTTATCTCTCTTCCCTCGGTGTCTAATACTTCCCACTTGCCCTCGCCTCTCTCTTTTCCATGAACTCTCTCTTGTCCTTGTTTTCCCTCGCCTGTCTCTTTCCCCCTGCTTTGCCATGACTCTCTCTTTTCCAACTTTTCCCTCGCCTGTCATCTTTCCCTCCTTTTCCTCGCCAGTCTCTGTTACCTCTCTTCCCTCTAGGTCTAATTTTTCCACTTTCCCTCGCCTCTCTCTTTTCCCTGTTATTCGTCAACTCTGTTATCCCTCTTTTCCCTCGCCAGTCTCTTTCCCCTGGTTTCTCTCGCCTCTCTCTGTTCCCTGGCTTTCCTCTTTTCTATGAAATCTCTCTTTTCCCTATTTCCAATCAACCCTCTCTTTTCCCTCTTCCCCCCTCGGCAGTCTCTTTCCCCTGGTTTATCTCGCCTCTCTCTTTCCCTCGCCAGTCTCTGTTACCTCTCTTCCCTCGGTGTCTAATTCTTCCCACTTTCACTCGCCTCCCTCTTTTCCATTAACTCTCTCTTGTCCTTGTTTTCCCTCGCCTGTCTCTTTCCCTCTGATTTCCCTCGTCAGTCTCTTTCCCCTGCTTTCCCTCAACCCTCTCTTTTCCCTCTTTCCCCTCGACAGTCACTTTTCCCCCCTTTCCCTCGCCAGTCTCTGTTATCTCTCTTCCCTCGGTGTCTAATATTTCCCACTTGCCCTCGCCTCTCTCTTTTCCATGAACTCTCTCTTGTCCTTGTTTTCCCTCGCCTCTCTCTTTTCCCTGTAATTCGTCAACTCTGTTATCCCTCTTTTCCCTCGCCAGTCTCTTTCCCCTGGTTTCTCTCGCCTCTCTCTGTTCCCTGGCTTTCCTCTTTTCTATGAAATCTCTCTTTTCCCTATTTCCAATCAACCCTCTCTTTTCCCTCTTCCCCCCTCGCCAGTCTCTTTCCCCTGGTTTATCTCGCCTCTCTCTTTCCCTCGCCAGTCTCTGTTACCTCTCTTCCCTCGGTGTCTAATTCTTCCCACTTTCACTCACCTCCTTCTTTTCCATTAACTCTCTCTTGTCCTTGTTTTCCCTCGCCTGTCTCTTTCCCCCTGCTTTGCCATGACTCTCTCTTTTCCAACTTTTCCCTCGCCTGTCACCTTTCCCTCCTTTTCCTCGCCAGTCTCTGTTACCTCTCTTCCCTCTAGGTCTAATTTTTCCACTTTCCCTCGCCTCTCTCTTTTCCCTGTTATTCGTCAACTCTGTTATCCCTCTTTTCCCTCGCCAGTCTCTTTCCCCTGGTTTCTCTCGCCTCTCTCTGTTCCCTGGCTTTCCTCTTTTCTATGAAATCTCTCTTTTCCCTATTTCCAATCAACCCTCTCTTTTCCCTCTTCCCCCCTCGGCAGTCTCTTTCCCCTGGTTTATCTCGCCTCTCTCTTTCCCTCGCCAGTCTCTGTTACCTCTCTTCCCTCGGTGTCTAATTCTTCCCACTTTCACTCACCTCCTTCTTTTCCATTAACTCTCTTGTCCTTGTTTTCCCTCGCCTGTCTCTTTCCCCCTGCTTTGCCATGACTCTCTCTTTTCCCTCTTTCCCCTCGCCAGTCACTTTTCCTTCCTTTCCCTCGCCAGTCTCTTTTAACCTCTATTCCCTCCGTGCCTAATTTTCCCACTTACACTCCACTCCCTCTTTTCCATGAACTCTCTCGTTCCCCTATTTCCAGTCAACTCTCTCTTTTCCCTCCTCCCCCCTCGCCAGTCTCTTTCCCCTGGTTTATCTCGCCTCTCTCTTTCCCTCGCCAGTCTCTGTTACCTCTCTTCCCTCGGTGTCTAATTCTTCCCACTTTCACTCGCCTCCCTCTTTTCCATTAACTCTCTCTTGTCCTTGTTTTCCCTCGCCTATCTCTTTCCCTCTGATTTCCCTCGTCAGTCTCTTTCCCCTGCTTTCCCTCAACCCTCTCTTTTCCCTCTTTCCCCTCGACAGTCACTTTTCCCCCCTTTCCCTCGCCAGTCTCTGTTATCTCTCTTCCCTCGGTGTCTAATATTTCCCACTTTCCCTCGCCTCTCTCTTTTCCATGAACTCTCTCTTGTCCTTGTTTTCCCTCGCCTCTCTCTTTTCCCTGTAATTCGTCAACTCTGTTATCCCTCTTTTCCCTCGCCAGTCTCTTTCCCCTGGTTTCTCTCGCCTCTCTCTGTGCCCTGGCTTTCCTCTTTTCTATGAAATCTCTCTTTTCCCTATTTCCAATCAACCCTCTCTTTTCCCTCTTCCCCCCTCGCCAGTCTCTTTCCCCTGGTTTATCTCGCCTCTCTCTTTCCCTCGCCAGTCTCTGTTACCTCTCTTCCCTCGGTGTCTAATTCTTCCCACTTTCACTCGCCTCCCTCTTTTCCATTAACTCTCTCTTGTCCTTGTTTTCCCTCGCCTATCTCTTTCCCTCTGATTTCCCTCGTCAGTCTCTTTCCCCTGCTTTCCCTCAACCCTCTCTTTTCCCTCTTTCCCCTCGACAGTCACTTTTCCCCCCTTTCCCTCGCCAGTCTCTGTTATCTCTCTTCCCTCGGTGTCTAATTCTTCCCACTTTCACTCACCTCCTTCTTTTCCATTAACTCTCTCTTGTCCTTGTTTTCCCTCGCCTGTCTCTTTCCCCCTGCTTTGCCATGACTCTCTCTTTTCCAACTTTTCCCTCGCCTGTCACCTTTCCCCCCTTTCCCTCGCCAGTCTCTGTTATCTCTCTTCCCTCGGTGTCTAATATTTCCCACTTTCCCTCGCCTCCCTCTTTTCCAATAACACTCTTGTCCTTGTGTTTTCTCAACTCTCTCTTTTCCAAGTTTTCCCTCGACTGTCACTTCTCCCCCGTTTCCCTCGCCAGTCTCTGTTATCTCTCTTCCGTCGGTGTCTAATACTTCCCACTTTCCCTCGCCTCTCTCTTTTCCCTGTTATTCGTCAGCTCTGTTATCCCTCTTTTCCCTCGCCAGTCTCTTTCCCCTGGTTTATCTCGCCTCTCTCTTTCCCTCGCCAGTCTCTGTTACCTCTCTTCCCTCGGTGTCTAATTCTTCCCACTTTCACCCGACTCCCTCTTTCCCCTCTCATTCCTCAATTCTCTGTTGTCCCTCGTTGCCCTCCCCTCTCTCTTTTACCTCTCTTCCCTCTAGGTCTAATTTTTCCACATTCACTCGCCTCTCTCTTTTCCCTGTAATTCGTCAACTCTGTTATCCCTCTTTTCCCTCGCCAGTCTCTTTCCCCTGGTTTCTCTCGCCTCTCTCTGTTCCCTGGCTTTCCTCTTTTCTATGAAATCTCTCTTTTCCCTATTTCCAGTCAGCCCTCTCTTTTCCCTCTTCCCCCCTCGCCAGTCTCTTTCCCCTGGTTTATCTCGCCTCTCTCTTTCCCTCGCCAGTCTCTGTTACCTCTCTTCCCTCGGTCTCTAATACTTCCCAGTTTCACTCGCCTCCCTCTTTTCCAATAACACTCTTGTCCTTGTGTTTTCTCAACTCTCTCTTTTCCAAGTTTTCCCTCGACTGTCACTTCTCCCCCGTTTCCCTCGCCAGTCTCTGTTATCTCTCTTCCGTCGGTGTCTAATACTTCCCACTTTCCCTCGCCTCTCTCTTTTCCCTGTTATTCGTCAGCTCTGTTATCCCTCTTTTCCCTCGCCAGTCTCTTTCCCCTGGTTTATCTCGCCTCTCTCTTTCCCTCGCCAGTCTCTGTTACCTCTCTTCCCTCGGTGTCTAATTCTTCCCACTTTCACCCGACTCCCTCTTTCCCCTCTCATTCCTCAATTCTCTGTTGTCCCTCGTTGCCCTCCCCTCTCTCTCTTACCTCTCTTCCCTCTAGGTCTAATTTTTCCACTTTCCCTCGCCTCTCTCTTTTCCCTGTTATTCGTCAACTCTGTTATCCCTCTTTTCCCTCGCCAGTCTCTTTCCCCTGGTTTCTCTCGCCTCTCTCTGTTCCCTGGCTTTCCTCTTTTCTATGAAATCTCTCTTTTCCCTATTTCCAATCAACCCTCTCTTTTCCCTCTTCCCCCCTCGCCAGTCTCTTTCCCCTGGTTTATCTCGCCTCTCTCTTTCCCTCGCCAGTCTCTTTTACGTCCCTTCCCTTGGTGTCTAATTCTTCCCGCTTTCACTCGCCTCCCTCTTTTCCATTAACTCTCTCTTGTCCTTGTTTTCCCTCGCCTGTCTCTTTCCCTCTGCTTTCCCTCCATAGTCTCTTTCCCCTGCTTTCCCTCAACCCTCTCTTTTCCCTCTTTCCCCTCGACAGTCACTTTTCCCCCCTTTCCCTCGCCAGTCTCTGTTATCTCTCTTCCCTCGGTGTCTAATACTTCCCACTTGCCCTCGCCTCCCTCTTTTCCATGAACTCTCTCGTTCCCCTATTTCCAGTCAACTCTCTCTTTTCCCTCCTCCCCCCTCGCCAGTCTGTTTCCCCTGGTTTATCTCGCCTCTCTCTTTCCCTCGCCAGTCTCTGTTACCTCTCTTCCCTCGGTGTCTAATTCTTCCCACTTTCACTCGCCTCCCTCTTTTCCATTAACTCTCTCTTGTCCTTGTTTTCCCTCGCCTATCTCTTTCCCTCTGATTTCCCTCGTCAGTCTCTTTCCCCTGCTTTCCCTCAACCCTCTCTTTTCCCTCTTTCCCCTCGACAGTCACTTTTCCCCCCTTTCCCTCGCCAGTCTCTGTTATCTCTCTTCCCTCGGTGTCTAATATTTCCCACTTTCCCTCGCCTCTCTCTTTTCCATGAACTCTCTCTTGTCCTTGTTTTCCCTCGCCTCTCTCTTTTCCCTGTAATTCGTCAACTCTGTTATCCCTCTTTTCCCTCGCCAGTCTCTTTCCCCTGGTTTCTCTCGCCTCTCTCTGTTCCCTGGCTTTCCTCTTTTCTATGAAATCTCTCTTTTCCCTATTTCCAATCAACCCTCTCTTTTCCCTCTTCCCCCCTCGCCAGTCTCTTTCCCCTGGTTTATCTCGCCTCTCTCTTTCCCTCGCCAGTCTCTGTTACCTCTCTTCCCTCGGTGTCTAATTCTTCCCACTTTCACTCGCCTCCCTCTTTTCCATTAACTCTCTCTTGTCCTTGTTTTCCCTCGCCTATCTCTTTCCCTCTGATTTCCCTCGTCAGTCTCTTTCCCCTGCTTTCCCTCAACCCTCTCTTTTCCCTCTTTCCCCTCGACAGTCACTTTTCCCCCCTTTCCCTCGCCAGTCTCTGTTATCTCTCTTCCCTCGGTGTCTAATTCTTCCCACTTTCACTCACCTCCTTCTTTTCCATTAACTCTCTCTTGTCCTTGTTTTCCCTCGCCTGTCTCTTTCCCCCTGCTTTGCCATGACTCTCTCTTTTCCAACTTTTCCCTCGCCTGTCACCTTTCCCCCCTTTCCCTCGCCAGTCTCTGTTATCTCTCTTCCCTCGGTGTCTAATATTTCCCACTTTCCCTCGCCTCTCTCTTTTCCATGAACTCTCTCTTGTCCTTGTTTTCCCTCGCCTCTCTCTTTTCCCTGTAATTCGTCAACTCTGTTATCCCTCTTTTCCCTCGCCAGTCTCTTTCCCCTGGTTTCTCTCGCCTCTCTCTGTTCCCTGGCTTTCCTCTTTTCTATGAAATCTCTCTTTTCCCTATTTCCAATCAACCCTCTCTTTTCCCTCTTCCCCCCTCGCCAGTCTCTTTCCCCTGGTTTATCTCGCCTCTCTCTTTCCCTCGCCAGTCTCTGTTACCTCTCTTCCCTCGGTGTCTAATTCTTCCCACTTTCACTCACCTCCTTTTTTTCCATTAACTCTCTTGTCCTTGTTTTCCCTCGCCTGTCTCTTTCCCCCTGCTTTGCCATGACTCTCTCTTTTCCAACTTTTCCCTCGCCAGTCACTTTTCCCTCCTTTTCCTCGCCAGTCTCTGTTACCTCTCTTCCCTCGGTGTCTAATTCTTCCCACTTTTACTCACCTCCTTCTTTTCCATTAACTCTCTTGTCCTTGTTTTCCCTCGCCTGTCTCTTTTCCCCTGCTTTGCCATGACTCTCTCTTTTCCAACTTTTCCCTCGCCAGTCACCTTTCCCTCCTTTTCCTCGCCAGTCTCTGTTACCTCTCTTCCCTCGGTGTCTAATTCTTCCCACTTTCACCCGACTCCCTCTTTCCCCTCTCATTCCTCAATTCTCTGTTGTCCCTCGTTGCCCTCCCCTCTCTCTTTTACCTCTCTTCCCTCTAGGTCTAATTTTTCCACTTTCCCTCGCCTCTCTCTTTTCCCTGTTATTCGTCAACTCTGTTATCCCTCTTTTCCCTCGCCAGTCTCTTTCCCCTGGTTTCTCTCGCCTCTCTCTGTTCCCTGGCTTTCCTCTTTTCTATGAAATCTCTCTTTTCCCTATTTCCAGTCAGCCCTCTCTTTTCCCTCTTCCCCCCTCGCCAGTCTCTTTCCCCTGGTTTATCTCGCCTCTCTCTTTCCCTCGCCAGTCTCTGTTACCTCTCTTCCCTCGGTGTCTAATTCTTCCCACTTTCACTCACCTCCTTCTTTTCCATTAACTCTCTTGTCCTTGTTTTCCCTCGCCTGTCTCTTTCCCCCTGCTTTGCCATGACTCTCTCTTTTCCCTCTTTCCCCTCGACAGTCACTTTTCCCCCCTTTCCCTCGCCAGTCTCTGTTATCTCTCTTCCCTCGGTGTCTAATACTTCCCACTTGCCCTCGCCTCTCTCTTTTCCATGAACTCTCTCTTGTCCTTGTTTTCCCTCGCCTCTCTCTTTTCCCTGTAATTCGTCAACTCTGTTATCCCTCTTTTCCCTCGCCAGTCTCTTTCCCCTGGTTTCTCTCGCCTCTCTCTGTTCCCTGGCTTTCCTCTTTTCTATGAAATCTCTCTTTTCCCTATTTCCAGTCAGCCCTCTCTTTTCCCTCTTCCCCCCTCGCCAGTCTCTTTCCCCTGGTTTATCTCGCCTCTCTCTTTCCCTCGCCAGTCTCTGTTACCTCTCTTCCCTCGGTGTCTAATTCTTCCCACTTTCACTCACCTCCTTCTTTTCCATTAACTCTCTTGTCCTTGTTTTCCCTCGCCTGTCTCTTTCCCCCTGCTTTGCCATGACTCTCTCTTTTCCCTCTTTCCCCTCGACAGTCACTTTTCCCCCCTTTCCCTCGCCAGTCTCTGTTATCTCTCTTCCCTCGGTGTCTAATACTTCCCACTTGCCCTCGCCTCTCTCTTTTCCATGAACTCTCTCTTGTCCTTGTTTTCCCTCGCCTCTCTCTTTTCCCTGTAATTCGTCAACTCTGTTATCCCTCTTTTCCCTCGCCAGTCTCTTTCCCCTGGTTTCTCTCGCCTCTCTCTGTTCCCTGGCTTTCCTCTTTTCTATGAAATCTCTCTTTTCCCTATTTCCAGTCAGCCCTCTCTTTTCCCTCTTCCCCCCTCGCCAGTCTCTTTCCCCTGGTTTATCTCGCCTCTCTCTTTCCCTCGCCAGTCTCTGTTACCTCTCTTCCCTCGGTGTCTAATACTTCCCACTTTCCCTCGCCCCTCTCTTTTCCATGAACTCTCTCTTGTCCTTGTTTTCCCTCGCCTGTCTCTTTCCCCCTGCTTTGCCATGACTCTCTCTTTTCCAACTTTTCCCTCGCCAGTCACCTTTCCCTCCTTTTCCTCGCCAGTCTCTGTTACCTCTCTTCCCTCGGTCTCTAATACTTCCCAGTTTCACTCGCCTCCCTCTTTTCCAATAACACTCTTGTCCTTGTGTTTTCTCAACTCTCTCTTTTCCAAGTTTTCCCTCGACTGTCACTTCTCCCCCGTTTCCCTCGCCAGTCTCTGTTATCTCTCTTCCGTCGGTGTCTAATACTTCCCACTTTCCCTCGCCTCTCTCTTTTCCCTGTTATTCGTCAGCTCTGTTATCCCTCTTTTCCCTCGCCAGTCTCTTTCCCCTGGTTTATCTCGCCTCTCTCTTTCCCTCGCCAGTCTCTGTTACCTCTCTTCCCTCGGTGTCTAATTCTTCCCACTTTCACCCGACTCCCTCTTTCCCCTCTCATTCCTCAATTCTCTGTTGTCCCTCGTTGCCCTCCCCTCTCTCTTTTACCTCTCTTCCCTCTAGGTCTAATTTTTCCACATTCCCTCGCCTCTCTCTTTTCCCTGTTATTCGTCAACTCTGTTATCCCTCTTTTCCCTCGCCAGTCTCTTTCCCCTGGTTTCTCTCGCCTCTCTCTGTTCCCTGGCTTTCCTCTTTTCTATGAAATCTCTCTTTTCCCTATTTCCAATCAACCCTCTCTTTTCCCTCTTCCCCCCTCGCCAGTCTCTTTCCCCTGGTTTATCTCGCCTCTCTCTTTCCCTCGCCAGTCTCTTTTACGTCCCTTCCCTTGGTGTCTAATTCTTCCCGCTTTCACTCGCCTCCCTCTTTTCCATTAACTCTCTCTTGTCCTTGTTTTCCCTCGCCTGTCTCTTTCCCTCTGCTTTCCCTCCATAGTCTCTTTCCCCTGCTTTCCCTCAACCCTCTCTTTTCCCTCTTTCCCCTCGACAGTCACTTTTCCCCCCTTTCCCTCGCCAGTCTCTGTTATCTCTCTTCCCTCGGTGTCTAATACTTCCCACTTGCCCTCGCCTCTCTCTTTTCCATGAACTCTCTCTTGTCCTTGTTTTCCCTCGCCTCTCTCTTTTCCCTGTAATTCGTCAACTCTGTTATCCCTCTTTTCCCTCGCCAGTCTCTTTCCCCTGGTTTCTCTCGCCTCTCTCTGTTCCCTGGCTTTCCTCTTTTCTATGAAATCTCTCTTTTCCCTATTTCCAGTCAGCCCTCTCTTTTCCCTCTTCCCCCCTCGCCAGTCTCTTTCCCCTGGTTTATCTCGCCTCTCTCTTTCCCTCGCCAGTCTCTGTTACCTCTCTTCCCTCGGTGTCTAATACTTCCCACTTTCCCTCGCCCCTCTCTTTTCCATGAACTCTCTCTTGTCCTTGTTTTCCCTCGCCTGTCTCTTTCCCCCTGCTTTGCCATGACTCTCTCTTTTCCAACTTTTCCCTCGCCAGTCACCTTTCCCTCCTTTTCCTCGCCAGTCTCTGTTACCTCTCTTCCCTCGGTCTCTAATACTTCCCAGTTTCACTCGCCTCCCTCTTTTCCAATAACACTCTTGTCCTTGTGTTTTCTCAACTCTCTCTTTTCCAAGTTTTCCCTCGACTGTCACTTCTCCCCCGTTTCCCTCGCCAGTCTCTGTTATCTCTCTTCCGTCGGTGTCTAATACTTCCCACTTTCCCTCGCCTCTCTCTTTTCCCTGTTATTCGTCAGCTCTGTTATCCCTCTTTTCCCTCGCCAGTCTCTTTCCCCTGGTTTATCTCGCCTCTCTCTTTCCCTCGCCAGTCTCTGTTACCTCTCTTCCCTCGGTGTCTAATTCTTCCCACTTTCACCCGACTCCCTCTTTCCCCTCTCATTCCTCAATTCTCTGTTGTCCCTCGTTGCCCTCCCCTCTCTCTTTTACCTCTCTTCCCTCTAGGTCTAATTTTTCCACATTCATTCGCCTCTCTCTTTTCCCTGTTATTCGTCAACTCTGTTATCCCTCTTTTCCCTCGCCAGTCTCTTTCCCCTGGTTTCTCTCGCCTCTCTCTGTTCCCTGGCTTTCCTCTTTTCTATGAAATCTCTCTTTTCCCTATTTCCAATCAACCCTCTCTTTTCCCTCTTCCCCCCTCGCCAGTCTCTTTCCCCTGGTTTATCTCGCCTCTCTCTTTCCCTCGCCAGTCTCTGTTACCTCTCTTCCCTCGGTGTCTAATTCTTCCCACTTTCACTCACCTCCTTCTTTTCCATTAACTCTCTCTTGTCCTTGTTTTCCCTCGCCTGTCTCTTTCCCCCTGCTTTGCCATGACTCTCTCTTTTCCAACTTTTCCCTCGCCTGTCACCTTTCCCTCCTTTTCCTCGCCAGTCTCTGTTACCTCTCTTCCCTCTAGGTCTAATTTTTCCACTTTCCCTCGCCTCTCTCTTTTCCCTGTTATTCGTCAACTCTGTTATCCCTCTTTTCCCTCGCCAGTCTCTTTCCCCTGGTTTCTCTCGCCTCTCTCTGTTCCCTGGCTTTCCTCTTTTCTATGAAATCTCTCTTTTCCCTATTTCCAGTCAGCCCTCTCTTTTCCCTCTTCCCCCCTCGCCAGTCTCTTTCCCCTGGTTTATCTCGCCTCTCTCTTTCCCTCGCCAGTCTCTGTTACCTCTCTTCTCTCGGTGTCTAATTCTTCCCACTTTCACTCACCTCCTTCTTTTCCATTAACTCTCTTGTCCTTGTTTTCCCTCGCCTGTCTCTTTCCCCCTGCTTTGCCATGACTCTCTCTTTTCCCTCTTTCCCCTCGCCAGTCACTTTTCCTTCCTTTCCCTCGCCAGTCTCTTTTAACCTCTATTCCCTCCGTGCCTAATTTTCCCACTTACACTCCACTCCCTCTTTTCCATGAACTCTCTCGTTCCCCTATTTCCAGTCAACTCTCTCTTTTCCCTCCTCCCCCCTCGCCAGTCTGTTTCCCCTGGTTTATCTCGCCTCTCTCTTTCCCTCGCCAGTCTCTGTTATCTCTCTTCCCTCGGTGTCTAATACTTCCCACTTTCCCTCGCCCCTCTCTTTTCCATGAACTCTCTCTTGTCCTTGTTTTCCCTCGCCTGTCTCTTTTCCCCTGCTTTCCCTCAACCCTCTCTTTTCCAAGTTTTCCCTCGACAGGCACTTTCCCCCCCTTTCCCTCGCCAGTCTCTGTTATCTCTCTTCCGTCGGTGTCTAATTCTTCCCAGTTTCACTCGCCTCCCTCTTTTCCATTAACTCTCTTGTCCTTGTTTTTTCTCAACTCTCTCTTTTCCAAGTTTTCCCTCGACTGTCACTTTCCCCCCGTTTCCCTCGCCAGTCTCTGTTATCTCTCTTCCGTCGGTGTCTAATACTTCCCACTTTCCCTCGCCCCTCTCTTTTCCATGAACTCTCTCTTGTCCTTGTTTTCCCTCGCCTGTCTCTTTCCCCCTGCTTTGCCATGACTCTCTCTTTTCCAACTTTTCCCTCGCCTGTCACCTTTCCCTCCTTTTCCTCGCCAGTCTCTGTTACCTCTCTTCCCTCTAGGTCTAATTTTTCCACTTTCCCTCGCCTCTCTCTTTTCCCTGTTATTCGTCAACTCTGTTATCCCTCTTTTCCCTCGCCAGTCTCTTTCCCCTGGTTTCTCTCGCCTCTCTCTGTTCCCTGGCTTTCCTCTTTTCTATGAAATCTCTCTTTTCCCTATTTCCAATCAACCCTCTCTTTTCCCTCTTCCCCCCTCGCCAGTCTCTTTCCCCTGGTTTATCTCGCCTCTCTCTTTCCCTCGCCAGTCTCTGTTACCTCTCTTCCCTCGGTGTCTAATTCTTCCCACTTTCACTCACCTCCTTTTTTTCCATTAACTCTCTTGTCCTTGTTTTCCCTCGCCTGTCTCTTTCCCCCTGCTTTGCCATGACTCTCTCTTTTCCAACTTTTCCCTCGCCAGTCACTTTTCCCTCCTTTTCCTCGCCAGTCTCTGTTACCTCTCTTCCCTCGGTGTCTAATTCTTCCCACTTTTACTCACCTCCTTCTTTTCCATTAACTCTCTTGTCCTTGTTTTCCCTCGCCTGTCTCTTTTCCCCTGCTTTGCCATGACTCTCTCTTTTCCAACTTTTCCCTCGCCAGTCACCTTTCCCTCCTTTTCCTCGCCAGTCTCTGTTACCTCTCTTCCCTCGGTGTCTAATTCTTCCCACTTTCACCCGACTCCCTCTTTCCCCTCTCATTCCTCAATTCTCTGTTGTCCCTCGTTGCCCTCCCCTCTCTCTTTTACCTCTCTTCCCTCTAGGTCTAATTTTTCCACTTTCCCTTCCCTCTCTCTTTTCCCTGTTATTCGTCAACTCTGTTATCCCTCTTTTCCCTCGCCAGTCTCTTTCCCCTGGTTTCTCTCGCCTCTCTCTGTTCCCTGGCTTTCCTCTTTTCTATGAAATCTCTCTTTTCCCTATTTCCAATCAACCCTCTCTTTTCCCTCTTCCCCCCTCGCCAGTCTCTTTCCCCTGGTTTATCTCGCCTCTCTCTTTCCCTCGCCAGTCTCTTTTACGTCTCTTCCCTTAGTGTCTAATTCTTCCCGCTTTCACTCGCCTCCCTCTTTTCCATTAACTCTCTCTTGTCCTTGTTTTCCCTCGCCTGTCTCTTTCCCTCTGATTTCCCTCGTCAGTCTCTTTCCCCTGCTTTCCCTCAACCCTCTCTTTTCCCTCTTTCCCCTCGACAGTCACTTTTCCCCCCTTTCCCTCGCCAGTCTCTGTTATCTCTCTTCCCTCGGTGTCTAATACTTCCCACTTGCCCTCGCCTCTCTCTTTTCCATGAACTCTCTCTTGTCCTTGTTTTCCCTCGCCTCTCTCTTTTCCCTGTAATTCGTCAACTCTGTTATCCCTCTTTTCCCTCGCCAGTCTCTTTCCCCTGGTTTCTCTCGCCTCTCTCTGTTCCCTGGCTTTCCTCTTTTCTATGAAATCTCTCTTTTCCCTATTTCCAGTCAGCCCTCTCTTTTCCCTCTTCCCCCCTCGCCAGTCTCTTTCCCCTGGTTTATCTCGCCTCTCTCTTTCCCTCGCCAGTCTCTGTTACCTCTCTTCCCTCGGTGTCTAATACTTCCCACTTTCCCTCGCCCCTCTCTTTTCCATTAACTCTCTCTTGTCCTTGTTTTCCCTCGCCTGTCTCTTTCCCCCTGCTTTGCCATGACTCTCTCTTTTCCAACTTTTCCCTCGCCAGTCACCTTTCCCTCCTTTTCCTCGCCAGTCTCTGTTACCTCTCTTCCCTCGGTCTCTAATACTTCCCAGTTTCACTCGCCTCCCTCTTTTCCAATAACACTCTTGTCCTTGTGTTTTCTCAACTCTCTCTTTTCCAAGTTTTCCCTCGACTGTCACTTCTCCCCCGTTTCCCTCGCCAGTCTCTGTTATCTCTCTTCCGTCGGTGTCTAATACTTCCCACTTTCCCTCGCCTCTCTCTTTTCCCTGTTATTCGTCAGCTCTGTTATCCCTCTTTTCCCTCGCCAGTCTCTTTCCCCTGGTTTATCTCGCCTCTCTCTTTCCCTCGCCAGTCTCTGTTACCTCTCTTCCCTCGGTGTCTAATTCTTCCCACTTTCACTCACCTCCTTCTTTTCCATTAACTCTCTTGTCCTTGTTTTCCCTCGCCTGTCTCTTTCCCCCTGCTTTGCCATGACTCTCTCTTTTCCAACTTTTCCCTCGCCAGTCACTTTTCCCTCCTTTTCCTCGCCAGTCTCTGTTACCTCTCTTCCCTCGGTGTCTAATACTTCCCACTTTCCCTCGCCCCTCTCTTTTCCATTAACTCTCTCTTGTCCTTGTTTTCCCTCGCCTGTCTCTTTCCCCCTGCTTTGCCATGACTCTCTCTTTTCCAACTTTTCCCTCGCCAGTCACCTTTCCCTCCTTTTCCTCGCCAGTCTCTGTTACCTCTCTTCCCTCGGTGTCTAATTCTTCCCACTTTCACCCGACTCCCTCTTTCCCCTCTCATTCCTCAATTCTCTGTTGTCCCTCGTTGCCCTCCCCTCTCTCTTTTACCTCTCTTCCCTCTAGGTCTAATTTTTCCACTTTCCCTCGCCTCTCTCTTTTCCCTGTTATTCGTCAACTCTGTTATCCCTCTTTTCCCTCGCCAGTCTCTTTCCCCTGGTTTCTCTCGCCTCTCTCTGTTCCCTGGCTTTCCTCTTTTCTATGAAATCTCTCTTTTCCCTATTTCCAATCAACCCTCTCTTTTCCCTCTTCCCCCCTCGCCAGTCTCTTTCCCCTGGTTTATCTCGCCTCTCTCTTTCCCTCGCCAGTCTCTTTTACGTCTCTTCCCTTAGTGTCTAATTCTTCCCGCTTTCACTCGCCTCCCTCTTTTCCATTAACTCTCTCTTGTCCTTGTTTTCCCTCGCCTGTCTCTTTCCCTCTGATTTCCCTCGTCAGTCTCTTTCCCCTGCTTTCCCTCAACCCTCTCTTTTCCCTCTTTCCCCTCGACAGTCACTTTTCCCCCCTTTCCCTCGCCAGTCTCTGTTATCTCTCTTCCCTCGGTGTCTAATACTTCCCACTTGCCCTCGCCTCTCTCTTTTCCATGAACTCTCTCTTGTCCTTGTTTTCCCTCGCCTCTCTCTTTTCCCTGTAATTCGTCAACTCTGTTATCCCTCTTTTCCCTCGCCAGTCTCTTTCCCCTGGTTTCTCTCGCCTCTCTCTGTTCCCTGGCTTTCCTCTTTTCTATGAAATCTCTCTTTTCCCTATTTCCAGTCAGCCCTCTCTTTTCCCTCTTCCCCCCTCGCCAGTCTCTTTCCCCTGGTTTATCTCGCCTCTCTCTTTCCCTCGCCAGTCTCTGTTACCTCTCTTCCCTCGGTGTCTAATACTTCCCACTTTCCCTCGCCCCTCTCTTTTCCATTAACTCTCTCTTGTCCTTGTTTTCCCTCGCCTGTCTCTTTCCCCCTGCTTTGCCATGACTCTCTCTTTTCCAACTTTTCCCTCGCCAGTCACCTTTCCCTCCTTTTCCTCGCCAGTCTCTGTTACCTCTCTTCCCTCGGTCTCTAATACTTCCCAGTTTCACTCGCCTCCCTCTTTTCCAATAACACTCTTGTCCTTGTGTTTTCTCAACTCTCTCTTTTCCAAGTTTTCCCTCGACTGTCACTTCTCCCCCGTTTCCCTCGCCAGTCTCTGTTATCTCTCTTCCGTCGGTGTCTAATACTTCCCACTTTCCCTCGCCTCTCTCTTTTCCCTGTTATTCGTCAGCTCTGTTATCCCTCTTTTCCCTCGCCAGTCTCTTTCCCCTGGTTTATCTCGCCTCTCTCTTTCCCTCGCCAGTCTCTGTTACCTCTCTTCCCTCGGTGTCTAATTCTTCCCACTTTCACTCACCTCCTTCTTTTCCATTAACTCTCTTGTCCTTGTTTTCCCTCGCCTGTCTCTTTCCCCCTGCTTTGCCATGACTCTCTCTTTTCCCTCTTTCCCCTCGCCAGTCACTTTTCCTTCCTTTCCCTCGCCAGTCTCTTTTAACCTCTATTCCCTCCGTGCCTAATTTTCCCACTTACACTCCACTCCCTCTTTTCCATGAACTCTCTCGTTCCCCTATTTCCAGTCAACTCTCTCTTTTCCCTCCTCCCCCCTCGCCAGTCTGTTTCCCCTGGTTTATCTCGCCTCTCTCTTTCCCTCGCCAGTCTCTTTTACGTCTCTTCCCTTGGTGTCTAATTCTTCCCACTTGCACTCGCCTCCCTCTTTTCCATTAACTCTCTCTTGTCCTTGTTTTCCCTCGCCTGTCTCTTTTCCCCTGCTTTCCCTCAACCCTCTCTTTTCCAAGTTTTCCCTCGACAGGCACTTTCCCCCCCTTTCCCTCGCCAGTCTCTGTTATCTCTCTTCCCTCGGTGTCTAATACTTCCCAGTTTCACTCGCCTCCCTCTTTTCCATTAACTCTCTTGTCCTTGTTTTTTCTCAACTCTCTCTTTTCCAAGTTTTCCCTCGACTGTCACTTTCCCCCCGTTTCCCTCGCCAGTCTCTGTTATCTCTCTTCCGTCGGTGTCTAATACTTCCCACTTTCCCTCGCCTCTCTCTTTTCCCTCTTATTCGTCAACTCTGTTATCCCTCTTTTCCCTCGCCAGTCTCTTTCCCCTGGTTTCTCTCGCCTCTCTCTGTTCCCTGGCTTTCCTCTTTTCTATGAAATCTCTCTTTTCCCTATTTCCAGTCAGCCCTCTCTTTTCCCTCTTCCCCCCTCGCCAGTCTCTTTCCCCTGGTTTATCTCGCCTCTCTCTTTCCCTCGCCAGTCTCTGTTACCTCTCTTCCCTCGGTGTCTAATTCTTCCCACTTTCACTCACCTCCTTCTTTTCCATTAACTCTCTCTTGTCCTTGTTTTCCCTCGCCTGTCTCTTTCCCCCTGCTTTGCCATGACTCTCTCTTTTCCAACTTTTCCCTCGCCTGTCACCTTTCCCTCCTTTTCCTCGCCAGTCTCTGTTACCTCTCTTCCCTCTAGGTCTAATTTTTCCACTTTCCCTCGCCTCTCTCTTTTCCCTGTTATTCGTCAACTCTGTTATCCCTCTTTTCCCTCGCCAGTCTCTTTCCCCTGGTTTCTCTCGCCTCTCTCTGTTCCCTGGCTTTCCTCTTTTCTATGAAATCTCTCTTTTCCCTATTTCCAATCAACCCTCTCTTTTCCCTCTTCCCCCCTCGCCAGTCTCTTTCCCCTGGTTTATCTCGCCTCTCTCTTTCCCTCGCCAGTCTCTGTTACCTCTCTTCCCTCGGTGTCTAATTCTTCCCACTTTCACTCGCCTCCCTCTTTTCCATTAACTCTCTCTTGTCCTTGTTTTCCCTCGCCTGTCTCTTTCCCTCTGATTTCCCTCAGTCTCTTTCCCCTGCTTTCCCTCAACCCTCTCTTTTCCCTCTTTCCCCTCGACAGTCACTTTTCCCCCCTTTCCCTCGCCAGTCTCTGTTATCTCTCTTCCCTCGGTGTCTAATATTTCCCACTTTCCCTCGCCTCTCTCTTTTCCATGATCTCTCTCTTGTCCTTGTTTTCCCTCGCCTCTCTCTTTTCCCTGTAATTCGTCAACTCTGTTATCCCTCTTTTCCCTCGCCAGTCTCTTTCCCCTGGTTTCTCTCGCCTCTCTCTGTTCCCTGGCTTTCCTCTTTTCTATGAAATCTCTCTTTTCCCTATTTCCAATCAACCCTCTCTTTTCCCTCTTCCCCCCTCGCCAGTCTCTTTCCCCTGGTTTATCTCGCCTCTCTCTTTCCCTCGCCAGTCTCTGTTACCTCTCTTCCCTCGGTGTCTAATTCTTCCCACTTTCACTCACCTCCTTCTTTTCCATTAACTCTCTCTTGTCCTTGTTTTCCCTCGCCTGTCTCTTTCCCCCTGCTTTGCCATGACTCTCTCTTTTCCAACTTTTCCCTCGCCTGTCACCTTTCCCTCCTTTTCCTCGCCAGTCTCTGTTACCTCTCTTCCCTCTAGGTCTAATTTTTCCACTTTCCCTCGCCTCTCTCTTTTCCCTGTTATTCGTCAACTCTGTTATCCCTCTTTTCCCTCGCCAGTCTCTTTCCCCTGGTTTCTCTCGCCTCTCTCTGTTCCCTGGCTTTCCTCTTTTCTATGAAATCTCTCTTTTCCCTATTTCCAATCAACCCTCTCTTTTCCCTCTTCCCCCCTCGGCAGTCTCTTTCCCCTGGTTTATCTCGCCTCTCTCTTTCCCTCGCCAGTCTCTGTTACCTCTCTTCCCTCGGTGTCTAATTCTTCCCACTTTCACTCACCTCCTTCTTTTCCATTAACTCTCTTGTCCTTGTTTTCCCTCGCCTGTCTCTTTCCCCCTGCTTTGCCATGACTCTCTCTTTTCCCTCTTTCCCCTCGCCAGTCACTTTTCCTTCCTTTCCCTCGCCAGTCTCTTTTAACCTCTATTCCCTCCGTGCCTAATTTTCCCACTTACACTCCACTCCCTCTTTTCCATGAACTCTCTCGTTCCCCTATTTCCAGTCAACTCTCTCTTTTCCCTCCTCCCCCCTCGCCAGTCTGTTTCCCCTGGTTTATCTCGCCTCTCTCTTTCCCTCGCCAGTCTCTGTTACCTCTCTTCCCTCGGTGTCTAATTCTTCCCACTTTCACTCGCCTCCCTCTTTCCATTAACTCTCTCTTGTCCTTGTTTTCCCTCGCCTATCTCTTTCCCTCTGATTTCCCTCGTCAGTCTCTTTCCCCTGCTTTCCCTCAACCCTCTCTTTTCCCTCTTTCCCCTCGACAGTCACTTTTCCCCCCTTTCCCTCGCCAGTCTCTGTTATCTCTCTTCCCTCGGTGTCTAATATTTCCCACTTTCCCTCGCCTCTCTCTTTTCCATGAACTCTCTCTTGTCCTTGTTTTCCCTCGCCTCTCTCTTTTCCCTGTAATTCGTCAACTCTGTTATCCCTCTTTTCCCTCGCCAGTCTCTTTCCCCTGGTTTCTCTCGCCTCTCTCTGTTCCCTGGCTTTCCTCTTTTCTATGAAATCTCTCTTTTCCCTATTTCCAATCAACCCTCTCTTTTCCCTCTTCCCCCCTCGCCAGTCTCTTTCCCCTGGTTTATCTCGCCTCTCTCTTTCCCTCGCCAGTCTCTGTTACCTCTCTTCCCTCGGTGTCTAATTCTTCCCACTTTCACTCACCTCCTTCTTTTCCATTAACTCTCTCTTGTCCTTGTTTTCCCTCGCCTGTCTCTTTCCCCCTGCTTTGCCATGACTCTCTCTTTTCCAACTTTTCCCTCGCCTGTCACCTTTCCCTCCTTTTCCTCGCCAGTCTCTGTTACCTCTCTTCCCTCTAGGTCTAATTTTTCCACTTTCCCTCGCCTCTCTCTTTTCCCTGTTATTCGTCAACTCTGTTATCCCTCTTTTCCCTCGCCAGTCTCTTTCCCCTGGTTTCTCTCGCCTCTCTCTGTTCCCTGGCTTTCCTCTTTTCTATGAAATCTCTCTTTTCCCTATTTCCAATCAACCCTCTCTTTTCCCTCTTCCCCCCTCGGCAGTCTCTTTCCCCTGGTTTATCTCGCCTCTCTCTTTCCCTCGCCAGTCTCTGTTACCTCTCTTCCCTCGGTGTCTAATTCTTCCCACTTTCACTCGCCTCCCTCTTTTCCATTAACTCTCTCTTGTCCTTGTTTTCCCTCGCCTATCTCTTTCCCTCTGATTTCCCTCGTCAGTCTCTTTCCCCTGCTTTCCCTCAACCCTCTCTTTTCCCTCTTTCCCCTCGACAGTCACTTTTCCCCCCTTTCCCTCGCCAGTCTCTGTTATCTCTCTTCCCTCGGTGTCTAATTCTTCCCACTTTCACTCACCTCCTTCTTTTCCATTAACTCTCTCTTGTCCTTGTTTTCCCTCGCCTGTCTCTTTCCCCCTGCTTTGCCATGACTCTCTCTTTTCCAACTTTTCCCTCGCCTGTCACCTTTCCCCCCTTTCCCTCGCCAGTCTCTGTTATCTCTCTTCCCTCGGTGTCTAATATTTCCCACTTGCCCTCGCCTCTCTCTTTTCCATGAACTCTCTCTTGTCCTTGTTTTCCCTCGCCTCTCTCTTTTCCCTGTAATTCGTCAACTCTGTTATCCCTCTTTTCCCTCGCCAGTCTCTTTCCCCTGGTTTCTCTCGCCTCTCTCTGTTCCCTGGCTTTCCTCTTTTCTATGAAATCTCTCTTTTCCCTATTTCCAATCAACCCTCTCTTTTCCCTCTTCCCCCCTCGCCAGTCTCTTTCCCCTGGTTTATCTCGCCTCTCTCTTTCCCTCGCCAGTCTCTGTTACCTCTCTTCCCTCGGTGTCTAATTCTTCCCACTTTCACTCACCTCCTTTTTTTCCATTAACTCTCTTGTCCTTGTTTTCCCTCGCCTGTCTCTTTCCCCCTGCTTTGCCATGACTCTCTCTTTTCCAACTTTTCCCTCGCCAGTCACTTTTCCCTCCTTTTCGTCGCCAGTCTCTGTTACCTCTCTTCCCTCGGTGTCTAATTCTTCCCACTTTTACTCACCTCCTTCTTTTCCATTAACTCTCTTGTCCTTGTTTTCCCTCGCCTGTCTCTTTTCCCCTGCTTTGCCATGACTCTCTCTTTTCCAACTTTTCCCTCGCCAGTCACCTTTCCCTCCTTTTCCTCGCCAGTCTCTGTTACCTCTCTTCCCTCGGTGTCTAATTCTTCCCACTTTCACTCACCTCCTTCTTTTCCATTAACTCTCTCTTGTCCTTGTTTTCCCTCGCCTGTCTCTTTCCCCCTGCTTTGCCATGACTCTCTCTTTTCCAACTTTTCCCTCGCCTGTCACCTTTCCCTCCTTTTCCTCGCCAGTCTCTGTTACCTCTCTTCCCTCTAGGTCTAATTTTTCCACTTTCCCTCGCCTCTCTCTTTTCCCTGTTATTCGTCAACTCTGTTATCCCTCTTTTCCCTCGCCAGTCTCTTTCCCCTGGTTTCTCTCGCCTCTCTCTGTTCCCTGGCTTTCCTCTTTTCTATGAAATCTCTCTTTTCCCTATTTCCAGTCAGCCCTCTCTTTTCCCTCTTCCCCCCTCGCCAGTCTCTTTCCCCTGGTTTATCTCGCCTCTCTCTTTCCCTCGCCAGTCTCTGTTACCTCTCTTCCCTCGGTGTCTAATTCTTCCCACTTTCACTCACCTCCTTCTTTTCCATTAACTCTCTCTTGTCCTTGTTTTCCCTCGCCTGTCTCTTTCCCCCTGCTTTGCCATGACTCTCTCTTTTCCAACTTTTCCCTCGCCTGTCACCTTTCCCTCCTTTTCCTCGCCAGTCTCTGTTACCTCTCTTCCCTCTAGGTCTAATTTTTCCACTTTCCCTCGCCTCTCTCTTTTCCCTGTTATTCGTCAACTCTGTTATCCCTCTTTTCCCTCGCCAGTCTCTTTCCCCTGGTTTCTCTCGCCTCTCTCTGTTCCCTGGCTTTCCTCTTTTCTATGAAATCTCTCTTTTCCCTATTTCCAATCAACCCTCTCTTTTCCCTCTTCCCCCCTCGGCAGTCTCTTTCCCCTGGTTTATCTCGCCTCTCTCTTTCCCTCGCCAGTCTCTGTTACCTCTCTTCCCTCGGTGTCTAATTCTTCCCACTTTCACTCGCCTCCCTCTTTTCCATTAACTCTCTCTTGTCCTTGTTTTCCCTCGCCTGTCTCTTTCCCCCTGCTTTGCCATGACTCTCTCTTTTCCAACTTTTCCCTCGCCAGTCACTTTTCCCTCCTTTTCCTCGCCAGTCTCTGTTACCTCTCTTCCCTCGGTGTCTAATTCTTCCCACTTTTACTCACCTCCTTCTTTTCCATTAACTCTCTTGTCCTTGTTTTCCCTCGCCTGTCTCTTTTCCCCTGCTTTGCCATGACTCTCTCTTTTCCAACTTTTCCCTCGCCAGTCACCTTTCCCTCCTTTTCCTCGCCAGTCTCTGTTACCTCTCTTCCCTCGGTGTCTAATTCTTCCCACTTTCACTCACCTCCTTCTTTTCCATTAACTCTCTCTTGTCCTTGTTTTCCCTCGCCTGTCTCTTTCCCCCTGCTTTGCCATGACTCTCTCTTTTCCAACTTTTCCCTCGCCTGTCACCTTTCCCTCCTTTTCCTCGCCAGTCTCTGTTACCTCTCTTCCCTCTAGGTCTAATTTTTCCACTTTCCCTCGCCTCTCTCTTTTCCCTGTTATTCGTCAACTCTGTTATCCCTCTTTTCCCTCGCCAGTCTCTTTCCCCTGGTTTCTCTCGCCTCTCTCTGTTCCCTGGCTTTCCTCTTTTCTATGAAATCTCTCTTTTCCCTATTTCCAGTCAGCCCTCTCTTTTCCCTCTTCCCCCCTCGCCAGTCTCTTTCCCCTGGTTTATCTCGCCTCTCTCTTTCCCTCGCCAGTCTCTGTTACCTCTCTTCCCTCGGTGTCTAATTCTTCCCACTTTCACTCACCTCCTTCTTTTCCATTAACTCTCTCTTGTCCTTGTTTTCCCTCGCCTGTCTCTTTCCCCCTGCTTTGCCATGACTCTCTCTTTTCCAACTTTTCCCTCGCCTGTCACCTTTCCCTCCTTTTCCTCGCCAGTCTCTGTTACCTCTCTTCCCTCTAGGTCTAATTTTTCCACTTTCCCTCGCCTCTCTCTTTTCCCTGTTATTCGTCAACTCTGTTATCCCTCTTTTCCCTCGCCAGTCTCTTTCCCCTGGTTTCTCTCGCCTCTCTCTGTTCCCTGGCTTTCCTCTTTTCTATGAAATCTCTCTTTTCCCTATTTCCAATCAACCCTCTCTTTTCCCTCTTCCCCCCTCGGCAGTCTCTTTCCCCTGGTTTATCTCGCCTCTCTCTTTCCCTCGCCAGTCTCTGTTACCTCTCTTCCCTCGGTGTCTAATTCTTCCCACTTTCACTCGCCTCCCTCTTTTCCATTAACTCTCTCTTGTCCTTGTTTTCCCTCGCCTGTCTCTTTCCCCCTGCTTTGCCATGACTCTCTCTTTTCCAACTTTTCCCTCGCCAGTCACTTTTCCCTCCTTTTCCTCGCCAGTCTCTGTTACCTCTCTTCCCTCGGTGTCTAATTCTTCCCACTTTTACTCACCTCCTTCTTTTCCATTAACTCTCTTGTCCTTGTTTTCCCTCGCCTGTCTCTTTTCCCCTGCTTTGCCATGACTCTCTCTTTTCCAACTTTTCCCTCGCCAGTCACCTTTCCCTCCTTTTCCTCGCCAGTCTCTGTTACCTCTCTTCCCTCGGTGTCTAATTCTTCCCACTTTCACTCACCTCCTTCTTTTCCATTAACTCTCTCTTGTCCTTGTTTTCCCTCGCCTGTCTCTTTCCCCCTGCTTTGCCATGACTCTCTCTTTTCCAACTTTTCCCTCGCCTGTCACCTTTCCCTCCTTTTCCTCGCCAGTCTCTGTTACCTCTCTTCCCTCTAGGTCTAATTTTTCCACTTTCCCTCGCCTCTCTCTTTTCCCTGTAATTCGTCAACTCTGTTATCCCTCTTTTCCCTCGCCAGTCTCTTTCCCCTGGTTTCTCTCGCCTCTCTCTGTTCCCTGGCTTTCCTCTTTTCTATGAAATCTCTCTTTTCCCTATTTCCAGTCAGCCCTCTCTTTTCCCTCTTCCCCCCTCGCCAGTCTCTTTCCCCTGGTTTATCTCGCCTCTCTCTTTCCCTCGCCAGTCTCTGTTACCTCTCTTCCCTCGGTGTCTAATTCTTCCCACTTTCACTCACCTCCTTCTTTTCCATTAACTCTCTTGTCCTTGTTTTCCCTCGCCTGTCTCTTTCCCCCTGCTTTGCCATGACTCTCTCTTTTCCCTCTTTCCCCTCGACAGTCACTTTTCCCCCCTTTCCCTCGCCAGTCTCTGTTATCTCTCTTCCCTCGGTGTCTAATACTTCCCACTTGCCCTCGCCTCTCTCTTTTCCATGAACTCTCTCTTGTCCTTGTTTTCCCTCGCCTCTCTCTTTTCCCTGTAATTCGTCAACTCTGTTATCCCTCTTTTCCCTCGCCAGTCTCTTTCCCCTGGTTTCTCTCGCCTCTCTCTGTTCCCTGGCTTTCCTCTTTTCTATGAAATCTCTCTTTTCCCTATTTCCAATCAACCCTCTCTTTTCCCTCTTCCCCCCTCGCCAGTCTCTTTCCCCTGGTTTATCTCGCCTCTCTCTTTCCCTCGCCAGTCTCTGTTACCTCTCTTCCCTCGGTGTCTAATTCTTCCCACTTTCACTCACCTCCTTCTTTTCCATTAACTCTCTCTTGTCCTTGTTTTCCCTCGCCTGTCTCTTTCCCCCTGCTTTGCCATGACTCTCTCTTTTCCAACTTTTCCCTCGCCTGTCACCTTTCCCTCCTTTTCCTCGCCAGTCTCTGTTACCTCTCTTCCCTCGGTGTCTAATTCTTCCCACTTTCACCCGACTCCCTCTTTCCCCTCTCATTCCTCAATTCTCTGTTGTCCCTCGTTGCCCTCCCCTCTCTCTCTTACCTCTCTTCCCTCTAGGTCTAATTTTTCCACTTTCCCTCGCCTCTCTCTTTTCCCTGTTATTCGTCAACTCTGTTATCCCTCTTTTCCCTCGCCAGTCTCTTTCCCCTGGTTTCTCTCGCCTCTCTCTGTTCCCTGGCTTTCCTCTTTTCTATGAAATCTCTCTTTTCCCTATTTCCAATCAACCCTCTCTTTTCCCTCTTCCCCCCTCGCCAGTCTCTTTCCCCTGGTTTATCTCGCCTCTCTCTTTCCCTCGCCAGTCTCTGTTACCTCTCTTCCCTCGGTGTCTAATTCTTCCCACTTTCACTCACCTCCTTCTTTTCCATTAACTCTCTCTTGTCCTTGTTTTCCCTCGCCTGTCTCTTTCCCCCTGCTTTGCCATGACTCTCTCTTTTCCAACTTTTCCCTCGCCTGTCACCTTTCCCTCCTTTTCCTCGCCAGTCTCTGTTACCTCTCTTCCCTCTAGGTCTAATTTTTCCACTTTCCCTCGCCTCTCTCTTTTCCCTGTTATTCGTCAACTCTGTTATCCCTCTTTTCCCTCGCCAGTCTCTTTCCCCTGGTTTCTCTCGCCTCTCTCTGTTCCCTGGCTTTCCTCTTTTCTATGAAATCTCTCTTTTCCCTATTTCCAATCAACCCTCTCTTTTCCCTCTTCCCCCCTCGCCAGTCTCTTTCCCCTGGTTTATCTCGCCTCTCTCTTTCCCTCGCCAGTCTCTGTTACCTCTCTTCTCTCGGTGTCTAATTCTTCCCACTTTCACTCACCTCCTTCTTTTCCATTAACTCTCTTGTCCTTGTTTTCCCTCGCCTGTCTCTTTCCCCCTGCTTTGCCATGACTCTCTCTTTTCCCTCTTTCCCCTCGCCAGTCACTTTTCCTTCCTTTCCCTCGCCAGTCTCTTTTAACCTCTATTCCCTCCGTGCCTAATTTTCCCACTTACACTCCACTCCCTCTTTTCCATGAACTCTCTCGTTCCCCTATTTCCAGTCAACTCTCTCTTTTCCCTCCTCCCCCCTCGCCAGTCTGTTTCCCCTGGTTTATCTCGCCTCTCTCTTTCCCTCGCCAGTCTCTTTTACGTCTCTTCCCTTGGTGTCTAATTCTTCCCGCTTTCACTCGCCTCCCTCTTTTCCATTAACTCTCTCTTGTCCTTGTTTTCCCTCGCCTGTCTCTTTCCCTCTGCTTTCCCTCCATAGTCTCTTTCCCCTGCTTTCCCTCAACCCTCTCTTTTCCCTCTTTCCCCTCGACAGTCACTTTTCCCCCCTTTCCCTCGCCAGTCTCTGTTATCTCTCTTCCCTCGGTGTCTAATACTTCCCACTTGCCCTCGCCTCTCTCTTTTCCATGAACTCTCTCTTGTCCTTGTTTTCCCTCGCCTCTCTCTTTTCCCTGTAATTCGTCAACTCTGTTATCCCTCTTTTCCCTCGCCAGTCTCTTTCCCCTGGTTTCTCTCGCCTCTCTCTGTTCCCTGGCTTTCCTCTTTTCTATGAAATCTCTCTTTTCCCTATTTCCAATCAACCCTCTCTTTTCCCTCTTCCCCCCTCGCCAGTCTCTTTCCCCTGGTTTATCTCGCCTCTCTCTTTCCCTCGCCAGTCTCTTTTACGTCTCTTCCCTTAGTGTCTAATTCTTCCCGCTTTCACTCGCCTCCCTCTTTTCCATTAACTCTCTCTTGTCCTTGTTTTCCCTCGCCTGTCTCTTTCCCTCTGATTTCCCTCGTCAGTCTCTTTCCCCTGCTTTCCCTCAACCCTCTCTTTTCCCTCTTTCCCCTCGACAGTCACTTTTCCCCCCTTTCCCTCGCCAGTCTCTGTTATCTCTCTTCCCTCGGTGTCTAATACTTCCCACTTGCCCTCGCCTCTCTCTTTTCCATGAACTCTCTCTTGTCCTTGTTTTCCCTCGCCTCTCTCTTTTCCCTGTAATTCGTCAACTCTGTTATCCCTCTTTTCCCTCGCCAGTCTCTTTCCCCTGGTTTCTCTCGCCTCTCTCTGTTCCCTGGCTTTCCTCTTTTCTATGAAATCTCTCTTTTCCCTATTTCCAGTCAGCCCTCTCTTTTCCCTCTTCCCCCCTCGCCAGTCTCTTTCCCCTGGTTTATCTCGCCTCTCTCTTTCCCTCGCCAGTCTCTGTTACCTCTCTTCCCTCGGTGTCTAATACTTCCCACTTTCCCTCGCCCCTCTCTTTTCCATGAACTCTCTCTTGTCCTTGTTTTCCCTCGCCTGTCTCTTTCCCCCTGCTTTGCCATGACTCTCTCTTTTCCAACTTTTCCCTCGCCAGTCACCTTTCCCTCCTTTTCCTCGCCAGTCTCTGTTACCTCTCTTCCCTCGGTCTCTAATACTTCCCAGTTTCACTCGCCTCCCTCTTTTCCAATAACACTCTTGTCCTTGTGTTTTCTCAACTCTCTCTTTTCCAAGTTTTCCCTCGACTGTCACTTCTCCCCCGTTTCCCTCGCCAGTCTCTGTTATCTCTCTTCCGTCGGTGTCTAATACTTCCCACTTTCCCTCGCCTCTCTCTTTTCCCTGTTATTCGTCAGCTCTGTTATCCCTCTTTTCCCTCGCCAGTCTCTTTCCCCTGGTTTATCTCGCCTCTCTCTTTCCCTCGCCAGTCTCTGTTACCTCTCTTCCCTCGGTGTCTAATTCTTCCCACTTTCACCCGACTCCCTCTTTCCCCTCTCATTCCTCAATTCTCTGTTGTCCCTCGTTGCCCTCCCCTCTCTCTTTTACCTCTCTTCCCTCTAGGTCTAATTTTTCCACATTCACTCGCCTCTCTCTTTTCCCTGTTATTCGTCAACTCTGTTATCCCTCTTTTCCCTCGCCAGTCTCTTTCCCCTGGTTTCTCTCGCCTCTCTCTGTTCCCTGGCTTTCCTCTTTTCTATGAAATCTCTCTTTTCCCTATTTCCAATCAACCCTCTCTTTTCCCTCTTCCCCCCTCGGCAGTCTCTTTCCCCTGGTTTATCTCGCCTCTCTCTTTCCCTCGCCAGTCTCTGTTACCTCTCTTCCCTCGGTGTCTAATTCTTCCCACTTTCACTCGCCTCCCTCTTTTCCATTAACTCTCTCTTGTCCTTGTTTTCCCTCGCCTGTCTCTTTCCCTCTGATTTCCCTCGTCAGTCTCTTTCCCCTGCTTTCCCTCAACCCTCTCTTTTCCCTCTTTCCCCTCGACAGTCACTTTTCCCCCCTTTCCCTCGCCAGTCTCTGTTATCTCTCTTCCCTCGGTGTCTAATATTTCCCACTTTCCCTCGCCTCTCTCTTTTCCATGAACTCTCTCTTGTCCTTGTTTTCCCTCGCCTCTCTCTTTTCCCTGTAATTCGTCAACTCTGTTATCCCTCTTTTCCCTCGCCAGTCTCTTTCCCCTGGTTTCTCTCGCCTCTCTCTGTTCCCTGGCTTTCCTCTTTTCTATGAAATATCTCTTTTCCCTATTTCCAGTCAGCCCTCTCTATTCCCTCTTCCCCCCTCGCCAGTCTCTTTCCCCTGGTTTATCTCGCCTCTCTCTTTCCCTCGCCAGTCTCTGTTACCTCTCTTCCCTCGGTGTCTAATACTTCCCACTTTCCCTCGCCCCTCTCTTTTCCATGAACTCTCTCTTGTCCTTGTTTTCCCTCGCCTGTCTCTTTCCCCCTGCTTTGCCATGACTCTCTCTTTTCCAACTTTTCCCTCGCCAGTCACCTTTCCCTCCTTTTCCTCGCCAGTCTCTGTTACCTCTCTTCCCTCGGTCTCTAATACTTCCCAGTTTCACTCGCCTCCCTCTTTTCCAATAACACTCTTGTCCTTGTGTTTTCTCAACTCTCTCTTTTCCAAGTTTTCCCTCGACTGTCACTTCTCCCCCGTTTCCCTCGCCAGTCTCTGTTATCTCTCTTCCGTCGGTGTCTAATACTTCCCACTTTCCCTCGCCTCTCTCTTTTCCCTGTTATTCGTCAGCTCTGTTATCCCTCTTTTCCCTCGCCAGTCTCTTTCCCCTGGTTTATCTCGCCTCTCTCTTTCCCTCGCCAGTCTCTGTTACCTCTCTTCCCTCGGTGTCTAATTCTTCCCACTTTCACCCGACTCCCTCTTTCCCCTCTCATTCCTCAATTCTCTGTTGTCCCTCGTTGCCCTCCCCTCTCTCTTTTACCTCTCTTCCCTCTAGGTCTAATTTTTCCACATTCACTCGCCTCTCTCTTTTCCCTGTAATTCGTCAACTCTGTTATCCCTCTTTTCCCTCGCCAGTCTCTTTCCCCTGGTTTCTCTCGCCTCTCTCTGTTCCCTGGCTTTCCTCTTTTCTATGAAATCTCTCTTTTCCCTTTTTCCAATCAACCCTCTCTTTTCCCTCTTCCCCCCTCGCCAGTCTCTTTCCCCTGGTTTATCTCGCCTCTCTCTTTCCCTCGCCAGTCTCTGTTACCTCTCTTCCCTCGGTGTCTAATTCTTCCCACTTTCACTCGCCTCCCTCTTTTCCATTAACTCTCTCTTGTCCTTGTTTTCCCTCGCCTATCTCTTTCCCTCTGATTTCCCTCGTAAGTCTCTTTCCCCTGCTTTCCCTCAACCCTCTCTTTTCCCTCTTTCCCCTCGACAGTCACTTTTCCCCCCTTTCCCTCGCCAGTCTCTGTTATCTCTCTTCCCTCGGTGTCTAATACTTCCCACTTGCCCTCGCCTCTCTCTTTTCCATGAACTCTCTCTTGTCCTTGTTTTCCCTCGCCTGTCTCTTTCCCCCTGCTTTGCCATGACTCTCTCTTTTCCAACTTTTCCCTCGCCTGTCACCTTTCCCCCCTTTTCCTCGCCAGTCTCTGTTACCTCTCTTCCCTCGGTGTCTAATATTTCCACTTTCCCTCGCCTCTCTCTTTTCCCTGTTATTCGTCAACTCTGTTATCCCTCTTTTCCCTCGCCAGTCTCTTTCCCCTGGTTTCTCTCGCCTCTCTCTGTTCCCTGGCTTTCCTCTTTTCTATGAAATCTCTCTTTTCCCTATTTCCAATCAACCCTCTCTTTTCCCTCTTCCCCCCTCGGCAGTCTCTTTCCCCTGGTTTATCTCGCCTCTCTCTTTCCCTCGCCAGTCTCTGTTACCTCTCTTCCCTCGGTGTCTAATTCTTCCCACTTTCACTCGCCTCCCTCTTTTCCATTAACTCTCTCTTGTCCTTGTTTTCCCTCGCCTGTCTCTTTCCCTCTGATTTCCCTCGTCAGTCTCTTTCCCCTGCTTTCCCTCAACCCTCTCTTTTCCCTCTTTCCCCTCGACAGTCACTTTTCCCCCCTTTCCCTCGCCAGTCTCTGTTATCTCTCTTCCCTCGGTGTCTAATATTTCCCACTTGCCCTCGCCTCTCTCTTTTCCATGAACTCTCTCTTGTCCTTGTTTTCCCTCGCCTCTCTCTTTTCCCTGTAATTCGTCAACTCTGTTATCCCTCTTTTCCCTCGCCAGTCTCTTTCCCCTGGTTTCTCTCGCCTCTCTCTGTTCCCTGGCTTTCCTCTTTTCTATGAAATCTCTCTTTTCCCTATTTCCAATCAACCCTCTCTTTTCCCTCTTCCCCCCTCGCCAGTCTG
Organism: Harpia harpyja; assembly: GCF_026419915.1. NCBI lineage: Eukaryota > Metazoa > Chordata > Aves > Accipitriformes > Accipitridae > Harpia > Harpia harpyja. The sequence continues at coordinate 24,963,743 of NC_068968.1, read as the reverse complement.
TTTCCCCTGGTTTATCTCGCCTCTCTCTTTCCCTCGCCAGTCTCTTTTACGTCTCTTCCCTTGGTGTCTAATTCTTCCCACTTTCACTCGCCTCCCTCTTTTCCATTAACTCTCTCTTGTCCTTGTTTTCCCTCGCCTGTCTCTTTCCCTCTGCTTTCCCTCCATAGTCTCTTTCCCCTGCTTTCCCTCAACCCTCTCTTTTCCCTCTTCCCCCCTCGCCAGTCTCTTTCCCCTGGTTTATCTCGCCTCTCTCTTTCCCTCGCCAGTCTCTGTTACCTCTCTTCCCTCGGTGTCTAATACTTCCCACTTTCCCTCGCCTCTCTCTTTTCCATGAACTCTCTCTTGTCCTTGTTTTCCCTCGCCTCTCTCTTTTCCCTGTAATTCGTCAACTCTGTTATCCCTCTTTTCCCTCGCCAGTCTCTTTCCCCTGGTTTATCTCGCCTCTCTCTTTCCCTCGCCAGTCTCTTTTACGTCTCTTCCCTTGGTGTCTAATTCTTCCCACTTTCACTCGCCTCCCTCTTTTCCATTAACTCTCTCTTGTCCTTGTTTTCCCTCGCCTGTCTCTTTCCCTCTGCTTTCCCTCCATAGTCTCTTTCCCCTGCTTTCCCTCAACCCTCTCTTTTCCCTCTTCCCCCCTCGCCAGTCTGTTTCCCCTGGTTTATCTCGCCTCTCTCTTTCCCTCGCCAGTCTCTTTTACGTCTCTTCCCTTGGTGTCTAATTCTTCCCACTTGCACTCGCCTCCCTCTTTTCCATTAACTCTCTCTTGTCCTTGTTTTCCCTCGCCTGTCTCTTTCCCTCTGCTTTCCCTCCATAGTCTCTTTCCCCTGCTTTCCCTCAACCCTCTCTTTTCCCTCTTCCCCCCTCGCCAGTCTCTTTCCCCTGGTTTATCTCGCCTCTCTCTTTCCCTCGCCAGTCTCTGTTACCTCTCTTCCCTCGGTGTCTAATACTTCCCACTTTCCCTCGCCCCTCTCTTTTCCATGAACTCTCTCTTGTCCTTGTTTTCCCTCGCCTGTCTCTTTCCCCCTGCTTTGCCATGACTCTCTCTTTTCCAACTTTTCCCTCGCCAGTCACCTTTCCCTCCTTTTCCTCGCCAGTCTCTGTTACCTCTCTTCCCTCGGTCTCTAATACTTCCCAGTTTCACTCGCCTCCCTCTTTTCCAATAACACTCTTGTCCTTGTGTTTTCTCAACTCTCTCTTTTCCAAGTTTTCCCTCGACTGACACTTCTCCCCCGTTTCCCTCGCCAGTCTCTGTTATCTCTCTTCCGTCGGTGTCTAATACTTCCCACTTTCCCTCGCCTCTCTCTTTTCCCTGTTATTCGTCAGCGCTGTTATCACTCTTTTCCCTCGCCAGTCTCTTTCCCCTGGTTTATCTCGCCTCTCTCTTTCCCTCGCCAGTCTCTGTTACCTCTCTTCCCTCGGTGTCTAATTCTTCCCACTTTCACTCACCTCCTTCTTTTCCATTAACTCTCTTGTCCTTGTTTTCCCTCGCCTGTCTCTTTCCCCCTGCTTTGCCATGACTCTCTCTTTTCCAACTTTTCCCTCGCCTGTCACCTTTCCCTCCTTTTCCTCGCCAGTCTCTGTTACCTCTCTTCCCTCTAGGTCTAATTTTTCCACTTTCCCTCGCCTCCCTCTTTTCCATTAACTCTCTCTTGTCCTTGTTTTCCCTCGACTGTCTCTTTCCCTCTGCTTTCCCTCCATAGTCTCTTTCCCCTTCTTTCCCTCAACCCTCTCTTTTCCCTCTTCCCCCCTCGCCAGTCTCTTTCCCCTGGTTTATCTCGCCTCTCTCTTTCCCTCGCCAGTCTCTGTTACCTCTCTTCCCTCGGTGTCTAATTCTTCCCACTTTCACCCGACTCCCTCTTTCCCCTCTCATTCCTCAATTCTCTGTTGTCCCTCGTTGCCCTCCCCTCTCTCTTTTACCTCTCTTCCCTCTAGGTCTAATTTTTCCACATTCACTCGCCTCTCTCTTTTCCCTGTTATTCGTCAACTCTATTATCCCTCTTTTCCCTCGCCAGTCTCTTTCCCCTGGTTTCTCTCGCCTCTCTCTGTTCCCTGGCTTTCCTCTTTTCTATGAAATCTCTCTTTTCCCTATTTCCAATCAACCCTCTCTTTTCCCTCTTCCCCCCTCGGCAGTCTCTTTCCCCTGGTTTATCTCGCCTCTCTCTTTCCCTCGCCAGTCTCTGTTACCTCTCTTCCCTCGGTGTCTAATTCTTCCCACTTTCACTCGCCTCCCTCTTTTCCATTAACTCTCTCTTGTCCTTGTTTTCCCTCGCCTATCTCTTTCCCTCTGATTTCCCTCGTCAGTCTCTTTCCCCTGCTTTCCCTCAACCCTCTCTTTTCCCTCTTTCCCCTCGACAGTCACTTTTCCCCCCTTTCCCTCGCCAGTCTCTGTTATCTCTCTTCCCTCGGTGTCTAATTCTTCCCACTTTCACTCACCTCCTTCTTTTCCATTAACTCTCTTGTCCTTGTTTTCCCTCGCCTGTCTCTTTTCCCTGTTATTCGTCAGCTCTGTTATCCCTCTTTTCCCTCGCCAGTCTCTTTCCCCTGGTTTATCTCGCCTCTCTCTTTCCCTCGCCAGTCTCTGTTACCTCTCTTCCCTCGGTGTCTAATTCTTCCCACTTTCACCCGACTCCCTCTTTCCCCTCTCATTCCTCAATTCTCTGTTGTCCCTCGTTGCCCTCCCCTCTCTCTTTTACCTCTCTTCCCTCTAGGTCTAATTTTTCCACATTCACTCGCCTCTCTCTTTTCCCTGTTATTCGTCAACTCTATTATCCCTCTTTTCCCTCGCCAGTCTCTTTCCCCTGGTTTCTCTCGCCTCTCTCTGTTCCCTGGCTTTCCTCTTTTCTATGAAATCTCTCTTTTCCCTATTTCCAATCAACCCTCTCTTTTCCCTCTTCCCCCCTCGGCAGTCTCTTTCCCCTGGTTTATCTCGCCTCTCTCTTTCCCTCGCCAGTCTCTGTTACCTCTCTTCCCTCGGTGTCTAATTCTTCCCACTTTCACTCGCCTCCCACTTTTCCATTAACTCTCTCTTGTCCTTGTTTTCCCTCGCCTATCTCTTTCCCTCTGATTTCCCTCGTCAGTCTCTTTCCCCTGCTTTCCCTCAACCCTCTCTTTTCCCTCTTTCCCCTCGACAGTCACTTTTCCCCCCTTTCCCTCGCCAGTCTCTGTTATCTCTCTTCCCTCGGTGTCTAATACTTCCCACTTGCCCTCGCCTCTCTCTTTTCCATGAACTCTCTCTTGTCCTTGTTTTCCCTCGCCTCTCTCTTTTCCCTGTAATTCGTCAACTCTGTCATCCCTCTTTTCCCTCGCCAGTCTCTTTCCCCTGGTTTATCTCGCCTCTCTCTTTCCCTCGCAGGTCTCTTTTACGTCTCTTCCCTTGGTGTCTAATTCTTCCCACTTTCACTCGCCTCCCTCTTTTCCATTAACTCTCTCTTGTCCTTGTTTTCCCTCGCCTGTCTCTTTCCCTCTGCTTTCCCTCCATAGTCTCTTTCCCCTGCTTTCCCTCAACCCTCTCTTTTCCCTCTTCCCCCCTCGCCAGTCTCTTTCCCCTGGTTTATCTCGCCTCTCTCTTTCCCTCGCCAGTCTCTTTTACGTCTCTTCCCTTGGTGTCTAATTCTTCCCACTTGCACTCGCCTCCCTCTTTTCCATTAACTCTCTCTTGTCCTTGTTTTCCCTCGCCTGTCTCTTTCCCTCTGCTTTCCCTCCATAGTCTCTTTCCCCTGCTTTCCCTCAACCCTCTCTTTTCCCTCTTCCCCCCTCGCCAGTCTCTTTCCCCTGGTTTATCTCGCCTCTCTCTTTCCCTCGCCAGTCTCTGTTACCTCTCTTCCCTCGGTGTCTAATACTTCCCACTTTCCCTCGCCCCTCTCTTTTCCATGAACTCTCTCTTGTCCTTGTTTTCCCTCGCCTGTCTCTTTCCCCCTGCTTTGCCATGACTCTCTCTTTTCCAACTTTTCCCTCGCCAGTCACCTTTCCCTCCTTTTCCTCGCCAGTCTCTGTTACCTCTCTTCCCTCGGTCTCTAATACTTCCCAGTTTCACTCGCCTCCCTCTTTTCCAATAACACTCTTGTCCTTGCGTTTTCTCAACTCTCTCTTTTCCAAGTTTTCCCTCGACTGACACTTCTCCCCCGTTTCCCTCGCCAGTCTCTGTTATCTCTCTTCCGTCGGTGTCTAATACTTCCCACTTTCCCTCGCCTCTCTCTTTTCCCTGTTATTCGTCAGCTCTGTTATCCCTCTTTTCCCTCGCCAGTCTCTTTCCCCTGGTTTATCTCGCCTCTCTCTTTCCCTCGCCAGTCTCTGTTACCTCTCTTCCCTCGGTGTCTAATTCTTCCCACTTTCACCCGACTCCCTCTTTCCCCTCTCATTCCTCAATTCTCTGTTGTCCCTCGTTGCCCTCCCCTCTCTCTTTTACCTCTCTTCCCTCTAGGTCTAATTTTTCCACATTCACTCGCCTCTCTCTTTTCCCTGTTATTCGTCAACTCTGTTATCCCTCTTTTCCCTCGCCAGTCTCTTTCCCCTGGTTTCTCTCGCCTCTCTCTGTTCCCTGGCTTTCCTCTTTTCTATGAAATCTCTCTTTTCCCTATTTCCAATCAACCCTCTCTTTTCCCTCTTCCCCCCTCGGCAGTCTCTTTCCCCTGGTTTATCTCGCCTCTCTCTTTCCCTCGCCAGTCTCTGTTACCTCTCTTCCCTCGGTGTCTAATTCTTCCCACTTTCACCCGACTCCCTCTTTCCCCTCTCATTCCTCAATTCTCTGTTGTCCCTCGTTGCCCTCCCCTCTCTCTTTTACCTCTCTTCCCTCTAGGTCTAATTTTTCCACATTCACTCGCCTCTCTCTTTTCCCTGTTATTCGTCAACTCTATTATCCCTCTTTTCCCTCGCCAGTCTCTTTCCCCTGGTTTCTCTCGCCTCTCTCTGTTCCCTGGCTTTCCTCTTTTCTATGAAATCTCTCTTTTCCCTATTTCCAATCAACCCTCTCTTTTCCCTCTTCCCCCCTCGGCAGTCTCTTTCCCCTGGTTTCTCTCGCCTCTCTCTTTCCCTCGCCAGTCTCTGTTACCTCTCTTCCCTCGGTGTCTAATTCTTCCCACTTTCACTCGCCTCCCTCTTTTCCATTAACTCTCTCTTGTCCTTGTTTTCCCTCGCCTATCTCTTTCCCTCTGATTTCCCTCGTCAGTCTCTTTCCCCTGCTTTCCCTCAACCCTCTCTTTTCCCTCTTTCCCCTCGACAGTCACTTTTCCCCCCTTTCCCTCGCCAGTCTCTGTTATCTCTCTTCCCTCGGTGTCTAATTCTTCCCACTTTCACTCACCTCCTTCTTTTCCATTAACTCTCTTGTCCTTGTTTTCCCTCGCCTGTCTCTTTTCCCTGTTATTCGTCAGCTCTGTTATCCCTCTTTTCCCTCGCCAGTCTCTTTCCCCTGGTTTATCTCGCCTCTCTCTTTCCCTCGCCAGTCTCTGTTACCTCTCTTCCCTCGGTGTCTAATTCTTCCCACTTTCACCCGACTCCCTCTTTCCCCTCTCATTCCTCAATTCTCTGTTGTCCCTCGTTGCCCTCCCCTCTCTCTTTTACCTCTCTTCCCTCTAGGTCTAATTTTTCCACATTCACTCGCCTCTCTCTTTTCCCTGTTATTCGTCAACTCTGTTATCCCTCTTTTCCCTCGCCAGTCTCTTTCCCCTGGTTTCTCTCGCCTCTCTCTGTTCCCTGGCTTTCCTCTTTTCTATGAAATCTCTCTTTTCCCTATTTCCAATCAACCCTCTCTTTTCCCTCTTCCCCCCTCGGCAGTCTCTTTCCCCTGGTTTATCTCGCCTCTCTCTTTCCCTCGCCAGTCTCTGTTACCTCTCTTCCCTCGGTGTCTAATTCTTCCCACTTTCACTCGCCTCCCACTTTTCCATTAACTCTCTCTTGTCCTTGTTTTCCCTCGCCTATCTCTTTCCCTCTGATTTCCCTCGTCAGTCTCTTTCCCCTGCTTTCCCTCAACCCTCTCTTTTCCCTCTTTCCCCTCGACAGTCACTTTTCCCCCCTTTCCCTCGCCAGTCTCTGTTATCTCTCTTCCCTCGGTGTCTAATACTTCCCACTTGCCCTCGCCTCTCTCTTTTCCATGAACTCTCTCTTGTCCTTGTTTTCCCTCGCCTCTCTCTTTTCCCTGTAATTCGTCAACTCTGTCATCCCTCTTTTCCCTCGCCAGTCTCTTTCCCCTGGTTTATCTCGCCTCTCTCTTTCCCTCGCAGGTCTCTTTTACGTCTCTTCCCTTGGTGTCTAATTCTTCCCACTTTCACTCGCCTCCCTCTTTTCCATTAACTCTCTCTTGTCCTTGTTTTCCCTCGCCTGTCTCTTTCCCTCTGCTTTCCCTCCATAGTCTCTTTCCCCTGCTTTCCCTCAACCCTCTCTTTTCCCTCTTCCCCCCTCGCCAGTCTCTTTCCCCTGGTTTATCTCGCCTCTCTCTTTCCCTCGCCAGTCTCTTTTACGTCTCTTCCCTTGGTGTCTAATTCTTCCCACTTGCACTCGCCTCCCTCTTTTCCATTAACTCTCTCTTGTCCTTGTTTTCCCTCGCCTGTCTCTTTCCCTCTGCTTTCCCTCCATAGTCTCTTTCCCCTGCTTTCCCTCAACCCTCTCTTTTCCCTCTTCCCCCCTCGCCAGTCTCTTTCCCCTGGTTTATCTCGCCTCTCTCTTTCCCTCGCCAGTCTCTGTTACCTCTCTTCCCTCGGTGTCTAATACTTCCCACTTTCCCTCGCCCCTCTCTTTTCCATGAACTCTCTCTTGTCCTTGTTTTCCCTCGCCTGTCTCTTTCCCCCTGCTTTGCCATGACTCTCTCTTTTCCAACTTTTCCCTCGCCAGTCACCTTTCCCTCCTTTTCCTCGCCAGTCTCTGTTACCTCTCTTCCCTCGGTCTCTAATACTTCCCAGTTTCACTCGCCTCCCTCTTTTCCAATAACACTCTTGTCCTTGTGTTTTCTCAACTCTCTCTTTTCCAAGTTTTCCCTCGACTGTCACTTCTCCCCCGTTTCCCTCGCCAGTCTCTGTTATCTCTCTTCCGTCGGTGTCTAATACTTCCCACTTTCCCTCGCCTCTCTCTTTTCCCTGTTATTCGTCAGCTCTGTTATCCCTCTTTTCCCTCGCCAGTCTCTTTCCCCTGGTTTATCTCGCCTCTCTCTTTCCCTCGCCAGTCTCTGTTACCTCTCTTCCCTCGGTGTCTAATTCTTCCCACTTTCACCCGACTCCCTCTTTCCCCTCTCATTCCTCAATTCTCTGTTGTCCCTCGTTGCCCTCCCCTCTCTCTTTTACCTCTCTTCCCTCTAGGTCTAATTTTTCCACATTCACTCGCCTCTCTCTTTTCCCTGTTATTCGTCAACTCTGTTATCCCTCTTTTCCCTCGCCAGTCTCTTTCCCCTGGTTTCTCTCGCCTCTCTCTGTTCCCTGGCTTTCCTCTTTTCTATGAAATCTCTCTTTTCCCTATTTCCAATCAACCCTCTCTTTTCCCTCTTCCCCCCTCGCCAGTCTCTTTCCCCTGGTTTATCTCGCCTCTCTCTTTCCCTCGCCAGTCTCTGTTACCTCTCTTCCCTCGGTGTCTAATTCTTCCCACTTTCACTCGCCTCCCTCTTTTCCATTAACTCTCTCTTGTCCTTGTTTTCCCTCGCCTATCTCTTTCCCTCTGATTTCCCTCGTCAGTCTCTTTCCCCTGCTTTCCCTCAACCCTCTCTTTTCCCTCTTTCCCCTCGACAGTCACTTTTCCCCCCTTTCCCTCGCCAGTCTCTGTTATCTCTCTTCCCTCGGTGTCTAATTCTTCCCACTTTCACTCACCTCCTTCTTTTCCATTAACTCTCTCTTGTCCTTGTTTTCCCTCGCCTGTCTCTTTCCCCCTGCTTTGCCATGACTCTCTCTTTTCCAACTTTTCCCTCGCCTGTCACCTTTCCCCCCTTTCCCTCGCCAGTCTCTGTTATCTCTCTTCCCTCGGTGTCTAATATTTCCCACTTTCCCTCGCCTCTCTCTTTTCCATGAACTCTCTCTTGTCCTTGTTTTCCCTCGCCTCTCTCTTTTCCCTGTAATTCGTCAACTCTGTTATCCCTCTTTTCCCTCGCCAGTCTCTTTCCCCTGGTTTATCTCGCCTCTCTCTTTCCCTCGCCAGTCTCTGTTACCTCTCTTCCCTCGGTGTCTAATTCTTCCCACTTTCACCCGACTCCCTCTTTCCCCTCTCATTCCTCAATTCTCTGTTGTCCCTCGTTGCCCTCCCCTCTCTCTTTTACCTCTCTTCCCTCTAGGTCTAATTTTTCCACATTCACTCGCCTCTCTCTTTTCCCTGTTATTCGTCAACTCTGTTATCTCTCTTTTCCCTCGCCAGTCTCTTTCCCCTGGTTTCTCTCGCCTCTCTCTGTTCCCTGGCTTTCCTCTTTTCTATGAAATCTCTCTTTTCCCTATTTCCAATCAACCCTCTCTTTTCCCTCTTCCCCCCTCGCCAGTCTCTTTCCCCTGGTTTATCTCGCCTCTCTCTTTCCCTCGCCAGTCTCTTTTACGTCTCTTCCCTTGGTGTCTAATTCTTCCCGCTTTCACTCGCCTCCCTCTTTTCCATTAACTCTCTCTTGTCCTTGTTTTCCCTCGCCTGTCTCTTTCCCTCTGCTTTCCCTCCATAGTCTCTTTCCCCTGCTTTCCCTCAACCCTCTCTTTTCCCTCTTTCCCCTCGACAGTCACTTTTCCCCCCTTTCCCTCGCCAGTCTCTGTTATCTCTCTTCCCTCGGTGTCTAATACTTCCCACTTGCCCTCGCCTCTCTCTTTTCCATGAACTCTCTCTTGTCCTTGTTTTCCCTCGCCTCTCTCTTTTCCCTGTAATTCGTCAACTCTGTTATCCCTCTTTTCCCTCGCCAGTCTCTTTCCCCTGGTTTCTCTCGCCTCTCTCTGTTCCCTGGCTTTCCTCTTTTCTATGAAATCTCTCTTTTCCCTATTTCCAGTCAGCCCTCTCTTTTCCCTCTTCCCCCCTCGCCAGTCTCTTTCCCCTGGTTTATCTCGCCTCTCTCTTTCCCTCGCCAGTCTCTGTTACCTCTCTTCCCTCGGTGTCTAATACTTCCCACTTGCCCTCGCCTCTCTCTTTTCCATGAACTCTCTCTTGTCCTTGTTTTCCCTCGCCTCTCTCTTTTCCCTGTAATTCGTCAACTCTGTCATCCCTCTTTTCCCTCGCCAGTCTCTTTCCCCTGGTTTATCTCGCCTCTCTCTTTCCCTCGCAGGTCTCTTTTACGTCTCTTCCCTTGGTGTCTAATTCTTCCCACTTTCACTCGCCTCCCTCTTTTCCATTAACTCTCTCTTGTCCTTGTTTTCCCTCGCCTGTCTCTTTCCCTCTGCTTTCCCTCCATAGTCTCTTTCCCCTGCTTTCCCTCAACCCTCTCTTTTCCCTCTTCCCCCCTCGCCAGTCTCTTTCCCCTGGTTTATCTCGCCTCTCTCTTTCCCTCGCCAGTCTCTTTTACGTCTCTTCCCTTGGTGTCTAATTCTTCCCACTTGCACTCGCCTCCCTCTTTTCCATTAACTCTCTCTTGTCCTTGTTTTCCCTCGCCTGTCTCTTTCCCTCTGCTTTCCCTCCATAGTCTCTTTCCCCTGCTTTCCCTCAACCCTCTCTTTTCCCTCTTCCCCCCTCGCCAGTCTCTTTCCCCTGGTTTATCTCGCCTCTCTCTTTCCCTCGCCAGTCTCTGTTACCTCTCTTCCCTCGGTGTCTAATACTTCCCACTTTCCCTCGCCCCTCTCTTTTCCATGAACTCTCTCTTGTCCTTGTTTTCCCTCGCCTGTCTCTTTCCCCCTGCTTTGCCATGACTCTCTCTTTTCCAACTTTTCCCTCGCCAGTCACCTTTCCCTCCTTTTCCTCGCCAGTCTCTGTTACCTCTCTTCCCTCGGTCTCTAATACTTCCCAGTTTCACTCGCCTCCCTCTTTTCCAATAACACTCTTGTCCTTGTGTTTTCTCAACTCTCTCTTTTCCAAGTTTTCCCTCGACTGTCACTTCTCCCCCGTTTCCCTCGCCAGTCTCTGTTATCTCTCTTCCGTCGGTGTCTAATACTTCCCACTTTCCCTCGCCTCTCTCTTTTCCCTGTTATTCGTCAGCTCTGTTATCCCTCTTTTCCCTCGCCAGTCTCTTTCCCCTGGTTTATCTCGCCTCTCTCTTTCCCTCGCCAGTCTCTGTTACCTCTCTTCCCTCGGTGTCTAATTCTTCCCACTTTCACCCGACTCCCTCTTTCCCCTCTCATTCCTCAATTCTCTGTTGTCCCTCGTTGCCCTCCCCTCTCTCTTTTACCTCTCTTCCCTCTAGGTCTAATTTTTCCACATTCACTCGCCTCTCTCTTTTCCCTGTTATTCGTCAACTCTGTTATCCCTCTTTTCCCTCGCCAGTCTCTTTCCCCTGGTTTCTCTCGCCTCTCTCTGTTCCCTGGCTTTCCTCTTTTCTATGAAATCTCTCTTTTCCCTATTTCCAATCAACCCTCTCTTTTCCCTCTTCCCCCCTCGCCAGTCTCTTTCCCCTGGTTTATCTCGCCTCTCTCTTTCCCTCGCCAGTCTCTGTTACCTCTCTTCCCTCGGTGTCTAATTCTTCCCACTTTCACTCGCCTCCCTCTTTTCCATTAACTCTCTCTTGTCCTTGTTTTCCCTCGCCTATCTCTTTCCCTCTGATTTCCCTCGTCAGTCTCTTTCCCCTGCTTTCCCTCAACCCTCTCTTTTCCCTCTTTCCCCTCGACAGTCACTTTTCCCCCCTTTCCCTCGCCAGTCTCTGTTATCTCTCTTCCCTCGGTGTCTAATTCTTCCCACTTTCACTCACCTCCTTCTTTTCCATTAACTCTCTCTTGTCCTTGTTTTCCCTCGCCTGTCTCTTTCCCCCTGCTTTGCCATGACTCTCTCTTTTCCAACTTTTCCCTCGCCTGTCACCTTTCCCCCCTTTCCCTCGCCAGTCTCTGTTATCTCTCTTCCCTCGGTGTCTAATATTTCCCACTTTCCCTCGCCTCTCTCTTTTCCATGAACTCTCTCTTGTCCTTGTTTTCCCTCGCCTCTCTCTTTTCCCTGTAATTCGTCAACTCTGTTATCCCTCTTTTCCCTCGCCAGTCTCTTTCCCCTGGTTTATCTCGCCTCTCTCTTTCCCTCGCCAGTCTCTGTTACCTCTCTTCCCTCGGTGTCTAATTCTTCCCACTTTCACCCGACTCCCTCTTTCCCCTCTCATTCCTCAATTCTCTGTTGTCCCTCGTTGCCCTCCCCTCTCTCTTTTACCTCTCTTCCCTCTAGGTCTAATTTTTCCACATTCACTCGCCTCTCTCTTTTCCCTGTTATTCGTCAACTCTGTTATCCCTCTTTTCCCTCGCCAGTCTCTTTCCCCTGGTTTCTCTCGCCTCTCTCTGTTCCCTGGCTTTCCTCTTTTCTATGAAATCTCTCTTTTCCCTATTTCCAATCAACCCTCTCTTTTCCCTCTTCCCCCCTCGCCAGTCTCTTTCCCCTGGTTTATCTCGCCTCTCTCTTTCCCTCGCCAGTCTCTTTTACGTCTCTTCCCTTGGTGTCTAATTCTTCCCGCTTTCACTCGCCTCCCTCTTTTCCATTAACTCTCTCTTGTCCTTGTTTTCCCTCGCCTGTCTCTTTCCCTCTGCTTTCCCTCCATAGTCTCTTTCCCCTGCTTTCCCTCAACCCTCTCTTTTCCCTCTTTCCCCTCGACAGTCACTTTTCCCCCCTTTCCCTCGCCAGTCTCTGTTATCTCTCTTCCCTCGGTGTCTAATACTTCCCACTTGCCCTCGCCTCTCTCTTTTCCATGAACTCTCTCTTGTCCTTGTTTTCCCTCGCCTCTCTCTTTTCCCTGTAATTCGTCAACTCTGTTATCCCTCTTTTCCCTCGCCAGTCTCTTTCCCCTGGTTTCTCTCGCCTCTCTCTGTTCCCTGGCTTTCCTCTTTTCTATGAAATCTCTCTTTTCCCTATTTCCAGTCAGCCCTCTCTTTTCCCTCTTCCCCCCTCGCCAGTCTCTTTCCCCTGGTTTATCTCGCCTCTCTCTTTCCCTCGCCAGTCTCTGTTACCTCTCTTCCCTCGGTGTCTAATACTTCCCACTTTCCCTCGCCCCTCTCTTTTCCATGAACTCTCTCTTGTCCTTGTTTTCCCTCGCCTGTCTCTTTCCCCCTGCTTTGCCATGACTCTCTCTTTTCCAACTTTTCCCTCGCCAGTCACCTTTCCCTCCTTTTCCTCGCCAGTCTCTGTTACCTCTCTTCCCTCGGTCTCTAATACTTCCCAGTTTCACTCGCCTCCCTCTTTTCCAATAACACTCTTGTCCTTGTGTTTTCTCAACTCTCTCTTTTCCAAGTTTTCCCTCGACTGTCACTTCTCCCCCGTTTCCCTCGCCAGTCTCTGTTATCTCTCTTCCGTCGGTGTCTAATACTTCCCACTTTCCCTCGCCTCTCTCTTTTCCCTGTTATTCGTCAGCTCTGTTATCCCTCTTTTCCCTCGCCAGTCTCTTTCCCCTGGTTTATCTCGCCTCTCTCTTTCCCTCGCCAGTCTCTGTTACCTCTCTTCCCTCGGTGTCTAATTCTTCCCACTTTCACCCGACTCCCTCTTTCCCCTCTCATTCCTCAATTCTCTGTTGTCCCTCGTTGCCCTCCCCTCTCTCTTTTACCTCTCTTCCCTCTAGGTCTAATTTTTCCACATTCACTCGCCTCTCTCTTTTCCCTGTTATTCGTCAACTCTGTTATCCCTCTTTTCCCTCGCCAGTCTCTTTCCCCTGGTTTCTCTCGCCTCTCTCTGTTCCCTGGCTTTCCTCTTTTCTATGAAATCTCTCTTTTCCCTATTTCCAATCAACCCTCTCTTTTCCCTCTTCCCCCCTCGCCAGTCTCTTTCCCCTGGTTTATCTCGCCTCTCTCTTTCCCTCGCCAGTCTCTGTTACCTCTCTTCCCTCGGTGTCTAATTCTTCCCACTTTCACTCACCTCCTTCTTTTCCATTAACTCTCTCTTGTCCTTGTTTTCCCTCGCCTGTCTCTTTCCCCCTGCTTTGCCATGACTCTCTCTTTTCCAACTTTTCCCTCGCCTGTCACCTTTCCCTCCTTTTCCTCGCCAGTCTCTGTTACCTCTCTTCCCTCTAGGTCTAATTTTTCCACTTTCCCTCGCCTCTCTCTTTTCCCTGTTATTCGTCAACTCTGTTATCCCTCTTTTCCCTCGCCAGTCTCTTTCCCCTGGTTTCTCTCGCCTCTCTCTGTTCCCTGGCTTTCCTCTTTTCTATGAAATCTCTCTTTTCCCTATTTCCAGTCAGCCCTCTCTTTTCCCTCTTCCCCCCTCGCCAGTCTCTTTCCCCTGGTTTATCTCGCCTCTCTCTTTCCCTCGCCAGTCTCTGTTACCTCTCTTCTCTCGGTGTCTAATTCTTCCCACTTTCACTCACCTCCTTCTTTTCCATTAACTCTCTTGTCCTTGTTTTCCCTCGCCTGTCTCTTTCCCCCTGCTTTGCCATGACTCTCTCTTTTCCCTCTTTCCCCTCGCCAGTCACTTTTCCTTCCTTTCCCTCGCCAGTCTCTTTTAACCTCTATTCCCTCCGTGCCTAATTTTCCCACTTACACTCCACTCCCTCTTTTCCATGAACTCTCTCGTTCCCCTATTTCCAGTCAACTCTCTCTTTTCCCTCCTCCCCCCTCGCCAGTCTGTTTCCCCTGGTTTATCTCGCCTCTCTCTTTCCCTCGCCAGTCTCTTTTACGTCTCTTCCCTTGGTGTCTAATTCTTCCCACTTGCACTCGCCTCCCTCTTTTCCATTAACTCTCTCTTGTCCTTGTTTTCCCTCGCCTGTCTCTTTTCCCCTGCTTTCCCTCAACCCTCTCTTTTCCAAGTTTTCCCTCGACAGGCACTTTCCCCCCCTTTCCCTCGCCAGTCTCTGTTATCTCTCTTCCCTCGGTGTCTAATACTTCCCAGTTTCACTCGCCTCCCTCTTTTCCATTAACTCTCTTGTCCTTGTTTTTTCTCAACTCTCTCTTTTCCAAGTTTTCCCTCGACTGTCACTTTCCCCCCGTTTCCCTCGCCAGTCTCTGTTATCTCTCTTCCGTCGGTGTCTAATACTTCCCACTTTCCCTCGCCTCTCTCTTTTCCCTCTTATTCGTCAACTCTGTTATCCCTCTTTTCCCTCGCCAGTCTCTTTCCCCTGGTTTCTCTCGCCTCTCTCTGTTCCCTGGCTTTCCTCTTTTCTATGAAATCTCTCTTTTCCCTATTTCCAGTCAGCCCTCTCTTTTCCCTCTTCCCCCCTCGCCAGTCTCTTTCCCCTGGTTTATCTCGCCTCTCTCTTTCCCTCGCTAGTCTCTGTTACCTCTCTTCCCTCGGTGTCTAATTCTTCCCACTTTCACTCACCTCCTTCTTTTCCATTAACTCTCTCTTGTCCTTGTTTTCCCTCGCCTGTCTCTTTCCCCCTGCTTTGCCATGACTCTCTCTTTTCCCTCTTTCCCCTCGCCAGTCACTTTTCCTTCCTTTCCCTCGCCAGTCTCTTTTAACCTCTATTCCCTCCGTGCCTAATTTTCCCACTTACACTCCACTCCCTCTTTTCCATGAACTCTCTCGTTCCCCTATTTCCAGTCAACTCTCTCTTTTCCCTCCTCCCCCCTCGCCAGTCTGTTTCCCCTGGTTTATCTCGCCTCTCTCTTTCCCTCGCCAGTCTCTGTTACCTCTCTTCCCTCGGTGTCTAATTCTTCCCACTTTCACTCGCCTCCCTCTTTTCCATTAACTCTCTCTTGTCCTTGTTTTCCCTCGCCTCTCTCTTTTCCCTGTAATTCGTCAACTCTGTTATCCCTCTTTTCCCTCGCCAGTCTCTTTCCCCTGGTTTCTCTCGCCTCTCTCTGTTCCCTGGCTTTCCTCTTTTCTATGAAATCTCTCTTTTCCCTATTTCCAATCAACCCTCTCTTTTCCCTCTTCCCCCCTCGGCAGTCTCTTTCCCCTGGTTTATCTCGCCTCTCTCTTTCCCTCGCCAGTCTCTGTTACCTCTCTTCCCTCGGTGTCTAATTCTTCCCACTTTCACTCGCCTCCCTCTTTTCCATTAACTCTCTCTTGTCCTTGTTTTCCCTCGCCTATCTCTTTCCCTCTGATTTCCCTCGTCAGTCTCTTTCCCCTGCTTTCCCTCAACCCTCTCTTTTCCCTCTTTCCCCTCGACAGTCACTTTTCCCCCCTTTCCCTCGCCAGTCTCTGTTATCTCTCTTCCCTCGGTGTCTAATTCTTCCCACTTTCACTCACCTCCTTCTTTTCCATTAACTCTCTCTTGTCCTTGTTTTCCCTCGCCTGTCTCTTTCCCCCTGCTTTGCCATGACTCTCTCTTTTCCAACTTTTCCCTCGCCTGTCACCTTTCCCCCCTTTCCCTCGCCAGTCTCTGTTATCTCTCTTCCCTCGGTGTCTAATATTTCCCACTTTCCCTCGCCTCTCTCTTTTCCATGAACTCTCTCTTGTCCTTGTTTTCCCTCGCCTCTCTCTTTTCCCTGTAATTCGTCAACTCTGTTATCCCTCTTTTCCCTCGCCAGTCTCTTTCCCCTGGTTTCTCTCGCCTCTCTCTGTTCCCTGGCTTTCCTCTTTTCTATGAAATCTCTCTTTTCCCTATTTCCAATCAACCCTCTCTTTTCCCTCTTCCCCCCTCGCCAGTCTCTTTCCCCTGGTTTATCTCGCCTCTCTCTTTCCCTCGCCAGTCTCTGTTACCTCTCTTCCCTCGGTGTCTAATTCTTCCCACTTTCACTCACCTCCTTTTTTTCCATTAACTCTCTTGTCCTTGTTTTCCCTCGCCTGTCTCTTTCCCCCTGCTTTGCCATGACTCTCTCTTTTCCAACTTTTCCCTCGCCAGTCACTTTTCCCTCCTTTTCCTCGCCAGTCTCTGTTACCTCTCTTCCCTCGGTGTCTAATTCTTCCCACTTTTACTCACCTCCTTCTTTTCCATTAACTCTCTTGTCCTTGTTTTCCCTCGCCTGTCTCTTTTCCCCTGCTTTGCCATGACTCTCTCTTTTCCAACTTTTCCCTCGCCAGTCACCTTTCCCTCCTTTTCCTCGCCAGTCTCTGTTACCTCTCTTCCCTCGGTGTCTAATTCTTCCCACTTTCACTCACCTCCTTCTTTTCCATTAACTCTCTCTTGTCCTTGTTTTCCCTCGCCTGTCTCTTTCCCCCTGCTTTGCCATGACTCTCTCTTTTCCAACTTTTCCCTCGCCTGTCACCTTTCCCTCCTTTTCCTCGCCAGTCTCTGTTACCTCTCTTCCCTCTAGGTCTAATTTTTCCACTTTCCCTCGCCTCTCTCTTTTCCCTGTTATTCGTCAACTCTGTTATCCCTCTTTTCCCTCGCCAGTCTCTTTCCCCTGGTTTCTCTCGCCTCTCTCTGTTCCCTGGCTTTCCTCTTTTCTATGAAATCTCTCTTTTCCCTATTTCCAGTCAGCCCTCTCTTTTCCCTCTTCCCCCCTCGCCAGTCTCTTTCCCCTGGTTTATCTCGCCTCTCTCTTTCCCTCGCCAGTCTCTGTTACCTCTCTTCCCTCGGTGTCTAATTCTTCCCACTTTCACTCACCTCCTTCTTTTCCATTAACTCTCTCTTGTCCTTGTTTTCCCTCGCCTGTCTCTTTCCCCCTGCTTTGCCATGACTCTCTCTTTTCCAACTTTTCCCTCGCCTGTCACCTTTCCCTCCTTTTCCTCGCCAGTCTCTGTTACCTCTCTTCCCTCTAGGTCTAATTTTTCCACTTTCCCTCGCCTCTCTCTTTTCCCTGTTATTCGTCAACTCTGTTATCCCTCTTTTCCCTCGCCAGTCTCTTTCCCCTGGTTTCTCTCGCCTCTCTCTGTTCCCTGGCTTTCCTCTTTTCTATGAAATCTCTCTTTTCCCTATTTCCAGTCAGCCCTCTCTTTTCCCTCTTCCCCCCTCGCCAGTCTCTTTCCCCTGGTTTATCTCGCCTCTCTCTTTCCCTCGCCAGTCTCTGTTACCTCTCTTCCCTCGGTGTCTAATACTTCCCACTTTCCCTCGCCCCTCTCTTTTCCATGAACTCTCTCTTGTCCTTGTTTTCCCTCGCCTGTCTCTTTCCCCCTGCTTTGCCATGACTCTCTCTTTTCCAACTTTTCCCTCGCCAGTCACCTTTCCCTCCTTTTCCTCGCCAGTCTCTGTTACCTCTCTTCCCTCGGTCTCTAATACTTCCCAGTTTCACTCGCCTCCCTCTTTTCCAATAACACTCTTGTCCTTGTGTTTTCTCAACTCTCTCTTTTCCAAGTTTTCCCTCGACTGTCACTTCTCCCCCGTTTCCCTCGCCAGTCTCTGTTATCTCTCTTCCGTCGGTGTCTAATACTTCCCACTTTCCCTCGCCTCTCTCTTTTCCCTGTTATTCGTCAGCTCTGTTATCCCTCTTTTCCCTCGCCAGTCTCTTTCCCCTGGTTTATCTCGCCTCTCTCTTTCCCTCGCCAGTCTCTGTTACCTCTCTTCCCTCGGTGTCTAATTCTTCCCACTTTCACCCGACTCCCTCTTTCCCCTCTCATTCCTCAATTCTCTGTTGTCCCTCGTTGCCCTCCCCTCTCTCTTTTACCTCTCTTCCCTCTAGGTCTAATTTTTCCACATTCACTCGCCTCTCTCTTTTCCCTGTTATTCGTCAACTCTGTTATCCCTCTTTTCCCTCGCCAGTCTCTTTCCCCTGGTTTCTCTCGCCTCTCTCTGTTCCCTGGCTTTCCTCTTTTCTATGAAATCTCTCTTTTCCCTATTTCCAATCAACCCTCTCTTTTCCCTCTTCCCCCCTCGCCAGTCTCTTTCCCCTGGTTTATCTCGCCTCTCTCTTTCCCTCGCCAGTCTCTGTTACCTCTCTTCCCTCGGTGTCTAATTCTTCCCACTTTCACTCACCTCCTTCTTTTCCATTAACTCTCTCTTGTCCTTGTTTTCCCTCGCCTGTCTCTTTCCCCCTGCTTTGCCATGACTCTCTCTTTTCCAACTTTTCCCTCGCCTGTCACCTTTCCCTCCTTTTCCTCGCCAGTCTCTGTTACCTCTCTTCCCTCTAGGTCTAATTTTTCCACTTTCCCTCGCCTCTCTCTTTTCCCTGTTATTCGTCAACTCTGTTATCCCTCTTTTCCCTCGCCAGTCTCTTTCCCCTGGTTTCTCTCGCCTCTCTCTGTTCCCTGGCTTTCCTCTTTTCTATGAAATCTCTCTTTTCCCTATTTCCAGTCAGCCCTCTCTTTTCCCTCTTCCCCCCTCGCCAGTCTCTTTCCCCTGGTTTATCTCGCCTCTCTCTTTCCCTCGCCAGTCTCTGTTACCTCTCTTCTCTCGGTGTCTAATTCTTCCCACTTTCACTCACCTCCTTCTTTTCCATTAACTCTCTTGTCCTTGTTTTCCCTCGCCTGTCTCTTTCCCCCTGCTTTGCCATGACTCTCTCTTTTCCCTCTTTCCCCTCGCCAGTCACTTTTCCTTCCTTTCCCTCGCCAGTCTCTTTTAACCTCTATTCCCTCCGTGCCTAATTTTCCCACTTACACTCCACTCCCTCTTTTCCATGAACTCTCTCGTTCCCCTATTTCCAGTCAACTCTCTCTTTTCCCTCCTCCCCCCTCGCCAGTCTGTTTCCCCTGGTTTATCTCGCCTCTCTCTTTCCCTCGCCAGTCTCTTTTACGTCTCTTCCCTTGGTGTCTAATTCTTCCCACTTGCACTCGCCTCCCTCTTTTCCATTAACTCTCTCTTGTCCTTGTTTTCCCTCGCCTGTCTCTTTTCCCCTGCTTTCCCTCAACCCTCTCTTTTCCAAGTTTTCCCTCGACAGGCACTTTCCCCCCCTTTCCCTCGCCAGTCTCTGTTATCTCTCTTCCCTCGGTGTCTAATACTTCCCAGTTTCACTCGCCTCCCTCTTTTCCATTAACTCTCTTGTCCTTGTTTTTTCTCAACTCTCTCTTTTCCAAGTTTTCCCTCGACTGTCACTTTCCCCCCGTTTCCCTCGCCAGTCTCTGTTATCTCTCTTCCGTCGGTGTCTAATACTTCCCACTTTCCCTCGCCTCTCTCTTTTCCCTCTTATTCGTCAACTCTGTTATCCCTCTTTTCCCTCGCCAGTCTCTTTCCCCTGGTTTCTCTCGCCTCTCTCTGTTCCCTGGCTTTCCTCTTTTCTATGAAATCTCTCTTTTCCCTATTTCCAGTCAGCCCTCTCTTTTCCCTCTTCCCCCCTCGCCAGTCTCTTTCCCCTGGTTTATCTCGCCTCTCTCTTTCCCTCGCTAGTCTCTGTTACCTCTCTTCCCTCGGTGTCTAATTCTTCCCACTTTCACTCACCTCCTTCTTTTCCATTAACTCTCTCTTGTCCTTGTTTTCCCTCGCCTGTCTCTTTCCCCCTGCTTTGCCATGACTCTCTCTTTTCCCTCTTTCCCCTCGCCAGTCACTTTTCCTTCCTTTCCCTCGCCAGTCTCTTTTAACCTCTATTCCCTCCGTGCCTAATTTTCCCACTTACACTCCACTCCCTCTTTTCCATGAACTCTCTCGTTCCCCTATTTCCAGTCAACTCTCTCTTTTCCCTCCTCCCCCCTCGCCAGTCTGTTTCCCCTGGTTTATCTCGCCTCTCTCTTTCCCTCGCCAGTCTCTGTTACCTCTCTTCCCTCGGTGTCTAATTCTTCCCACTTTCACTCGCCTCCCTCTTTTCCATTAACTCTCTCTTGTCCTTGTTTTCCCTCGCCTCTCTCTTTTCCCTGTAATTCGTCAACTCTGTTATCCCTCTTTTCCCTCGCCAGTCTCTTTCCCCTGGTTTCTCTCGCCTCTCTCTGTTCCCTGGCTTTCCTCTTTTCTATGAAATCTCTCTTTTCCCTATTTCCAATCAACCCTCTCTTTTCCCTCTTCCCCCCTCGGCAGTCTCTTTCCCCTGGTTTATCTCGCCTCTCTCTTTCCCTCGCCAGTCTCTGTTACCTCTCTTCCCTCGGTGTCTAATTCTTCCCACTTTCACTCGCCTCCCTCTTTTCCATTAACTCTCTCTTGTCCTTGTTTTCCCTCGCCTATCCCTTTCCCTCTGATTTCCCTCGTCAGTCTCTTTCCCCTGCTTTCCCTCAACCCTCTCTTTTCCCTCTTTCCCCTCGACAGTCACTTTTCCCCCCTTTCCCTCGCCAGTCTCTGTTATCTCTCTTCCCTCGGTGTCTAATTCTTCCCACTTTCACTCACCTCCTTCTTTTCCATTAACTCTCTCTTGTCCTTGTTTTCCCTCGCCTGTCTCTTTCCCCCTGCTTTGCCATGACTCTCTCTTTTCCAACTTTTCCCTCGCCTGTC
Organism: Harpia harpyja; assembly: GCF_026419915.1. Taxonomy (NCBI): domain Eukaryota; kingdom Metazoa; phylum Chordata; class Aves; order Accipitriformes; family Accipitridae; genus Harpia; species Harpia harpyja. Next base: position 24,943,594 of record NC_068968.1, on the reverse strand, counting down.
ACCTTTCCCTCCTTTTCCTCGCCAGTCTCTGTTACCTCTCTTCCCTCTAGGTCTAATTTTTCCACTTTCCCTCGCCTCTCTCTTTTCCCTGTTATTCGTCAACTCTGTTATCCCTCTTTTCCCTCGCCAGTCTCTTTCCCCTGGTTTCTCTCGCCTCTCTCTGTTCCCTGGCTTTCCTCTTTTCTATGAAATCTCTCTTTTCCCTATTTCCAGTCAGCCCTCTCTTTTCCCTCTTCCCCCCTCGCCAGTCTCTTTCCCCTGGTTTATCTCGCCTCTCTCTTTCCCTCGCCAGTCTCTGTTACCTCTCTTCCCTCGGTGTCTAATTCTTCCCACTTTCACTCACCTCCTTCTTTTCCATTAACTCTCTCTTGTCCTTGTTTTCCCTCGCCTGTCTCTTTCCCCCTGCTTTGCCATGACTCTCTCTTTTCCAACTTTTCCCTCGCCTGTCACCTTTCCCTCCTTTTCCTCGCCAGTCTCTGTTACCTCTCTTCCCTCTAGGTCTAATTTTTCCACTTTCCCTCGCCTCTCTCTTTTCCCTGTTATTCGTCAACTCTGTTATCCCTCTTTTCCCTCGCCAGTCTCTTTCCCCTGGTTTCTCTCGCCTCTCTCTGTTCCCTGGCTTTCCTCTTTTCTATGAAATATCTCTTTTCCCTATTTCCAATCAACCCTCTCTTTTCCCTCTTCCCCCCTCGGCAGTCTCTTTCCCCTGGTTTATCTCGCCTCTCTCTTTCCCTCGCCAGTCTCTGTTACCTCTCTTCCGTCGGTGTCTAATTCTTCCCACTTTCACTCGCCTCCCTCTTTTCCATTAACTCTCTCTTGTCCTTGTTTTCCCTCGCCTGTCTCTTTCCCCCTGCTTTGCCATGACTCTCTCTTTTCCAACTTTTCCCTCGCCAGTCACTTTTCCCTCCTTTTCCTCGCCAGTCTCTGTTACCTCTCTTCCCTCGGTGTCTAATTCTTCCCACTTTTACTCACCTCCTTCTTTTCCATTAACTCTCTTGTCCTTGTTTTCCCTCGCCTGTCTCTTTTCCCCTGCTTTGCCATGACTCTCTCTTTTCCAACTTTTCCCTCGCCAGTCACCTTTCCCTCCTTTTCCTCGCCAGTCTCTGTTACCTCTCTTCCCTCTAGGTCTAATTTTTCCACTTTCCCTCGCCTCTCTCTTTTCCCTGTTATTCGTCAACTCTGTTATCCCTCTTTTCCCTCGCCAGTCTCTTTCCCCTGGTTTCTCTCGCCTCTCTCTGTTCCCTGGCTTTCCTCTTTTCTATGAAATCTCTCTTTTCCCTATTTCCAGTCAGCCCTCTCTTTTCCCTCTTCCCCCCTCGCCAGTCTCTTTCCCCTGGTTTATCTCGCCTCTCTCTTTCCCTCGCCAGTCTCTGTTACCTCTCTTCCCTCGGTGTCTAATTCTTCCCACTTTCACTCACCTCCTTCTTTTCCATTAACTCTCTCTTGTCCTTGTTTTCCCTCGCCTGTCTCTTTCCCCCTGCTTTGCCATGACTCTCTCTTTTCCAACTTTTCCCTCGCCTGTCACCTTTCCCTCCTTTTCCTCGCCAGTCTCTGTTACCTCTCTTCCCTCTAGGTCTAATTTTTCCACTTTCCCTCGCCTCTCTCTTTTCCCTGTTATTCGTCAACTCTGTTATCCCTCTTTTCCCTCGCCAGTCTCTTTCCCCTGGTTTCTCTCGCCTCTCTCTGTTCCCTGGCTTTCCTCTTTTCTATGAAATCTCTCTTTTCCCTATTTCCAATCAACCCTCTCTTTTCCCTCTTCCCCCCTCGGCAGTCTCTTTCCCCTGGTTTATCTCGCCTCTCTCTTTCCCTCGCCAGTCTCTGTTACCTCTCTTCCCTTGGTGTCTAATTCTTCCCACTTTCACTCACCTCCTTTTTTTCCATTAACTCTCTTGTCCTTGTTTTCCCTCGCCTGTCTCTTTCCCCCTGCTTTGCCATGACTCTCTCTTTTCCAACTTTTCCCTCGACAGTCACTTTTCCCTCCTTTTCCTCGCCAGTCTCTGTTACCTCTCTTCCCTCGGTGTCTAATTCTTCCCACTTTTACTCACCTCCTTCTTCTCCATTAACTCTCTTGTCCTTGTTTTCCCTCGCCTGTCTCTTTTCCCCTGCTTTGCCATGACTCTCTCTTTTCCAACTTTTCCCTCGCCAGTCACCTTTCCCTCCTTTTCCTCGCCAGTCTCTGTTACCTCTCTTCCCTCGGTGTCTAATTCTTCCCACTTTCACCCGACTCCCTCTTTCCCCTCTCATTCCTCAATTCTCTGTTGTCCCTCGTTGCCATCCCCTCTCTCTTTTACCTCTCTTCCCTCTAGGTCTAATTTTTCCACTTTCCCTCGCCTCTCTCTTTTCCCTGTTATTCGTCAACTCTGTTATCCCTCTTTTCCCTCGCCAGTCTCTTTCCCCTGGTTTCTCTCGCCTCTCTCTGTTCCCTGGCTTTCCTCTTTTCTATGAAATCTCTCTTTTCCCTATTTCCAGTCAGCCCTCTCTTTTCCCTCTTCCCCCCTCGCCAGTCTCTTTCCCCTGGTTTATCTCGCCTCTCTCTTTCCCTCGCCAGTCTCTGTTACCTCTCTTCCCTCGGTGTCTAATTCTTCCCACTTTCACTCACCTCCTTCTTTTCCATTAACTCTCTTGTCCTTGTTTTCCCTCGCCTGTCTCTTTCCCCCTGCTTTGCCATGACTCTCTCTTTTCCCTCTTTCCCCTCGACAGTCACTTTTCCCCCCTTTCCCTCGCCAGTCTCTGTTACCTCTCTTCCCTCGGTGTCTAATTCTTCCCACTTTTACTCACCTCCTTCTTTTCCATTAACTCTCTTGTCCTTGTTTTCCCTCGCCTGTCTCTTTTCCCCTGCTTTGCCATGACTCTCTCTTTTCCAACTTTTCCCTCGCCAGTCACCTTTCCCTCCTTTTCCTCGCCAGTCTCTGTTACCTCTCTTCCCTCGGTGTCTAATTCTTCCCACTTTCACTCACCTCCTTCTTTTCCATTAACTCTCTCTTGTCCTTGTTTTCCCTCGCCTGTCTCTTTCCCCCTGCTTTGCCATGACTCTCTCTTTTCCAACTTTTCCCTCGCCTGTCACCTTTCCCTCCTTTTCCTCGCCAGTCTCTGTTACCTCTCTTCCCTCTAGGTCTAATTTTTCCACTTTCCCTCGCCTCTCTCTTTTCCCTGTTATTCGTCAACTCTGTTATCCCTCTTTTCCCTCGCCAGTCTCTTTCCCCTGGTTTCTCTCGCCTCTCTCTGTTCCCTGGCTTTCCTCTTTTCTATGAAATCTCTCTTTTCCCTATTTCCAGTCAGCCCTCTCTTTTCCCTCTTCCCCCCTCGGCAGTCTCTTTCCCCTGGTTTATCTCGCCTCTCTCTTTCCCTCGCCAGTCTCTGTTACCTCTCTTCCCTCGGTGTCTAATTCTTCCCACTTTCACTCACCTCCTTCTTTTCCATTAACTCTCTCTTGTCCTTGTTTTCCCTCGCCTGTCTCTTTCCCCCTGCTTTGCCATGACTCTCTCTTTTCCAACTTTTCCCTCGCCTGTCACCTTTCCCTCCTTTTCCTCGCCAGTCTCTGTTACCTCTCTTCCCTCTAGGTCTAATTTTTCCACTTTCCCTCGCCTCTCTCTTTTCCCTGTTATTCGTCAACTCTGTTATCCCTCTTTTCCCTCGCCAGTCTCTTTCCCCTGGTTTCTCTCGCCTCTCTCTGTTCCCTGGCTTTCCTCTTTTCTATGAAATCTCTCTTTTCCCTATTTCCAATCAACCCTCTCTTTTCCCTCTTCCCCCCTCGGCAGTCTCTTTCCCCTGGTTTATCTCGCCTCTCTCTTTCCCTCGCCAGTCTCTGTTACCTCTCTTCCCTCGGTGTCTAATTCTTCCCACTTTCACTCGCCTCCCTCTTTTCTATTAACTCTCTCTTGTCCTTGTTTTCCCTCGCCTGTCTCTTTCCCCCTGCTTTGCCATGACTCTCTCTTTTCCAACTTTTCCCTCGCCAGTCACTTTTCCCTCCTTTTCCTCGCCAGTCTCTGTTACCTCTCTTCCCTCGGTGTCTAATTCTTCCCACTTTTACTCACCTCCTTCTTTTCCATTAACTCTCTTGTCCTTGTTTTCCCTCGCCTGTCTCTTTTCCCCTGCTTTGCCATGACTCTCTCTTTTCCAACTTTTCCCTCGCCAGTCACCTTTCCCTCCTTTTCCTCGCCAGTCTCTGTTACCTCTGTTCCCTCTAGGTCTAATTTTTCCACTTTCCCTCGCCTCTCTCTTTTCCCTGTTATTCGTCAACTCTGTTATCCCTCTTTTCCCTCGCCAGTCTCTTTCCCCTGGTTTCTCTCGCCTCTCTCTGTTCCCTGGCTTTCCTCTTTTCTATGAAATCTCTCTTTTCCCTATTTCCAGTCAGCCCTCTCTTTTCCCTCTTCCCCCCTCGCCAGTCTCTTTCCCCTGGTTTATCTCGCCTCTCTCTTTCCCTCGCCAGTCTCTGTTACCTCTCTTCCCTCGGTGTCTAATTCTTCCCACTTTCACTCACCTCCTTCTTTTCCATTAACTCTCTCTTGTCCTTGTTTTCCCTCGCCTGTCTCTTTCCCCCTGCTTTGCCATGACTCTCTCTTTTCCAACTTTTCCCTCGCCTGTCACCTTTCCCTCCTTTTCCTCGCCAGTCTCTGTTACCTCTCTTCCCTCTAGGTCTAATTTTTCCACTTTCCCTCGCCTCTCTCTTTTCCCTGTTATTCGTCAACTCTGTTATCCCTCTTTTCCCTCGCCAGTCTCTTTCCCCTGGTTTCTCTCGCCTCTCTCTGTTCCCTGGCTTTCCTCTTTTCTATGAAATCTCTCTTTTCCCTATTTCCAATCAACCCTCTCTTTTCCCTCTTCCCCCCTCGGCAGTCTCTTTCCCCTGGTTTATCTCGCCTCTCTCTTTCCCTCGCCAGTCTCTGTTACCTCTCTTCCCTTGGTGTCTAATTCTTCCCACTTTCACTCACCTCCTTTTTTTCCATTAACTCTCTTGTCCTTGTTTTCCCTCGCCTGTCTCTTTCCCCCTGCTTTGCCATGACTCTCTCTTTTCCAACTTTTCCCTCGACAGTCACTTTTCCCTCCTTTTCCTCGCCAGTCTCTGTTACCTCTCTTCCCTCGGTGTCTAATTCTTCCCACTTTTACTCACCTCCTTCTTCTCCATTAACTCTCTTGTCCTTGTTTTCCCTCGCCTGTCTCTTTTCCCCTGCTTTGCCATGACTCTCTCTTTTCCAACTTTTCCCTCGCCAGTCACCTTTCCCTCCTTTTCCTCGCCAGTCTCTGTTACCTCTCTTCCCTCGGTGTCTAATTCTTCCCACTTTCACCCGACTCCCTCTTTCCCCTCTCATTCCTCAATTCTCTGTTGTCCCTCGTTGCCATCCCCTCTCTCTTTTACCTCTCTTCCCTCTAGGTCTAATTTTTCCACTTTCCCTCGCCTCTCTCTTTTCCCTGTTATTCGTCAACTCTGTTATCCCTCTTTTCCCTCGCCAGTCTCTTTCCCCTGGTTTCTCTCGCCTCTCTCTGTTCCCTGGCTTTCCTCTTTTCTATGAAATCTCTCTTTTCCCTATTTCCAATCAACCCTCTCTTTTCCCTCTTCCCCCCTCGCCAGTCTCTTTCCCCTGGTTTATCTCGCCTCTCTCTTTCCCTCGCCAGTCTCTTTTACGTCTCTTCCCTTAGTGTCTAATTCTTCCCGCTTTCACTCGCCTCCCTCTTTTCCATTAACTCTCTCTTGTCCTTGTTTTCCCTCGCCTGTCTCTTTCCCTCTGATTTCCCTCGTCAGTCTCTTTCCCCTGCTTTCCCTCAACCCTCTCTTTTCCCTCTTTCCCCTCGACAGTCACTTTTCCCCCCTTTCCCTCGCCAGTCTCTGTTATCTCTCTTCCCTCGGTGTCTAATACTTCCCACTTGCCCTCGCCTCTCTCTTTTCCATGAACTCTCTCTTGTCCTTGTTTTCCCTCGCCTCTCTCTTTTCCCTGTAATTCGTCAACTCTGTTATCCCTCTTTTCCCTCGCCAGTCTCTTTCCCCTGGTTTCTCTCGCCTCTCTCTGTTCCCTGGCTTTCCTCTTTTCTATGAAATCTCTCTTTTCCCTATTTCCAGTCAGCCCTCTCCTTTCCCTCTTCCCCCCTCGCCAGTCTCTTTCCCCTGGTTTATCTCGCCTCTCTCTTTCCCTCGCCAGTCTCTGTTACCTCTCTTCCCTCGGTGTCTAATTCTTCCCACTTTCACTCACCTCCTTCTTTTCCATTAACTCTCTTGTCCTTGTTTTCCCTCGCCTGTCTCTTTCCCCCTGCTTTGCCATGACTCTCTCTTTTCCCTCTTTCCCCTCGACAGTCACTTTTCCCCCCTTTCCCTCGCCAGTCTCTGTTATCTCTCTTCCCTCGGTGTCTAATACTTCCCACTTGCCCTCGCCTCTCTCTTTTCCATGAACTCTCTCTTGTCCTTGTTTTCCCTCGCCTCTCTCTTTTCCCTGTAATTCGTCAACTCTGTTATCCCTCTTTTCCCTCGCCAGTCTCTTTCCCCTGGTTTCTCTCGCCTCTCTCTGTTCCCTGGCTTTCCTCTTTTCTATGAAATCTCTCTTTTCCCTATTTCCAATCAACCCTCTCTTTTCCCTCTTCCCCCCTCGCCAGTCTCTTTCCCCTGGTTTATCTCGCCTCTCTCTTTCCCTCGCCAGTCTCTGTTACCTCTCTTCCCTCGGTGTCTAATTCTTCCCACTTTTACTCACCTCCTTCTTTTCCATTAACTCTCTTGTCCTTGTTTTCCCTCGCCTGTCTCTTTTCCCCTGCTTTGCCATGACTCTCTCTTCTCCAACTTTTCCCTCGCCAGTCACCTTTCCCTCCTTTTCCTCGCCAGTCTCTGTTACCTCTCTTCCCTCGGTGTCTAATTCTTCCCACTTTCACCCGACTCCCTCTTTCCCCTCTCATTCCTCAATTCTCTGTTGTCCCTCGTTGCCCTCCCCTCTCTCTCTTACCTCTCTTCCCTCTAGGTCTAATTTTTCCACTTTCCCTCGCCTCTCTCTTTTCCCTGTTATTCGTCAACTCTGTTATCCCTCTTTTCCCTCGCCAGTCTCTTTCCCCTGGTTTCTCTCGCCTCTCTCTGTTCCCTGGCTTTCCTCTTTTCTATGAAATCTCTCTTTTCCCTATTTCCAATCAACCCTCTCTTTTCCCTCTTTCCCCTCGCCAGTCACTTTTCCTTCCTTTCCCTCGCCAGTCTCTTTTAACCTCTATTCCCTCCGTGCCTAATTTTCAAACTTACACTCCACTCCCTCTTTTCCATGAACTCTCTCGTTCCCCTATTTCCAGTCAACTCTCTCTTTTCCCTCCTCCCCCCTCGCCAGTCTGTTTCCCCTGGTTTATCTCGCCTCTCTCTTTCCCTCGCCAGTCTCTGTTACCTCTCTTCTCTCGGTGTCTAATTCTTCCCACTTTCACTCACCTCCTTCTTTTCCATTAACTCTCTTGTCCTTGTTTTCCCTCGCCTGTCTCTTTCCCCCTGCTTTGCCATGACTCTCTCTTTTCCCTCTTTCCCCTCGCCAGTCACTTTTCCTTCCTTTCCCTCGCCAGTCTCTTTTAACCTCTATTCCCTCCGTGCCTAATTTTCCCACTTACACTCCACTCCCTCTTTTCCATGAACTCTCTCGTTCCCCTATTTCCAGTCAACTCTCTCTTTTCCCTCCTCCCCCCTCGCCAGTCTGTTTCCCCTGGTTTATCTCGCCTCTCTCTTTCCCTCGCCAGTCTCTTTTACGTCTCTTCCCTTGGTGTCTAATTCTTCCCACTTGCACTCGCCTCCCTCTTTTCCATTAACTCTCTCTTGTCCTTGTTTTCCCTCGCCTGTCTCTTTTCCCCTGCTTTCCCTCAACCCTCTCTTTTCCAAGTTTTCCCTCGACAGGCACTTTCCCCCCCTTTCCCTCGCCAGTCTCTGTTATCTCTCTTCCCTCGGTGTCTAATACTTCCCAGTTTCACTCGCCTCCCTCTTTTCCATTAACTCTCTTGTCCTTGTTTTTTCTCAACTCTCTCTTTTCCAAGTTTTCCCTCGACTGTCACTTTCCCCCCGTTTCCCTCGCCAGTCTCTGTTATCTCTCTTCCGTCGGTGTCTAATACTTCCCACTTTCCCTCGCCTCTCTCTTTTCCCTCTTATTCGTCAACTCTGTTATCCCTCTTTTCCCTCGCCAGTCTCTTTCCCCTGGTTTCTCTCGCCTCTCTCTGTTCCCTGGCTTTCCTCTTTTCTATGAAATCTCTCTTTTCCCTATTTCCAGTCAGCCCTCTCTTTTCCCTCTTCCCCCCTCGCCAGTCTCTTTCCCCTGGTTTATCTCGCCTCTCTCTTTCCCTCGCTAGTCTCTGTTACCTCTCTTCCCTCGGTGTCTAATTCTTCCCACTTTCACTCACCTCCTTCTTTTCCATTAACTCTCTTGTCCTTGTTTTCCCTCGCCTGTCTCTTTCCCCCTGCTTTGCCATGACTCTCTCTTTTCCCTCTTTCCCCTCGCCAGTCACTTTTCCTTCCTTTCCCTCGCCAGTCTCTTTTAACCTCTATTCCCTCCGTGCCTAATTTTCCCACTTACACTCCACTCCCTCTTTTCCATGAACTCTCTCGTTCCCCTATTTCCAGTCAACTCTCTCTTTTCCCTCCTCCCCCCTCGCCAGTCTGTTTCCCCTGGTTTATCTCGCCTCTCTCTTTCCCTCGCCAGTCTCTGTTACCTCTCTTCCCTCGGTGTCTAATTCTTCCCACTTTCACTCGCCTCCCTCTTTTCCATTAACTCTCTCTTGTCCTTGTTTTCCCTCGCCTCTCTCTTTTCCCTGTAATTCGTCAACTCTGTTATCCCTCTTTTCCCTCGCCAGTCTCTTTCCCCTGGTTTCTCTCGCCTCTCTCTGTTCCCTGGCTTTCCTCTTTTCTATGAAATCTCTCTTTTCCCTATTTCCAATCAACCCTCTCTTTTCCCTCTTCCCCCCTCGCCAGTCTCTTTCCCCTGGTTTATCTCGCCTCTCTCTTTCCCTCGCCAGTCTCTGTTACCTCTCTTCCCTCGGTGTCTAATTCTTCCCACTTTCACTCACCTCCTTTTTTTCCATTAACTCTCTTGTCCTTGTTTTCCCTCGCCTGTCTCTTTCCCCCTGCTTTGCCATGACTCTCTCTTTTCCAACTTTTCCCTCGCCAGTCACTTTTCCCTCCTTTTCGTCGCCAGTCTCTGTTACCTCTCTTCCCTCGGTGTCTAATTCTTCCCACTTTTACTCACCTCCTTCTTTTCCATTAACTCTCTTGTCCTTGTTTTCCCTCGCCTGTCTCTTTTCCCCTGCTTTGCCATGACTCTCTCTTTTCCAACTTTTCCCTCGCCAGTCACCTTTCCCTCCTTTTCCTCGCCAGTCTCTGTTACCTCTCTTCCCTCGGTGTCTAATTCTTCCCACTTTCACTCACCTCCTTCTTTTCCATTAACTCTCTCTTGTCCTTGTTTTCCCTCGCCTGTCTCTTTCCCCCTGCTTTGCCATGACTCTCTCTTTTCCAACTTTTCCCTCGCCTGTCACCTTTCCCTCCTTTTCCTCGCCAGTCTCTTTTAACCTCTATTCCCTCCGTGCCTAATTTTCCCACTTACACTCCACTCCCTCTTTTCCATGAACTCTCTCGTTCCCCTATTTCCAGTCAACTCTCTCTTTTCCCTCCTCCCCCCTCGCCAGTCTGTTTCCCCTGGTTTATCTCGCCTCTCTCTTTCCCTCGCCAGTCTCTTTTACGTCTCTTCCCTTGGTGTCTAATTCTTCCCACTTGCACTCGCCTCCCTCTTTTCCATTAACTCTCTCTTGTCCTTGTTTTCCCTCGCCTGTCTCTTTTCCCCTGCTTTCCCTCAACCCTCTCTTTTCCAAGTTTTCCCTCGACAGGCACTTTCCCCCCCTTTCCCTCGCCAGTCTCTGTTATCTCTCTTCCCTCGGTGTCTAATACTTCCCAGTTTCACTCGCCTCCCTCTTTTCCATTAACTCTCTTGTCCTTGTTTTTTCTCAACTCTCTCTTTTCCAAGTTTTCCCTCGCCTGTCTCTTTCCCCCTGCTTTGCCATGACTCTCTCTTTTCCAACTTTTCCCTCGCCTGTCACCTTTCCCTCCTTTTCCTCGCCAGTCTCTGTTACCTCTCTTCCCTCTAGGTCTAATTTTTCCACTTTCCCTCGCCTCTCTCTTTTCCCTGTTATTCGTCAACTCTGTTATCCCTCTTTTCCCTCGCCAGTCTCTTTCCCCTGGTTTCTCTCGCCTCTCTCTGTTCCCTGGCTTTCCTCTTTTCTATGAAATCTCTCTTTTCCCTATTTCCAGTCAGCCCTCTCTTTTCCCTCTTCCCCCCTCGCCAGTCTCTTTCCCCTGGTTTATCTCGCCTCTCTCTTTCCCTCGCCAGTCTCTGTTACCTCTCTTCCCTCGGTGTCTAATTCTTCCCACTTTCACTCACCTCCTTCTTTTCCATTAACTCTCTCTTGTCCTTGTTTTCCCTCGCCTGTCTCTTTCCCCCTGCTTTGCCATGACTCTCTCTTTTCCAACTTTTCCCTCGCCTGTCACCTTTCCCTCCTTTTCCTCGCCAGTCTCTTTTAACCTCTATTCCCTCCGTGCCTAATTTTCCCACTTACACTCCACTCCCTCTTTTCCATGAACTCTCTCGTTCCCCTATTTCCAGTCAACTCTCTCTTTTCCCTCCTCCCCCCTCGCCAGTCTGTTTCCCCTGGTTTATCTCGCCTCTCTCTTTCCCTCGCCAGTCTCTTTTACGTCTCTTCCCTTGGTGTCTAATTCTTCCCACTTGCACTCGCCTCCCTCTTTTCCATTAACTCTCTCTTGTCCTTGTTTTCCCTCGCCTGTCCCTTTTCCCCTGCTTTCCCTCAACCCTCTCTTTTCCAAGTTTTCCCTCGACAGGCACTTTCCCCCCCTTTCCCTCGCCAGTCTCTGTTATCTCTCTTCCCTCGGTGTCTAATACTTCCCAGTTTCACTCGCCTCCCTCTTTTCCATTAACTCTCTTGTCCTTGTTTTTTCTCAACTCTCTCTTTTCCAAGTTTTCCCTCGACTGTCACTTTCCCCCCGTTTCCCTCGCCAGTCTCTGTTATCTCTCTTCCGTCGGTGTCTAATACTTCCCACTTTCCCTCGCCTCTCTCTTTTCCCTCTTATTCGTCAACTCTGTTATCCCTCTTTTCCCTCGCCAGTCTCTTTCCCCTGGTTTCTCTCGCCTCTCTCTGTTCCCTGGCTTTCCTCTTTTCTATGAAATCTCTCTTTTCCCTATTTCCAGTCAGCCCTCTCTTTTCCCTCTTCCCCCCTCGCCAGTCTCTTTCCCCTGGTTTATCTCGCCTCTCTCTTTCCCTCGCTAGTCTCTGTTACCTCTCTTCCCTCGGTGTCTAATTCTTCCCACTTTCACTCACCTCCTTCTTTTCCATTAACTCTCTTGTCCTTGTTTTCCCTCGCCTGTCTCTTTCCCCCTGCTTTGCCATGACTCTCTCTTTTCCCTCTTTCCCCTCGCCAGTCACTTTTCCTTCCTTTCCCTCGCCAGTCTCTTTTAACCTCTATTCCCTCCGTGCCTAATTTTCCCACTTACACTCCACTCCCTCTTTTCCATGAACTCTCTCGTTCCCCTATTTCCAGTCAACTCTCTCTTTTCCCTCCTCCCCCCTCGCCAGTCTGTTTCCCCTGGTTTATCTCGCCTCTCTCTTTCCCTCGCCAGTCTCTGTTACCTCTCTTCCCTCGGTGTCTAATTCTTCCCACTTTCACTCGCCTCCCTCTTTTCCATTAACTCTCTCTTGTCCTTGTTTTCCCTCGCCTCTCTCTTTTCCCTGTAATTCGTCAACTCTGTTATCCCTCTTTTCCCTCGCCAGTCTCTTTCCCCTGGTTTCTCTCGCCTCTCTCTGTTCCCTGGCTTTCCTCTTTTCTATGAAATCTCTCTTTTCCCTATTTCCAATCAACCCTCTCTTTTCCCTCTTCCCCCCTCGCCAGTCTCTTTCCCCTGGTTTATCTCGCCTCTCTCTTTCCCTCGCCAGTCTCTGTTACCTCTCTTCCCTCGGTGTCTAATTCTTCCCACTTTCACTCACCTCCTTTTTTTCCATTAACTCTCTTGTCCTTGTTTTCCCTCGCCTGTCTCTTTCCCCCTGCTTTGCCATGACTCTCTCTTTTCCAACTTTTCCCTCGCCAGTCACTTTTCCCTCCTTTTCGTCGCCAGTCTCTGTTACCTCTCTTCCCTCGGTGTCTAATTCTTCCCACTTTTACTCACCTCCTTCTTTTCCATTAACTCTCTTGTCCTTGTTTTCCCTCGCCTGTCTCTTTTCCCCTGCTTTGCCATGACTCTCTCTTCTCCAACTTTTCCCTCGCCAGTCACCTTTCCCTCCTTTTCCTCGCCAGTCTCTGTTACCTCTCTTCCCTCGGTGTCTAATTCTTCCCACTTTCACTCACCTCCTTCTTTTCCATTAACTCTCTCTTGTCCTTGTTTTCCCTCGCCTGTCTCTTTCCCCCTGCTTTGCCATGACTCTCTCTTTTCCAACTTTTCCCTCGCCTGTCACCTTTCCCTCCTTTTCCTCGCCAGTCTCTGTTACCTCTCTTCCCTCTAGGTCTAATTTTTCCACTTTCCCTCGCCTCTCTCTTTTCCCTGTTATTCGTCAACTCTGTTATCCCTCTTTTCCCTCGCCAGTCTCTTTCCCCTGGTTTCTCTCGCCTCTCTCTGTTCCCTGGCTTTCCTCTTTTCTATGAAATCTCTCTTTTCCCTATTTCCAGTCAGCCCTCTCTTTTCCCTCTTCCCCCCTCGCCAGTCTCTTTCCCCTGGTTTATCTCGCCTCTCTCTTTCCCTCGCCAGTCTCTGTTACCTCTCTTCCCTCGGTGTCTAATTCTTCCCACTTTCACTCACCTCCTTCTTTTCCATTAACTCTCTCTTGTCCTTGTTTTCCCTCGCCTGTCTCTTTCCCCCTGCTTTGCCATGACTCTCTCTTTTCCAACTTTTCCCTCGCCTGTCACCTTTCCCTCCTTTTCCTCGCCAGTCTCTGTTACCTCTCTTCCCTCTAGGTCTAATTTTTCCACTTTCCCTCGCCTCTCTCTTTTCCCTGTTATTCGTCAACTCTGTTATCCCTCTTTTCCCTCGCCAGTCTCTTTCCCCTGGTTTCTCTCGCCTCTCTCTGTTCCCTGGCTTTCCTCTTTTCTATGAAATCTCTCTTTTCCCTATTTCCAATCAACCCTCTCTTTTCCCTCTTCCCCCCTCGGCAGTCTCTTTCCCCTGGTTTATCTCGCCTCTCTCTTTCCCTCGCCAGTCTCTGTTACCTCTCTTCCCTCGGTGTCTAATTCTTCCCACTTTCACTCGCCTCCCTCTTTTCCATTAACTCTCTCTTGTCCTTGTTTTCCCTCGCCTGTCTCTTTCCCCCTGCTTTGCCATGACTCTCTCTTTTCCAACTTTTCCCTCGCCAGTCACTTTTCCCTCCTTTTCCTCGCCAGTCTCTGTTACCTCTCTTCCCTCGGTGTCTAATTCTTCCCACTTTTACTCACCTCCTTCTTTTCCATTAACTCTCTTGTCCTTGTTTTCCCTCGCCTGTCTCTTTTCCCCTGCTTTGCCATGACTCTCTCTTTTCCAACTTTTCCCTCGCCAGTCACCTTTCCCTCCTTTTCCTCGCCAGTCTCTGTTACCTCTCTTCCCTCGGTGTCTAATTCTTCCCACTTTCACTCTCCTCCTTCTTTTCCATTAACTCTCTCTTGTCCTTGTTTTCCCTCGCCTGTCTCTTTCCCCCTGCTTTGCCATGACTCTCTCTTTTCCAACTTTTCCCTCGCCTGTCACCTTTCCCTCCTTTTCCTCGCCAGTCTCTGTTACCTCTCTTCCCTCTAGGTCTAATTTTTCCACTTTCCCTCGCCTCTCTCTTTTCCCTGTAATTCGTCAACTCTGTTATCCCTCTTTTCCCTCGCCAGTCTCTTTCCCCTGGTTTCTCTCGCCTCTCTCTGTTCCCTGGCTTTCCTCTTTTCTATGAAATCTCTCTTTTCCCTATTTCCAGTCAGCCCTCTCTTTTCCCTCTTCCCCCCTCGCCAGTCTCTTTCCCCTGGTTTATCTCGCCTCTCTCTTTCCCTCGCCAGTCTCTGTTACCTCTCTTCCCTCGGTGTCTAATTCTTCCCACTTTTACTCACCTCCTTCTTTTCCATTAACTCTCTTGTCCTTGTTTTCCCTCGCCTGTCTCTTTTCCCCTGCTTTGCCATGACTCTCTCTTCTCCAACTTTTCCCTCGCCAGTCACCTTTCCCTCCTTTTCCTCGCCAGTCTCTGTTACCTCTCTTCCCTCGGTGTCTAATTCTTCCCACTTTCACTCACCTCCTTCTTTTCCATTAACTCTCTCTTGTCCTTGTTTTCCCTCGCCTGTCTCTTTCCCCCTGCTTTGCCATGACTCTCTCTTTTCCAACTTTTCCCTCGCCTGTCACCTTTCCCTCCTTTTCCTCGCCAGTCTCTGTTACCTCTCTTCCCTCTAGGTCTAATTTTTCCACTTTCCCTCGCCTCTCTCTTTTCCCTGTTATTCGTCAACTCTGTTATCCCTCTTTTCCCTCGCCAGTCTCTTTCCCCTGGTTTCTCTCGCCTCTCTCTGTTCCCTGGCTTTCCTCTTTTCTATGAAATCTCTCTTTTCCCTATTTCCAGTCAGCCCTCTCTTTTCCCTCTTCCCCCCTCGCCAGTCTCTTTCCCCTGGTTTATCTCGCCTCTCTCTTTCCCTCGCCAGTCTCTGTTACCTCTCTTCCCTCGGTGTCTAATTCTTCCCACTTTCACTCACCTCCTTCTTTTCCATTAACTCTCTCTTGTCCTTGTTTTCCCTCGCCTGTCTCTTTCCCCCTGCTTTGCCATGACTCTCTCTTTTCCAACTTTTCCCTCGCCTGTCACCTTTCCCTCCTTTTCCTCGCCAGTCTCTGTTACCTCTCTTCCCTCTAGGTCTAATTTTTCCACTTTCCCTCGCCTCTCTCTTTTCCCTGTTATTCGTCAACTCTGTTATCCCTCTTTTCCCTCGCCAGTCTCTTTCCCCTGGTTTCTCTCGCCTCTCTCTGTTCCCTGGCTTTCCTCTTTTCTATGAAATCTCTCTTTTCCCTATTTCCAATCAACCCTCTCTTTTCCCTCTTCCCCCCTCGGCAGTCTCTTTCCCCTGGTTTATCTCGCCTCTCTCTTTCCCTCGCCAGTCTCTGTTACCTCTCTTCCCTCGGTGTCTAATTCTTCCCACTTTCACTCGCCTCCCTCTTTTCCATTAACTCTCTCTTGTCCTTGTTTTCCCTCGCCTGTCTCTTTCCCCCTGCTTTGCCATGACTCTCTCTTTTCCAACTTTTCCCTCGCCAGTCACTTTTCCCTCCTTTTCCTCGCCAGTCTCTGTTACCTCTCTTCCCTCGGTGTCTAATTCTTCCCACTTTTACTCACCTCCTTCTTTTCCATTAACTCTCTTGTCCTTGTTTTCCCTCGCCTGTCTCTTTTCCCCTGCTTTGCCATGACTCTCTCTTTTCCAACTTTTCCCTCGCCAGTCACCTTTCCCTCCTTTTCCTCGCCAGTCTCTGTTACCTCTCTTCCCTCGGTGTCTAATTCTTCCCACTTTCACTCTCCTCCTTCTTTTCCATTAACTCTCTCTTGTCCTTGTTTTCCCTCGCCTGTCTCTTTCCCCCTGCTTTGCCATGACTCTCTCTTTTCCAACTTTTCCCTCGCCTGTCACCTTTCCCTCCTTTTCCTCGCCAGTCTCTGTTACCTCTCTTCCCTCTAGGTCTAATTTTTCCACTTTCCCTCGCCTCTCTCTTTTCCCTGTAATTCGTCAACTCTGTTATCCCTCTTTTCCCTCGCCAGTCTCTTTCCCCTGGTTTCTCTCGCCTCTCTCTGTTCCCTGGCTTTCCTCTTTTCTATGAAATCTCTCTTTTCCCTATTTCCAGTCAGCCCTCTCTTTTCCCTCTTCCCCCCTCGCCAGTCTCTTTCCCCTGGTTTATCTCGCCTCTCTCTTTCCCTCGCCAGTCTCTGTTACCTCTCTTCCCTCGGTGTCTAATTCTTCCCACTTTCACTCACCTCCTTCTTTTCCATTAACTCTCTTGTCCTTGTTTTCCCTCGCCTGTCTCTTTCCCCCTGCTTTGCCATGACTCTCTCTTTTCCCTCTTTCCCCTCGACAGTCACTTTTCCCCCCTTTCCCTCGCCAGTCTCTGTTATCTCTCTTCCCTCGGTGTCTAATACTTCCCACTTGCCCTCGCCTCTCTCTTTTCCATGAACTCTCTCTTGTCCTTGTTTTCCCTCGCCTCTCTCTTTTCCCTGTAATTCGTCAACTCTGTTATCCCTCTTTTCCCTCGCCAGTCTCTTTCCCCTGGTTTCTCTCGCCTCTCTCTGTTCCCTGGCTTTCCTCTTTTCTATGAAATCTCTCTTTTCCCTATTTCCAATCAACCCTCTCTTTTCCCTCTTCCCCCCTCGCCAGTCTCTTTCCCCTGGTTTATCTCGCCTCTCTCTTTCCCTCGCCAGTCTCTGTTACCTCTCTTCCCTCGGTGTCTAATTCTTCCCACTTTTACTCACCTCCTTCTTTTCCATTAACTCTCTTGTCCTTGTTTTCCCTCGCCTGTCTCTTTTCCCCTGCTTTGCCATGACTCTCTCTTCTCCAACTTTTCCCTCGCCAGTCACCTTTCCCTCCTTTTCCTCGCCAGTCTCTGTTACCTCTCTTCCCTCGGTGTCTAATTCTTCCCACTTTCACCCGACTCCCTCTTTCCCCTCTCATTCCTCAATTCTCTGTTGTCCCTCGTTGCCCTCCCCTCTCTCTCTTACCTCTCTTCCCTCTAGGTCTAATTTTTCCACTTTCCCTCGCCTCTCTCTTTTCCCTGTTATTCGTCAACTCTGTTATCCCTCTTTTCCCTCGCCAGTCTCTTTCCCCTGGTTTCTCTCGCCTCTCTCTGTTCCCTGGCTTTCCTCTTTTCTATGAAATCTCTCTTTTCCCTATTTCCAATCAACCCTCTCTTTTCCCTCTTTCCCCTCGCCAGTCACTTTTCCTTCCTTTCCCTCGCCAGTCTCTTTTAACCTCTATTCCCTCCGTGCCTAATTTTCAAACTTACACTCCACTCCCTCTTTTCCATGAACTCTCTCGTTCCCCTATTTCCAGTCAACTCTCTCTTTTCCCTCCTCCCCCCTCGCCAGTCTGTTTCCCCTGGTTTATCTCGCCTCTCTCTTTCCCTCGCCAGTCTCTTTTACGTCTCTTCCCTTGGTGTCTAATTCTTCCCACTTTCACTCGCCTCCCTCTTTTCCATTAACTCTCTCTTGTCCTTGTTTTCCCTCGCCTGTCTCTTTCCCTCTGCTTTCCCTCCATAGTCTCTTTCCCCTGCTTTCCCTCAACCCTCTCTTTTCCCTCTTCCCCCCTCGCCAGTCTCTTTCCCCTGGTTTATCTCGCCTCTCTCTTTCCCTCGCCAGTCTCTGTTACCTCTCTTCCCTCGGTGTCTAATACTTCCCACTTTCCCTCGCCTCTCTCTTTTCCATGAACTCTCTCTTGTCCTTGTTTTCCCTCGCCTCTCTCTTTTCCCTGTAATTCGTCAACTCTGTTATCCCTCTTTTCCCTCGCCAGTCTCTTTCCCCTGGTTTATCTCGCCTCTCTCTTTCCCTCGCCAGTCTCTTTTACGTCTCTTCCCTTGGTGTCTAATTCTTCCCACTTTCACTCGCCTCCCTCTTTTCCATTAACTCTCTCTTGTCCTTGTTTTCCCTCGCCTGTCTCTTTCCCTCTGCTTTCCCTCCATAGTCTCTTTCCCCTGCTTTCCCTCAACCCTCTCTTTTCCCTCTTCCCCCCTCGCCAGTCTGTTTCCCCTGGTTTATCTCGCCTCTCTCTTTCCCTCGCCAGTCTCTTTTACGTCTCTTCCCTTGGTGTCTAATTCTTCCCACTTGCACTCGCCTCCCTCTTTTCCATTAACTCTCTCTTGTCCTTGTTTTCCCTCGCCTGTCTCTTTCCCTCTGCTTTCCCTCCATAGTCTCTTTCCCCTGCTTTCCCTCAACCCTCTCTTTTCCCTCTTCCCCCCTCGCCAGTCTCTTTCCCCTGGTTTATCTCGCCTCTCTCTTTCCCTCGCCAGTCTCTGTTACCTCTCTTCCCTCGGTGTCTAATACTTCCCACTTTCCCTCGCCTCTCTCTTTTCCCTGTTATTCGTCAGCGCTGTTATCACTCTTTTCCCTCGCCAGTCTCTTTCCCCTGGTTTATCTCGCCTCTCTCTTTCCCTCGCCAGTCTCTGTTACCTCTCTTCCCTCGGTGTCTAATTCTTCCCACTTTCACTCACCTCCTTCTTTTCCATTAACTCTCTTGTCCTTGTTTTCCCTCGCCTGTCTCTTTCCCCCTGCTTTGCCATGACTCTCTCTTTTCCAACTTTTCCCTCGCCTGTCACCTTTCCCTCCTTTTCCTCGCCAGTCTCTGTTACCTCTCTTCCCTCTAGGTCTAATTTTTCCACTTTCCCTCGCCTCCCTCTTTTCCATTAACTCTCTCTTGTCCTTGTTTTCCCTCGACTGTCTCTTTCCCTCTGCTTTCCCTCCATAGTCTCTTTCCCCTTCTTTCCCTCAACCCTCTCTTTTCCCTCTTCCCCCCTCGCCAGTCTCTTTCCCCTGGTTTATCTCGCCTCTCTCTTTCCCTCGCCAGTCTCTGTTACCTCTCTTCCCTCGGTGTCTAATTCTTCCCACTTTCACCCGACTCCCTCTTTCCCCTCTCATTCCTCAATTCTCTGTTGTCCCTCGTTGCCCTCCCCTCTCTCTTTTACCTCTCTTCCCTCTAGGTCTAATTTTTCCACATTCACTCGCCTCTCTCTTTTCCCTGTTATTCGTCAACTCTATTATCCCTCTTTTCCCTCGCCAGTCTCTTTCCCCTGGTTTCTCTCGCCTCTCTCTGTTCCCTGGCTTTCCTCTTTTCTATGAAATCTCTCTTTTCCCTATTTCCAATCAACCCTCTCTTTTCCCTCTTCCCCCCTCGGCAGTCTCTTTCCCCTGGTTTCTCTCGCCTCTCTCTTTCCCTCGCCAGTCTCTGTTACCTCTCTTCCCTCGGTGTCTAATTCTTCCCACTTTCACTCGCCTCCCTCTTTTCCATTAACTCTCTCTTGTCCTTGTTTTCCCTCGCCTATCTCTTTCCCTCTGATTTCCCTCGTCAGTCTCTTTCCCCTGCTTTCCCTCAACCCTCTCTTTTCCCTCTTTCCCCTCGACAGTCACTTTTCCCCCCTTTCCCTCGCCAGTCTCTGTTATCTCTCTTCCCTCGGTGTCTAATTCTTCCCACTTTCACTCACCTCCTTCTTTTCCATTAACTCTCTTGTCCTTGTTTTCCCTCGCCTGTCTCTTTTCCCTGTTTTTCGTCAGCTCTGTTATCCCTCTTTTCCCTCGCCAGTCTCTTTCCCCTGGTTTATCTCGCCTCTCTCTTTCCCTCGCCAGTCTCTGTTACCTCTCTTCCCTCGGTGTCTAATTCTTCCCACTTTCACCCGACTCCCTCTTTCCCCTCTCATTCCTCAATTCTCTGTTGTCCCTCGTTGCCCTCCCCTCTCTCTTTTACCTCTCTTCCCTCTAGGTCTAATTTTTCCACATTCACTCGCCTCTCTCTTTTCCCTGTTATTCGTCAACTCTATTATCCCTCTTTTCCCTCGCCAGTCTCTTTCCCCTGGTTTCTCTCGCCTCTCTCTGTTCCCTGGCTTTCCTCTTTTCTATGAAATCTCTCTTTTCCCTATTTCCAATCAACCCTCTCTTTTCCCTCTTCCCCCCTCGGCAGTCTCTTTCCCCTGGTTTATCTCGCCTCTCTCTTTCCCTCGCCAGTCTCTGTTACCTCTCTTCCCTCGGTGTCTAATTCTTCCCACTTTCACTCGCCTCCCACTTTTCCATTAACTCTCTCTTGTCCTTGTTTTCCCTCGCCTATCTCTTTCCCTCTGATTTCCCTCGTCAGTCTCTTTCCCCTGCTTTCCCTCAACCCTCTCTTTTCCCTCTTTCCCCTCGACAGTCACTTTTCCCCCCTTTCCCTCGCCAGTCTCTGTTATCTCTCTTCCCTCGGTGTCTAATACTTCCCACTTGCCCTCGCCTCTCTCTTTTCCATGAACTCTCTCTTGTCCTTGTTTTCCCTCGCCTCTCTCTTTTCCCTGTAATTCGTCAACTCTGTCATCCCTCTTTTCCCTCGCCAGTCTCTTTCCCCTGGTTTATCTCGCCTCTCTCTTTCCCTCGCAGGTCTCTTTTACGTCTCTTCCCTTGGTGTCTAATTCTTCCCACTTTCACTCGCCTCCCTCTTTTCCATTAACTCTCTCTTGTCCTTGTTTTCCCTCGCCTGTCTCTTTCCCTCTGCTTTCCCTCCATAGTCTCTTTCCCCTGCTTTCCCTCAACCCTCTCTTTTCCCTCTTCCCCCCTCGCCAGTCTCTTTCCCCTGGTTTATCTCGCCTCTCTCTTTCCCTCGCCAGTCTCTTTTACGTCTCTTCCCTTGGTGTCTAATTCTTCCCACTTGCACTCGCCTCCCTCTTTTCCATTAACTCTCTCTTGTCCTTGTTTTCCCTCGCCTGTCTCTTTCCCTCTGCTTTCCCTCCATAGTCTCTTTCCCCTGCTTTCCCTCAACCCTCTCTTTTCCCTCTTCCCCCCTCGCCAGTCTCTTTCCCCTGGTTTATCTCGCCTCTCTCTTTCCCTCGCCAGTCTCTGTTACCTCTCTTCCCTCGGTGTCTAATTCTTCCCACTTTTACTCACCTCCTTCTTTTCCATTAACTCTCTTGTCCTTGTTTTCCCTCGCCTGTCTCTTTCCCCCTGCTTTGCCATGACTCTCTCTTTTCCAACTTTTCCCTCGCCTGTCACCTTTCCCTCCTTTTCCTCGCCAGTCTCTGTTACCTCTCTTCCCTCTAGGTCTAATTTTTCCACTTTCCCTCGCCTCCCTCTTTTCCATTAACTCTCTCTTGTCCTTGTTTTCCCTCGACTGTCTCTTTCCCTCTGCTTTCCCTCCATAGTCTCTTTCCCCTTCTTTCCCTCAACCCTCTCTTTTCCCTCTTCCCCCCTCGCCAGTCTCTTTCCCCTGGTTTATCTCGCCTCTCTCTTTCCCTCGCCAGTCTCTGTTACCTCTCTTCCCTCGGTGTCTAATTCTTCCCACTTTCACCCGACTCCCTCTTTCCCCTCTCATTCCTCAATTCTCTGTTGTCCCTCGTTGCCCTCCCCTCTCTCTTTTACCTCTCTTCCCTCTAGGTCTAATTTTTCCACATTCACTCGCCTCTCTCTTTTCCCTGTTATTCGTCAACTCTATTATCCCTCTTTTCCCTCGCCAGTCTCTTTCCCCTGGTTTCTCTCGCCTCTCTCTGTTCCCTGGCTTTCCTCTTTTCTATGAAATCTCTCTTTTCCCTATTTCCAATCAACCCTCTCTTTTCCCTCTTCCCCCCTCGGCAGTCTCTTTCCCCTGGTTTATCTCGCCTCTCTCTTTCCCTCGCCAGTCTCTGTTACCTCTCTTCCCTCGGTGTCTAATTCTTCCCACTTTCACTCGCCTCCCTCTTTTCCATTAACTCTCTCTTGTCCTTGTTTTCCCTCGCCTATCTCTTTCCCTCTGATTTCCCTCGTCAGTCTCTTTCCCCTGCTTTCCCTCAACCCTCTCTTTTCCCTCTTTCCCCTCGACAGTCACTTTTCCCCCCTTTCCCTCGCCAGTCTCTGTTATCTCTCTTCCCTCGGTGTCTAATTCTTCCCACTTTCACTCACCTCCTTCTTTTCCATTAACTCTCTTGTCCTTGTTTTCCCTCGCCTGTCTCTTTTCCCTGTTATTCGTCAGCTCTGTTATCCCTCTTTTCCCTCGCCAGTCTCTTTCCCCTGGTTTATCTCGCCTCTCTCTTTCCCTCGCCAGTCTCTGTTACCTCTCTTCCCTCGGTGTCTAATTCTTCCCACTTTCACCCGACTCCCTCTTTCCCCTCTCATTCCTCAATTCTCTGTTGTCCCTCGTTGCCCTCCCCTCTCTCTTTTACCTCTCTTCCCTCTAGGTCTAATTTTTCCACATTCACTCGCCTCTCTCTTTTCCCTGTTATTCGTCAACTCTATTATCCCTCTTTTCCCTCGCCAGTCTCTTTCCCCTGGTTTCTCTCGCCTCTCTCTGTTCCCTGGCTTTCCTCTTTTCTATGAAATCTCTCTTTTCCCTATTTCCAATCAACCCTCTCTTTTCCCTCTTCCCCCCTCGGCAGTCTCTTTCCCCTGGTTTATCTCGCCTCTCTCTTTCCCTCGCCAGTCTCTGTTACCTCTCTTCCCTCGGTGTCTAATTCTTCCCACTTTCACTCGCCTCCCACTTTTCCATTAACTCTCTCTTGTCCTTGTTTTCCCTCGCCTATCTCTTTCCCTCTGATTTCCCTCGTCAGTCTCTTTCCCCTGCTTTCCCTCAACCCTCTCTTTTCCCTCTTTCCCCTCGACAGTCACTTTTCCCCCCTTTCCCTCGCCAGTCTCTGTTATCTCTCTTCCCTCGGTGTCTAATACTTCCCACTTGCCCTCGCCTCTCTCTTTTCCATGAACTCTCTCTTGTCCTTGTTTTCCCTCGCCTCTCTCTTTTCCCTGTAATTCGTCAACTCTGTCATCCCTCTTTTCCCTCGCCAGTCTCTTTCCCCTGGTTTATCTCGCCTCTCTCTTTCCCTCGCAGGTCTCTTTTACGTCTCTTCCCTTGGTGTCTAATTCTTCCCACTTTCACTCGCCTCCCTCTTTTCCATTAACTCTCTCTTGTCCTTGTTTTCCCTCGCCTGTCTCTTTCCCTCTGCTTTCCCTCCATAGTCTCTTTCCCCTGCTTTCCCTCAACCCTCTCTTTTCCCTCTTCCCCCCTCGCCAGTCTCTTTCCCCTGGTTTATCTCGCCTCTCTCTTTCCCTCGCCAGTCTCTTTTACGTCTCTTCCCTTGGTGTCTAATTCTTCCCACTTGCACTCGCCTCCCTCTTTTCCATTAACTCTCTCTTGTCCTTGTTTTCCCTCGCCTGTCTCTTTCCCTCTGCTTTCCCTCCATAGTCTCTTTCCCCTGCTTTCCCTCAACCCTCTCTTTTCCCTCTTCCCCCCTCGCCAGTCTCTTTCCCCTGGTTTATCTCGCCTCTCTCTTTCCCTCGCCAGTCTCTGTTACCTCTCTTCCCTCGGTGTCTAATACTTCCCACTTTCCCTCGCCCCTCTCTTTTCCATGAACTCTCTCTTGTCCTTGTTTTCCCTCGCCTGTCTCTTTCCCCCTGCTTTGCCATGACTCTCTCTTTTCCAACTTTTCCCTCGCCAGTCACCTTTCCCTCCTTTTCCTCGCCAGTCTCTGTTACCTCTCTTCCCTCGGTCTCTAATACTTCCCAGTTTCACTCGCCTCCCTCTTTTCCAATAACACTCTTGTCCTTGCGTTTTCTCAACTCTCTCTTTTCCAAGTTTTCCCTCGACTGACACTTCTCCCCCGTTTCCCTCGCCAGTCTCTGTTATCTCTCTTCCGTCGGTGTCTAATACTTCCCACTTTCCCTCGCCTCTCTCTTTTCCCTGTTATTCGTCAGCTCTGTTATCCCTCTTTTCCCTCGCCAGTCTCTTTCCCCTGGTTTATCTCGCCTCTCTCTTTCCCTCGCCAGTCTCTGTTACCTCTCTTCCCTCGGTGTCTAATTCTTCCCACTTTCACCCGACTCCCTCTTTCCCCTCTCATTCCTCAATTCTCTGTTGTCCCTCGTTGCCCTCCCCTCTCTCTTTTACCTCTCTTCCCTCTAGGTCTAATTTTTCCACATTCACTCGCCTCTCTCTTTTCCCTGTTATTCGTCAACTCTGTTATCCCTCTTTTCCCTCGCCAGTCTCTTTCCCCTGGTTTCTCTCGCCTCTCTCTGTTCCCTGGCTTTCCTCTTTTCTATGAAATCTCTCTTTTCCCTATTTCCAATCAACCCTCTCTTTTCCCTCTTCCCCCCTCGGCAGTCTCTTTCCCCTGGTTTATCTCGCCTCTCTCTTTCCCTCGCCAGTCTCTGTTACCTCTCTTCCCTCGGTGTCTAATTCTTCCCACTTTCACCCGACTCCCTCTTTCCCCTCTCATTCCTCAATTCTCTGTTGTCCCTCGTTGCCCTCCCCTCTCTCTTTTACCTCTCTTCCCTCTAGGTCTAATTTTTCCACATTCACTCGCCTCTCTCTTTTCCCTGTTATTCGTCAACTCTATTATCCCTCTTTTCCCTCGCCAGTCTCTTTCCCCTGGTTTCTCTCGCCTCTCTCTGTTCCCTGGCTTTCCTCTTTTCTATGAAATCTCTCTTTTCCCTATTTCCAATCAACCCTCTCTTTTCCCTCTTCCCCCCTCGGCAGTCTCTTTCCCCTGGTTTCTCTCGCCTCTCTCTTTCCCTCGCCAGTCTCTGTTACCTCTCTTCCCTCGGTGTCTAATTCTTCCCACTTTCACTCGCCTCCCTCTTTTCCATTAACTCTCTCTTGTCCTTGTTTTCCCTCGCCTATCTCTTTCCCTCTGATTTCCCTCGTCAGTCTCTTTCCCCTGCTTTCCCTCAACCCTCTCTTTTCCCTCTTTCCCCTCGACAGTCACTTTTCCCCCCTTTCCCTCGCCAGTCTCTGTTATCTCTCTTCCCTCGGTGTCTAATTCTTCCCACTTTCACTCACCTCCTTCTTTTCCATTAACTCTCTTGTCCTTGTTTTCCCTCGCCTGTCTCTTTTCCCTGTTATTCGTCAGCTCTGTTATCCCTCTTTTCCCTCGCCAGTCTCTTTCCCCTGGTTTATCTCGCCTCTCTCTTTCCCTCGCCAGTCTCTGTTACCTCTCTTCCCTCGGTGTCTAATTCTTCCCACTTTCACCCGACTCCCTCTTTCCCCTCTCATTCCTCAATTCTCTGTTGTCCCTCGTTGCCCTCCCCTCTCTCTTTTACCTCTCTTCCCTCTAGGTCTAATTTTTCCACATTCACTCGCCTCTCTCTTTTCCCTGTTATTCGTCAACTCTGTTATCCCTCTTTTCCCTCGCCAGTCTCTTTCCCCTGGTTTCTCTCGCCTCTCTCTGTTCCCTGGCTTTCCTCTTTTCTATGAAATCTCTCTTTTCCCTATTTCCAATCAACCCTCTCTTTTCCCTCTTCCCCCCTCGGCAGTCTCTTTCCCCTGGTTTATCTCGCCTCTCTCTTTCCCTCGCCAGTCTCTGTTACCTCTCTTCCCTCGGTGTCTAATTCTTCCCACTTTTACTCACCTCCTTCTTTTCCATTAACTCTCTTGTCCTTGTTTTCCCTCGCCTGTCTCTTTTCCCCTGCTTTGCCATGACTCTCTCTTCTCCAACTTTTCCCTCGCCAGTCACCTTTCCCTCCTTTTCCTCGCCAGTCTCTGTTACCTCTCTTCCCTCGGTGTCTAATTCTTCCCACTTTCACCCGACTCCCTCTTTCCCCTCTCATTCCTCAATTCTCTGTTGTCCCTCGTTGCCCTCCCCTCTCTCTCTTACCTCTCTTCCCTCTAGGTCTAATTTTTCCACTTTCCCTCGCCTCTCTCTTTTCCCTGTTATTCGTCAACTCTGTTATCCCTCTTTTCCCTCGCCAGTCTCTTTCCCCTGGTTTCTCTCGCCTCTCTCTGTTCCCTGGCTTTCCTCTTTTCTATGAAATCTCTCTTTTCCCTATTTCCAATCAACCCTCTCTTTTCCCTCTTTCCCCTCGCCAGTCACTTTTCCTTCCTTTCCCTCGCCAGTCTCTTTTAACCTCTATTCCCTCCGTGCCTAATTTTCAAACTTACACTCCACTCCCTCTTTTCCATGAACTCTCTCGTTCCCCTATTTCCAGTCAACTCTCTCTTTTCCCTCCTCCCCCCTCGCCAGTCTGTTTCCCCTGGTTTATCTCGCCTCTCTCTTTCCCTCGCCAGTCTCTTTTACGTCTCTTCCCTTGGTGTCTAATTCTTCCCACTTTCACTCGCCTCCCTCTTTTCCATTAACTCTCTCTTGTCCTTGTTTTCCCTCGCCTGTCTCTTTCCCTCTGCTTTCCCTCCATAGTCTCTTTCCCCTGCTTTCCCTCAACCCTCTCTTTTCCCTCTTCCCCCCTCGCCAGTCTCTTTCCCCTGGTTTATCTCGCCTCTCTCTTTCCCTCGCCAGTCTCTGTTACCTCTCTTCCCTCGGTGTCTAATACTTCCCACTTTCCCTCGCCTCTCTCTTTTCCATGAACTCTCTCTTGTCCTTGTTTTCCCTCGCCTCTCTCTTTTCCCTGTAATTCGTCAACTCTGTTATCCCTCTTTTCCCTCGCCAGTCTCTTTCCCCTGGTTTATCTCGCCTCTCTCTTTCCCTCGCCAGTCTCTTTTACGTCTCTTCCCTTGGTGTCTAATTCTTCCCACTTTCACTCGCCTCCCTCTTTTCCATTAACTCTCTCTTGTCCTTGTTTTCCCTCGCCTGTCTCTTTCCCTCTGCTTTCCCTCCATAGTCTCTTTCCCCTGCTTTCCCTCAACCCTCTCTTTTCCCTCTTCCCCCCTCGCCAGTCTGTTTCCCCTGGTTTATCTCGCCTCTCTCTTTCCCTCGCCAGTCTCTTTTACGTCTCTTCCCTTGGTGTCTAATTCTTCCCACTTGCACTCGCCTCCCTCTTTTCCATTAACTCTCTCTTGTCCTTGTTTTCCCTCGCCTGTCTCTTTCCCTCTGCTTTCCCTCCATAGTCTCTTTCCCCTGCTTTCCCTCAACCCTCTCTTTTCCCTCTTCCCCCCTCGCCAGTCTCTTTCCCCTGGTTTATCTCGCCTCTCTCTTTCCCTCGCCAGTCTCTGTTACCTCTCTTCCCTCGGTGTCTAATACTTCCCACTTTCCCTCGCCTCTCTCTTTTCCCTGTTATTCGTCAGCGCTGTTATCACTCTTTTCCCTCGCCAGTCTCTTTCCCCTGGTTTATCTCGCCTCTCTCTTTCCCTCGCCAGTCTCTGTTACCTCTCTTCCCTCGGTGTCTAATTCTTCCCACTTTCACTCACCTCCTTCTTTTCCATTAACTCTCTTGTCCTTGTTTTCCCTCGCCTGTCTCTTTCCCCCTGCTTTGCCATGACTCTCTCTTTTCCAACTTTTCCCTCGCCTGTCACCTTTCCCTCCTTTTCCTCGCCAGTCTCTGTTACCTCTCTTCCCTCTAGGTCTAATTTTTCCACTTTCCCTCGCCTCCCTCTTTTCCATTAACTCTCTCTTGTCCTTGTTTTCCCTCGACTGTCTCTTTCCCTCTGCTTTCCCTCCATAGTCTCTTTCCCCTTCTTTCCCTCAACCCTCTCTTTTCCCTCTTCCCCCCTCGCCAGTCTCTTTCCCCTGGTTTATCTCGCCTCTCTCTTTCCCTCGCCAGTCTCTGTTACCTCTCTTCCCTCGGTGTCTAATTCTTCCCACTTTCACCCGACTCCCTCTTTCCCCTCTCATTCCTCAATTCTCTGTTGTCCCTCGTTGCCCTCCCCTCTCTCTTTTACCTCTCTTCCCTCTAGGTCTAATTTTTCCACATTCACTCGCCTCTCTCTTTTCCCTGTTATTCGTCAACTCTATTATCCCTCTTTTCCCTCGCCAGTCTCTTTCCCCTGGTTTCTCTCGCCTCTCTCTGTTCCCTGGCTTTCCTCTTTTCTATGAAATCTCTCTTTTCCCTATTTCCAATCAACCCTCTCTTTTCCCTCTTCCCCCCTCGGCAGTCTCTTTCCCCTGGTTTCTCTCGCCTCTCTCTTTCCCTCGCCAGTCTCTGTTACCTCTCTTCCCTCGGTGTCTAATTCTTCCCACTTTCACTCGCCTCCCTCTTTTCCATTAACTCTCTCTTGTCCTTGTTTTCCCTCGCCTATCTCTTTCCCTCTGATTTCCCTCGTCAGTCTCTTTCCCCTGCTTTCCCTCAACCCTCTCTTTTCCCTCTTTCCCCTCGACAGTCACTTTTCCCCCCTTTCCCTCGCCAGTCTCTGTTATCTCTCTTCCCTCGGTGTCTAATTCTTCCCACTTTCACTCACCTCCTTCTTTTCCATTAACTCTCTTGTCCTTGTTTTCCCTCGCCTGTCTCTTTTCCCTGTTTTTCGTCAGCTCTGTTATCCCTCTTTTCCCTCGCCAGTCTCTTTCCCCTGGTTTATCTCGCCTCTCTCTTTCCCTCGCCAGTCTCTGTTACCTCTCTTCCCTCGGTGTCTAATTCTTCCCACTTTCACCCGACTCCCTCTTTCCCCTCTCATTCCTCAATTCTCTGTTGTCCCTCGTTGCCCTCCCCTCTCTCTTTTACCTCTCTTCCCTCTAGGTCTAATTTTTCCACATTCACTCGCCTCTCTCTTTTCCCTGTTATTCGTCAACTCTATTATCCCTCTTTTCCCTCGCCAGTCTCTTTCCCCTGGTTTCTCTCGCCTCTCTCTGTTCCCTGGCTTTCCTCTTTTCTATGAAATCTCTCTTTTCCCTATTTCCAATCAACCCTCTCTTTTCCCTCTTCCCCCCTCGGCAGTCTCTTTCCCCTGGTTTATCTCGCCTCTCTCTTTCCCTCGCCAGTCTCTGTTACCTCTCTTCCCTCGGTGTCTAATTCTTCCCACTTTCACTCGCCTCCCACTTTTCCATTAACTCTCTCTTGTCCTTGTTTTCCCTCGCCTATCTCTTTCCCTCTGATTTCCCTCGTCAGTCTCTTTCCCCTGCTTTCCCTCAACCCTCTCTTTTCCCTCTTTCCCCTCGACAGTCACTTTTCCCCCCTTTCCCTCGCCAGTCTCTGTTATCTCTCTTCCCTCGGTGTCTAATACTTCCCACTTGCCCTCGCCTCTCTCTTTTCCATGAACTCTCTCTTGTCCTTGTTTTCCCTCGCCTCTCTCTTTTCCCTGTAATTCGTCAACTCTGTCATCCCTCTTTTCCCTCGCCAGTCTCTTTCCCCTGGTTTATCTCGCCTCTCTCTTTCCCTCGCAGGTCTCTTTTACGTCTCTTCCCTTGGTGTCTAATTCTTCCCACTTTCACTCGCCTCCCTCTTTTCCATTAACTCTCTCTTGTCCTTGTTTTCCCTCGCCTGTCTCTTTCCCTCTGCTTTCCCTCCATAGTCTCTTTCCCCTGCTTTCCCTCAACCCTCTCTTTTCCCTCTTCCCCCCTCGCCAGTCTCTTTCCCCTGGTTTATCTCGCCTCTCTCTTTCCCTCGCCAGTCTCTTTTACGTCTCTTCCCTTGGTGTCTAATTCTTCCCACTTGCACTCGCCTCCCTCTTTTCCATTAACTCTCTCTTGTCCTTGTTTTCCCTCGCCTGTCTCTTTCCCTCTGCTTTCCCTCCATAGTCTCTTTCCCCTGCTTTCCCTCAACCCTCTCTTTTCCCTCTTCCCCCCTCGCCAGTCTCTTTCCCCTGGTTTATCTCGCCTCTCTCTTTCCCTCGCCAGTCTCTGTTACCTCTCTTCCCTCGGTGTCTAATTCTTCCCACTTTTACTCACCTCCTTCTTTTCCATTAACTCTCTTGTCCTTGTTTTCCCTCGCCTGTCTCTTTCCCCCTGCTTTGCCATGACTCTCTCTTTTCCAACTTTTCCCTCGCCTGTCACCTTTCCCTCCTTTTCCTCGCCAGTCTCTGTTACCTCTCTTCCCTCTAGGTCTAATTTTTCCACTTTCCCTCGCCTCCCTCTTTTCCATTAACTCTCTCTTGTCCTTGTTTTCCCTCGACTGTCTCTTTCCCTCTGCTTTCCCTCCATAGTCTCTTTCCCCTTCTTTCCCTCAACCCTCTCTTTTCCCTCTTCCCCCCTCGCCAGTCTCTTTCCCCTGGTTTATCTCGCCTCTCTCTTTCCCTCGCCAGTCTCTGTTACCTCTCTTCCCTCGGTGTCTAATTCTTCCCACTTTCACCCGACTCCCTCTTTCCCCTCTCATTCCTCAATTCTCTGTTGTCCCTCGTTGCCCTCCCCTCTCTCTTTTACCTCTCTTCCCTCTAGGTCTAATTTTTCCACATTCACTCGCCTCTCTCTTTTCCCTGTTATTCGTCAACTCTATTATCCCTCTTTTCCCTCGCCAGTCTCTTTCCCCTGGTTTCTCTCGCCTCTCTCTGTTCCCTGGCTTTCCTCTTTTCTATGAAATCTCTCTTTTCCCTATTTCCAATCAACCCTCTCTTTTCCCTCTTCCCCCCTCGGCAGTCTCTTTCCCCTGGTTTATCTCGCCTCTCTCTTTCCCTCGCCAGTCTCTGTTACCTCTCTTCCCTCGGTGTCTAATTCTTCCCACTTTCACTCGCCTCCCTCTTTTCCATTAACTCTCTCTTGTCCTTGTTTTCCCTCGCCTATCTCTTTCCCTCTGATTTCCCTCGTCAGTCTCTTTCCCCTGCTTTCCCTCAACCCTCTCTTTTCCCTCTTTCCCCTCGACAGTCACTTTTCCCCCCTTTCCCTCGCCAGTCTCTGTTATCTCTCTTCCCTCGGTGTCTAATTCTTCCCACTTTCACTCACCTCCTTCTTTTCCATTAACTCTCTTGTCCTTGTTTTCCCTCGCCTGTCTCTTTTCCCTGTTATTCGTCAGCTCTGTTATCCCTCTTTTCCCTCGCCAGTCTCTTTCCCCTGGTTTATCTCGCCTCTCTCTTTCCCTCGCCAGTCTCTGTTACCTCTCTTCCCTCGGTGTCTAATTCTTCCCACTTTCACCCGACTCCCTCTTTCCCCTCTCATTCCTCAATTCTCTGTTGTCCCTCGTTGCCCTCCCCTCTCTCTTTTACCTCTCTTCCCTCTAGGTCTAATTTTTCCACATTCACTCGCCTCTCTCTTTTCCCTGTTATTCGTCAACTCTATTATCCCTCTTTTCCCTCGCCAGTCTCTTTCCCCTGGTTTCTCTCGCCTCTCTCTGTTCCCTGGCTTTCCTCTTTTCTATGAAATCTCTCTTTTCCCTATTTCCAATCAACCCTCTCTTTTCCCTCTTCCCCCCTCGGCAGTCTCTTTCCCCTGGTTTATCTCGCCTCTCTCTTTCCCTCGCCAGTCTCTGTTACCTCTCTTCCCTCGGTGTCTAATTCTTCCCACTTTCACTCGCCTCCCACTTTTCCATTAACTCTCTCTTGTCCTTGTTTTCCCTCGCCTATCTCTTTCCCTCTGATTTCCCTCGTCAGTCTCTTTCCCCTGCTTTCCCTCAACCCTCTCTTTTCCCTCTTTCCCCTCGACAGTCACTTTTCCCCCCTTTCCCTCGCCAGTCTCTGTTATCTCTCTTCCCTCGGTGTCTAATACTTCCCACTTGCCCTCGCCTCTCTCTTTTCCATGAACTCTCTCTTGTCCTTGTTTTCCCTCGCCTCTCTCTTTTCCCTGTAATTCGTCAACTCTGTCATCCCTCTTTTCCCTCGCCAGTCTCTTTCCCCTGGTTTATCTCGCCTCTCTCTTTCCCTCGCAGGTCTCTTTTACGTCTCTTCCCTTGGTGTCTAATTCTTCCCACTTTCACTCGCCTCCCTCTTTTCCATTAACTCTCTCTTGTCCTTGTTTTCCCTCGCCTGTCTCTTTCCCTCTGCTTTCCCTCCATAGTCTCTTTCCCCTGCTTTCCCTCAACCCTCTCTTTTCCCTCTTCCCCCCTCGCCAGTCTCTTTCCCCTGGTTTATCTCGCCTCTCTCTTTCCCTCGCCAGTCTCTTTTACGTCTCTTCCCTTGGTGTCTAATTCTTCCCACTTGCACTCGCCTCCCTCTTTTCCATTAACTCTCTCTTGTCCTTGTTTTCCCTCGCCTGTCTCTTTCCCTCTGCTTTCCCTCCATAGTCTCTTTCCCCTGCTTTCCCTCAACCCTCTCTTTTCCCTCTTCCCCCCTCGCCAGTCTCTTTCCCCTGGTTTATCTCGCCTCTCTCTTTCCCTCGCCAGTCTCTGTTACCTCTCTTCCCTCGGTGTCTAATACTTCCCACTTTCCCTCGCCCCTCTCTTTTCCATGAACTCTCTCTTGTCCTTGTTTTCCCTCGCCTGTCTCTTTCCCCCTGCTTTGCCATGACTCTCTCTTTTCCAACTTTTCCCTCGCCAGTCACCTTTCCCTCCTTTTCCTCGCCAGTCTCTGTTACCTCTCTTCCCTCGGTCTCTAATACTTCCCAGTTTCACTCGCCTCCCTCTTTTCCAATAACACTCTTGTCCTTGCGTTTTCTCAACTCTCTCTTTTCCAAGTTTTCCCTCGACTGACACTTCTCCCCCGTTTCCCTCGCCAGTCTCTGTTATCTCTCTTCCGTCGGTGTCTAATACTTCCCACTTTCCCTCGCCTCTCTCTTTTCCCTGTTATTCGTCAGCTCTGTTATCCCTCTTTTCCCTCGCCAGTCTCTTTCCCCTGGTTTATCTCGCCTCTCTCTTTCCCTCGCCAGTGTCTGTTACCTCTCTTCCCTCGGTGTCTAATTCTTCCCACTTTCACCCGACTCCCTCTTTCCCCTCTCATTCCTCAATTCTCTGTTGTCCCTCGTTGCCCTCCCCTCTCTCTTTTACCTCTCTTCCCTCTAGGTCTAATTTTTCCACATTCACTCGCCTCTCTCTTTTCCCTGTTATTCGTCAACTCTGTTATCCCTCTTTTCCCTCGCCAGTCTCTTTCCCCTGGTTTCTCTCGCCTCTCTCTGTTCCCTGGCTTTCCTCTTTTCTATGAAATCTCTCTTTTCCCTATTTCCAATCAACCCTCTCTTTTCCCTCTTCCCCCCTCGGCAGTCTCTTTCCCCTGGTTTATCTCGCCTCTCTCTTTCCCTCGCCAGTCTCTGTTACCTCTCTTCCCTCGGTGTCTAATTCTTCCCACTTTCACCCGACTCCCTCTTTCCCCTCTCATTCCTCAATTCTCTGTTGTCCCTCGTTGCCCTCCCCTCTCTCTTTTACCTCTCTTCCCTCTAGGTCTAATTTTTCCACATTCACTCGCCTCTCTCTTTTCCCTGTTATTCGTCAACTCTATTATCCCTCTTTTCCCTCGCCAGTCTCTTTCCCCTGGTTTCTCTCGCCTCTCTCTGTTCCCTGGCTTTCCTCTTTTCTATGAAATCTCTCTTTTCCCTATTTCCAATCAACCCTCTCTTTTCCCTCTTCCCCCCTCGGCAGTCTCTTTCCCCTGGTTTCTCTCGCCTCTCTCTTTCCCTCGCCAGTCTCTGTTACCTCTCTTCCCTCGGTGTCTAATTCTTCCCACTTTCACTCGCCTCCCTCTTTTCCATTAACTCTCTCTTGTCCTTGTTTTCCCTCGCCTATCTCTTTCCCTCTGATTTCCCTCGTCAGTCTCTTTCCCCTGCTTTCCCTCAACCCTCTCTTTTCCCTCTTTCCCCTCGACAGTCACTTTTCCCCCCTTTCCCTCGCCAGTCTCTGTTATCTCTCTTCCCTCGGTGTCTAATTCTTCCCACTTTCACTCACCTCCTTCTTTTCCATTAACTCTCTTGTCCTTGTTTTCCCTCGCCTGTCTCTTTTCCCTGTTATTCGTCAGCTCTGTTATCCCTCTTTTCCCTCGCCAGTCTCTTTCCCCTGGTTTATCTCGCCTCTCTCTTTCCCTCGCCAGTCTCTGTTACCTCTCTTCCCTCGGTGTCTAATTCTTCCCACTTTCACCCGACTCCCTCTTTCCCCTCTCATTCCTCAATTCTCTGTTGTCCCTCGTTGCCCTCCCCTCTCTCTTTTACCTCTCTTCCCTCTAGGTCTAATTTTTCCACATTCACTCGCCTCTCTCTTTTCCCTGTTATTCGTCAACTCTGTTATCCCTCTTTTCCCTCGCCAGTCTCTTTCCCCTGGTTTCTCTCGCCTCTCTCTGTTCCCTGGCTTTCCTCTTTTCTATGAAATCTCTCTTTTCCCTATTTCCAATCAACCCTCTCTTTTCCCTCTTCCCCCCTCGGCAGTCTCTTTCCCCTGGTTTATCTCGCCTCTCTCTTTCCCTCGCCAGTCTCTGTTACCTCTCTTCCCTCGGTGTCTAATTCTTCCCACTTTCACTCGCCTCCCACTTTTCCATTAACTCTCTCTTGTCCTTGTTTTCCCTCGCCTATCTCTTTCCCTCTGATTTCCCTCGTCAGTCTCTTTCCCCTGCTTTCCCTCAACCCTCTCTTTTCCCTCTTTCCCCTCGACAGTCACTTTTCCCCCCTTTCCCTCGCCAGTCTCTGTTATCTCTCTTCCCTCGGTGTCTAATACTTCCCACTTGCCCTCGCCTCTCTCTTTTCCATGAACTCTCTCTTGTCCTTGTTTTCCCTCGCCTCTCTCTTTTCCCTGTAATTCGTCAACTCTGTCATCCCTCTTTTCCCTCGCCAGTCTCTTTCCCCTGGTTTATCTCGCCTCTCTCTTTCCCTCGCAGGTCTCTTTTACGTCTCTTCCCTTGGTGTCTAATTCTTCCCACTTTCACTCGCCTCCCTCTTTTCCATTAACTCTCTCTTGTCCTTGTTTTCCCTCGCCTGTCTCTTTCCCTCTGCTTTCCCTCCATAGTCTCTTTCCCCTGCTTTCCCTCAACCCTCTCTTTTCCCTCTTCCCCCCTCGCCAGTCTCTTTCCCCTGGTTTATCTCGCCTCTCTCTTTCCCTCGCCAGTCTCTTTTACGTCTCTTCCCTTGGTGTCTAATTCTTCCCACTTGCACTCGCCTCCCTCTTTTCCATTAACTCTCTCTTGTCCTTGTTTTCCCTCGCCTGTCTCTTTCCCTCTGCTTTCCCTCCATAGTCTCTTTCCCCTGCTTTCCCTCAACCCTCTCTTTTCCCTCTTCCCCCCTCGCCAGTCTCTTTCCCCTGGTTTATCTCGCCTCTCTCTTTCCCTCGCCAGTCTCTGTTACCTCTCTTCCCTCGGTGTCTAATACTTCCCACTTTCCCTCGCCCCTCTCTTTTCCATGAACTCTCTCTTGTCCTTGTTTTCCCTCGCCTGTCTCTTTCCCCCTGCTTTGCCATGACTCTCTCTTTTCCAACTTTTCCCTCGCCAGTCACCTTTCCCTCCTTTTCCTCGCCAGTCTCTGTTACCTCTCTTCCCTCGGTCTCTAATACTTCCCAGTTTCACTCGCCTCCCTCTTTTCCAATAACACTCTTGTCCTTGTGTTTTCTCAACTCTCTCTTTTCCAAGTTTTCCCTCGACTGTCACTTCTCCCCCGTTTCCCTCGCCAGTCTCTGTTATCTCTCTTCCGTCGGTGTCTAATACTTCCCACTTTCCCTCGCCTCTCTCTTTTCCCTGTTATTCGTCAGCTCTGTTATCCCTCTTTTCCCTCGCCAGTCTCTTTCCCCTGGTTTATCTCGCCTCTCTCTTTCCCTCGCCAGTCTCTGTTACCTCTCTTCCCTCGGTGTCTAATTCTTCCCACTTTCACCCGACTCCCTCTTTCCCCTCTCATTCCTCAATTCTCTGTTGTCCCTCGTTGCCCTCCCCTCTCTCTTTTACCTCTCTTCCCTCTAGGTCTAATTTTTCCACATTCACTCGCCTCTCTCTTTTCCCTGTTATTCGTCAACTCTGTTATCCCTCTTTTCCCTCGCCAGTCTCTTTCCCCTGGTTTCTCTCGCCTCTCTCTGTTCCCTGGCTTTCCTCTTTTCTATGAAATCTCTCTTTTCCCTATTTCCAATCAACCCTCTCTTTTCCCTCTTCCCCCCTCGCCAGTCTCTTTCCCCTGGTTTATCTCGCCTCTCTCTTTCCCTCGCCAGTCTCTGTTACCTCTCTTCCCTCGGTGTCTAATTCTTCCCACTTTCACTCGCCTCCCTCTTTTCCATTAACTCTCTCTTGTCCTTGTTTTCCCTCGCCTATCTCTTTCCCTCTGATTTCCCTCGTCAGTCTCTTTCCCCTGCTTTCCCTCAACCCTCTCTTTTCCCTCTTTCCCCTCGACAGTCACTTTTCCCCCCTTTCCCTCGCCAGTCTCTGTTATCTCTCTTCCCTCGGTGTCTAATTCTTCCCACTTTCACTCACCTCCTTCTTTTCCATTAACTCTCTCTTGTCCTTGTTTTCCCTCGCCTGTCTCTTTCCCCCTGCTTTGCCATGACTCTCTCTTTTCCAACTTTTCCCTCGCCTGTCACCTTTCCCCCCTTTCCCTCGCCAGTCTCTGTTATCTCTCTTCCCTCGGTGTCTAATATTTCCCACTTTCCCTCGCCTCTCTCTTTTCCATGAACTCTCTCTTGTCCTTGTTTTCCCTCGCCTCTCTCTTTTCCCTGTAATTCGTCAACTCTGTTATCCCTCTTTTCCCTCGCCAGTCTCTTTCCCCTGGTTTATCTCGCCTCTCTCTTTCCCTCGCCAGTCTCTGTTACCTCTCTTCCCTCGGTGTCTAATTCTTCCCACTTTCACCCGACTCCCTCTTTCCCCTCTCATTCCTCAATTCTCTGTTGTCCCTCGTTGCCCTCCCCTCTCTCTTTTACCTCTCTTCCCTCTAGGTCTAATTTTTCCACATTCACTCGCCTCTCTCTTTTCCCTGTTATTCGTCAACTCTGTTATCCCTCTTTTCCCTCGCCAGTCTCTTTCCCCTGGTTTCTCTCGCCTCTCTCTGTTCCCTGGCTTTCCTCTTTTCTATGAAATCTCTCTTTTCCCTATTTCCAATCAACCCTCTCTTTTCCCTCTTCCCCCCTCGCCAGTCTCTTTCCCCTGGTTTATCTCGCCTCTCTCTTTCCCTCGCCAGTCTCTTTTACGTCTCTTCCCTTGGTGTCTAATTCTTCCCGCTTTCACTCGCCTCCCTCTTTTCCATTAACTCTCTCTTGTCCTTGTTTTCCCTCGCCTGTCTCTTTCCCTCTGCTTTCCCTCCATAGTCTCTTTCCCCTGCTTTCCCTCAACCCTCTCTTTTCCCTCTTTCCCCTCGACAGTCACTTTTCCCCCCTTTCCCTCGCCAGTCTCTGTTATCTCTCTTCCCTCGGTGTCTAATACTTCCCACTTGCCCTCGCCTCTCTCTTTTCCATGAACTCTCTCTTGTCCTTGTTTTCCCTCGCCTCTCTCTTTTCCCTGTAATTCGTCAACTCTGTTATCCCTCTTTTCCCTCGCCAGTCTCTTTCCCCTGGTTTCTCTCGCCTCTCTCTGTTCCCTGGCTTTCCTCTTTTCTATGAAATCTCTCTTTTCCCTATTTCCAGTCAGCCCTCTCTTTTCCCTCTTCCCCCCTCGCCAGTCTCTTTCCCCTGGTTTATCTCGCCTCTCTCTTTCCCTCGCCAGTCTCTGTTACCTCTCTTCCCTCGGTGTCTAATACTTCCCACTTTCCCTCGCCCCTCTCTTTTCCATGAACTCTCTCTTGTCCTTGTTTTCCCTCGCCTGTCTCTTTCCCCCTGCTTTGCCATGACTCTCTCTTTTCCAACTTTTCCCTCGCCAGTCACCTTTCCCTCCTTTTCCTCGCCAGTCTCTGTTACCTCTCTTCCCTCGGTCTCTAATACTTCCCAGTTTCACTCGCCTCCCTCTTTTCCAATAACACTCTTGTCCTTGTGTTTTCTCAACTCTCTCTTTTCCAAGTTTTCCCTCGACTGTCACTTCTCCCCCGTTTCCCTCGCCAGTCTCTGTTATCTCTCTTCCGTCGGTGTCTAATACTTCCCACTTTCCCTCGCCTCTCTCTTTTCCCTGTTATTCGTCAGCTCTGTTATCCCTCTTTTCCCTCGCCAGTCTCTTTCCCCTGGTTTATCTCGCCTCTCTCTTTCCCTCGCCAGTCTCTGTTACCTCTCTTCCCTCGGTGTCTAATTCTTCCCACTTTCACCCGACTCCCTCTTTCCCCTCTCATTCCTCAATTCTCTGTTGTCCCTCGTTGCCCTCCCCTCTCTCTTTTACCTCTCTTCCCTCTAGGTCTAATTTTTCCACATTCACTCGCCTCTCTCTTTTCCCTGTTATTCGTCAACTCTGTTATCCCTCTTTTCCCTCGCCAGTCTCTTTCCCCTGGTTTCTCTCGCCTCTCTCTGTTCCCTGGCTTTCCTCTTTTCTATGAAATCTCTCTTTTCCCTATTTCCAATCAACCCTCTCTTTTCCCTCTTCCCCCCTCGCCAGTCTCTTTCCCCTGGTTTATCTCGCCTCTCTCTTTCCCTCGCCAGTCTCTGTTACCTCTCTTCCCTCGGTGTCTAATTCTTCCCACTTTCACTCACCTCCTTCTTTTCCATTAACTCTCTCTTGTCCTTGTTTTCCCTCGCCTGTCTCTTTCCCCCTGCTTTGCCATGACTCTCTCTTTTCCAACTTTTCCCTCGCCTGTCACCTTTCCCTCCTTTTCCTCGCCAGTCTCTGTTACCTCTCTTCCCTCTAGGTCTAATTTTTCCACTTTCCCTCGCCTCTCTCTTTTCCCTGTTATTCGTCAACTCTGTTATCCCTCTTTTCCCTCGCCAGTCTCTTTCCCCTGGTTTCTCTCGCCTCTCTCTGTTCCCTGGCTTTCCTCTTTTCTATGAAATCTCTCTTTTCCCTATTTCCAATCAACCCTCTCTTTTCCCTCTTCCCCCCTCGGCAGTCTCTTTCCCCTGGTTTATCTCGCCTCTCTCTTTCCCTCGCCAGTCTCTGTTACCTCTCTTCCCTCGGTGTCTAATTCTTCCCACTTTCACTCGCCTCCCACTTTTCCATTAACTCTCTCTTGTCCTTGTTTTCCCTCGCCTATCTCTTTCCCTCTGATTTCCCTCGTCAGTCTCTTTCCCCTGCTTTCCCTCAACCCTCTCTTTTCCCTCTTTCCCCTCGACAGTCACTTTTCCCCCCTTTCCCTCGCCAGTCTCTGTTATCTCTCTTCCCTCGGTGTCTAATACTTCCCACTTGCCCTCGCCTCTCTCTTTTCCATGAACTCTCTCTTGTCCTTGTTTTCCCTCGCCTCTCTCTTTTCCCTGTAATTCGTCAACTCTGTCATCCCTCTTTTCCCTCGCCAGTCTCTTTCCCCTGGTTTATCTCGCCTCTCTCTTTCCCTCGCAGGTCTCTTTTACGTCTCTTCCCTTGGTGTCTAATTCTTCCCACTTTCACTCGCCTCCCTCTTTTCCATTAACTCTCTCTTGTCCTTGTTTTCCCTCGCCTGTCTCTTTCCCTCTGCTTTCCCTCCATAGTCTCTTTCCCCTGCTTTCCCTCAACCCTCTCTTTTCCCTCTTCCCCCCTCGCCAGTCTCTTTCCCCTGGTTTATCTCGCCTCTCTCTTTCCCTCGCCAGTCTCTTTTACGTCTCTTCCCTTGGTGTCTAATTCTTCCCACTTGCACTCGCCTCCCTCTTTTCCATTAACTCTCTCTTGTCCTTGTTTTCCCTCGCCTGTCTCTTTCCCTCTGCTTTCCCTCCATAGTCTCTTTCCCCTGCTTTCCCTCAACCCTCTCTTTTCCCTCTTCCCCCCTCGCCAGTCTCTTTCCCCTGGTTTATCTCGCCTCTCTCTTTCCCTCGCCAGTCTCTGTTACCTCTCTTCCCTCGGTGTCTAATACTTCCCACTTTCCCTCGCCCCTCTCTTTTCCATGAACTCTCTCTTGTCCTTGTTTTCCCTCGCCTGTCTCTTTCCCCCTGCTTTGCCATGACTCTCTCTTTTCCAACTTTTCCCTCGCCAGTCACCTTTCCCTCCTTTTCCTCGCCAGTCTCTGTTACCTCTCTTCCCTCGGTCTCTAATACTTCCCAGTTTCACTCGCCTCCCTCTTTTCCAATAACACTCTTGTCCTTGTGTTTTCTCAACTCTCTCTTTTCCAAGTTTTCCCTCGACTGTCACTTCTCCCCCGTTTCCCTCGCCAGTCTCTGTTATCTCTCTTCCGTCGGTGTCTAATACTTCCCACTTTCCCTCGCCTCTCTCTTTTCCCTGTTATTCGTCAGCTCTGTTATCCCTCTTTTCCCTCGCCAGTCTCTTTCCCCTGGTTTATCTCGCCTCTCTCTTTCCCTCGCCAGTCTCTGTTACCTCTCTTCCCTCGGTGTCTAATTCTTCCCACTTTCACCCGACTCCCTCTTTCCCCTCTCATTCCTCAATTCTCTGTTGTCCCTCGTTGCCCTCCCCTCTCTCTTTTACCTCTCTTCCCTCTAGGTCTAATTTTTCCACATTCACTCGCCTCTCTCTTTTCCCTGTTATTCGTCAACTCTGTTATCCCTCTTTTCCCTCGCCAGTCTCTTTCCCCTGGTTTCTCTCGCCTCTCTCTGTTCCCTGGCTTTCCTCTTTTCTATGAAATCTCTCTTTTCCCTATTTCCAATCAACCCTCTCTTTTCCCTCTTCCCCCCTCGCCAGTCTCTTTCCCCTGGTTTATCTCGCCTCTCTCTTTCCCTCGCCAGTCTCTGTTACCTCTCTTCCCTCGGTGTCTAATTCTTCCCACTTTCACTCGCCTCCCTCTTTTCCATTAACTCTCTCTTGTCCTTGTTTTCCCTCGCCTATCTCTTTCCCTCTGATTTCCCTCGTCAGTCTCTTTCCCCTGCTTTCCCTCAACCCTCTCTTTTCCCTCTTTCCCCTCGACAGTCACTTTTCCCCCCTTTCCCTCGCCAGTCTCTGTTATCTCTCTTCCCTCGGTGTCTAATTCTTCCCACTTTCACTCACCTCCTTCTTTTCCATTAACTCTCTCTTGTCCTTGTTTTCCCTCGCCTGTCTCTTTCCCCCTGCTTTGCCATGACTCTCTCTTTTCCAACTTTTCCCTCGCCTGTCACCTTTCCCCCCTTTCCCTCGCCAGTCTCTGTTATCTCTCTTCCCTCGGTGTCTAATATTTCCCACTTTCCCTCGCCTCTCTCTTTTCCATGAACTCTCTCTTGTCCTTGTTTTCCCTCGCCTCTCTCTTTTCCCTGTAATTCGTCAACTCTGTTATCCCTCTTTTCCCTCGCCAGTCTCTTTCCCCTGGTTTATCTCGCCTCTCTCTTTCCCTCGCCAGTCTCTGTTACCTCTCTTCCCTCGGTGTCTAATTCTTCCCACTTTCACCCGACTCCCTCTTTCCCCTCTCATTCCTCAATTCTCTGTTGTCCCTCGTTGCCCTCCCCTCTCTCTTTTACCTCTCTTCCCTCTAGGTCTAATTTTTCCACATTCACTCGCCTCTCTCTTTTCCCTGTTATTCGTCAACTCTGTTATCCCTCTTTTCCCTCGCCAGTCTCTTTCCCCTGGTTTCTCTCGCCTCTCTCTGTTCCCTGGCTTTCCTCTTTTCTATGAAATCTCTCTTTTCCCTATTTCCAATCAACCCTCTCTTTTCCCTCTTCCCCCCTCGCCAGTCTCTTTCCCCTGGTTTATCTCGCCTCTCTCTTTCCCTCGCCAGTCTCTTTTACGTCTCTTCCCTTGGTGTCTAATTCTTCCCGCTTTCACTCGCCTCCCTCTTTTCCATTAACTCTCTCTTGTCCTTGTTTTCCCTCGCCTGTCTCTTTCCCTCTGCTTTCCCTCCATAGTCTCTTTCCCCTGCTTTCCCTCAACCCTCTCTTTTCCCTCTTTCCCCTCGACAGTCACTTTTCCCCCCTTTCCCTCGCCAGTCTCTGTTATCTCTCTTCCCTCGGTGTCTAATACTTCCCACTTGCCCTCGCCTCTCTCTTTTCCATGAACTCTCTCTTGTCCTTGTTTTCCCTCGCCTCTCTCTTTTCCCTGTAATTCGTCAACTCTGTTATCCCTCTTTTCCCTCGCCAGTCTCTTTCCCCTGGTTTCTCTCGCCTCTCTCTGTTCCCTGGCTTTCCTCTTTTCTATGAAATCTCTCTTTTCCCTATTTCCAGTCAGCCCTCTCTTTTCCCTCTTCCCCCCTCGCCAGTCTCTTTCCCCTGGTTTATCTCGCCTCTCTCTTTCCCTCGCCAGTCTCTGTTACCTCTCTTCCCTCGGTGTCTAATACTTCCCACTTTCCCTCGCCCCTCTCTTTTCCATGAACTCTCTCTTGTCCTTGTTTTCCCTCGCCTGTCTCTTTCCCCCTGCTTTGCCATGACTCTCTCTTTTCCAACTTTTCCCTCGCCAGTCACCTTTCCCTCCTTTTCCTCGCCAGTCTCTGTTACCTCTCTTCCCTCGGTCTCTAATACTTCCCAGTTTCACTCGCCTCCCTCTTTTCCAATAACACTCTTGTCCTTGTGTTTTCTCAACTCTCTCTTTTCCAAGTTTTCCCTCGACTGTCACTTCTCCCCCGTTTCCCTCGCCAGTCTCTGTTATCTCTCTTCCGTCGGTGTCTAATACTTCCCACTTTCCCTCGCCTCTCTCTTTTCCCTGTTATTCGTCAGCTCTGTTATCCCTCTTTTCCCTCGCCAGTCTCTTTCCCCTGGTTTATCTCGCCTCTCTCTTTCCCTCGCCAGTCTCTGTTACCTCTCTTCCCTCGGTGTCTAATTCTTCCCACTTTCACCCGACTCCCTCTTTCCCCTCTCATTCCTCAATTCTCTGTTGTCCCTCGTTGCCCTCCCCTCTCTCTTTTACCTCTCTTCCCTCTAGGTCTAATTTTTCCACATTCACTCGCCTCTCTCTTTTCCCTGTTATTCGTCAACTCTGTTATCCCTCTTTTCCCTCGCCAGTCTCTTTCCCCTGGTTTCTCTCGCCTCTCTCTGTTCCCTGGCTTTCCTCTTTTCTATGAAATCTCTCTTTTCCCTATTTCCAATCAACCCTCTCTTTTCCCTCTTCCCCCCTCGCCAGTCTCTTTCCCCTGGTTTATCTCGCCTCTCTCTTTCCCTCGCCAGTCTCTGTTACCTCTCTTCCCTCGGTGTCTAATTCTTCCCACTTTCACTCACCTCCTTCTTTTCCATTAACTCTCTCTTGTCCTTGTTTTCCCTCGCCTGTCTCTTTCCCCCTGCTTTGCCATGACTCTCTCTTTTCCAACTTTTCCCTCGCCTGTCACCTTTCCCTCCTTTTCCTCGCCAGTCTCTGTTACCTCTCTTCCCTCTAGGTCTAATTTTTCCACTTTCCCTCGCCTCTCTCTTTTCCCTGTTATTCGTCAACTCTGTTATCCCTCTTTTCCCTCGCCAGTCTCTTTTAACCTCTATTCCCTCCGTGCCTAATTTTCCCACTTACACTCCACTCCCTCTTTTCCATGAACTCTCTCGTTCCCCTATTTCCAGTCAACTCTCTCTTTTCCCTCCTCCCCCCTCGCCAGTCTGTTTCCCCTGGTTTATCTCGCCTCTCTCTTTCCCTCGCCAGTCTCTTTTACGTCTCTTCCCTTGGTGTCTAATTCTTCCCACTTGCACTCGCCTCCCTCTTTTCCATTAACTCTCTCTTGTCCTTGTTTTCCCTCGCCTGTCTCTTTTCCCCTGCTTTCCCTCAACCCTCTCTTTTCCAAGTTTTCCCTCGACAGGCACTTTCCCCCCCTTTCCCTCGCCAGTCTCTGTTATCTCTCTTCCCTCGGTGTCTAATACTTCCCACTTTCCCTCGCCTCTCTCTTTTCCCTCTTATTCGTCAACTCTGTTATCCCTCTTTTCCCTCGCCAGTCTCTTTCCCCTGGTTTCTCTCGCCTCTCTCTGTTCCCTGGCTTTCCTCTTTTCTATGAAATCTCTCTTTTCCCTATTTCCAGTCAGCCCTCTCTTTTCCCTCTTCCCCCCTCGCCAGTCTCTTTCCCCTGGTTTATCTCGCCTCTCTCTTTCCCTCGCCAGTCTCTGTTACCTCTCTTCCCTCGGTGTCTAATTCTTCCCACTTTCACTCACCTCCTTCTTTTCCATTAACTCTCTCTTGTCCTTGTTTTCCCTCGCCTGTCTCTTTCCCCCTGCTTTGCCATGACTCTCTCTTTTCCCTCTTTCCCCTCGCCAGTCACTTTTCCTTCCTTTCCCTCGCCAGTCTCTTTTAACCTCTATTCCCTCCGTGCCTAATTTTCCCACTTACACTCCACTCCCTCTTTTCCATGAACTCTCTCGTTCCCCTATTTCCAGTCAACTCTCTCTTTTCCCTCCTCCCCCCTCGCCAGTCTGTTTCCCCTGGTTTATCTCGCCTCTCTCTTTCCCTCGCCAGTCTCTGTTACCTCTCTTCCCTCGGTGTCTAATTCTTCCCACTTTCACTCGCCTCCCTCTTTTCCATTAACTCTCTCTTTTCCTTGTTTTCCCTCGCCTCTCTCTTTTCCCTGTAATTCGTCAACTCTGTTATCCCTCTTTTCCCTCGCCAGTCTCTTTCCCCTGGTTTCTCTCGCCTCTCTCTGTTCCCTGGCTTTCCTCTTTTCTATGAAATCTCTCTTTTCCCTATTTCCAATCAACCCTCTCTTTTCCCTCTTCCCCCCTCGGCAGTCTCTTTCCCCTGGTTTATCTCGCCTCTCTCTTTCCCTCGCCAGTCTCTGTTACCTCTCTTCCCTCGGTGTCTAATTCTTCCCACTTTCACTCGCCTCCCTCTTTTCCATTAACTCTCTCTTGTCCTTGTTTTCCCTCGCCTATCTCTTTCCCTCTGATTTCCCTCGTCAGTCTCTTTCCCCTGCTTTCCCTCAACCCTCTCTTTTCCCTCTTTCCCCTCGACAGTCACTTTTCCCCCCTTTCCCTCGCCAGTCTCTGTTATCTCTCTTCCCTCGGTGTCTAATTCTTCCCACTTTCACTCACCTCCTTCTTTTCCATTAACTCTCTCTTGTCCTTGTTTTCCCTCGCCTGTCTCTTTCCCCCTGCTTTGCCATGACTCTCTCTTTTCCAACTTTTCCCTCGCCTGTCACCTTTCCCCCCTTTCCCTCGCCAGTCTCTGTTATCTCTCTTCCCTCGGTGTCTAATATTTCCCACTTTCCCTCGCCTCTCTCTTTTCCATGAACTCTCTCTTGTCCTTGTTTTCCCTCGCCTCTCTCTTTTCCCTGTAATTCGTCAACTCTGTTATCCCTCTTTTCCCTCGCCAGTCTCTTTCCCCTGGTTTCTCTCGCCTCTCTCTGTTCCCTGGCTTTCCTCTTTTCTATGAAATCTCTCTTTTCCCTATTTCCAATCAACCCTCTCTTTTCCCTCTTCCCCCCTCGCCAGTCTCTTTCCCCTGGTTTATCTCGCCTCTCTCTTTCCCTCGCCAGTCTCTGTTACCTCTCTTCCCTCGGTGTCTAATTCTTCCCACTTTCAC
Source organism: Harpia harpyja (assembly GCF_026419915.1). Classification (NCBI taxonomy): domain Eukaryota; kingdom Metazoa; phylum Chordata; class Aves; order Accipitriformes; family Accipitridae; genus Harpia; species Harpia harpyja. The sequence continues at coordinate 24,899,253 of NC_068968.1, read as the reverse complement.
TCACCTCCTTTTTTTCCATTAACTCTCTTGTCCTTGTTTTCCCTCGCCTGTCTCTTTCCCCCTGCTTTGCCATGACTCTCTCTTTTCCAACTTTTCCCTCGCCAGTCACTTTTCCCTCCTTTTCCTCGCCAGTCTCTGTTACCTCTCTTCCCTCGGTGTCTAATTCTTCCCACTTTTACTCACCTCCTTCTTTTCCATTAACTCTCTTGTCCTTGTTTTCCCTCGCCTGTCTCTTTTCCCCTGCTTTGCCATGACTCTCTCTTTTCCAACTTTTCCCTCGCCAGTCACCTTTCCCTCCTTTTCCTCGCCAGTCTCTGTTACCTCTCTTCCCTCGGTGTCTAATTCTTCCCACTTTCACTCACCTCCTTCTTTTCCATTAACTCTCTCTTGTCCTTGTTTTCCCTCGCCTGTCTCTTTCCCCCTGCTTTGCCATGACTCTCTCTTTTCCAACTTTTCCCTCGCCTGTCACCTTTCCCTCCTTTTCCTCGCCAGTCTCTGTTACCTCTCTTCCCTCTAGGTCTAATTTTTCCACTTTCCCTCGCCTCTCTCTTTTCCCTGTTATTCGTCAACTCTGTTATCCCTCTTTTCCCTCGCCAGTCTCTTTCCCCTGGTTTCTCTCGCCTCTCTCTGTTCCCTGGCTTTCCTCTTTTCTATGAAATCTCTCTTTTCCCTATTTCCAGTCAGCCCTCTCTTTTCCCTCTTCCCCCCTCGCCAGTCTCTTTCCCCTGGTTTATCTCGCCTCTCTCTTTCCCTCGCCAGTCTCTGTTACCTCTCTTCCCTCGGTGTCTAATTCTTCCCACTTTCACTCACCTCCTTCTTTTCCATTAACTCTCTCTTGTCCTTGTTTTCCCTCGCCTGTCTCTTTCCCCCTGCTTTGCCATGACTCTCTCTTTTCCAACTTTTCCCTCGCCTGTCACCTTTCCCTCCTTTTCCTCGCCAGTCTCTGTTACCTCTCTTCCCTCTAGGTCTAATTTTTCCACTTTCCCTCGCCTCTCTCTTTTCCCTGTTATTCGTCAACTCTGTTATCCCTCTTTTCCCTCGCCAGTCTCTTTCCCCTGGTTTCTCTCGCCTCTCTCTGTTCCCTGGCTTTCCTCTTTTCTATGAAATCTCTCTTTTCCCTATTTCCAATCAACCCTCTCTTTTCCCTCTTCCCCCCTCGGCAGTCTCTTTCCCCTGGTTTATCTCGCCTCTCTCTTTCCCTCGCCAGTCTCTGTTACCTCTCTTCCCTCGGTGTCTAATTCTTCCCACTTTCACTCGCCTCCCTCTTTTCCATTAACTCTCTCTTGTCCTTGTTTTCCCTCGCCTGTCTCTTTCCCCCTGCTTTGCCATGACTCTCTCTTTTCCAACTTTTCCCTCGCCAGTCACTTTTCCCTCCTTTTCCTCGCCAGTCTCTGTTACCTCTCTTCCCTCGGTGTCTAATTCTTCCCACTTTTACTCACCTCCTTCTTTTCCATTAACTCTCTTGTCCTTGTTTTCCCTCGCCTGTCTCTTTTCCCCTGCTTTGCCATGACTCTCTCTTTTCCAACTTTTCCCTCGCCAGTCACCTTTCCCTCCTTTTCCTCGCCAGTCTCTGTTACCTCTCTTCCCTCTAGGTCTAATTTTTCCACTTTCCCTCGCCTCTCTCTTTTCCCTGTTATTCGTCAACTCTGTTATCCCTCTTTTCCCTCGCCAGTCTCTTTCCCCTGGTTTCTCTCGCCTCTCTCTGTTCCCTGGCTTTCCTCTTTTCTATGAAATCTCTCTTTTCCCTATTTCCAGTCAGCCCTCTCTTTTCCCTCTTCCCCCCTCGCCAGTCTCTTTCCCCTGGTTTATCTCGCCTCTCTCTTTCCCTCGCCAGTCTCTGTTACCTCTCTTCCCTCGGTGTCTAATTCTTCCCACTTTCACTCACCTCCTTCTTTTCCATTAACTCTCTCTTGTCCTTGTTTTCCCTCGCCTGTCTCTTTCCCCCTGCTTTGCCATGACTCTCTCTTTTCCAACTTTTCCCTCGCCTGTCACCTTTCCCTCCTTTTCCTCGCCAGTCTCTGTTACCTCTCTTCCCTCTAGGTCTAATTTTTCCACTTTCCCTCGCCTCTCTCTTTTCCCTGTTATTCGTCAACTCTGTTATCCCTCTTTTCCCTCGCCAGTCTCTTTCCCCTGGTTTCTCTCGCCTCTCTCTGTTCCCTGGCTTTCCTCTTTTCTATGAAATCTCTCTTTTCCCTATTTCCAATCAACCCTCTCTTTTCCCTCTTCCCCCCTCGGCAGTCTCTTTCCCCTGGTTTATCTCGCCTCTCTCTTTCCCTCGCCAGTCTCTGTTACCTCTCTTCCCTCGGTGTCTAATTCTTCCCACTTTCACTCGCCTCCCTCTTTTCCATTAACTCTCTCTTGTCCTTGTTTTCCCTCGCCTGTCTCTTTCCCCCTGCTTTGCCATGACTCTCTCTTTTCCAACTTTTCCCTCGACAGTCACTTTTCCCTCCTTTTCCTCGCCAGTCTCTGTTACCTCTCTTCCCTCGGTGTCTAATTCTTCCCACTTTTACTCACCTCCTTCTTCTCCATTAACTCTCTTGTCCTTGTTTTCCCTCGCCTGTCTCTTTTCCCCTGCTTTGCCATGACTCTCTCTTTTCCAACTTTTCCCTCGCCAGTCACCTTTCCCTCCTTTTCCTCGCCAGTCTCTGTTACCTCTCTTCCCTCGGTGTCTAATTCTTCCCACTTTCACTCACCTCCTTCTTTTCCATTAACTCTCTCTTGTCCTTGTTTTCCCTCGCCTGTCTCTTTCCCCCTGCTTTGCCATGACTCTCTCTTTTCCAACTTTTCCCTCGCCTGTCACCTTTCCCTCCTTTTCCTCGCCAGTCTCTGTTACCTCTCTTCCCTCTAGGTCTAATTTTTCCACTTTCCCTCGCCTCTCTCTTTTCCCTGTTATTCGTCAACTCTGTTATCCCTCTTTTCCCTCGCCAGTCTCTTTCCCCTGGTTTCTCTCGCCTCTCTCTGTTCCCTGGCTTTCCTCTTTTCTATGAAATCTCTCTTTTCCCTATTTCCAGTCAGCCCTCTCTTTTCCCTCTTCCCCCCTCGGCAGTCTCTTTCCCCTGGTTTATCTCGCCTCTCTCTTTCCCTCGCCAGTCTCTGTTACCTCTCTTCCCTCGGTGTCTAATTCTTCCCACTTTCACTCACCTCCTTCTTTTCCATTAACTCTCTCTTGTCCTTGTTTTCCCTCGCCTGTCTCTTTCCCCCTGCTTTGCCATGACTCTCTCTTTTCCAACTTTTCCCTCGCCTGTCACCTTTCCCTCCTTTTCCTCGCCAGTCTCTGTTACCTCTCTTCCCTCTAGGTCTAATTTTTCCACTTTCCCTCGCCTCTCTCTTTTCCCTGTTATTCGTCAACTCTGTTATCCCTCTTTTCCCTCGCCAGTCTCTTTCCCCTGGTTTCTCTCGCCTCTCTCTGTTCCCTGGCTTTCCTCTTTTCTATGAAATCTCTCTTTTCCCTATTTCCAATCAACCCTCTCTTTTCCCTCTTCCCCCCTCGGCAGTCTCTTTCCCCTGGTTTATCTCGCCTCTCTCTTTCCCTCGCCAGTCTCTGTTACCTCTCTTCCCTCGGTGTCTAATTCTTCCCACTTTTACTCACCTCCTTCTTCTCCATTAACTCTCTTGTCCTTGTTTTCCCTCGCCTGTCTCTTTTCCCCTGCTTTGCCATGACTCTCTCTTTTCCAACTTTTCCCTCGCCAGTCACCTTTCCCTCCTTTTCCTCGCCAGTCTCTGTTACCTCTCTTCCCTCGGTGTCTAATTCTTCCCACTTTCACCCGACTCCCTCTTTCCCCTCTCATTCCTCAATTCTCTGTTGTCCCTCGTTGCCATCCCCTCTCTCTTTTACCTCTCTTCCCTCTAGGTCTAATTTTTCCACTTTCCCTCGCCTCTCTCTTTTCCCTGTTATTCGTCAACTCTGTTATCCCTCTTTTCCCTCGCCAGTCTCTTTCCCCTGGTTTCTCTCGCCTCTCTCTGTTCCCTGGCTTTCCTCTTTTCTATGAAATCTCTCTTTTCCCTATTTCCAATCAACCCTCTCTTTTCCCTCTTCCCCCCTCGCCAGTCTCTTTCCCCTGGTTTATCTCGCCTCTCTCTTTCCCTCGCCAGTCTCTTTTACGTCTCTTCCCTTAGTGTCTAATTCTTCCCGCTTTCACTCGCCTCCCTCTTTTCCATTAACTCTCTCTTGTCCTTGTTTTCCCTCGCCTGTCTCTTTCCCTCTGAATTCCCTCGTCAGTCTCTTTCCCCTGCTTTCCCTCAACCCTCTCTTTTCCCTCTTTCCCCTCGACAGTCACTTTTCCCCCCTTTCCCTCGCCAGTCTCTGTTATCTCTCTTCCCTCGGTGTCTAATACTTCCCACTTGCCCTCGCCTCTCTCTTTTCCATGAACTCTCTCTTGTCCTTGTTTTCCCTCGCCTCTCTCTTTTCCCTGTAATTCGTCAACTCTGTTATCCCTCTTTTCCCTCGCCAGTCTCTTTCCCCTGGTTTCTCTCGCCTCTCTCTGTTCCCTGGCTTTCCTCTTTTCTATGAAATCTCTCTTTTCCCTATTTCCAGTCAGCCCTCTCTTTTCCCTCTTCCCCCCTCGGCAGTCTCTTTCCCCTGGTTTATCTCGCCTCTCTCTTTCCCTCGCCAGTCTCTGTTACCTCTCTTCCCTCGGTGTCTAATTCTTCCCACTTTTACTCACCTCCTTCTTTTCCATTAACTCTCTTGTCCTTGTTTTCCCTCGCCTGTCTCTTTTCCCCTGCTTTGCCATGACTCTCTCTTCTCCAACTTTTCCCTCGCCAGTCACCTTTCCCTCCTTTTCCTCGCCAGTCTCTGTTACCTCTCTTCCCTCGGTGTCTAATTCTTCCCACTTTCACCCGACTCCCTCTTTCCCCTCTCATTCCTCAATTCTCTGTTGTCCCTCGTTGCCCTCCCCTCTCTCTCTTACCTCTCTTCCCTCTAGGTCTAATTTTTCCACTTTCCCTCGCCTCTCTCTTTTCCCTGTTATTCGTCAACTCTGTTATCCCTCTTTTCCCTCGCCAGTCTCTTTCCCCTGGTTTCTCTCGCCTCTCTCTGTTCCCTGGCTTTCCTCTTTTCTATGAAATCTCTCTTTTCCCTATTTCCAATCAACCCTCTCTTTTCCCTCTTCCCCCCTCGGCAGTCTCTTTCCCCTGGTTTATCTCGCCTCTCTCTTTCCCTCGCCAGTCTCTTTTACGTCTCTTCCCTCGGTGTCTAATTCTTCCCACTTTCACTCGCCTCCCTCTTTTCCATTAACTCTCTCTTGTCCTTGTTTTCCCTCGCCTATCTCTTTCCCTCTGATTTCCCTCGTCAGTCTCTTTCCCCTGCTTTCCCTCAACCCTCTCTTTTCCCTCTTTCCCCTCGACAGTCACTTTTCCCCCCTTTCCCTCGCCAGTCTCTGTTATCTCTCTTCCCTCGGTGTCTAATTCTTCCCACTTTCACTCACCTCCTTCTTTTCCATTAACTCTCTTGTCCTTGTTTTCCCTCGCCTGTCTCTTTTCCCTGTTATTCGTCAGCTCTGTTATCCCTCTTTTCCCTCGCCAGTCTCTTTCCCCTGGTTTATCTCGCCTCTCTCTTTCCCTCGCCAGTCTCTGTTACCTCTCTTCCCTCGGTGTCTAATTCTTCCCACTTTCACTCACCTCCTTCTTTTCCATTAACTCTCTTGTCCTTGTTTTCCCTCGCCTGTCTCTTTTCCCTGTTATTCGTCAGCTCTGTTATCCCTCTTTTCCCTCGCCAGTCTCTTTCCCCTGGTTTATCTCGCCTCTCTCTTTCCCTCGCCAGTCTCTGTTACCTCTCTTCCCTCGGTGTCTAATTCTTCCCACTTTCACCCGACTCCCTCTTTCCCCTCTCATTCCTCAATTCTCTGTTGTCCCTCGTTGCCCTCCCCTCTCTCTTTTACCTCTCTTCCCTCTAGGTCTAATTTTTCCACATTCACTCGCCTCTCTCTTTTCCCTGTTATTCGTCAACTCTGTTATCCCTCTTTTCCCTCGCCAGTCTCTTTCCCCTGGTTTCTCTCGCCTCTCTCTGTTCCCTGGCTTTCCTCTTTTCTATGAAATCTCTCTTTTCCCTATTTCCAATCAACCCTCTCTTTTCCCTCTTCCCCCCTCGGCAGTCTCTTTCCCCTGGTTTATCTCGCCTCTCTCTTTCCCTCGCCAGTCTCTGTTACCTCTCTTCCCTCGGTGTCTAATTCTTCCCACTTTCACTCGCCTCCCACTTTTCCATTAACTCTCTCTTGTCCTTGTTTTCCCTCGCCTATCTCTTTCCCTCTGATTTCCCTCGTCAGTCTCTTTCCCCTGCTTTCCCTCAACCCTCTCTTTTCCCTCTTTCCCCTCGACAGTCACTTTTCCCCCCTTTCCCTCGCCAGTCTCTGTTATCTCTCTTCCCTCGGTGTCTAATACTTCCCACTTGCCCTCGCCTCTCTCTTTTCCATGAACTCTCTCTTGTCCTTGTTTTCCCTCGCCTCTCTCTTTTCCCTGTAATTCGTCAACTCTGTCATCCCTCTTTTCCCTCGCCAGTCTCTTTCCCCTGGTTTATCTCGCCTCTCTCTTTCCCTCGCAGGTCTCTTTTACGTCTCTTCCCTTGGTGTCTAATTCTTCCCACTTTCACTCGCCTCCCTCTTTTCCATTAACTCTCTCTTGTCCTTGTTTTCCCTCGCCTGTCTCTTTCCCTCTGCTTTCCCTCCATAGTCTCTTTCCCCTGCTTTCCCTCAACCCTCTCTTTTCCCTCTTCCCCCCTCGCCAGTCTCTTTCCCCTGGTTTATCTCGCCTCTCTCTTTCCCTCGCCAGTCTCTGTTACCTCTCTTCCCTCGGTGTCTAATACTTCCCACTTTCCCTCGCCCCTCTCTTTTCCATGAACTCTCTCTTGTCCTTGTTTTCCCTCGCCTGTCTCTTTCCCCCTGCTTTGCCATGACTCTCTCTTTTCCAACTTTTCCCTCGCCAGTCACCTTTCCCTCCTTTTCCTCGCCAGTCTCTGTTACCTCTCTTCCCTCGGTCTCTAATACTTCCCAGTTTCACTCGCCTCCCTCTTTTCCAATAACACTCTTGTCCTTGTGTTTTCTCAACTCTCTCTTTTCCAAGTTTTCCCTCGACTGTCACTTCTCCCCCGTTTCCCTCGCCAGTCTCTGTTATCTCTCTTCCGTCGGTGTCTAATACTTCCCACTTTCCCTCGCCTCTCTCTTATCCCTCTTTTCCCTCGCCAGTCTCTTTCCCCTGGTTTATCTCGCCTCTCTCTTTCCCTCGCCAGTCTCTGTTATCTCTCTTCCCTCGGTGTCTAATACTTCCCACTTGCCCTCGCCTCTCTCTTTTCCATGAACTCTCTCTTGTCCTTGTTTTCCCTCGCCTCTCTCTTTTCCCTGTAATTCGTCAACTCTGTCATCCCTCTTTTCCCTCGCCAGTCTCTTTCCCCTGGTTTATCTCGCCTCTCTCTTTCCCTCGCAGGTCTCTTTTACGTCTCTTCCCTTGGTGTCTAATTCTTCCCACTTTCACTCGCCTCCCTCTTTTCCATTAACTCTCTCTTGTCCTTGTTTTCCCTCGCCTGTCTCTTTCCCTCTGCTTTCCCTCCATAGTCTCTTTCCCCTGCTTTCCCTCAACCCTCTCTTTTCCCTCTTCCCCCCTCGCCAGTCTCTTTCCCCTGGTTTATCTCGCCTCTCTCTTTCCCTCGCCAGTCTCTGTTACCTCTCTTCCCTCGGTGTCTAATACTTCCCACTTTCCCTCGCCCCTCTCTTTTCCATGAACTCTCTCTTGTCCTTGTTTTCCCTCGCCTGTCTCTTTCCCCCTGCTTTGCCATGACTCTCTCTTTTCCAACTTTTCCCTCGCCAGTCACCTTTCCCTCCTTTTCCTCGCCAGTCTCTGTTACCTCTCTTCCCTCGGTCTCTAATACTTCCCAGTTTCACTCGCCTCCCTCTTTTCCAATAACACTCTTGTCCTTGTGTTTTCTCAACTCTCTCTTTTCCAAGTTTTCCCTCGACTGTCACTTCTCCCCCGTTTCCCTCGCCAGTCTCTGTTATCTCTCTTCCGTCGGTGTCTAATACTTCCCACTTTCCCTCGCCTCTCTCTTTTCCCTGTTATTCGTCAGCTCTGTTATCCCTCTTTTCCCTCGCCAGTCTCTTTCCCCTGGTTTATCTCGCCTCTCTCTTTCCCTCGCCAGTCTCTGTTACCTCTCTTCCCTCGGTGTCTAATTCTTCCCACTTTCACCCGACTCCCTCTTTCCCCTCTCATTCCTCAATTCTCTGTTGTCCCTCGTTGCCCTCCCCTCTCTCTTTTACCTCTCTTCCCTCTAGGTCTAATTTTTCCACATTCACTCGCCTCTCTCTTTTCCCTGTTATTCGTCAACTCTGTTATCCCTCTTTTCCCTCGCCAGTCTCTTTCCCCTGGTTTCTCTCGCCTCTCTCTGTTCCCTGGCTTTCCTCTTTTCTATGAAATCTCTCTTTTCCCTATTTCCAATCAACCCTCTCTTTTCCCTCTTCCCCCCTCGCCAGTCTCTTTCCCCTGGTTTATCTCGCCTCTCTCTTTCCCTCGCCAGTCTCTGTTATCTCTCTTCCCTCGGTGTCTAATACTTCCCACTTGCCCTCGCCTCTCTCTTTTCCATGAACTCTCTCTTGTCCTTGTTTTCCCTCGCCTCTCTCTTTTCCCTGTAATTCGTCAACTCTGTCATCCCTCTTTTCCCTCGCCAGTCTCTTTCCCCTGGTTTATCTCGCCTCTCTCTTTCCCTCGCAGGTCTCTTTTACGTCTCTTCCCTTGGTGTCTAATTCTTCCCACTTTCACTCGCCTCCCTCTTTTCCATTAACTCTCTCTTGTCCTTGTTTTCCCTCGCCTGTCTCTTTCCCTCTGCTTTCCCTCCATAGTCTCTTTCCCCTGCTTTCCCTCAACCCTCTCTTTTCCCTCTTCCCCCCTCGCCAGTCTGTTTCCCCTGGTTTATCTCGCCTCTCTCTTTCCCTCGCCAGTCTCTTTTACGTCTCTTCCCTTGGTGTCTAATTCTTCCCACTTGCACTCGCCTCCCTCTTTTCCATTAACTCTCTCTTGTCCTTGTTTTCCCTCGCCTGTCTCTTTCCCTCTGCTTTCCCTCCATAGTCTCTTTCCCCTGCTTTCCCTCAACCCTCTCTTTTCCCTCTTCCCCCCTCGCCAGTCTCTTTCCCCTGGTTTATCTCGCCTCTCTCTTTCCCTCGCCAGTCTCTGTTACCTCTCTTCCCTCGGTGTCTAATACTTCCCACTTTCCCTCGCCCCTCTCTTTTCCATGAACTCTCTCTTGTCCTTGTTTTCCCTCGCCTGTCTCTTTCCCCCTGCTTTGCCATGACTCTCTCTTTTCCAACTTTTCCCTCGCCAGTCACCTTTCCCTCCTTTTCCTCGCCAGTCTCTGTTACCTCTCTTCCCTCGGTCTCTAATACTTCCCAGTTTCACTCGCCTCCCTCTTTTCCAATAACACTCTTGTCCTTGTGTTTTCTCAACTCTCTCTTTTCCAAGTTTTCCCTCGACTGACACTTCTCCCCCGTTTCCCTCGCCAGTCTCTGTTATCTCTCTTCCGTCGGTGTCTAATACTTCCCACTTTCCCTCGCCTCTCTCTTTTCCCTGTTATTCGTCAGCTCTGTTATCACTCTTTTCCCTCGCCAGTCTCTTTCCCCTGGTTTATCTCGCCTCTCTCTTTCCCTCGCCAGTCTCTGTTACCTCTCTTCCCTCGGTGTCTAATTCTTCCCACTTTCACCCGACTCCCTCTTTCCCCTCTCATTCCTCAATTCTCTGTTGTCCCTCGTTGCCCTCCCCTCTCTCTTTTACCTCTCTTCCCTCTAGGTCTAATTTTTCCACATTCACTCGCCTCTCTCTTTTCCCTGTTATTCGTCAACTCTGTTATCCCTCTTTTCCCTCGCCAGTCTCTTTCCCCTGGTTTATCTCGCCTCTCTCTTTCCCTCGCCAGTCTCTGTTACCTCTCTTCCCTCGGTGTCTAATTCTTCCCACTTTCACTCACCTCCTTCTTTTCCATTAACTCTCTCTTGTCCTTGTTTTCCCTCGCCTGTCTCTTTCCCCCTGCTTTGCCATGACTCTCTCTTTTCCAACTTTTCCCTCGCCTGTCACCTTTCCCTCCTTTTCCTCGCCAGTCTCTGTTACCTCTCTTCCCTCTAGGTCTAATTTTTCCACTTTCCCTCGCCTCTCTCTTTTCCCTGTAATTCGTCAACTCTGTTATCCCTCTTTTCCCTCGCCAGTCTCTTTCCCCTGGTTTCTCTCGCCTCTCTCTGTTCCCTGGCTTTCCTCTTTTCTATGAAATCTCTCTTTTCCCTATTTCCAGTCAGCCCTCTCTTTTCCCTCTTCCCCCCTCGCCAGTCTCTTTCCCCTGGTTTATCTCGCCTCTCTCTTTCCCTCGCCAGTCTCTGTTACCTCTCTTCCCTCGGTGTCTAATTCTTCCCACTTTCACTCACCTCCTTCTTTTCCATTAACTCTCTTGTCCTTGTTTTCCCTCGCCTGTCTCTTTCCCCCTGCTTTGCCATGACTCTCTCTTTTCCAACTTTTCCCTCGCCAGTCACTTTTCCCTCCTTTTCCTCGCCAGTCTCTGTTACCTCTCTTCCCTCGGTGTCTAATTCTTCCCACTTTCACTCACCTCCTTCTTTTCCATTAAGTCTCTTGTCCTTGTTTTCCCTCGCCTGTCTCTTTTCCCCTGCTTTGCCATGACTCTCTCTTTTCCAACTTTTCCCTCGCCAGTCACCTTTCCCTCCTTTTCCTCGCCAGTCTCTGTTACCTCTCTTCCCTCGGTGTCTAATTCTTCCCACTTTCACCCGACTCCCTCTTTCCCCTCTCATTCCTCAATTCTCTGTTGTCCCTCGTTGCCCTCCCCTCTCTCTTTTACCTCTCTTCCCTCTAGGTCTAATTTTTCCACTTTCCCTCGCCTCTCTCTTTTCCCTGTTATTCGTCAACTCTGTTATCCCTCTTTTCCCTCGCCAGTCTCTTTCCCCTGGTTTCTCTCGCCTCTCTCTGTTCCCTGGCTTTCCTCTTTTCTATGAAATCTCTCTTTTCCCTATTTCCAATCAACCCTCTCTTTTCCCTCTTCCCCCCTCGCCAGTCTCTTTCCCCTGGTTTATCTCGCCTCTCTTTCCCTCGCCAGTCTCTTTTACGTCTCTTCCCTTAGTGTCTAATTCTTCCCGCTTTCACTCGCCTCCCTCTTTTCCATTAACTCTCTCTTGTCCTTGTTTTCCCTCGCCTGTCTCTTTCCCTCTGATTTCCCTCGTCAGTCTCTTTCCCCTGCTTTCCCTCAACCCTCTCTTTTCCCTCTTTCCCCTCGACAGTCACTTTTCCCCCCTTTCCCTCGCCAGTCTCTGTTATCTCTCTTCCCTCGGTGTCTAATACTTCCCACTTGCCCTCGCCTCTCTCTTTTCCATGAACTCTCTCTTGTCCTTGTTTTCCCTCGCCTGTCTCTTTCCCCCTGCTTTGCCATGACTCTCTCTTTTCCAACTTTTCCCTCGCCAGTCACCTTTCCCTCCTTTTCCTCGCCAGTCTCTGTTACCTCTCTTCCCTCGGTCTCTAATACTTCCCAGTTTCACTCGCCTCCCTCTTTTCCAATAACACTCTTGTCCTTGTGTTTTCTCAACTCTCTCTTTTCCAAGTTTTCCCTCGACTGACACTTCTCCCCCGTTTCCCTCGCCAGTCTCTGTTATCTCTCTTCCATCGGTGTCTAATACTTCCCACATTCACTCGCCTCTCTCTTTTCCCTGTTATTCGTCAGCTCTGTTATCCCTCTTTTCCCTCGCCAGTCTCTTTCCCCTGGTTTATCTCGCCTCTCTCTTTCCCTCGCCAGTCTCTGTTACCTCTCTTCCCTCGGTGTCTAATTCTTCCCACTTTCACCCGACTCCCTCTTTCCCCTCTCATTCCTCAATTCTCTGTTGTCCCTCGTTGCCCTCCCCTCTCTCTTTTACCTCTCTTCCCTCTAGGTCTAATTTTTCCACTTTCCCTCGCCTCTCTCTTTTCCCTGTTATTCGTCAGCTCTGTTATCCCTCTTTTCCCTCGCCAGTCTCTTTCCCCTGGTTTATCTCGCCTCTCTCTGTTCCCTGGCTTTCCTCTTTTCTATGAAATCTCTCTTTTCCCTATTTCCAGTCAGCCCTCTCTTTTCCCTCTTCCCCCCTCGCCAGTCTCTTTCCCCTGGTTTATCTCGCCTCTCTCTTTCCCTCGCCAGTCTCTGTTACCTCTCTTCCCTCGGTGTCTAATTCTTCCCACTTTCACTCACCTCCTTCTTTTCCATTAACTCTCTCTTGTCCTTGTTTTCCCTCGCCTGTCTCTTTCCCCCTGCTTTGCCATGACTCTCTCTTTTCCAACTTTTCCCTCGCCTGTCACCTTTCCCTCCTTTTCCTCGCCAGTCTCTGTTACCTCTCTTCCCTCTAGGTCTAATTTTTCCACTTTCCCTCGCCTCTCTCTTTTCCCTGTTATTCGTCAACTCTGTTATCCCTCTTTTCCCTCGCCAGTCTCTTTCCCCTGGTTTCTCTCGCCTCTCTCTGTTCCCTGGCTTTCCTCTTTTCTATGAAATCTCTCTTTTCCCTATTTCCAATCAACCCTCTCTTTTCCCTCTTCCCCCCTCGGCAGTCTCTTTCCCCTGGTTTATCTCGCCTCTCTCTTTCCCTCGCCAGTCTCTGTTACCTCTCTTCCCTCGGTGTCTAATTCTTCCCACTTTCACTCACCTCCTTCTTTTCCATTAACTCTCTTGTCCTTGTTTTCCCTCGCCTGTCTCTTTCCCCCTGCTTTGCCATGACTCTCTCTTTTCCCTCTTTCCCCTCGCCAGTCACTTTTCCTTCCTTTCCCTCGCCAGTCTCTTTTAACCTCTATTCCCTCCGTGCCTAATTTTCCCACTTACACTCCACTCCCTCTTTTCCATGAACTCTCTCGTTCCCCTATTTCCAGTCAACTCTCTCTTTTCCCTCCTCCCCCCTCGCCAGTCTGTTTCCCCTGGTTTATCTCGCCTCTCTCTTTCCCTCGCCAGTCTCTGTTACCTCTCTTCCCTCGGTGTCTAATTCTTCCCACTTTCACTCGCCTCCCTCTTTCCATTAACTCTCTCTTGTCCTTGTTTTCCCTCGCCTGTCTCTTTCCCCCTGCTTTGCCATGACTCTCTCTTTTCCCTCTTTCCCCTCGACAGTCACTTTTCCCCCCTTTCCCTCGCCAGTCTCTGTTATCTCTCTTCCCTCGGTGTCTAATATTTCCCACTTTCCCTCGCCTCTCTCTTTTCCATGAACTCTCTCTTGTCCTTGTTTTCCCTCGCCTCTCTCTTTTCCCTGTAATTCGTCAACTCTGTTATCCCTCTTTTCCCTCGCCAGTCTCTTTCCCCTGGTTTCTCTCGCCTCTCTCTGTTCCCTGGCTTTCCTCTTTTCTATGAAATCTCTCTTTTCCCTATTTCCAGTCAGCCCTCTCTTTTCCCTCTTCCCCCCTCGCCAGTCTCTTTCCCCTGGTTTATCTCGCCTCTCTCTTTCCCTCGCCAGTCTCTGTTACCTCTCTTCCCTCGGTGTCTAATTCTTCCCACTTTCACTCACCTCCTTCTTTTCCATTAACTCTCTCTTGTCCTTGTTTTCCCTCGCCTGTCTCTTTCCCCCTGCTTTGCCATGACTCTCTCTTTTCCAACTTTTCCCTCGCCTGTCACCTTTCCCTCCTTTTCCTCGCCAGTCTCTGTTACCTCTCTTCCCTCTAGGTCTAATTTTTCCACTTTCCCTCGCCTCTCTCTTTTCCCTGTAATTCGTCAACTCTGTTATCCCTCTTTTCCCTCGCCAGTCTCTTTCCCCTGGTTTCTCTCGCCTCTCTCTGTTCCCTGGCTTTCCTCTTTTCTATGAAATCTCTCTTTTCCCTATTTCCAATCAACCCTCTCTTTTCCCTCTTCCCCCCTCGCCAGTCTCTTTCCCCTGGTTTATCTCGCCTCTCTCTTTCCCTCGCCAGTCTCTGTTACCTCTCTTCCCTCGGTGTCTAATTCTTCCCACTTTCACTCACCTCCTTCTTTTCCATTAACTCTCTCTTGTCCTTGTTTTCCCTCGCCTGTCTCTTTCCCCCTGCTTTGCCATGACTCTCTCTTTTCCAACTTTTCCCTCGCCTGTCACCTTTCCCTCCTTTTCCTCGCCAGTCTCTTTTACCTCTCTTCCCTCTAGGTCTAATTTTTCCACTTTCCCTCGCCTCTCTCTTTTCCCTGTAATTCGTCAACTCTGTTATCCCTCTTTTCCCTCGCCAGTCTCTTTTCCCTGGTTTCTCTCGCCTCTCTCTGTTCCCTGGCTTTCCTCTTTTCTATGAAATCTCTCTTTTCCCTATTTCCAGTCAGCCCTCTCTTTTCCCTCTTCCCCCCTCGCCAGTCTCTTTCCCCTGGTTTATCTCGCCTCTCTCTTTCCCTCGCCAGTCTCTGTTACCTCTCTTCCCTCGGTGTCTAATTCTTCCCACTTTCACTCACCTCCTTCTTTTCCATTAACTCTCTTGTCCTTGTTTTCCCTCGCCTGTCTCTTTCCCCCTGCTTTGCCATGACTCTCTCTTTTCCAACTTTTCCCTCGCCAGTCACTTTTCCCTCCTTTTCCTCGCCAGTCTCTGTTACCTCTCTTCCCTCGGTGTCTAATTCTTCCCACTTTCACCCGACTCCCTCTTTCCCCTCTCATTCCTCAATTCTCTGTTGTCCCTCGTTGCCCTCCCCTCTCTCTTTTACCTCTCTTCCCTCTAGGTCTAATTTTTCCACTTTCCCTCGCCTCTCTCTTTTCCCTGTTATTCGTCAACTCTGTTATCCCTCTTTTCCCTCGCCAGTCTCTTTCCCCTGGTTTCTCTCGCCTCTCTCTGTTCCCTGGCTTTCCTCTTTTCTATGAAATCTCTCTTTTCCCTATTTCCAATCAACCCTCTCTTTTCCCTCTTCCCCCCTCGCCAGTCTCTTTCCCCTGGTTTATCTCGCCTCTCTTTCCCTCGCCAGTCTCTTTTACGTCTCTTCCCTTAGTGTCTAATTCTTCCCGCTTTCACTCGCCTCCCTCTTTTCCATTAACTCTCTCTTGTCCTTGTTTTCCCTCGCCTATCTCTTTCCCTCTGATTTCCCTCGTCAGTCTCTTTCCCCTGCTTTCCCTCAACCCTCTCTTTTCCCTCTTTCCCCTCGACAGTCACTTTTCCCCCCTTTCCCTCGCCAGTCTCTGTTATCTCTCTTCCCTCGGTGTCTAATACTTCCCACTTTCCCTCGCCTCTCTCTTTTCCATGAACTCTCTCTTGTCCTTGTTTTCCCTCGCCTCTCTCTTTTCCCTGTAATTCGTCAACTCTGTTATCCCTCTTTTCCCTCGCCAGTCTCTTTCCCCTGGTTTCTCTCGCCTCTCTCTGTTCCCTGGCTTTCCTCTTTTCTATGAAATCTCTCTTTTCCCTATTTCCAATCAACCCTCTCTTTTCCCTCTTCCCCCCTCGCCAGTCTCTTTCCCCTGGTTTATCTCGCCTCTCTCTTTCCCTCGCCAGTCTCTGTTACCTCTCTTCCCTCGGTGTCTAATTCTTCCCACTTTCACTCACCTCCTTCTTTTCCATTAACTCTCTTGTCCTTGTTTTCCCTCGCCTGTCTCTTTCCCCCTGCTTTGCCATGACTCTCTCTTTTCCCTCTTTCCCCTCGCCAGTCACTTTTCCTTCCTTTCCCTCGCCAGTCTCTTTTAACCTCTATTCCCTCCGTGCCTAATTTTCCCACTTACACTCCACTCCCTCTTTTCCATGAACTCTCTCGTTCCCCTATTTCCAGTCAACTCTCTCTTTTCCCTCCTCCCCCCTCGCCAGTCTGTTTCCCCTGGTTTATCTCGCCTCTCTCTTTCCCTCGCCAGTCTCTTTTACGTCTCTTCCCTTGGTGTCTAATTCTTCCCACTTGCACTCGCCTCCCTCTTTTCCATTAACTCTCTCTTGTCCTTGTTTTCCCTCGCCTGTCTCTTTTCCCCTGCTTTCCCTCAACCCTCTCTTTTCCAAGTTTTCCCTCGACAGGCACTTTCCCCCCCTTTCCCTCGCCAGTCTCTGTTATCTCTCTTCCCTCGGTGTCTAATACTTCCCAGTTTCACTCGCCTCCCTCTTTTCCATTAACTCTCTTGTCCTTGTTTTTTCTCAACTCTCTCTTTTCCAAGTTTTCCCTCGACTGTCACTTTCCCCCCGTTTCCCTCGCCAGTCTCTGTTATCTCTCTTCCGTCGGTGTCTAATACTTCCCACTTTCCCTCGCCTCTCTCTTTTCCCTCTTATTCGTCAACTCTGTTATCCCTCTTTTCCCTCGCCAGTCTCTTTCCCCTGGTTTCTCTCGCCTCTCTCTGTTCCCTGGCTTTCCTCTTTTCTATGAAATCTCTCTTTTCCCTATTTCCAGTCAGCCCTCTCTTTTCCCTCTTCCCCCCTCGCCAGTCTCTTTCCCCTGGTTTATCTCGCCTCTCTCTTTCCCTCGCCAGTCTCTGTTACCTCTCTTCCCTCGGTGTCTAATTCTTCCCACTTTCACTCACCTCCTTCTTTTCCATTAACTCTCTCTTGTCCTTGTTTTCCCTCGCCTGTCTCTTTCCCCCTGCTTTGCCATGACTCTCTCTTTTCCAACTTTTCCCTCGCCTGTCACCTTTCCCTCCTTTTCCTCGCCAGTCTCTGTTACCTCTCTTCCCTCTAGGTCTAATTTTTCCACTTTCCCTCGCCTCTCTCTTTTCCCTGTTATTCGTCAACTCTGTTATCCCTCTTTTCCCTCGCCAGTCTCTTTCCCCTGGTTTCTCTCGCCTCTCTCTGTTCCCTGGCTTTCCTCTTTTCTATGAAATCTCTCTTTTCCCTATTTCCAATCAACCCTCTCTTTTCCCTCTTCCCCCCTCGCCAGTCTCTTTCCCCTGGTTTATCTCGCCTCTCTCTTTCCCTCGCCAGTCTCTGTTACCTCTCTTCCCTCGGTGTCTAATTCTTCCCACTTTCACTCGCCTCCCTCTTTTCCATTAACTCTCTCTTGTCCTTGTTTTCCCTCGCCTGTCTCTTTCCCTCTGATTTCCCTCAGTCTCTTTCCCCTGCTTTCCCTCAACCCTCTCTTTTCCCTCTTTCCCCTCGACAGTCACTTTTCCCCCCTTTCCCTCGCCAGTCTCTGTTATCTCTCTTCCCTCGGTGTCTAATATTTCCCACTTTCCCTCGCCTCTCTCTTTTCCATGATCTCTCTCTTGTCCTTGTTTTCCCTCGCCTCTCTCTTTTCCCTGTAATTCGTCAACTCTGTTATCCCTCTTTTCCCTCGCCAGTCTCTTTCCCCTGGTTTCTCTCGCCTCTCTCTGTTCCCTGGCTTTCCTCTTTTCTATGAAATCTCTCTTTTCCCTATTTCCAATCAACCCTCTCTTTTCCCTCTTCCCCCCTCGCCAGTCTCTTTCCCCTGGTTTATCTCGCCTCTCTCTTTCCCTCGCCAGTCTCTGTTACCTCTCTTCCCTCGGTGTCTAATTCTTCCCACTTTCACTCACCTCCTTCTTTTCCATTAACTCTCTCTTGTCCTTGTTTTCCCTCGCCTGTCTCTTTCCCCCTGCTTTGCCATGACTCTCTCTTTTCCAACTTTTCCCTCGCCTGTCACCTTTCCCTCCTTTTCCTCGCCAGTCTCTGTTACCTCTCTTCCCTCTAGGTCTAATTTTTCCACTTTCCCTCGCCTCTCTCTTTTCCCTGTTATTCGTCAACTCTGTTATCCCTCTTTTCCCTCGCCAGTCTCTTTCCCCTGGTTTCTCTCGCCTCTCTCTGTTCCCTGGCTTTCCTCTTTTCTATGAAATCTCTCTTTTCCCTATTTCCAATCAACCCTCTCTTTTCCCTCTTCCCCCCTCGGCAGTCTCTTTCCCCTGGTTTATCTCGCCTCTCTCTTTCCCTCGCCAGTCTCTGTTACCTCTCTTCCCTCGGTGTCTAATTCTTCCCACTTTCACTCACCTCCTTCTTTTCCATTAACTCTCTTGTCCTTGTTTTCCCTCGCCTGTCTCTTTCCCCCTGCTTTGCCATGACTCTCTCTTTTCCCTCTTTCCCCTCGCCAGTCACTTTTCCTTCCTTTCCCTCGCCAGTCTCTTTTAACCTCTATTCCCTCCGTGCCTAATTTTCCCACTTACACTCCACTCCCTCTTTTCCATGAACTCTCTCGTTCCCCTATTTCCAGTCAACTCTCTCTTTTCCCTCCTCCCCCCTCGCCAGTCTGTTTCCCCTGGTTTATCTCGCCTCTCTCTTTCCCTCGCCAGTCTCTGTTACCTCTCTTCCCTCGGTGTCTAATTCTTCCCACTTTCACTCGCCTCCCTCTTTCCATTAACTCTCTCTTGTCCTTGTTTTCCCTCGCCTATCTCTTTCCCTCTGATTTCCCTCGTCAGTCTCTTTCCCCTGCTTTCCCTCAACCCTCTCTTTTCCCTCTTTCCCCTCGACAGTCACTTTTCCCCCCTTTCCCTCGCCAGTCTCTGTTATCTCTCTTCCCTCGGTGTCTAATATTTCCCACTTTCCCTCGCCTCTCTCTTTTCCATGAACTCTCTCTTGTCCTTGTTTTCCCTCGCCTCTCTCTTTTCCCTGTAATTCGTCAACTCTGTTATCCCTCTTTTCCCTCGCCAGTCTCTTTCCCCTGGTTTCTCTCGCCTCTCTCTGTTCCCTGGCTTTCCTCTTTTCTATGAAATCTCTCTTTTCCCTATTTCCAATCAACCCTCTCTTTTCCCTCTTCCCCCCTCGCCAGTCTCTTTCCCCTGGTTTATCTCGCCTCTCTCTTTCCCTCGCCAGTCTCTGTTACCTCTCTTCCCTCGGTGTCTAATTCTTCCCACTTTCACTCACCTCCTTCTTTTCCATTAACTCTCTCTTGTCCTTGTTTTCCCTCGCCTGTCTCTTTCCCCCTGCTTTGCCATGACTCTCTCTTTTCCAACTTTTCCCTCGCCTGTCACCTTTCCCTCCTTTTCCTCGCCAGTCTCTGTTACCTCTCTTCCCTCTAGGTCTAATTTTTCCACTTTCCCTCGCCTCTCTCTTTTCCCTGTTATTCGTCAACTCTGTTATCCCTCTTTTCCCTCGCCAGTCTCTTTCCCCTGGTTTCTCTCGCCTCTCTCTGTTCCCTGGCTTTCCTCTTTTCTATGAAATCTCTCTTTTCCCTATTTCCAATCAACCCTCTCTTTTCCCTCTTCCCCCCTCGGCAGTCTCTTTCCCCTGGTTTATCTCGCCTCTCTCTTTCCCTCGCCAGTCTCTGTTACCTCTCTTCCCTCGGTGTCTAATTCTTCCCACTTTCACTCGCCTCCCTCTTTTCCATTAACTCTCTCTTGTCCTTGTTTTCCCTCGCCTATCTCTTTCCCTCTGATTTCCCTCGTCAGTCTCTTTCCCCTGCTTTCCCTCAACCCTCTCTTTTCCCTCTTTCCCCTCGACAGTCACTTTTCCCCCCTTTCCCTCGCCAGTCTCTGTTATCTCTCTTCCCTCGGTGTCTAATTCTTCCCACTTTCACTCACCTCCTTCTTTTCCATTAACTCTCTCTTGTCCTTGTTTTCCCTCGCCTGTCTCTTTCCCCCTGCTTTGCCATGACTCTCTCTTTTCCAACTTTTCCCTCGCCTGTCACCTTTCCCCCCTTTCCCTCGCCAGTCTCTGTTATCTCTCTTCCCTCGGTGTCTAATATTTCCCACTTGCCCTCGCCTCTCTCTTTTCCATGAACTCTCTCTTGTCCTTGTTTTCCCTCGCCTCTCTCTTTTCCCTGTAATTCGTCAACTCTGTTATCCCTCTTTTCCCTCGCCAGTCTCTTTCCCCTGGTTTCTCTCGCCTCTCTCTGTTCCCTGGCTTTCCTCTTTTCTATGAAATCTCTCTTTTCCCTATTTCCAATCAACCCTCTCTTTTCCCTCTTCCCCCCTCGCCAGTCTCTTTCCCCTGGTTTATCTCGCCTCTCTCTTTCCCTCGCCAGTCTCTGTTACCTCTCTTCCCTCGGTGTCTAATTCTTCCCACTTTCACTCACCTCCTTTTTTTCCATTAACTCTCTTGTCCTTGTTTTCCCTCGCCTGTCTCTTTCCCCCTGCTTTGCCATGACTCTCTCTTTTCCAACTTTTCCCTCGCCAGTCACTTTTCCCTCCTTTTCGTCGCCAGTCTCTGTTACCTCTCTTCCCTCGGTGTCTAATTCTTCCCACTTTTACTCACCTCCTTCTTTTCCATTAACTCTCTTGTCCTTGTTTTCCCTCGCCTGTCTCTTTTCCCCTGCTTTGCCATGACTCTCTCTTTTCCAACTTTTCCCTCGCCAGTCACCTTTCCCTCCTTTTCCTCGCCAGTCTCTGTTACCTCTCTTCCCTCGGTGTCTAATTCTTCCCACTTTCACTCACCTCCTTCTTTTCCATTAACTCTCTCTTGTCCTTGTTTTCCCTCGCCTGTCTCTTTCCCCCTGCTTTGCCATGACTCTCTCTTTTCCAACTTTTCCCTCGCCTGTCACCTTTCCCTCCTTTTCCTCGCCAGTCTCTGTTACCTCTCTTCCCTCTAGGTCTAATTTTTCCACTTTCCCTCGCCTCTCTCTTTTCCCTGTTATTCGTCAACTCTGTTATCCCTCTTTTCCCTCGCCAGTCTCTTTCCCCTGGTTTCTCTCGCCTCTCTCTGTTCCCTGGCTTTCCTCTTTTCTATGAAATCTCTCTTTTCCCTATTTCCAGTCAGCCCTCTCTTTTCCCTCTTCCCCCCTCGCCAGTCTCTTTCCCCTGGTTTATCTCGCCTCTCTCTTTCCCTCGCCAGTCTCTGTTACCTCTCTTCCCTCGGTGTCTAATTCTTCCCACTTTCACTCACCTCCTTCTTTTCCATTAACTCTCTCTTGTCCTTGTTTTCCCTCGCCTGTCTCTTTCCCCCTGCTTTGCCATGACTCTCTCTTTTCCAACTTTTCCCTCGCCTGTCACCTTTCCCTCCTTTTCCTCGCCAGTCTCTGTTACCTCTCTTCCCTCTAGGTCTAATTTTTCCACTTTCCCTCGCCTCTCTCTTTTCCCTGTTATTCGTCAACTCTGTTATCCCTCTTTTCCCTCGCCAGTCTCTTTCCCCTGGTTTCTCTCGCCTCTCTCTGTTCCCTGGCTTTCCTCTTTTCTATGAAATCTCTCTTTTCCCTATTTCCAATCAACCCTCTCTTTTCCCTCTTCCCCCCTCGGCAGTCTCTTTCCCCTGGTTTATCTCGCCTCTCTCTTTCCCTCGCCAGTCTCTGTTACCTCTCTTCCCTCGGTGTCTAATTCTTCCCACTTTCACTCGCCTCCCTCTTTTCCATTAACTCTCTCTTGTCCTTGTTTTCCCTCGCCTGTCTCTTTCCCCCTGCTTTGCCATGACTCTCTCTTTTCCAACTTTTCCCTCGCCAGTCACTTTTCCCTCCTTTTCCTCGCCAGTCTCTGTTACCTCTCTTCCCTCGGTGTCTAATTCTTCCCACTTTTACTCACCTCCTTCTTTTCCATTAACTCTCTTGTCCTTGTTTTCCCTCGCCTGTCTCTTTTCCCCTGCTTTGCCATGACTCTCTCTTTTCCAACTTTTCCCTCGCCAGTCACCTTTCCCTCCTTTTCCTCGCCAGTCTCTGTTACCTCTCTTCCCTCGGTGTCTAATTCTTCCCACTTTCACTCACCTCCTTCTTTTCCATTAACTCTCTCTTGTCCTTGTTTTCCCTCGCCTGTCTCTTTCCCCCTGCTTTGCCATGACTCTCTCTTTTCCAACTTTTCCCTCGCCTGTCACCTTTCCCTCCTTTTCCTCGCCAGTCTCTGTTACCTCTCTTCCCTCTAGGTCTAATTTTTCCACTTTCCCTCGCCTCTCTCTTTTCCCTGTTATTCGTCAACTCTGTTATCCCTCTTTTCCCTCGCCAGTCTCTTTCCCCTGGTTTCTCTCGCCTCTCTCTGTTCCCTGGCTTTCCTCTTTTCTATGAAATCTCTCTTTTCCCTATTTCCAGTCAGCCCTCTCTTTTCCCTCTTCCCCCCTCGCCAGTCTCTTTCCCCTGGTTTATCTCGCCTCTCTCTTTCCCTCGCCAGTCTCTGTTACCTCTCTTCCCTCGGTGTCTAATTCTTCCCACTTTCACTCACCTCCTTCTTTTCCATTAACTCTCTCTTGTCCTTGTTTTCCCTCGCCTGTCTCTTTCCCCCTGCTTTGCCATGACTCTCTCTTTTCCAACTTTTCCCTCGCCTGTCACCTTTCCCTCCTTTTCCTCGCCAGTCTCTGTTACCTCTCTTCCCTCTAGGTCTAATTTTTCCACTTTCCCTCGCCTCTCTCTTTTCCCTGTTATTCGTCAACTCTGTTATCCCTCTTTTCCCTCGCCAGTCTCTTTCCCCTGGTTTCTCTCGCCTCTCTCTGTTCCCTGGCTTTCCTCTTTTCTATGAAATCTCTCTTTTCCCTATTTCCAATCAACCCTCTCTTTTCCCTCTTCCCCCCTCGGCAGTCTCTTTCCCCTGGTTTATCTCGCCTCTCTCTTTCCCTCGCCAGTCTCTGTTACCTCTCTTCCCTCGGTGTCTAATTCTTCCCACTTTCACTCGCCTCCCTCTTTTCCATTAACTCTCTCTTGTCCTTGTTTTCCCTCGCCTGTCTCTTTCCCCCTGCTTTGCCATGACTCTCTCTTTTCCAACTTTTCCCTCGCCAGTCACTTTTCCCTCCTTTTCCTCGCCAGTCTCTGTTACCTCTCTTCCCTCGGTGTCTAATTCTTCCCACTTTTACTCACCTCCTTCTTTTCCATTAACTCTCTTGTCCTTGTTTTCCCTCGCCTGTCTCTTTTCCCCTGCTTTGCCATGACTCTCTCTTTTCCAACTTTTCCCTCGCCAGTCACCTTTCCCTCCTTTTCCTCGCCAGTCTCTGTTACCTCTCTTCCCTCGGTGTCTAATTCTTCCCACTTTCACTCACCTCCTTCTTTTCCATTAACTCTCTCTTGTCCTTGTTTTCCCTCGCCTGTCTCTTTCCCCCTGCTTTGCCATGACTCTCTCTTTTCCAACTTTTCCCTCGCCTGTCACCTTTCCCTCCTTTTCCTCGCCAGTCTCTGTTACCTCTCTTCCCTCTAGGTCTAATTTTTCCACTTTCCCTCGCCTCTCTCTTTTCCCTGTAATTCGTCAACTCTGTTATCCCTCTTTTCCCTCGCCAGTCTCTTTCCCCTGGTTTCTCTCGCCTCTCTCTGTTCCCTGGCTTTCCTCTTTTCTATGAAATCTCTCTTTTCCCTATTTCCAGTCAGCCCTCTCTTTTCCCTCTTCCCCCCTCGCCAGTCTCTTTCCCCTGGTTTATCTCGCCTCTCTCTTTCCCTCGCCAGTCTCTGTTACCTCTCTTCCCTCGGTGTCTAATTCTTCCCACTTTCACTCACCTCCTTCTTTTCCATTAACTCTCTTGTCCTTGTTTTCCCTCGCCTGTCTCTTTCCCCCTGCTTTGCCATGACTCTCTCTTTTCCCTCTTTCCCCTCGACAGTCACTTTTCCCCCCTTTCCCTCGCCAGTCTCTGTTATCTCTCTTCCCTCGGTGTCTAATACTTCCCACTTGCCCTCGCCTCTCTCTTTTCCATGAACTCTCTCTTGTCCTTGTTTTCCCTCGCCTCTCTCTTTTCCCTGTAATTCGTCAACTCTGTTATCCCTCTTTTCCCTCGCCAGTCTCTTTCCCCTGGTTTCTCTCGCCTCTCTCTGTTCCCTGGCTTTCCTCTTTTCTATGAAATCTCTCTTTTCCCTATTTCCAATCAACCCTCTCTTTTCCCTCTTCCCCCCTCGCCAGTCTCTTTCCCCTGGTTTATCTCGCCTCTCTCTTTCCCTCGCCAGTCTCTGTTACCTCTCTTCCCTCGGTGTCTAATTCTTCCCACTTTCACTCACCTCCTTCTTTTCCATTAACTCTCTCTTGTCCTTGTTTTCCCTCGCCTGTCTCTTTCCCCCTGCTTTGCCATGACTCTCTCTTTTCCAACTTTTCCCTCGCCTGTCACCTTTCCCTCCTTTTCCTCGCCAGTCTCTGTTACCTCTCTTCCCTCGGTGTCTAATTCTTCCCACTTTCACCCGACTCCCTCTTTCCCCTCTCATTCCTCAATTCTCTGTTGTCCCTCGTTGCCCTCCCCTCTCTCTCTTACCTCTCTTCCCTCTAGGTCTAATTTTTCCACTTTCCCTCGCCTCTCTCTTTTCCCTGTTATTCGTCAACTCTGTTATCCCTCTTTTCCCTCGCCAGTCTCTTTCCCCTGGTTTCTCTCGCCTCTCTCTGTTCCCTGGCTTTCCTCTTTTCTATGAAATCTCTCTTTTCCCTATTTCCAATCAACCCTCTCTTTTCCCTCTTCCCCCCTCGCCAGTCTCTTTCCCCTGGTTTATCTCGCCTCTCTCTTTCCCTCGCCAGTCTCTGTTACCTCTCTTCCCTCGGTGTCTAATTCTTCCCACTTTCACTCACCTCCTTCTTTTCCATTAACTCTCTCTTGTCCTTGTTTTCCCTCGCCTGTCTCTTTCCCCCTGCTTTGCCATGACTCTCTCTTTTCCAACTTTTCCCTCGCCTGTCACCTTTCCCTCCTTTTCCTCGCCAGTCTCTGTTACCTCTCTTCCCTCTAGGTCTAATTTTTCCACTTTCCCTCGCCTCTCTCTTTTCCCTGTTATTCGTCAACTCTGTTATCCCTCTTTTCCCTCGCCAGTCTCTTTCCCCTGGTTTCTCTCGCCTCTCTCTGTTCCCTGGCTTTCCTCTTTTCTATGAAATCTCTCTTTTCCCTATTTCCAATCAACCCTCTCTTTTCCCTCTTCCCCCCTCGCCAGTCTCTTTCCCCTGGTTTATCTCGCCTCTCTCTTTCCCTCGCCAGTCTCTGTTACCTCTCTTCTCTCGGTGTCTAATTCTTCCCACTTTCACTCACCTCCTTCTTTTCCATTAACTCTCTTGTCCTTGTTTTCCCTCGCCTGTCTCTTTCCCCCTGCTTTGCCATGACTCTCTCTTTTCCCTCTTTCCCCTCGCCAGTCACTTTTCCTTCCTTTCCCTCGCCAGTCTCTTTTAACCTCTATTCCCTCCGTGCCTAATTTTCCCACTTACACTCCACTCCCTCTTTTCCATGAACTCTCTCGTTCCCCTATTTCCAGTCAACTCTCTCTTTTCCCTCCTCCCCCCTCGCCAGTCTGTTTCCCCTGGTTTATCTCGCCTCTCTCTTTCCCTCGCCAGTCTCTTTTACGTCTCTTCCCTTGGTGTCTAATTCTTCCCGCTTTCACTCGCCTCCCTCTTTTCCATTAACTCTCTCTTGTCCTTGTTTTCCCTCGCCTGTCTCTTTCCCTCTGCTTTCCCTCCATAGTCTCTTTCCCCTGCTTTCCCTCAACCCTCTCTTTTCCCTCTTTCCCCTCGACAGTCACTTTTCCCCCCTTTCCCTCGCCAGTCTCTGTTATCTCTCTTCCCTCGGTGTCTAATACTTCCCACTTGCCCTCGCCTCTCTCTTTTCCATGAACTCTCTCTTGTCCTTGTTTTCCCTCGCCTCTCTCTTTTCCCTGTAATTCGTCAACTCTGTTATCCCTCTTTTCCCTCGCCAGTCTCTTTCCCCTGGTTTCTCTCGCCTCTCTCTGTTCCCTGGCTTTCCTCTTTTCTATGAAATCTCTCTTTTCCCTATTTCCAATCAACCCTCTCTTTTCCCTCTTCCCCCCTCGCCAGTCTCTTTCCCCTGGTTTATCTCGCCTCTCTCTTTCCCTCGCCAGTCTCTTTTACGTCTCTTCCCTTAGTGTCTAATTCTTCCCGCTTTCACTCGCCTCCCTCTTTTCCATTAACTCTCTCTTGTCCTTGTTTTCCCTCGCCTGTCTCTTTCCCTCTGATTTCCCTCGTCAGTCTCTTTCCCCTGCTTTCCCTCAACCCTCTCTTTTCCCTCTTTCCCCTCGACAGTCACTTTTCCCCCCTTTCCCTCGCCAGTCTCTGTTATCTCTCTTCCCTCGGTGTCTAATACTTCCCACTTGCCCTCGCCTCTCTCTTTTCCATGAACTCTCTCTTGTCCTTGTTTTCCCTCGCCTCTCTCTTTTCCCTGTAATTCGTCAACTCTGTTATCCCTCTTTTCCCTCGCCAGTCTCTTTCCCCTGGTTTCTCTCGCCTCTCTCTGTTCCCTGGCTTTCCTCTTTTCTATGAAATCTCTCTTTTCCCTATTTCCAGTCAGCCCTCTCTTTTCCCTCTTCCCCCCTCGCCAGTCTCTTTCCCCTGGTTTATCTCGCCTCTCTCTTTCCCTCGCCAGTCTCTGTTACCTCTCTTCCCTCGGTGTCTAATACTTCCCACTTTCCCTCGCCCCTCTCTTTTCCATGAACTCTCTCTTGTCCTTGTTTTCCCTCGCCTGTCTCTTTCCCCCTGCTTTGCCATGACTCTCTCTTTTCCAACTTTTCCCTCGCCAGTCACCTTTCCCTCCTTTTCCTCGCCAGTCTCTGTTACCTCTCTTCCCTCGGTCTCTAATACTTCCCAGTTTCACTCGCCTCCCTCTTTTCCAATAACACTCTTGTCCTTGTGTTTTCTCAACTCTCTCTTTTCCAAGTTTTCCCTCGACTGTCACTTCTCCCCCGTTTCCCTCGCCAGTCTCTGTTATCTCTCTTCCGTCGGTGTCTAATACTTCCCACTTTCCCTCGCCTCTCTCTTTTCCCTGTTATTCGTCAGCTCTGTTATCCCTCTTTTCCCTCGCCAGTCTCTTTCCCCTGGTTTATCTCGCCTCTCTCTTTCCCTCGCCAGTCTCTGTTACCTCTCTTCCCTCGGTGTCTAATTCTTCCCACTTTCACCCGACTCCCTCTTTCCCCTCTCATTCCTCAATTCTCTGTTGTCCCTCGTTGCCCTCCCCTCTCTCTTTTACCTCTCTTCCCTCTAGGTCTAATTTTTCCACATTCACTCGCCTCTCTCTTTTCCCTGTTATTCGTCAACTCTGTTATCCCTCTTTTCCCTCGCCAGTCTCTTTCCCCTGGTTTCTCTCGCCTCTCTCTGTTCCCTGGCTTTCCTCTTTTCTATGAAATCTCTCTTTTCCCTATTTCCAATCAACCCTCTCTTTTCCCTCTTCCCCCCTCGGCAGTCTCTTTCCCCTGGTTTATCTCGCCTCTCTCTTTCCCTCGCCAGTCTCTGTTACCTCTCTTCCCTCGGTGTCTAATTCTTCCCACTTTCACTCGCCTCCCTCTTTTCCATTAACTCTCTCTTGTCCTTGTTTTCCCTCGCCTGTCTCTTTCCCTCTGATTTCCCTCGTCAGTCTCTTTCCCCTGCTTTCCCTCAACCCTCTCTTTTCCCTCTTTCCCCTCGACAGTCACTTTTCCCCCCTTTCCCTCGCCAGTCTCTGTTATCTCTCTTCCCTCGGTGTCTAATATTTCCCACTTTCCCTCGCCTCTCTCTTTTCCATGAACTCTCTCTTGTCCTTGTTTTCCCTCGCCTCTCTCTTTTCCCTGTAATTCGTCAACTCTGTTATCCCTCTTTTCCCTCGCCAGTCTCTTTCCCCTGGTTTCTCTCGCCTCTCTCTGTTCCCTGGCTTTCCTCTTTTCTATGAAATATCTCTTTTCCCTATTTCCAGTCAGCCCTCTCTATTCCCTCTTCCCCCCTCGCCAGTCTCTTTCCCCTGGTTTATCTCGCCTCTCTCTTTCCCTCGCCAGTCTCTGTTACCTCTCTTCCCTCGGTGTCTAATACTTCCCACTTTCCCTCGCCCCTCTCTTTTCCATGAACTCTCTCTTGTCCTTGTTTTCCCTCGCCTGTCTCTTTCCCCCTGCTTTGCCATGACTCTCTCTTTTCCAACTTTTCCCTCGCCAGTCACCTTTCCCTCCTTTTCCTCGCCAGTCTCTGTTACCTCTCTTCCCTCGGTCTCTAATACTTCCCAGTTTCACTCGCCTCCCTCTTTTCCAATAACACTCTTGTCCTTGTGTTTTCTCAACTCTCTCTTTTCCAAGTTTTCCCTCGACTGTCACTTCTCCCCCGTTTCCCTCGCCAGTCTCTGTTATCTCTCTTCCGTCGGTGTCTAATACTTCCCACTTTCCCTCGCCTCTCTCTTTTCCCTGTTATTCGTCAGCTCTGTTATCCCTCTTTTCCCTCGCCAGTCTCTTTCCCCTGGTTTATCTCGCCTCTCTCTTTCCCTCGCCAGTCTCTGTTACCTCTCTTCCCTCGGTGTCTAATTCTTCCCACTTTCACCCGACTCCCTCTTTCCCCTCTCATTCCTCAATTCTCTGTTGTCCCTCGTTGCCCTCCCCTCTCTCTTTTACCTCTCTTCCCTCTAGGTCTAATTTTTCCACATTCACTCGCCTCTCTCTTTTCCCTGTAATTCGTCAACTCTGTTATCCCTCTTTTCCCTCGCCAGTCTCTTTCCCCTGGTTTCTCTCGCCTCTCTCTGTTCCCTGGCTTTCCTCTTTTCTATGAAATCTCTCTTTTCCCTTTTTCCAATCAACCCTCTCTTTTCCCTCTTCCCCCCTCGCCAGTCTCTTTCCCCTGGTTTATCTCGCCTCTCTCTTTCCCTCGCCAGTCTCTGTTACCTCTCTTCCCTCGGTGTCTAATTCTTCCCACTTTCACTCGCCTCCCTCTTTTCCATTAACTCTCTCTTGTCCTTGTTTTCCCTCGCCTATCTCTTTCCCTCTGATTTCCCTCGTAAGTCTCTTTCCCCTGCTTTCCCTCAACCCTCTCTTTTCCCTCTTTCCCCTCGACAGTCACTTTTCCCCCCTTTCCCTCGCCAGTCTCTGTTATCTCTCTTCCCTCGGTGTCTAATACTTCCCACTTGCCCTCGCCTCTCTCTTTTCCATGAACTCTCTCTTGTCCTTGTTTTCCCTCGCCTGTCTCTTTCCCCCTGCTTTGCCATGACTCTCTCTTTTCCAACTTTTCCCTCGCCTGTCACCTTTCCCCCCTTTTCCTCGCCAGTCTCTGTTACCTCTCTTCCCTCGGTGTCTAATATTTCCACTTTCCCTCGCCTCTCTCTTTTCCCTGTTATTCGTCAACTCTGTTATCCCTCTTTTCCCTCGCCAGTCTCTTTCCCCTGGTTTCTCTCGCCTCTCTCTGTTCCCTGGCTTTCCTCTTTTCTATGAAATCTCTCTTTTCCCTATTTCCAATCAACCCTCTCTTTTCCCTCTTCCCCCCTCGGCAGTCTCTTTCCCCTGGTTTATCTCGCCTCTCTCTTTCCCTCGCCAGTCTCTGTTACCTCTCTTCCCTCGGTGTCTAATTCTTCCCACTTTCACTCGCCTCCCTCTTTTCCATTAACTCTCTCTTGTCCTTGTTTTCCCTCGCCTGTCTCTTTCCCTCTGATTTCCCTCGTCAGTCTCTTTCCCCTGCTTTCCCTCAACCCTCTCTTTTC
Source organism: Harpia harpyja (assembly GCF_026419915.1). Lineage (NCBI taxonomy): Eukaryota > Metazoa > Chordata > Aves > Accipitriformes > Accipitridae > Harpia > Harpia harpyja. Next base: position 24,870,219 of record NC_068968.1, on the reverse strand, counting down.
CCTCTTTCCCCTCGACAGTCACTTTTCCCCCCTTTCCCTCGCCAGTCTCTGTTATCTCTCTTCCCTCGGTGTCTAATATTTCCCACTTGCCCTCGCCTCTCTCTTTTCCATGAACTCTCTCTTGTCCTTGTTTTCCCTCGCCTCTCTCTTTTCCCTGTAATTCGTCAACTCTGTTATCCCTCTTTTCCCTCGCCAGTCTCTTTCCCCTGGTTTCTCTCGCCTCTCTCTGTTCCCTGGCTTTCCTCTTTTCTATGAAATCTCTCTTTTCCCTATTTCCAATCAACCCTCTCTTTTCCCTCTTCCCCCCTCGCCAGTCTGTTTCCCCTGGTTTATCTCGCCTCTCTCTTTCCCTCGCCAGTCTCTTTTACGTCTCTTCCCTTGGTGTCTAATTCTTCCCACTTTCACTCGCCTCCCTCTTTTCCATTAACTCTCTCTTGTCCTTGTTTTCCCTCGCCTGTCTCTTTCCCTCTGCTTTCCCTCCATAGTCTCTTTCCCCTGCTTTCCCTCAACCCTCTCTTTTCCCTCTTCCCCCCTCGCCAGTCTCTTTCCCCTGGTTTATCTCGCCTCTCTCTTTCCCTCGCCAGTCTCTGTTACCTCTCTTCCCTCGGTGTCTAATACTTCCCACTTTCCCTCGCCTCTCTCTTTTCCATGAACTCTCTCTTGTCCTTGTTTTCCCTCGCCTCTCTCTTTTCCCTGTAATTCGTCAACTCTGTTATCCCTCTTTTCCCTCGCCAGTCTCTTTCCCCTGGTTTATCTCGCCTCTCTCTTTCCCTCGCCAGTCTCTTTTACGTCTCTTCCCTTGGTGTCTAATTCTTCCCACTTTCACTCGCCTCCCTCTTTTCCATTAACTCTCTCTTGTCCTTGTTTTCCCTCGCCTGTCTCTTTCCCTCTGCTTTCCCTCCATAGTCTCTTTCCCCTGCTTTCCCTCAACCCTCTCTTTTCCCTCTTCCCCCCTCGCCAGTCTGTTTCCCCTGGTTTATCTCGCCTCTCTCTTTCCCTCGCCAGTCTCTTTTACGTCTCTTCCCTTGGTGTCTAATTCTTCCCACTTGCACTCGCCTCCCTCTTTTCCATTAACTCTCTCTTGTCCTTGTTTTCCCTCGCCTGTCTCTTTCCCTCTGCTTTCCCTCCATAGTCTCTTTCCCCTGCTTTCCCTCAACCCTCTCTTTTCCCTCTTCCCCCCTCGCCAGTCTCTTTCCCCTGGTTTATCTCGCCTCTCTCTTTCCCTCGCCAGTCTCTGTTACCTCTCTTCCCTCGGTGTCTAATACTTCCCACTTTCCCTCGCCCCTCTCTTTTCCATGAACTCTCTCTTGTCCTTGTTTTCCCTCGCCTGTCTCTTTCCCCCTGCTTTGCCATGACTCTCTCTTTTCCAACTTTTCCCTCGCCAGTCACCTTTCCCTCCTTTTCCTCGCCAGTCTCTGTTACCTCTCTTCCCTCGGTCTCTAATACTTCCCAGTTTCACTCGCCTCCCTCTTTTCCAATAACACTCTTGTCCTTGTGTTTTCTCAACTCTCTCTTTTCCAAGTTTTCCCTCGACTGACACTTCTCCCCCGTTTCCCTCGCCAGTCTCTGTTATCTCTCTTCCGTCGGTGTCTAATACTTCCCACTTTCCCTCGCCTCTCTCTTTTCCCTGTTATTCGTCAGCGCTGTTATCACTCTTTTCCCTCGCCAGTCTCTTTCCCCTGGTTTATCTCGCCTCTCTCTTTCCCTCGCCAGTCTCTGTTACCTCTCTTCCCTCGGTGTCTAATTCTTCCCACTTTCACTCACCTCCTTCTTTTCCATTAACTCTCTTGTCCTTGTTTTCCCTCGCCTGTCTCTTTCCCCCTGCTTTGCCATGACTCTCTCTTTTCCAACTTTTCCCTCGCCTGTCACCTTTCCCTCCTTTTCCTCGCCAGTCTCTGTTACCTCTCTTCCCTCTAGGTCTAATTTTTCCACTTTCCCTCGCCTCCCTCTTTTCCATTAACTCTCTCTTGTCCTTGTTTTCCCTCGACTGTCTCTTTCCCTCTGCTTTCCCTCCATAGTCTCTTTCCCCTTCTTTCCCTCAACCCTCTCTTTTCCCTCTTCCCCCCTCGCCAGTCTCTTTCCCCTGGTTTATCTCGCCTCTCTCTTTCCCTCGCCAGTCTCTGTTACCTCTCTTCCCTCGGTGTCTAATTCTTCCCACTTTCACCCGACTCCCTCTTTCCCCTCTCATTCCTCAATTCTCTGTTGTCCCTCGTTGCCCTCCCCTCTCTCTTTTACCTCTCTTCCCTCTAGGTCTAATTTTTCCACATTCACTCGCCTCTCTCTTTTCCCTGTTATTCGTCAACTCTATTATCCCTCTTTTCCCTCGCCAGTCTCTTTCCCCTGGTTTCTCTCGCCTCTCTCTGTTCCCTGGCTTTCCTCTTTTCTATGAAATCTCTCTTTTCCCTATTTCCAATCAACCCTCTCTTTTCCCTCTTCCCCCCTCGGCAGTCTCTTTCCCCTGGTTTATCTCGCCTCTCTCTTTCCCTCGCCAGTCTCTGTTACCTCTCTTCCCTCGGTGTCTAATTCTTCCCACTTTCACTCGCCTCCCTCTTTTCCATTAACTCTCTCTTGTCCTTGTTTTCCCTCGCCTATCTCTTTCCCTCTGATTTCCCTCGTCAGTCTCTTTCCCCTGCTTTCCCTCAACCCTCTCTTTTCCCTCTTTCCCCTCGACAGTCACTTTTCCCCCCTTTCCCTCGCCAGTCTCTGTTATCTCTCTTCCCTCGGTGTCTAATTCTTCCCACTTTCACTCACCTCCTTCTTTTCCATTAACTCTCTTGTCCTTGTTTTCCCTCGCCTGTCTCTTTTCCCTGTTATTCGTCAGCTCTGTTATCCCTCTTTTCCCTCGCCAGTCTCTTTCCCCTGGTTTATCTCGCCTCTCTCTTTCCCTCGCCAGTCTCTGTTACCTCTCTTCCCTCGGTGTCTAATTCTTCCCACTTTCACCCGACTCCCTCTTTCCCCTCTCATTCCTCAATTCTCTGTTGTCCCTCGTTGCCCTCCCCTCTCTCTTTTACCTCTCTTCCCTCTAGGTCTAATTTTTCCACATTCACTCGCCTCTCTCTTTTCCCTGTTATTCGTCAACTCTATTATCCCTCTTTTCCCTCGCCAGTCTCTTTCCCCTGGTTTCTCTCGCCTCTCTCTGTTCCCTGGCTTTCCTCTTTTCTATGAAATCTCTCTTTTCCCTATTTCCAATCAACCCTCTCTTTTCCCTCTTCCCCCCTCGGCAGTCTCTTTCCCCTGGTTTATCTCGCCTCTCTCTTTCCCTCGCCAGTCTCTGTTACCTCTCTTCCCTCGGTGTCTAATTCTTCCCACTTTCACTCGCCTCCCACTTTTCCATTAACTCTCTCTTGTCCTTGTTTTCCCTCGCCTATCTCTTTCCCTCTGATTTCCCTCGTCAGTCTCTTTCCCCTGCTTTCCCTCAACCCTCTCTTTTCCCTCTTTCCCCTCGACAGTCACTTTTCCCCCCTTTCCCTCGCCAGTCTCTGTTATCTCTCTTCCCTCGGTGTCTAATACTTCCCACTTGCCCTCGCCTCTCTCTTTTCCATGAACTCTCTCTTGTCCTTGTTTTCCCTCGCCTCTCTCTTTTCCCTGTAATTCGTCAACTCTGTCATCCCTCTTTTCCCTCGCCAGTCTCTTTCCCCTGGTTTATCTCGCCTCTCTCTTTCCCTCGCAGGTCTCTTTTACGTCTCTTCCCTTGGTGTCTAATTCTTCCCACTTTCACTCGCCTCCCTCTTTTCCATTAACTCTCTCTTGTCCTTGTTTTCCCTCGCCTGTCTCTTTCCCTCTGCTTTCCCTCCATAGTCTCTTTCCCCTGCTTTCCCTCAACCCTCTCTTTTCCCTCTTCCCCCCTCGCCAGTCTCTTTCCCCTGGTTTATCTCGCCTCTCTCTTTCCCTCGCCAGTCTCTTTTACGTCTCTTCCCTTGGTGTCTAATTCTTCCCACTTGCACTCGCCTCCCTCTTTTCCATTAACTCTCTCTTGTCCTTGTTTTCCCTCGCCTGTCTCTTTCCCTCTGCTTTCCCTCCATAGTCTCTTTCCCCTGCTTTCCCTCAACCCTCTCTTTTCCCTCTTCCCCCCTCGCCAGTCTCTTTCCCCTGGTTTATCTCGCCTCTCTCTTTCCCTCGCCAGTCTCTGTTACCTCTCTTCCCTCGGTGTCTAATACTTCCCACTTTCCCTCGCCCCTCTCTTTTCCATGAACTCTCTCTTGTCCTTGTTTTCCCTCGCCTGTCTCTTTCCCCCTGCTTTGCCATGACTCTCTCTTTTCCAACTTTTCCCTCGCCAGTCACCTTTCCCTCCTTTTCCTCGCCAGTCTCTGTTACCTCTCTTCCCTCGGTCTCTAATACTTCCCAGTTTCACTCGCCTCCCTCTTTTCCAATAACACTCTTGTCCTTGCGTTTTCTCAACTCTCTCTTTTCCAAGTTTTCCCTCGACTGACACTTCTCCCCCGTTTCCCTCGCCAGTCTCTGTTATCTCTCTTCCGTCGGTGTCTAATACTTCCCACTTTCCCTCGCCTCTCTCTTTTCCCTGTTATTCGTCAGCTCTGTTATCCCTCTTTTCCCTCGCCAGTCTCTTTCCCCTGGTTTATCTCGCCTCTCTCTTTCCCTCGCCAGTCTCTGTTACCTCTCTTCCCTCGGTGTCTAATTCTTCCCACTTTCACCCGACTCCCTCTTTCCCCTCTCATTCCTCAATTCTCTGTTGTCCCTCGTTGCCCTCCCCTCTCTCTTTTACCTCTCTTCCCTCTAGGTCTAATTTTTCCACATTCACTCGCCTCTCTCTTTTCCCTGTTATTCGTCAACTCTGTTATCCCTCTTTTCCCTCGCCAGTCTCTTTCCCCTGGTTTCTCTCGCCTCTCTCTGTTCCCTGGCTTTCCTCTTTTCTATGAAATCTCTCTTTTCCCTATTTCCAATCAACCCTCTCTTTTCCCTCTTCCCCCCTCGGCAGTCTCTTTCCCCTGGTTTATCTCGCCTCTCTCTTTCCCTCGCCAGTCTCTGTTACCTCTCTTCCCTCGGTGTCTAATTCTTCCCACTTTCACCCGACTCCCTCTTTCCCCTCTCATTCCTCAATTCTCTGTTGTCCCTCGTTGCCCTCCCCTCTCTCTTTTACCTCTCTTCCCTCTAGGTCTAATTTTTCCACATTCACTCGCCTCTCTCTTTTCCCTGTTATTCGTCAACTCTATTATCCCTCTTTTCCCTCGCCAGTCTCTTTCCCCTGGTTTCTCTCGCCTCTCTCTGTTCCCTGGCTTTCCTCTTTTCTATGAAATCTCTCTTTTCCCTATTTCCAATCAACCCTCTCTTTTCCCTCTTCCCCCCTCGGCAGTCTCTTTCCCCTGGTTTCTCTCGCCTCTCTCTTTCCCTCGCCAGTCTCTGTTACCTCTCTTCCCTCGGTGTCTAATTCTTCCCACTTTCACTCGCCTCCCTCTTTTCCATTAACTCTCTCTTGTCCTTGTTTTCCCTCGCCTATCTCTTTCCCTCTGATTTCCCTCGTCAGTCTCTTTCCCCTGCTTTCCCTCAACCCTCTCTTTTCCCTCTTTCCCCTCGACAGTCACTTTTCCCCCCTTTCCCTCGCCAGTCTCTGTTATCTCTCTTCCCTCGGTGTCTAATTCTTCCCACTTTCACTCACCTCCTTCTTTTCCATTAACTCTCTTGTCCTTGTTTTCCCTCGCCTGTCTCTTTTCCCTGTTATTCGTCAGCTCTGTTATCCCTCTTTTCCCTCGCCAGTCTCTTTCCCCTGGTTTATCTCGCCTCTCTCTTTCCCTCGCCAGTCTCTGTTACCTCTCTTCCCTCGGTGTCTAATTCTTCCCACTTTCACCCGACTCCCTCTTTCCCCTCTCATTCCTCAATTCTCTGTTGTCCCTCGTTGCCCTCCCCTCTCTCTTTTACCTCTCTTCCCTCTAGGTCTAATTTTTCCACATTCACTCGCCTCTCTCTTTTCCCTGTTATTCGTCAACTCTGTTATCCCTCTTTTCCCTCGCCAGTCTCTTTCCCCTGGTTTCTCTCGCCTCTCTCTGTTCCCTGGCTTTCCTCTTTTCTATGAAATCTCTCTTTTCCCTATTTCCAATCAACCCTCTCTTTTCCCTCTTCCCCCCTCGGCAGTCTCTTTCCCCTGGTTTATCTCGCCTCTCTCTTTCCCTCGCCAGTCTCTGTTACCTCTCTTCCCTCGGTGTCTAATTCTTCCCACTTTCACTCGCCTCCCACTTTTCCATTAACTCTCTCTTGTCCTTGTTTTCCCTCGCCTATCTCTTTCCCTCTGATTTCCCTCGTCAGTCTCTTTCCCCTGCTTTCCCTCAACCCTCTCTTTTCCCTCTTTCCCCTCGACAGTCACTTTTCCCCCCTTTCCCTCGCCAGTCTCTGTTATCTCTCTTCCCTCGGTGTCTAATACTTCCCACTTGCCCTCGCCTCTCTCTTTTCCATGAACTCTCTCTTGTCCTTGTTTTCCCTCGCCTCTCTCTTTTCCCTGTAATTCGTCAACTCTGTCATCCCTCTTTTCCCTCGCCAGTCTCTTTCCCCTGGTTTATCTCGCCTCTCTCTTTCCCTCGCAGGTCTCTTTTACGTCTCTTCCCTTGGTGTCTAATTCTTCCCACTTTCACTCGCCTCCCTCTTTTCCATTAACTCTCTCTTGTCCTTGTTTTCCCTCGCCTGTCTCTTTCCCTCTGCTTTCCCTCCATAGTCTCTTTCCCCTGCTTTCCCTCAACCCTCTCTTTTCCCTCTTCCCCCCTCGCCAGTCTCTTTCCCCTGGTTTATCTCGCCTCTCTCTTTCCCTCGCCAGTCTCTTTTACGTCTCTTCCCTTGGTGTCTAATTCTTCCCACTTGCACTCGCCTCCCTCTTTTCCATTAACTCTCTCTTGTCCTTGTTTTCCCTCGCCTGTCTCTTTCCCTCTGCTTTCCCTCCATAGTCTCTTTCCCCTGCTTTCCCTCAACCCTCTCTTTTCCCTCTTCCCCCCTCGCCAGTCTCTTTCCCCTGGTTTATCTCGCCTCTCTCTTTCCCTCGCCAGTCTCTGTTACCTCTCTTCCCTCGGTGTCTAATACTTCCCACTTTCCCTCGCCCCTCTCTTTTCCATGAACTCTCTCTTGTCCTTGTTTTCCCTCGCCTGTCTCTTTCCCCCTGCTTTGCCATGACTCTCTCTTTTCCAACTTTTCCCTCGCCAGTCACCTTTCCCTCCTTTTCCTCGCCAGTCTCTGTTACCTCTCTTCCCTCGGTCTCTAATACTTCCCAGTTTCACTCGCCTCCCTCTTTTCCAATAACACTCTTGTCCTTGTGTTTTCTCAACTCTCTCTTTTCCAAGTTTTCCCTCGACTGTCACTTCTCCCCCGTTTCCCTCGCCAGTCTCTGTTATCTCTCTTCCGTCGGTGTCTAATACTTCCCACTTTCCCTCGCCTCTCTCTTTTCCCTGTTATTCGTCAGCTCTGTTATCCCTCTTTTCCCTCGCCAGTCTCTTTCCCCTGGTTTATCTCGCCTCTCTCTTTCCCTCGCCAGTCTCTGTTACCTCTCTTCCCTCGGTGTCTAATTCTTCCCACTTTCACCCGACTCCCTCTTTCCCCTCTCATTCCTCAATTCTCTGTTGTCCCTCGTTGCCCTCCCCTCTCTCTTTTACCTCTCTTCCCTCTAGGTCTAATTTTTCCACATTCACTCGCCTCTCTCTTTTCCCTGTTATTCGTCAACTCTGTTATCCCTCTTTTCCCTCGCCAGTCTCTTTCCCCTGGTTTCTCTCGCCTCTCTCTGTTCCCTGGCTTTCCTCTTTTCTATGAAATCTCTCTTTTCCCTATTTCCAATCAACCCTCTCTTTTCCCTCTTCCCCCCTCGCCAGTCTCTTTCCCCTGGTTTATCTCGCCTCTCTCTTTCCCTCGCCAGTCTCTGTTACCTCTCTTCCCTCGGTGTCTAATTCTTCCCACTTTCACTCGCCTCCCTCTTTTCCATTAACTCTCTCTTGTCCTTGTTTTCCCTCGCCTATCTCTTTCCCTCTGATTTCCCTCGTCAGTCTCTTTCCCCTGCTTTCCCTCAACCCTCTCTTTTCCCTCTTTCCCCTCGACAGTCACTTTTCCCCCCTTTCCCTCGCCAGTCTCTGTTATCTCTCTTCCCTCGGTGTCTAATTCTTCCCACTTTCACTCACCTCCTTCTTTTCCATTAACTCTCTCTTGTCCTTGTTTTCCCTCGCCTGTCTCTTTCCCCCTGCTTTGCCATGACTCTCTCTTTTCCAACTTTTCCCTCGCCTGTCACCTTTCCCCCCTTTCCCTCGCCAGTCTCTGTTATCTCTCTTCCCTCGGTGTCTAATATTTCCCACTTTCCCTCGCCTCTCTCTTTTCCATGAACTCTCTCTTGTCCTTGTTTTCCCTCGCCTCTCTCTTTTCCCTGTAATTCGTCAACTCTGTTATCCCTCTTTTCCCTCGCCAGTCTCTTTCCCCTGGTTTATCTCGCCTCTCTCTTTCCCTCGCCAGTCTCTGTTACCTCTCTTCCCTCGGTGTCTAATTCTTCCCACTTTCACCCGACTCCCTCTTTCCCCTCTCATTCCTCAATTCTCTGTTGTCCCTCGTTGCCCTCCCCTCTCTCTTTTACCTCTCTTCCCTCTAGGTCTAATTTTTCCACATTCACTCGCCTCTCTCTTTTCCCTGTTATTCGTCAACTCTGTTATCTCTCTTTTCCCTCGCCAGTCTCTTTCCCCTGGTTTCTCTCGCCTCTCTCTGTTCCCTGGCTTTCCTCTTTTCTATGAAATCTCTCTTTTCCCTATTTCCAATCAACCCTCTCTTTTCCCTCTTCCCCCCTCGCCAGTCTCTTTCCCCTGGTTTATCTCGCCTCTCTCTTTCCCTCGCCAGTCTCTTTTACGTCTCTTCCCTTGGTGTCTAATTCTTCCCGCTTTCACTCGCCTCCCTCTTTTCCATTAACTCTCTCTTGTCCTTGTTTTCCCTCGCCTGTCTCTTTCCCTCTGCTTTCCCTCCATAGTCTCTTTCCCCTGCTTTCCCTCAACCCTCTCTTTTCCCTCTTTCCCCTCGACAGTCACTTTTCCCCCCTTTCCCTCGCCAGTCTCTGTTATCTCTCTTCCCTCGGTGTCTAATACTTCCCACTTGCCCTCGCCTCTCTCTTTTCCATGAACTCTCTCTTGTCCTTGTTTTCCCTCGCCTCTCTCTTTTCCCTGTAATTCGTCAACTCTGTTATCCCTCTTTTCCCTCGCCAGTCTCTTTCCCCTGGTTTCTCTCGCCTCTCTCTGTTCCCTGGCTTTCCTCTTTTCTATGAAATCTCTCTTTTCCCTATTTCCAGTCAGCCCTCTCTTTTCCCTCTTCCCCCCTCGCCAGTCTCTTTCCCCTGGTTTATCTCGCCTCTCTCTTTCCCTCGCCAGTCTCTGTTACCTCTCTTCCCTCGGTGTCTAATACTTCCCACTTGCCCTCGCCTCTCTCTTTTCCATGAACTCTCTCTTGTCCTTGTTTTCCCTCGCCTCTCTCTTTTCCCTGTAATTCGTCAACTCTGTCATCCCTCTTTTCCCTCGCCAGTCTCTTTCCCCTGGTTTATCTCGCCTCTCTCTTTCCCTCGCAGGTCTCTTTTACGTCTCTTCCCTTGGTGTCTAATTCTTCCCACTTTCACTCGCCTCCCTCTTTTCCATTAACTCTCTCTTGTCCTTGTTTTCCCTCGCCTGTCTCTTTCCCTCTGCTTTCCCTCCATAGTCTCTTTCCCCTGCTTTCCCTCAACCCTCTCTTTTCCCTCTTCCCCCCTCGCCAGTCTCTTTCCCCTGGTTTATCTCGCCTCTCTCTTTCCCTCGCCAGTCTCTTTTACGTCTCTTCCCTTGGTGTCTAATTCTTCCCACTTGCACTCGCCTCCCTCTTTTCCATTAACTCTCTCTTGTCCTTGTTTTCCCTCGCCTGTCTCTTTCCCTCTGCTTTCCCTCCATAGTCTCTTTCCCCTGCTTTCCCTCAACCCTCTCTTTTCCCTCTTCCCCCCTCGCCAGTCTCTTTCCCCTGGTTTATCTCGCCTCTCTCTTTCCCTCGCCAGTCTCTGTTACCTCTCTTCCCTCGGTGTCTAATACTTCCCACTTTCCCTCGCCCCTCTCTTTTCCATGAACTCTCTCTTGTCCTTGTTTTCCCTCGCCTGTCTCTTTCCCCCTGCTTTGCCATGACTCTCTCTTTTCCAACTTTTCCCTCGCCAGTCACCTTTCCCTCCTTTTCCTCGCCAGTCTCTGTTACCTCTCTTCCCTCGGTCTCTAATACTTCCCAGTTTCACTCGCCTCCCTCTTTTCCAATAACACTCTTGTCCTTGTGTTTTCTCAACTCTCTCTTTTCCAAGTTTTCCCTCGACTGTCACTTCTCCCCCGTTTCCCTCGCCAGTCTCTGTTATCTCTCTTCCGTCGGTGTCTAATACTTCCCACTTTCCCTCGCCTCTCTCTTTTCCCTGTTATTCGTCAGCTCTGTTATCCCTCTTTTCCCTCGCCAGTCTCTTTCCCCTGGTTTATCTCGCCTCTCTCTTTCCCTCGCCAGTCTCTGTTACCTCTCTTCCCTCGGTGTCTAATTCTTCCCACTTTCACCCGACTCCCTCTTTCCCCTCTCATTCCTCAATTCTCTGTTGTCCCTCGTTGCCCTCCCCTCTCTCTTTTACCTCTCTTCCCTCTAGGTCTAATTTTTCCACATTCACTCGCCTCTCTCTTTTCCCTGTTATTCGTCAACTCTGTTATCCCTCTTTTCCCTCGCCAGTCTCTTTCCCCTGGTTTCTCTCGCCTCTCTCTGTTCCCTGGCTTTCCTCTTTTCTATGAAATCTCTCTTTTCCCTATTTCCAATCAACCCTCTCTTTTCCCTCTTCCCCCCTCGCCAGTCTCTTTCCCCTGGTTTATCTCGCCTCTCTCTTTCCCTCGCCAGTCTCTGTTACCTCTCTTCCCTCGGTGTCTAATTCTTCCCACTTTCACTCGCCTCCCTCTTTTCCATTAACTCTCTCTTGTCCTTGTTTTCCCTCGCCTATCTCTTTCCCTCTGATTTCCCTCGTCAGTCTCTTTCCCCTGCTTTCCCTCAACCCTCTCTTTTCCCTCTTTCCCCTCGACAGTCACTTTTCCCCCCTTTCCCTCGCCAGTCTCTGTTATCTCTCTTCCCTCGGTGTCTAATTCTTCCCACTTTCACTCACCTCCTTCTTTTCCATTAACTCTCTCTTGTCCTTGTTTTCCCTCGCCTGTCTCTTTCCCCCTGCTTTGCCATGACTCTCTCTTTTCCAACTTTTCCCTCGCCTGTCACCTTTCCCCCCTTTCCCTCGCCAGTCTCTGTTATCTCTCTTCCCTCGGTGTCTAATATTTCCCACTTTCCCTCGCCTCTCTCTTTTCCATGAACTCTCTCTTGTCCTTGTTTTCCCTCGCCTCTCTCTTTTCCCTGTAATTCGTCAACTCTGTTATCCCTCTTTTCCCTCGCCAGTCTCTTTCCCCTGGTTTATCTCGCCTCTCTCTTTCCCTCGCCAGTCTCTGTTACCTCTCTTCCCTCGGTGTCTAATTCTTCCCACTTTCACCCGACTCCCTCTTTCCCCTCTCATTCCTCAATTCTCTGTTGTCCCTCGTTGCCCTCCCCTCTCTCTTTTACCTCTCTTCCCTCTAGGTCTAATTTTTCCACATTCACTCGCCTCTCTCTTTTCCCTGTTATTCGTCAACTCTGTTATCCCTCTTTTCCCTCGCCAGTCTCTTTCCCCTGGTTTCTCTCGCCTCTCTCTGTTCCCTGGCTTTCCTCTTTTCTATGAAATCTCTCTTTTCCCTATTTCCAATCAACCCTCTCTTTTCCCTCTTCCCCCCTCGCCAGTCTCTTTCCCCTGGTTTATCTCGCCTCTCTCTTTCCCTCGCCAGTCTCTTTTACGTCTCTTCCCTTGGTGTCTAATTCTTCCCGCTTTCACTCGCCTCCCTCTTTTCCATTAACTCTCTCTTGTCCTTGTTTTCCCTCGCCTGTCTCTTTCCCTCTGCTTTCCCTCCATAGTCTCTTTCCCCTGCTTTCCCTCAACCCTCTCTTTTCCCTCTTTCCCCTCGACAGTCACTTTTCCCCCCTTTCCCTCGCCAGTCTCTGTTATCTCTCTTCCCTCGGTGTCTAATACTTCCCACTTGCCCTCGCCTCTCTCTTTTCCATGAACTCTCTCTTGTCCTTGTTTTCCCTCGCCTCTCTCTTTTCCCTGTAATTCGTCAACTCTGTTATCCCTCTTTTCCCTCGCCAGTCTCTTTCCCCTGGTTTCTCTCGCCTCTCTCTGTTCCCTGGCTTTCCTCTTTTCTATGAAATCTCTCTTTTCCCTATTTCCAGTCAGCCCTCTCTTTTCCCTCTTCCCCCCTCGCCAGTCTCTTTCCCCTGGTTTATCTCGCCTCTCTCTTTCCCTCGCCAGTCTCTGTTACCTCTCTTCCCTCGGTGTCTAATACTTCCCACTTTCCCTCGCCCCTCTCTTTTCCATGAACTCTCTCTTGTCCTTGTTTTCCCTCGCCTGTCTCTTTCCCCCTGCTTTGCCATGACTCTCTCTTTTCCAACTTTTCCCTCGCCAGTCACCTTTCCCTCCTTTTCCTCGCCAGTCTCTGTTACCTCTCTTCCCTCGGTCTCTAATACTTCCCAGTTTCACTCGCCTCCCTCTTTTCCAATAACACTCTTGTCCTTGTGTTTTCTCAACTCTCTCTTTTCCAAGTTTTCCCTCGACTGTCACTTCTCCCCCGTTTCCCTCGCCAGTCTCTGTTATCTCTCTTCCGTCGGTGTCTAATACTTCCCACTTTCCCTCGCCTCTCTCTTTTCCCTGTTATTCGTCAGCTCTGTTATCCCTCTTTTCCCTCGCCAGTCTCTTTCCCCTGGTTTATCTCGCCTCTCTCTTTCCCTCGCCAGTCTCTGTTACCTCTCTTCCCTCGGTGTCTAATTCTTCCCACTTTCACCCGACTCCCTCTTTCCCCTCTCATTCCTCAATTCTCTGTTGTCCCTCGTTGCCCTCCCCTCTCTCTTTTACCTCTCTTCCCTCTAGGTCTAATTTTTCCACATTCACTCGCCTCTCTCTTTTCCCTGTTATTCGTCAACTCTGTTATCCCTCTTTTCCCTCGCCAGTCTCTTTCCCCTGGTTTCTCTCGCCTCTCTCTGTTCCCTGGCTTTCCTCTTTTCTATGAAATCTCTCTTTTCCCTATTTCCAATCAACCCTCTCTTTTCCCTCTTCCCCCCTCGCCAGTCTCTTTCCCCTGGTTTATCTCGCCTCTCTCTTTCCCTCGCCAGTCTCTGTTACCTCTCTTCCCTCGGTGTCTAATTCTTCCCACTTTCACTCACCTCCTTCTTTTCCATTAACTCTCTCTTGTCCTTGTTTTCCCTCGCCTGTCTCTTTCCCCCTGCTTTGCCATGACTCTCTCTTTTCCAACTTTTCCCTCGCCTGTCACCTTTCCCTCCTTTTCCTCGCCAGTCTCTGTTACCTCTCTTCCCTCTAGGTCTAATTTTTCCACTTTCCCTCGCCTCTCTCTTTTCCCTGTTATTCGTCAACTCTGTTATCCCTCTTTTCCCTCGCCAGTCTCTTTCCCCTGGTTTCTCTCGCCTCTCTCTGTTCCCTGGCTTTCCTCTTTTCTATGAAATCTCTCTTTTCCCTATTTCCAGTCAGCCCTCTCTTTTCCCTCTTCCCCCCTCGCCAGTCTCTTTCCCCTGGTTTATCTCGCCTCTCTCTTTCCCTCGCCAGTCTCTGTTACCTCTCTTCTCTCGGTGTCTAATTCTTCCCACTTTCACTCACCTCCTTCTTTTCCATTAACTCTCTTGTCCTTGTTTTCCCTCGCCTGTCTCTTTCCCCCTGCTTTGCCATGACTCTCTCTTTTCCCTCTTTCCCCTCGCCAGTCACTTTTCCTTCCTTTCCCTCGCCAGTCTCTTTTAACCTCTATTCCCTCCGTGCCTAATTTTCCCACTTACACTCCACTCCCTCTTTTCCATGAACTCTCTCGTTCCCCTATTTCCAGTCAACTCTCTCTTTTCCCTCCTCCCCCCTCGCCAGTCTGTTTCCCCTGGTTTATCTCGCCTCTCTCTTTCCCTCGCCAGTCTCTTTTACGTCTCTTCCCTTGGTGTCTAATTCTTCCCACTTGCACTCGCCTCCCTCTTTTCCATTAACTCTCTCTTGTCCTTGTTTTCCCTCGCCTGTCTCTTTTCCCCTGCTTTCCCTCAACCCTCTCTTTTCCAAGTTTTCCCTCGACAGGCACTTTCCCCCCCTTTCCCTCGCCAGTCTCTGTTATCTCTCTTCCCTCGGTGTCTAATACTTCCCAGTTTCACTCGCCTCCCTCTTTTCCATTAACTCTCTTGTCCTTGTTTTTTCTCAACTCTCTCTTTTCCAAGTTTTCCCTCGACTGTCACTTTCCCCCCGTTTCCCTCGCCAGTCTCTGTTATCTCTCTTCCGTCGGTGTCTAATACTTCCCACTTTCCCTCGCCTCTCTCTTTTCCCTCTTATTCGTCAACTCTGTTATCCCTCTTTTCCCTCGCCAGTCTCTTTCCCCTGGTTTCTCTCGCCTCTCTCTGTTCCCTGGCTTTCCTCTTTTCTATGAAATCTCTCTTTTCCCTATTTCCAGTCAGCCCTCTCTTTTCCCTCTTCCCCCCTCGCCAGTCTCTTTCCCCTGGTTTATCTCGCCTCTCTCTTTCCCTCGCTAGTCTCTGTTACCTCTCTTCCCTCGGTGTCTAATTCTTCCCACTTTCACTCACCTCCTTCTTTTCCATTAACTCTCTCTTGTCCTTGTTTTCCCTCGCCTGTCTCTTTCCCCCTGCTTTGCCATGACTCTCTCTTTTCCCTCTTTCCCCTCGCCAGTCACTTTTCCTTCCTTTCCCTCGCCAGTCTCTTTTAACCTCTATTCCCTCCGTGCCTAATTTTCCCACTTACACTCCACTCCCTCTTTTCCATGAACTCTCTCGTTCCCCTATTTCCAGTCAACTCTCTCTTTTCCCTCCTCCCCCCTCGCCAGTCTGTTTCCCCTGGTTTATCTCGCCTCTCTCTTTCCCTCGCCAGTCTCTGTTACCTCTCTTCCCTCGGTGTCTAATTCTTCCCACTTTCACTCGCCTCCCTCTTTTCCATTAACTCTCTCTTGTCCTTGTTTTCCCTCGCCTCTCTCTTTTCCCTGTAATTCGTCAACTCTGTTATCCCTCTTTTCCCTCGCCAGTCTCTTTCCCCTGGTTTCTCTCGCCTCTCTCTGTTCCCTGGCTTTCCTCTTTTCTATGAAATCTCTCTTTTCCCTATTTCCAATCAACCCTCTCTTTTCCCTCTTCCCCCCTCGGCAGTCTCTTTCCCCTGGTTTATCTCGCCTCTCTCTTTCCCTCGCCAGTCTCTGTTACCTCTCTTCCCTCGGTGTCTAATTCTTCCCACTTTCACTCGCCTCCCTCTTTTCCATTAACTCTCTCTTGTCCTTGTTTTCCCTCGCCTATCTCTTTCCCTCTGATTTCCCTCGTCAGTCTCTTTCCCCTGCTTTCCCTCAACCCTCTCTTTTCCCTCTTTCCCCTCGACAGTCACTTTTCCCCCCTTTCCCTCGCCAGTCTCTGTTATCTCTCTTCCCTCGGTGTCTAATTCTTCCCACTTTCACTCACCTCCTTCTTTTCCATTAACTCTCTCTTGTCCTTGTTTTCCCTCGCCTGTCTCTTTCCCCCTGCTTTGCCATGACTCTCTCTTTTCCAACTTTTCCCTCGCCTGTCACCTTTCCCCCCTTTCCCTCGCCAGTCTCTGTTATCTCTCTTCCCTCGGTGTCTAATATTTCCCACTTTCCCTCGCCTCTCTCTTTTCCATGAACTCTCTCTTGTCCTTGTTTTCCCTCGCCTCTCTCTTTTCCCTGTAATTCGTCAACTCTGTTATCCCTCTTTTCCCTCGCCAGTCTCTTTCCCCTGGTTTCTCTCGCCTCTCTCTGTTCCCTGGCTTTCCTCTTTTCTATGAAATCTCTCTTTTCCCTATTTCCAATCAACCCTCTCTTTTCCCTCTTCCCCCCTCGCCAGTCTCTTTCCCCTGGTTTATCTCGCCTCTCTCTTTCCCTCGCCAGTCTCTGTTACCTCTCTTCCCTCGGTGTCTAATTCTTCCCACTTTCACTCACCTCCTTTTTTTCCATTAACTCTCTTGTCCTTGTTTTCCCTCGCCTGTCTCTTTCCCCCTGCTTTGCCATGACTCTCTCTTTTCCAACTTTTCCCTCGCCAGTCACTTTTCCCTCCTTTTCCTCGCCAGTCTCTGTTACCTCTCTTCCCTCGGTGTCTAATTCTTCCCACTTTTACTCACCTCCTTCTTTTCCATTAACTCTCTTGTCCTTGTTTTCCCTCGCCTGTCTCTTTTCCCCTGCTTTGCCATGACTCTCTCTTTTCCAACTTTTCCCTCGCCAGTCACCTTTCCCTCCTTTTCCTCGCCAGTCTCTGTTACCTCTCTTCCCTCGGTGTCTAATTCTTCCCACTTTCACTCACCTCCTTCTTTTCCATTAACTCTCTCTTGTCCTTGTTTTCCCTCGCCTGTCTCTTTCCCCCTGCTTTGCCATGACTCTCTCTTTTCCAACTTTTCCCTCGCCTGTCACCTTTCCCTCCTTTTCCTCGCCAGTCTCTGTTACCTCTCTTCCCTCTAGGTCTAATTTTTCCACTTTCCCTCGCCTCTCTCTTTTCCCTGTTATTCGTCAACTCTGTTATCCCTCTTTTCCCTCGCCAGTCTCTTTCCCCTGGTTTCTCTCGCCTCTCTCTGTTCCCTGGCTTTCCTCTTTTCTATGAAATCTCTCTTTTCCCTATTTCCAGTCAGCCCTCTCTTTTCCCTCTTCCCCCCTCGCCAGTCTCTTTCCCCTGGTTTATCTCGCCTCTCTCTTTCCCTCGCCAGTCTCTGTTACCTCTCTTCCCTCGGTGTCTAATTCTTCCCACTTTCACTCACCTCCTTCTTTTCCATTAACTCTCTCTTGTCCTTGTTTTCCCTCGCCTGTCTCTTTCCCCCTGCTTTGCCATGACTCTCTCTTTTCCAACTTTTCCCTCGCCTGTCACCTTTCCCTCCTTTTCCTCGCCAGTCTCTGTTACCTCTCTTCCCTCTAGGTCTAATTTTTCCACTTTCCCTCGCCTCTCTCTTTTCCCTGTTATTCGTCAACTCTGTTATCCCTCTTTTCCCTCGCCAGTCTCTTTCCCCTGGTTTCTCTCGCCTCTCTCTGTTCCCTGGCTTTCCTCTTTTCTATGAAATCTCTCTTTTCCCTATTTCCAGTCAGCCCTCTCTTTTCCCTCTTCCCCCCTCGCCAGTCTCTTTCCCCTGGTTTATCTCGCCTCTCTCTTTCCCTCGCCAGTCTCTGTTACCTCTCTTCCCTCGGTGTCTAATACTTCCCACTTTCCCTCGCCCCTCTCTTTTCCATGAACTCTCTCTTGTCCTTGTTTTCCCTCGCCTGTCTCTTTCCCCCTGCTTTGCCATGACTCTCTCTTTTCCAACTTTTCCCTCGCCAGTCACCTTTCCCTCCTTTTCCTCGCCAGTCTCTGTTACCTCTCTTCCCTCGGTCTCTAATACTTCCCAGTTTCACTCGCCTCCCTCTTTTCCAATAACACTCTTGTCCTTGTGTTTTCTCAACTCTCTCTTTTCCAAGTTTTCCCTCGACTGTCACTTCTCCCCCGTTTCCCTCGCCAGTCTCTGTTATCTCTCTTCCGTCGGTGTCTAATACTTCCCACTTTCCCTCGCCTCTCTCTTTTCCCTGTTATTCGTCAGCTCTGTTATCCCTCTTTTCCCTCGCCAGTCTCTTTCCCCTGGTTTATCTCGCCTCTCTCTTTCCCTCGCCAGTCTCTGTTACCTCTCTTCCCTCGGTGTCTAATTCTTCCCACTTTCACCCGACTCCCTCTTTCCCCTCTCATTCCTCAATTCTCTGTTGTCCCTCGTTGCCCTCCCCTCTCTCTTTTACCTCTCTTCCCTCTAGGTCTAATTTTTCCACATTCACTCGCCTCTCTCTTTTCCCTGTTATTCGTCAACTCTGTTATCCCTCTTTTCCCTCGCCAGTCTCTTTCCCCTGGTTTCTCTCGCCTCTCTCTGTTCCCTGGCTTTCCTCTTTTCTATGAAATCTCTCTTTTCCCTATTTCCAATCAACCCTCTCTTTTCCCTCTTCCCCCCTCGCCAGTCTCTTTCCCCTGGTTTATCTCGCCTCTCTCTTTCCCTCGCCAGTCTCTGTTACCTCTCTTCCCTCGGTGTCTAATTCTTCCCACTTTCACTCACCTCCTTCTTTTCCATTAACTCTCTCTTGTCCTTGTTTTCCCTCGCCTGTCTCTTTCCCCCTGCTTTGCCATGACTCTCTCTTTTCCAACTTTTCCCTCGCCTGTCACCTTTCCCTCCTTTTCCTCGCCAGTCTCTGTTACCTCTCTTCCCTCTAGGTCTAATTTTTCCACTTTCCCTCGCCTCTCTCTTTTCCCTGTTATTCGTCAACTCTGTTATCCCTCTTTTCCCTCGCCAGTCTCTTTCCCCTGGTTTCTCTCGCCTCTCTCTGTTCCCTGGCTTTCCTCTTTTCTATGAAATCTCTCTTTTCCCTATTTCCAGTCAGCCCTCTCTTTTCCCTCTTCCCCCCTCGCCAGTCTCTTTCCCCTGGTTTATCTCGCCTCTCTCTTTCCCTCGCCAGTCTCTGTTACCTCTCTTCTCTCGGTGTCTAATTCTTCCCACTTTCACTCACCTCCTTCTTTTCCATTAACTCTCTTGTCCTTGTTTTCCCTCGCCTGTCTCTTTCCCCCTGCTTTGCCATGACTCTCTCTTTTCCCTCTTTCCCCTCGCCAGTCACTTTTCCTTCCTTTCCCTCGCCAGTCTCTTTTAACCTCTATTCCCTCCGTGCCTAATTTTCCCACTTACACTCCACTCCCTCTTTTCCATGAACTCTCTCGTTCCCCTATTTCCAGTCAACTCTCTCTTTTCCCTCCTCCCCCCTCGCCAGTCTGTTTCCCCTGGTTTATCTCGCCTCTCTCTTTCCCTCGCCAGTCTCTTTTACGTCTCTTCCCTTGGTGTCTAATTCTTCCCACTTGCACTCGCCTCCCTCTTTTCCATTAACTCTCTCTTGTCCTTGTTTTCCCTCGCCTGTCTCTTTTCCCCTGCTTTCCCTCAACCCTCTCTTTTCCAAGTTTTCCCTCGACAGGCACTTTCCCCCCCTTTCCCTCGCCAGTCTCTGTTATCTCTCTTCCCTCGGTGTCTAATACTTCCCAGTTTCACTCGCCTCCCTCTTTTCCATTAACTCTCTTGTCCTTGTTTTTTCTCAACTCTCTCTTTTCCAAGTTTTCCCTCGACTGTCACTTTCCCCCCGTTTCCCTCGCCAGTCTCTGTTATCTCTCTTCCGTCGGTGTCTAATACTTCCCACTTTCCCTCGCCTCTCTCTTTTCCCTCTTATTCGTCAACTCTGTTATCCCTCTTTTCCCTCGCCAGTCTCTTTCCCCTGGTTTCTCTCGCCTCTCTCTGTTCCCTGGCTTTCCTCTTTTCTATGAAATCTCTCTTTTCCCTATTTCCAGTCAGCCCTCTCTTTTCCCTCTTCCCCCCTCGCCAGTCTCTTTCCCCTGGTTTATCTCGCCTCTCTCTTTCCCTCGCTAGTCTCTGTTACCTCTCTTCCCTCGGTGTCTAATTCTTCCCACTTTCACTCACCTCCTTCTTTTCCATTAACTCTCTCTTGTCCTTGTTTTCCCTCGCCTGTCTCTTTCCCCCTGCTTTGCCATGACTCTCTCTTTTCCCTCTTTCCCCTCGCCAGTCACTTTTCCTTCCTTTCCCTCGCCAGTCTCTTTTAACCTCTATTCCCTCCGTGCCTAATTTTCCCACTTACACTCCACTCCCTCTTTTCCATGAACTCTCTCGTTCCCCTATTTCCAGTCAACTCTCTCTTTTCCCTCCTCCCCCCTCGCCAGTCTGTTTCCCCTGGTTTATCTCGCCTCTCTCTTTCCCTCGCCAGTCTCTGTTACCTCTCTTCCCTCGGTGTCTAATTCTTCCCACTTTCACTCGCCTCCCTCTTTTCCATTAACTCTCTCTTGTCCTTGTTTTCCCTCGCCTCTCTCTTTTCCCTGTAATTCGTCAACTCTGTTATCCCTCTTTTCCCTCGCCAGTCTCTTTCCCCTGGTTTCTCTCGCCTCTCTCTGTTCCCTGGCTTTCCTCTTTTCTATGAAATCTCTCTTTTCCCTATTTCCAATCAACCCTCTCTTTTCCCTCTTCCCCCCTCGGCAGTCTCTTTCCCCTGGTTTATCTCGCCTCTCTCTTTCCCTCGCCAGTCTCTGTTACCTCTCTTCCCTCGGTGTCTAATTCTTCCCACTTTCACTCGCCTCCCTCTTTTCCATTAACTCTCTCTTGTCCTTGTTTTCCCTCGCCTATCCCTTTCCCTCTGATTTCCCTCGTCAGTCTCTTTCCCCTGCTTTCCCTCAACCCTCTCTTTTCCCTCTTTCCCCTCGACAGTCACTTTTCCCCCCTTTCCCTCGCCAGTCTCTGTTATCTCTCTTCCCTCGGTGTCTAATTCTTCCCACTTTCACTCACCTCCTTCTTTTCCATTAACTCTCTCTTGTCCTTGTTTTCCCTCGCCTGTCTCTTTCCCCCTGCTTTGCCATGACTCTCTCTTTTCCAACTTTTCCCTCGCCTGTCACCTTTCCCTCCTTTTCCTCGCCAGTCTCTGTTACCTCTCTTCCCTCTAGGTCTAATTTTTCCACTT
Source organism: Harpia harpyja (assembly GCF_026419915.1). Classification (NCBI taxonomy): domain Eukaryota; kingdom Metazoa; phylum Chordata; class Aves; order Accipitriformes; family Accipitridae; genus Harpia; species Harpia harpyja. The sequence goes on along the minus strand of NC_068968.1, from coordinate 24,849,685 downwards.
TCCCTCGCCTCTCTCTTTTCCCTGTTATTCGTCAACTCTGTTATCCCTCTTTTCCCTCGCCAGTCTCTTTCCCCTGGTTTCTCTCGCCTCTCTCTGTTCCCTGGCTTTCCTCTTTTCTATGAAATCTCTCTTTTCCCTATTTCCAGTCAGCCCTCTCTTTTCCCTCTTCCCCCCTCGCCAGTCTCTTTCCCCTGGTTTATCTCGCCTCTCTCTTTCCCTCGCCAGTCTCTGTTACCTCTCTTCCCTCGGTGTCTAATTCTTCCCACTTTCACTCACCTCCTTCTTTTCCATTAACTCTCTCTTGTCCTTGTTTTCCCTCGCCTGTCTCTTTCCCCCTGCTTTGCCATGACTCTCTCTTTTCCAACTTTTCCCTCGCCTGTCACCTTTCCCTCCTTTTCCTCGCCAGTCTCTGTTACCTCTCTTCCCTCTAGGTCTAATTTTTCCACTTTCCCTCGCCTCTCTCTTTTCCCTGTTATTCGTCAACTCTGTTATCCCTCTTTTCCCTCGCCAGTCTCTTTCCCCTGGTTTCTCTCGCCTCTCTCTGTTCCCTGGCTTTCCTCTTTTCTATGAAATATCTCTTTTCCCTATTTCCAATCAACCCTCTCTTTTCCCTCTTCCCCCCTCGGCAGTCTCTTTCCCCTGGTTTATCTCGCCTCTCTCTTTCCCTCGCCAGTCTCTGTTACCTCTCTTCCGTCGGTGTCTAATTCTTCCCACTTTCACTCGCCTCCCTCTTTTCCATTAACTCTCTCTTGTCCTTGTTTTCCCTCGCCTGTCTCTTTCCCCCTGCTTTGCCATGACTCTCTCTTTTCCAACTTTTCCCTCGCCAGTCACTTTTCCCTCCTTTTCCTCGCCAGTCTCTGTTACCTCTCTTCCCTCGGTGTCTAATTCTTCCCACTTTTACTCACCTCCTTCTTTTCCATTAACTCTCTTGTCCTTGTTTTCCCTCGCCTGTCTCTTTTCCCCTGCTTTGCCATGACTCTCTCTTTTCCAACTTTTCCCTCGCCAGTCACCTTTCCCTCCTTTTCCTCGCCAGTCTCTGTTACCTCTCTTCCCTCTAGGTCTAATTTTTCCACTTTCCCTCGCCTCTCTCTTTTCCCTGTTATTCGTCAACTCTGTTATCCCTCTTTTCCCTCGCCAGTCTCTTTCCCCTGGTTTCTCTCGCCTCTCTCTGTTCCCTGGCTTTCCTCTTTTCTATGAAATCTCTCTTTTCCCTATTTCCAGTCAGCCCTCTCTTTTCCCTCTTCCCCCCTCGCCAGTCTCTTTCCCCTGGTTTATCTCGCCTCTCTCTTTCCCTCGCCAGTCTCTGTTACCTCTCTTCCCTCGGTGTCTAATTCTTCCCACTTTCACTCACCTCCTTCTTTTCCATTAACTCTCTCTTGTCCTTGTTTTCCCTCGCCTGTCTCTTTCCCCCTGCTTTGCCATGACTCTCTCTTTTCCAACTTTTCCCTCGCCTGTCACCTTTCCCTCCTTTTCCTCGCCAGTCTCTGTTACCTCTCTTCCCTCTAGGTCTAATTTTTCCACTTTCCCTCGCCTCTCTCTTTTCCCTGTTATTCGTCAACTCTGTTATCCCTCTTTTCCCTCGCCAGTCTCTTTCCCCTGGTTTCTCTCGCCTCTCTCTGTTCCCTGGCTTTCCTCTTTTCTATGAAATCTCTCTTTTCCCTATTTCCAATCAACCCTCTCTTTTCCCTCTTCCCCCCTCGGCAGTCTCTTTCCCCTGGTTTATCTCGCCTCTCTCTTTCCCTCGCCAGTCTCTGTTACCTCTCTTCCCTTGGTGTCTAATTCTTCCCACTTTCACTCACCTCCTTTTTTTCCATTAACTCTCTTGTCCTTGTTTTCCCTCGCCTGTCTCTTTCCCCCTGCTTTGCCATGACTCTCTCTTTTCCAACTTTTCCCTCGACAGTCACTTTTCCCTCCTTTTCCTCGCCAGTCTCTGTTACCTCTCTTCCCTCGGTGTCTAATTCTTCCCACTTTTACTCACCTCCTTCTTCTCCATTAACTCTCTTGTCCTTGTTTTCCCTCGCCTGTCTCTTTTCCCCTGCTTTGCCATGACTCTCTCTTTTCCAACTTTTCCCTCGCCAGTCACCTTTCCCTCCTTTTCCTCGCCAGTCTCTGTTACCTCTCTTCCCTCGGTGTCTAATTCTTCCCACTTTCACCCGACTCCCTCTTTCCCCTCTCATTCCTCAATTCTCTGTTGTCCCTCGTTGCCATCCCCTCTCTCTTTTACCTCTCTTCCCTCTAGGTCTAATTTTTCCACTTTCCCTCGCCTCTCTCTTTTCCCTGTTATTCGTCAACTCTGTTATCCCTCTTTTCCCTCGCCAGTCTCTTTCCCCTGGTTTCTCTCGCCTCTCTCTGTTCCCTGGCTTTCCTCTTTTCTATGAAATCTCTCTTTTCCCTATTTCCAGTCAGCCCTCTCTTTTCCCTCTTCCCCCCTCGCCAGTCTCTTTCCCCTGGTTTATCTCGCCTCTCTCTTTCCCTCGCCAGTCTCTGTTACCTCTCTTCCCTCGGTGTCTAATTCTTCCCACTTTCACTCACCTCCTTCTTTTCCATTAACTCTCTTGTCCTTGTTTTCCCTCGCCTGTCTCTTTCCCCCTGCTTTGCCATGACTCTCTCTTTTCCCTCTTTCCCCTCGACAGTCACTTTTCCCCCCTTTCCCTCGCCAGTCTCTGTTACCTCTCTTCCCTCGGTGTCTAATTCTTCCCACTTTTACTCACCTCCTTCTTTTCCATTAACTCTCTTGTCCTTGTTTTCCCTCGCCTGTCTCTTTTCCCCTGCTTTGCCATGACTCTCTCTTTTCCAACTTTTCCCTCGCCAGTCACCTTTCCCTCCTTTTCCTCGCCAGTCTCTGTTACCTCTCTTCCCTCGGTGTCTAATTCTTCCCACTTTCACTCACCTCCTTCTTTTCCATTAACTCTCTCTTGTCCTTGTTTTCCCTCGCCTGTCTCTTTCCCCCTGCTTTGCCATGACTCTCTCTTTTCCAACTTTTCCCTCGCCTGTCACCTTTCCCTCCTTTTCCTCGCCAGTCTCTGTTACCTCTCTTCCCTCTAGGTCTAATTTTTCCACTTTCCCTCGCCTCTCTCTTTTCCCTGTTATTCGTCAACTCTGTTATCCCTCTTTTCCCTCGCCAGTCTCTTTCCCCTGGTTTCTCTCGCCTCTCTCTGTTCCCTGGCTTTCCTCTTTTCTATGAAATCTCTCTTTTCCCTATTTCCAGTCAGCCCTCTCTTTTCCCTCTTCCCCCCTCGGCAGTCTCTTTCCCCTGGTTTATCTCGCCTCTCTCTTTCCCTCGCCAGTCTCTGTTACCTCTCTTCCCTCGGTGTCTAATTCTTCCCACTTTCACTCACCTCCTTCTTTTCCATTAACTCTCTCTTGTCCTTGTTTTCCCTCGCCTGTCTCTTTCCCCCTGCTTTGCCATGACTCTCTCTTTTCCAACTTTTCCCTCGCCTGTCACCTTTCCCTCCTTTTCCTCGCCAGTCTCTGTTACCTCTCTTCCCTCTAGGTCTAATTTTTCCACTTTCCCTCGCCTCTCTCTTTTCCCTGTTATTCGTCAACTCTGTTATCCCTCTTTTCCCTCGCCAGTCTCTTTCCCCTGGTTTCTCTCGCCTCTCTCTGTTCCCTGGCTTTCCTCTTTTCTATGAAATCTCTCTTTTCCCTATTTCCAATCAACCCTCTCTTTTCCCTCTTCCCCCCTCGGCAGTCTCTTTCCCCTGGTTTATCTCGCCTCTCTCTTTCCCTCGCCAGTCTCTGTTACCTCTCTTCCCTCGGTGTCTAATTCTTCCCACTTTCACTCGCCTCCCTCTTTTCTATTAACTCTCTCTTGTCCTTGTTTTCCCTCGCCTGTCTCTTTCCCCCTGCTTTGCCATGACTCTCTCTTTTCCAACTTTTCCCTCGCCAGTCACTTTTCCCTCCTTTTCCTCGCCAGTCTCTGTTACCTCTCTTCCCTCGGTGTCTAATTCTTCCCACTTTTACTCACCTCCTTCTTTTCCATTAACTCTCTTGTCCTTGTTTTCCCTCGCCTGTCTCTTTTCCCCTGCTTTGCCATGACTCTCTCTTTTCCAACTTTTCCCTCGCCAGTCACCTTTCCCTCCTTTTCCTCGCCAGTCTCTGTTACCTCTGTTCCCTCTAGGTCTAATTTTTCCACTTTCCCTCGCCTCTCTCTTTTCCCTGTTATTCGTCAACTCTGTTATCCCTCTTTTCCCTCGCCAGTCTCTTTCCCCTGGTTTCTCTCGCCTCTCTCTGTTCCCTGGCTTTCCTCTTTTCTATGAAATCTCTCTTTTCCCTATTTCCAGTCAGCCCTCTCTTTTCCCTCTTCCCCCCTCGCCAGTCTCTTTCCCCTGGTTTATCTCGCCTCTCTCTTTCCCTCGCCAGTCTCTGTTACCTCTCTTCCCTCGGTGTCTAATTCTTCCCACTTTCACTCACCTCCTTCTTTTCCATTAACTCTCTCTTGTCCTTGTTTTCCCTCGCCTGTCTCTTTCCCCCTGCTTTGCCATGACTCTCTCTTTTCCAACTTTTCCCTCGCCTGTCACCTTTCCCTCCTTTTCCTCGCCAGTCTCTGTTACCTCTCTTCCCTCTAGGTCTAATTTTTCCACTTTCCCTCGCCTCTCTCTTTTCCCTGTTATTCGTCAACTCTGTTATCCCTCTTTTCCCTCGCCAGTCTCTTTCCCCTGGTTTCTCTCGCCTCTCTCTGTTCCCTGGCTTTCCTCTTTTCTATGAAATCTCTCTTTTCCCTATTTCCAATCAACCCTCTCTTTTCCCTCTTCCCCCCTCGGCAGTCTCTTTCCCCTGGTTTATCTCGCCTCTCTCTTTCCCTCGCCAGTCTCTGTTACCTCTCTTCCCTTGGTGTCTAATTCTTCCCACTTTCACTCACCTCCTTTTTTTCCATTAACTCTCTTGTCCTTGTTTTCCCTCGCCTGTCTCTTTCCCCCTGCTTTGCCATGACTCTCTCTTTTCCAACTTTTCCCTCGACAGTCACTTTTCCCTCCTTTTCCTCGCCAGTCTCTGTTACCTCTCTTCCCTCGGTGTCTAATTCTTCCCACTTTTACTCACCTCCTTCTTCTCCATTAACTCTCTTGTCCTTGTTTTCCCTCGCCTGTCTCTTTTCCCCTGCTTTGCCATGACTCTCTCTTTTCCAACTTTTCCCTCGCCAGTCACCTTTCCCTCCTTTTCCTCGCCAGTCTCTGTTACCTCTCTTCCCTCGGTGTCTAATTCTTCCCACTTTCACCCGACTCCCTCTTTCCCCTCTCATTCCTCAATTCTCTGTTGTCCCTCGTTGCCATCCCCTCTCTCTTTTACCTCTCTTCCCTCTAGGTCTAATTTTTCCACTTTCCCTCGCCTCTCTCTTTTCCCTGTTATTCGTCAACTCTGTTATCCCTCTTTTCCCTCGCCAGTCTCTTTCCCCTGGTTTCTCTCGCCTCTCTCTGTTCCCTGGCTTTCCTCTTTTCTATGAAATCTCTCTTTTCCCTATTTCCAATCAACCCTCTCTTTTCCCTCTTCCCCCCTCGCCAGTCTCTTTCCCCTGGTTTATCTCGCCTCTCTCTTTCCCTCGCCAGTCTCTTTTACGTCTCTTCCCTTAGTGTCTAATTCTTCCCGCTTTCACTCGCCTCCCTCTTTTCCATTAACTCTCTCTTGTCCTTGTTTTCCCTCGCCTGTCTCTTTCCCTCTGATTTCCCTCGTCAGTCTCTTTCCCCTGCTTTCCCTCAACCCTCTCTTTTCCCTCTTTCCCCTCGACAGTCACTTTTCCCCCCTTTCCCTCGCCAGTCTCTGTTATCTCTCTTCCCTCGGTGTCTAATACTTCCCACTTGCCCTCGCCTCTCTCTTTTCCATGAACTCTCTCTTGTCCTTGTTTTCCCTCGCCTCTCTCTTTTCCCTGTAATTCGTCAACTCTGTTATCCCTCTTTTCCCTCGCCAGTCTCTTTCCCCTGGTTTCTCTCGCCTCTCTCTGTTCCCTGGCTTTCCTCTTTTCTATGAAATCTCTCTTTTCCCTATTTCCAGTCAGCCCTCTCCTTTCCCTCTTCCCCCCTCGCCAGTCTCTTTCCCCTGGTTTATCTCGCCTCTCTCTTTCCCTCGCCAGTCTCTGTTACCTCTCTTCCCTCGGTGTCTAATTCTTCCCACTTTCACTCACCTCCTTCTTTTCCATTAACTCTCTTGTCCTTGTTTTCCCTCGCCTGTCTCTTTCCCCCTGCTTTGCCATGACTCTCTCTTTTCCCTCTTTCCCCTCGACAGTCACTTTTCCCCCCTTTCCCTCGCCAGTCTCTGTTATCTCTCTTCCCTCGGTGTCTAATACTTCCCACTTGCCCTCGCCTCTCTCTTTTCCATGAACTCTCTCTTGTCCTTGTTTTCCCTCGCCTCTCTCTTTTCCCTGTAATTCGTCAACTCTGTTATCCCTCTTTTCCCTCGCCAGTCTCTTTCCCCTGGTTTCTCTCGCCTCTCTCTGTTCCCTGGCTTTCCTCTTTTCTATGAAATCTCTCTTTTCCCTATTTCCAATCAACCCTCTCTTTTCCCTCTTCCCCCCTCGCCAGTCTCTTTCCCCTGGTTTATCTCGCCTCTCTCTTTCCCTCGCCAGTCTCTGTTACCTCTCTTCCCTCGGTGTCTAATTCTTCCCACTTTTACTCACCTCCTTCTTTTCCATTAACTCTCTTGTCCTTGTTTTCCCTCGCCTGTCTCTTTTCCCCTGCTTTGCCATGACTCTCTCTTCTCCAACTTTTCCCTCGCCAGTCACCTTTCCCTCCTTTTCCTCGCCAGTCTCTGTTACCTCTCTTCCCTCGGTGTCTAATTCTTCCCACTTTCACCCGACTCCCTCTTTCCCCTCTCATTCCTCAATTCTCTGTTGTCCCTCGTTGCCCTCCCCTCTCTCTCTTACCTCTCTTCCCTCTAGGTCTAATTTTTCCACTTTCCCTCGCCTCTCTCTTTTCCCTGTTATTCGTCAACTCTGTTATCCCTCTTTTCCCTCGCCAGTCTCTTTCCCCTGGTTTCTCTCGCCTCTCTCTGTTCCCTGGCTTTCCTCTTTTCTATGAAATCTCTCTTTTCCCTATTTCCAATCAACCCTCTCTTTTCCCTCTTTCCCCTCGCCAGTCACTTTTCCTTCCTTTCCCTCGCCAGTCTCTTTTAACCTCTATTCCCTCCGTGCCTAATTTTCAAACTTACACTCCACTCCCTCTTTTCCATGAACTCTCTCGTTCCCCTATTTCCAGTCAACTCTCTCTTTTCCCTCCTCCCCCCTCGCCAGTCTGTTTCCCCTGGTTTATCTCGCCTCTCTCTTTCCCTCGCCAGTCTCTGTTACCTCTCTTCTCTCGGTGTCTAATTCTTCCCACTTTCACTCACCTCCTTCTTTTCCATTAACTCTCTTGTCCTTGTTTTCCCTCGCCTGTCTCTTTCCCCCTGCTTTGCCATGACTCTCTCTTTTCCCTCTTTCCCCTCGCCAGTCACTTTTCCTTCCTTTCCCTCGCCAGTCTCTTTTAACCTCTATTCCCTCCGTGCCTAATTTTCCCACTTACACTCCACTCCCTCTTTTCCATGAACTCTCTCGTTCCCCTATTTCCAGTCAACTCTCTCTTTTCCCTCCTCCCCCCTCGCCAGTCTGTTTCCCCTGGTTTATCTCGCCTCTCTCTTTCCCTCGCCAGTCTCTTTTACGTCTCTTCCCTTGGTGTCTAATTCTTCCCACTTGCACTCGCCTCCCTCTTTTCCATTAACTCTCTCTTGTCCTTGTTTTCCCTCGCCTGTCTCTTTTCCCCTGCTTTCCCTCAACCCTCTCTTTTCCAAGTTTTCCCTCGACAGGCACTTTCCCCCCCTTTCCCTCGCCAGTCTCTGTTATCTCTCTTCCCTCGGTGTCTAATACTTCCCAGTTTCACTCGCCTCCCTCTTTTCCATTAACTCTCTTGTCCTTGTTTTTTCTCAACTCTCTCTTTTCCAAGTTTTCCCTCGACTGTCACTTTCCCCCCGTTTCCCTCGCCAGTCTCTGTTATCTCTCTTCCGTCGGTGTCTAATACTTCCCACTTTCCCTCGCCTCTCTCTTTTCCCTCTTATTCGTCAACTCTGTTATCCCTCTTTTCCCTCGCCAGTCTCTTTCCCCTGGTTTCTCTCGCCTCTCTCTGTTCCCTGGCTTTCCTCTTTTCTATGAAATCTCTCTTTTCCCTATTTCCAGTCAGCCCTCTCTTTTCCCTCTTCCCCCCTCGCCAGTCTCTTTCCCCTGGTTTATCTCGCCTCTCTCTTTCCCTCGCTAGTCTCTGTTACCTCTCTTCCCTCGGTGTCTAATTCTTCCCACTTTCACTCACCTCCTTCTTTTCCATTAACTCTCTTGTCCTTGTTTTCCCTCGCCTGTCTCTTTCCCCCTGCTTTGCCATGACTCTCTCTTTTCCCTCTTTCCCCTCGCCAGTCACTTTTCCTTCCTTTCCCTCGCCAGTCTCTTTTAACCTCTATTCCCTCCGTGCCTAATTTTCCCACTTACACTCCACTCCCTCTTTTCCATGAACTCTCTCGTTCCCCTATTTCCAGTCAACTCTCTCTTTTCCCTCCTCCCCCCTCGCCAGTCTGTTTCCCCTGGTTTATCTCGCCTCTCTCTTTCCCTCGCCAGTCTCTGTTACCTCTCTTCCCTCGGTGTCTAATTCTTCCCACTTTCACTCGCCTCCCTCTTTTCCATTAACTCTCTCTTGTCCTTGTTTTCCCTCGCCTCTCTCTTTTCCCTGTAATTCGTCAACTCTGTTATCCCTCTTTTCCCTCGCCAGTCTCTTTCCCCTGGTTTCTCTCGCCTCTCTCTGTTCCCTGGCTTTCCTCTTTTCTATGAAATCTCTCTTTTCCCTATTTCCAATCAACCCTCTCTTTTCCCTCTTCCCCCCTCGCCAGTCTCTTTCCCCTGGTTTATCTCGCCTCTCTCTTTCCCTCGCCAGTCTCTGTTACCTCTCTTCCCTCGGTGTCTAATTCTTCCCACTTTCACTCACCTCCTTTTTTTCCATTAACTCTCTTGTCCTTGTTTTCCCTCGCCTGTCTCTTTCCCCCTGCTTTGCCATGACTCTCTCTTTTCCAACTTTTCCCTCGCCAGTCACTTTTCCCTCCTTTTCGTCGCCAGTCTCTGTTACCTCTCTTCCCTCGGTGTCTAATTCTTCCCACTTTTACTCACCTCCTTCTTTTCCATTAACTCTCTTGTCCTTGTTTTCCCTCGCCTGTCTCTTTTCCCCTGCTTTGCCATGACTCTCTCTTTTCCAACTTTTCCCTCGCCAGTCACCTTTCCCTCCTTTTCCTCGCCAGTCTCTGTTACCTCTCTTCCCTCGGTGTCTAATTCTTCCCACTTTCACTCACCTCCTTCTTTTCCATTAACTCTCTCTTGTCCTTGTTTTCCCTCGCCTGTCTCTTTCCCCCTGCTTTGCCATGACTCTCTCTTTTCCAACTTTTCCCTCGCCTGTCACCTTTCCCTCCTTTTCCTCGCCAGTCTCTTTTAACCTCTATTCCCTCCGTGCCTAATTTTCCCACTTACACTCCACTCCCTCTTTTCCATGAACTCTCTCGTTCCCCTATTTCCAGTCAACTCTCTCTTTTCCCTCCTCCCCCCTCGCCAGTCTGTTTCCCCTGGTTTATCTCGCCTCTCTCTTTCCCTCGCCAGTCTCTTTTACGTCTCTTCCCTTGGTGTCTAATTCTTCCCACTTGCACTCGCCTCCCTCTTTTCCATTAACTCTCTCTTGTCCTTGTTTTCCCTCGCCTGTCTCTTTTCCCCTGCTTTCCCTCAACCCTCTCTTTTCCAAGTTTTCCCTCGACAGGCACTTTCCCCCCCTTTCCCTCGCCAGTCTCTGTTATCTCTCTTCCCTCGGTGTCTAATACTTCCCAGTTTCACTCGCCTCCCTCTTTTCCATTAACTCTCTTGTCCTTGTTTTTTCTCAACTCTCTCTTTTCCAAGTTTTCCCTCGCCTGTCTCTTTCCCCCTGCTTTGCCATGACTCTCTCTTTTCCAACTTTTCCCTCGCCTGTCACCTTTCCCTCCTTTTCCTCGCCAGTCTCTGTTACCTCTCTTCCCTCTAGGTCTAATTTTTCCACTTTCCCTCGCCTCTCTCTTTTCCCTGTTATTCGTCAACTCTGTTATCCCTCTTTTCCCTCGCCAGTCTCTTTCCCCTGGTTTCTCTCGCCTCTCTCTGTTCCCTGGCTTTCCTCTTTTCTATGAAATCTCTCTTTTCCCTATTTCCAGTCAGCCCTCTCTTTTCCCTCTTCCCCCCTCGCCAGTCTCTTTCCCCTGGTTTATCTCGCCTCTCTCTTTCCCTCGCCAGTCTCTGTTACCTCTCTTCCCTCGGTGTCTAATTCTTCCCACTTTCACTCACCTCCTTCTTTTCCATTAACTCTCTCTTGTCCTTGTTTTCCCTCGCCTGTCTCTTTCCCCCTGCTTTGCCATGACTCTCTCTTTTCCAACTTTTCCCTCGCCTGTCACCTTTCCCTCCTTTTCCTCGCCAGTCTCTTTTAACCTCTATTCCCTCCGTGCCTAATTTTCCCACTTACACTCCACTCCCTCTTTTCCATGAACTCTCTCGTTCCCCTATTTCCAGTCAACTCTCTCTTTTCCCTCCTCCCCCCTCGCCAGTCTGTTTCCCCTGGTTTATCTCGCCTCTCTCTTTCCCTCGCCAGTCTCTTTTACGTCTCTTCCCTTGGTGTCTAATTCTTCCCACTTGCACTCGCCTCCCTCTTTTCCATTAACTCTCTCTTGTCCTTGTTTTCCCTCGCCTGTCCCTTTTCCCCTGCTTTCCCTCAACCCTCTCTTTTCCAAGTTTTCCCTCGACAGGCACTTTCCCCCCCTTTCCCTCGCCAGTCTCTGTTATCTCTCTTCCCTCGGTGTCTAATACTTCCCAGTTTCACTCGCCTCCCTCTTTTCCATTAACTCTCTTGTCCTTGTTTTTTCTCAACTCTCTCTTTTCCAAGTTTTCCCTCGACTGTCACTTTCCCCCCGTTTCCCTCGCCAGTCTCTGTTATCTCTCTTCCGTCGGTGTCTAATACTTCCCACTTTCCCTCGCCTCTCTCTTTTCCCTCTTATTCGTCAACTCTGTTATCCCTCTTTTCCCTCGCCAGTCTCTTTCCCCTGGTTTCTCTCGCCTCTCTCTGTTCCCTGGCTTTCCTCTTTTCTATGAAATCTCTCTTTTCCCTATTTCCAGTCAGCCCTCTCTTTTCCCTCTTCCCCCCTCGCCAGTCTCTTTCCCCTGGTTTATCTCGCCTCTCTCTTTCCCTCGCTAGTCTCTGTTACCTCTCTTCCCTCGGTGTCTAATTCTTCCCACTTTCACTCACCTCCTTCTTTTCCATTAACTCTCTTGTCCTTGTTTTCCCTCGCCTGTCTCTTTCCCCCTGCTTTGCCATGACTCTCTCTTTTCCCTCTTTCCCCTCGCCAGTCACTTTTCCTTCCTTTCCCTCGCCAGTCTCTTTTAACCTCTATTCCCTCCGTGCCTAATTTTCCCACTTACACTCCACTCCCTCTTTTCCATGAACTCTCTCGTTCCCCTATTTCCAGTCAACTCTCTCTTTTCCCTCCTCCCCCCTCGCCAGTCTGTTTCCCCTGGTTTATCTCGCCTCTCTCTTTCCCTCGCCAGTCTCTGTTACCTCTCTTCCCTCGGTGTCTAATTCTTCCCACTTTCACTCGCCTCCCTCTTTTCCATTAACTCTCTCTTGTCCTTGTTTTCCCTCGCCTCTCTCTTTTCCCTGTAATTCGTCAACTCTGTTATCCCTCTTTTCCCTCGCCAGTCTCTTTCCCCTGGTTTCTCTCGCCTCTCTCTGTTCCCTGGCTTTCCTCTTTTCTATGAAATCTCTCTTTTCCCTATTTCCAATCAACCCTCTCTTTTCCCTCTTCCCCCCTCGCCAGTCTCTTTCCCCTGGTTTATCTCGCCTCTCTCTTTCCCTCGCCAGTCTCTGTTACCTCTCTTCCCTCGGTGTCTAATTCTTCCCACTTTCACTCACCTCCTTTTTTTCCATTAACTCTCTTGTCCTTGTTTTCCCTCGCCTGTCTCTTTCCCCCTGCTTTGCCATGACTCTCTCTTTTCCAACTTTTCCCTCGCCAGTCACTTTTCCCTCCTTTTCGTCGCCAGTCTCTGTTACCTCTCTTCCCTCGGTGTCTAATTCTTCCCACTTTTACTCACCTCCTTCTTTTCCATTAACTCTCTTGTCCTTGTTTTCCCTCGCCTGTCTCTTTTCCCCTGCTTTGCCATGACTCTCTCTTCTCCAACTTTTCCCTCGCCAGTCACCTTTCCCTCCTTTTCCTCGCCAGTCTCTGTTACCTCTCTTCCCTCGGTGTCTAATTCTTCCCACTTTCACTCACCTCCTTCTTTTCCATTAACTCTCTCTTGTCCTTGTTTTCCCTCGCCTGTCTCTTTCCCCCTGCTTTGCCATGACTCTCTCTTTTCCAACTTTTCCCTCGCCTGTCACCTTTCCCTCCTTTTCCTCGCCAGTCTCTGTTACCTCTCTTCCCTCTAGGTCTAATTTTTCCACTTTCCCTCGCCTCTCTCTTTTCCCTGTTATTCGTCAACTCTGTTATCCCTCTTTTCCCTCGCCAGTCTCTTTCCCCTGGTTTCTCTCGCCTCTCTCTGTTCCCTGGCTTTCCTCTTTTCTATGAAATCTCTCTTTTCCCTATTTCCAGTCAGCCCTCTCTTTTCCCTCTTCCCCCCTCGCCAGTCTCTTTCCCCTGGTTTATCTCGCCTCTCTCTTTCCCTCGCCAGTCTCTGTTACCTCTCTTCCCTCGGTGTCTAATTCTTCCCACTTTCACTCACCTCCTTCTTTTCCATTAACTCTCTCTTGTCCTTGTTTTCCCTCGCCTGTCTCTTTCCCCCTGCTTTGCCATGACTCTCTCTTTTCCAACTTTTCCCTCGCCTGTCACCTTTCCCTCCTTTTCCTCGCCAGTCTCTGTTACCTCTCTTCCCTCTAGGTCTAATTTTTCCACTTTCCCTCGCCTCTCTCTTTTCCCTGTTATTCGTCAACTCTGTTATCCCTCTTTTCCCTCGCCAGTCTCTTTCCCCTGGTTTCTCTCGCCTCTCTCTGTTCCCTGGCTTTCCTCTTTTCTATGAAATCTCTCTTTTCCCTATTTCCAATCAACCCTCTCTTTTCCCTCTTCCCCCCTCGGCAGTCTCTTTCCCCTGGTTTATCTCGCCTCTCTCTTTCCCTCGCCAGTCTCTGTTACCTCTCTTCCCTCGGTGTCTAATTCTTCCCACTTTCACTCGCCTCCCTCTTTTCCATTAACTCTCTCTTGTCCTTGTTTTCCCTCGCCTGTCTCTTTCCCCCTGCTTTGCCATGACTCTCTCTTTTCCAACTTTTCCCTCGCCAGTCACTTTTCCCTCCTTTTCCTCGCCAGTCTCTGTTACCTCTCTTCCCTCGGTGTCTAATTCTTCCCACTTTTACTCACCTCCTTCTTTTCCATTAACTCTCTTGTCCTTGTTTTCCCTCGCCTGTCTCTTTTCCCCTGCTTTGCCATGACTCTCTCTTTTCCAACTTTTCCCTCGCCAGTCACCTTTCCCTCCTTTTCCTCGCCAGTCTCTGTTACCTCTCTTCCCTCGGTGTCTAATTCTTCCCACTTTCACTCTCCTCCTTCTTTTCCATTAACTCTCTCTTGTCCTTGTTTTCCCTCGCCTGTCTCTTTCCCCCTGCTTTGCCATGACTCTCTCTTTTCCAACTTTTCCCTCGCCTGTCACCTTTCCCTCCTTTTCCTCGCCAGTCTCTGTTACCTCTCTTCCCTCTAGGTCTAATTTTTCCACTTTCCCTCGCCTCTCTCTTTTCCCTGTAATTCGTCAACTCTGTTATCCCTCTTTTCCCTCGCCAGTCTCTTTCCCCTGGTTTCTCTCGCCTCTCTCTGTTCCCTGGCTTTCCTCTTTTCTATGAAATCTCTCTTTTCCCTATTTCCAGTCAGCCCTCTCTTTTCCCTCTTCCCCCCTCGCCAGTCTCTTTCCCCTGGTTTATCTCGCCTCTCTCTTTCCCTCGCCAGTCTCTGTTACCTCTCTTCCCTCGGTGTCTAATTCTTCCCACTTTTACTCACCTCCTTCTTTTCCATTAACTCTCTTGTCCTTGTTTTCCCTCGCCTGTCTCTTTTCCCCTGCTTTGCCATGACTCTCTCTTCTCCAACTTTTCCCTCGCCAGTCACCTTTCCCTCCTTTTCCTCGCCAGTCTCTGTTACCTCTCTTCCCTCGGTGTCTAATTCTTCCCACTTTCACTCACCTCCTTCTTTTCCATTAACTCTCTCTTGTCCTTGTTTTCCCTCGCCTGTCTCTTTCCCCCTGCTTTGCCATGACTCTCTCTTTTCCAACTTTTCCCTCGCCTGTCACCTTTCCCTCCTTTTCCTCGCCAGTCTCTGTTACCTCTCTTCCCTCTAGGTCTAATTTTTCCACTTTCCCTCGCCTCTCTCTTTTCCCTGTTATTCGTCAACTCTGTTATCCCTCTTTTCCCTCGCCAGTCTCTTTCCCCTGGTTTCTCTCGCCTCTCTCTGTTCCCTGGCTTTCCTCTTTTCTATGAAATCTCTCTTTTCCCTATTTCCAGTCAGCCCTCTCTTTTCCCTCTTCCCCCCTCGCCAGTCTCTTTCCCCTGGTTTATCTCGCCTCTCTCTTTCCCTCGCCAGTCTCTGTTACCTCTCTTCCCTCGGTGTCTAATTCTTCCCACTTTCACTCACCTCCTTCTTTTCCATTAACTCTCTCTTGTCCTTGTTTTCCCTCGCCTGTCTCTTTCCCCCTGCTTTGCCATGACTCTCTCTTTTCCAACTTTTCCCTCGCCTGTCACCTTTCCCTCCTTTTCCTCGCCAGTCTCTGTTACCTCTCTTCCCTCTAGGTCTAATTTTTCCACTTTCCCTCGCCTCTCTCTTTTCCCTGTTATTCGTCAACTCTGTTATCCCTCTTTTCCCTCGCCAGTCTCTTTCCCCTGGTTTCTCTCGCCTCTCTCTGTTCCCTGGCTTTCCTCTTTTCTATGAAATCTCTCTTTTCCCTATTTCCAATCAACCCTCTCTTTTCCCTCTTCCCCCCTCGGCAGTCTCTTTCCCCTGGTTTATCTCGCCTCTCTCTTTCCCTCGCCAGTCTCTGTTACCTCTCTTCCCTCGGTGTCTAATTCTTCCCACTTTCACTCGCCTCCCTCTTTTCCATTAACTCTCTCTTGTCCTTGTTTTCCCTCGCCTGTCTCTTTCCCCCTGCTTTGCCATGACTCTCTCTTTTCCAACTTTTCCCTCGCCAGTCACTTTTCCCTCCTTTTCCTCGCCAGTCTCTGTTACCTCTCTTCCCTCGGTGTCTAATTCTTCCCACTTTTACTCACCTCCTTCTTTTCCATTAACTCTCTTGTCCTTGTTTTCCCTCGCCTGTCTCTTTTCCCCTGCTTTGCCATGACTCTCTCTTTTCCAACTTTTCCCTCGCCAGTCACCTTTCCCTCCTTTTCCTCGCCAGTCTCTGTTACCTCTCTTCCCTCGGTGTCTAATTCTTCCCACTTTCACTCTCCTCCTTCTTTTCCATTAACTCTCTCTTGTCCTTGTTTTCCCTCGCCTGTCTCTTTCCCCCTGCTTTGCCATGACTCTCTCTTTTCCAACTTTTCCCTCGCCTGTCACCTTTCCCTCCTTTTCCTCGCCAGTCTCTGTTACCTCTCTTCCCTCTAGGTCTAATTTTTCCACTTTCCCTCGCCTCTCTCTTTTCCCTGTAATTCGTCAACTCTGTTATCCCTCTTTTCCCTCGCCAGTCTCTTTCCCCTGGTTTCTCTCGCCTCTCTCTGTTCCCTGGCTTTCCTCTTTTCTATGAAATCTCTCTTTTCCCTATTTCCAGTCAGCCCTCTCTTTTCCCTCTTCCCCCCTCGCCAGTCTCTTTCCCCTGGTTTATCTCGCCTCTCTCTTTCCCTCGCCAGTCTCTGTTACCTCTCTTCCCTCGGTGTCTAATTCTTCCCACTTTCACTCACCTCCTTCTTTTCCATTAACTCTCTTGTCCTTGTTTTCCCTCGCCTGTCTCTTTCCCCCTGCTTTGCCATGACTCTCTCTTTTCCCTCTTTCCCCTCGACAGTCACTTTTCCCCCCTTTCCCTCGCCAGTCTCTGTTATCTCTCTTCCCTCGGTGTCTAATACTTCCCACTTGCCCTCGCCTCTCTCTTTTCCATGAACTCTCTCTTGTCCTTGTTTTCCCTCGCCTCTCTCTTTTCCCTGTAATTCGTCAACTCTGTTATCCCTCTTTTCCCTCGCCAGTCTCTTTCCCCTGGTTTCTCTCGCCTCTCTCTGTTCCCTGGCTTTCCTCTTTTCTATGAAATCTCTCTTTTCCCTATTTCCAATCAACCCTCTCTTTTCCCTCTTCCCCCCTCGCCAGTCTCTTTCCCCTGGTTTATCTCGCCTCTCTCTTTCCCTCGCCAGTCTCTGTTACCTCTCTTCCCTCGGTGTCTAATTCTTCCCACTTTTACTCACCTCCTTCTTTTCCATTAACTCTCTTGTCCTTGTTTTCCCTCGCCTGTCTCTTTTCCCCTGCTTTGCCATGACTCTCTCTTCTCCAACTTTTCCCTCGCCAGTCACCTTTCCCTCCTTTTCCTCGCCAGTCTCTGTTACCTCTCTTCCCTCGGTGTCTAATTCTTCCCACTTTCACCCGACTCCCTCTTTCCCCTCTCATTCCTCAATTCTCTGTTGTCCCTCGTTGCCCTCCCCTCTCTCTCTTACCTCTCTTCCCTCTAGGTCTAATTTTTCCACTTTCCCTCGCCTCTCTCTTTTCCCTGTTATTCGTCAACTCTGTTATCCCTCTTTTCCCTCGCCAGTCTCTTTCCCCTGGTTTCTCTCGCCTCTCTCTGTTCCCTGGCTTTCCTCTTTTCTATGAAATCTCTCTTTTCCCTATTTCCAATCAACCCTCTCTTTTCCCTCTTTCCCCTCGCCAGTCACTTTTCCTTCCTTTCCCTCGCCAGTCTCTTTTAACCTCTATTCCCTCCGTGCCTAATTTTCAAACTTACACTCCACTCCCTCTTTTCCATGAACTCTCTCGTTCCCCTATTTCCAGTCAACTCTCTCTTTTCCCTCCTCCCCCCTCGCCAGTCTGTTTCCCCTGGTTTATCTCGCCTCTCTCTTTCCCTCGCCAGTCTCTTTTACGTCTCTTCCCTTGGTGTCTAATTCTTCCCACTTTCACTCGCCTCCCTCTTTTCCATTAACTCTCTCTTGTCCTTGTTTTCCCTCGCCTGTCTCTTTCCCTCTGCTTTCCCTCCATAGTCTCTTTCCCCTGCTTTCCCTCAACCCTCTCTTTTCCCTCTTCCCCCCTCGCCAGTCTCTTTCCCCTGGTTTATCTCGCCTCTCTCTTTCCCTCGCCAGTCTCTGTTACCTCTCTTCCCTCGGTGTCTAATACTTCCCACTTTCCCTCGCCTCTCTCTTTTCCATGAACTCTCTCTTGTCCTTGTTTTCCCTCGCCTCTCTCTTTTCCCTGTAATTCGTCAACTCTGTTATCCCTCTTTTCCCTCGCCAGTCTCTTTCCCCTGGTTTATCTCGCCTCTCTCTTTCCCTCGCCAGTCTCTTTTACGTCTCTTCCCTTGGTGTCTAATTCTTCCCACTTTCACTCGCCTCCCTCTTTTCCATTAACTCTCTCTTGTCCTTGTTTTCCCTCGCCTGTCTCTTTCCCTCTGCTTTCCCTCCATAGTCTCTTTCCCCTGCTTTCCCTCAACCCTCTCTTTTCCCTCTTCCCCCCTCGCCAGTCTGTTTCCCCTGGTTTATCTCGCCTCTCTCTTTCCCTCGCCAGTCTCTTTTACGTCTCTTCCCTTGGTGTCTAATTCTTCCCACTTGCACTCGCCTCCCTCTTTTCCATTAACTCTCTCTTGTCCTTGTTTTCCCTCGCCTGTCTCTTTCCCTCTGCTTTCCCTCCATAGTCTCTTTCCCCTGCTTTCCCTCAACCCTCTCTTTTCCCTCTTCCCCCCTCGCCAGTCTCTTTCCCCTGGTTTATCTCGCCTCTCTCTTTCCCTCGCCAGTCTCTGTTACCTCTCTTCCCTCGGTGTCTAATACTTCCCACTTTCCCTCGCCTCTCTCTTTTCCCTGTTATTCGTCAGCGCTGTTATCACTCTTTTCCCTCGCCAGTCTCTTTCCCCTGGTTTATCTCGCCTCTCTCTTTCCCTCGCCAGTCTCTGTTACCTCTCTTCCCTCGGTGTCTAATTCTTCCCACTTTCACTCACCTCCTTCTTTTCCATTAACTCTCTTGTCCTTGTTTTCCCTCGCCTGTCTCTTTCCCCCTGCTTTGCCATGACTCTCTCTTTTCCAACTTTTCCCTCGCCTGTCACCTTTCCCTCCTTTTCCTCGCCAGTCTCTGTTACCTCTCTTCCCTCTAGGTCTAATTTTTCCACTTTCCCTCGCCTCCCTCTTTTCCATTAACTCTCTCTTGTCCTTGTTTTCCCTCGACTGTCTCTTTCCCTCTGCTTTCCCTCCATAGTCTCTTTCCCCTTCTTTCCCTCAACCCTCTCTTTTCCCTCTTCCCCCCTCGCCAGTCTCTTTCCCCTGGTTTATCTCGCCTCTCTCTTTCCCTCGCCAGTCTCTGTTACCTCTCTTCCCTCGGTGTCTAATTCTTCCCACTTTCACCCGACTCCCTCTTTCCCCTCTCATTCCTCAATTCTCTGTTGTCCCTCGTTGCCCTCCCCTCTCTCTTTTACCTCTCTTCCCTCTAGGTCTAATTTTTCCACATTCACTCGCCTCTCTCTTTTCCCTGTTATTCGTCAACTCTATTATCCCTCTTTTCCCTCGCCAGTCTCTTTCCCCTGGTTTCTCTCGCCTCTCTCTGTTCCCTGGCTTTCCTCTTTTCTATGAAATCTCTCTTTTCCCTATTTCCAATCAACCCTCTCTTTTCCCTCTTCCCCCCTCGGCAGTCTCTTTCCCCTGGTTTCTCTCGCCTCTCTCTTTCCCTCGCCAGTCTCTGTTACCTCTCTTCCCTCGGTGTCTAATTCTTCCCACTTTCACTCGCCTCCCTCTTTTCCATTAACTCTCTCTTGTCCTTGTTTTCCCTCGCCTATCTCTTTCCCTCTGATTTCCCTCGTCAGTCTCTTTCCCCTGCTTTCCCTCAACCCTCTCTTTTCCCTCTTTCCCCTCGACAGTCACTTTTCCCCCCTTTCCCTCGCCAGTCTCTGTTATCTCTCTTCCCTCGGTGTCTAATTCTTCCCACTTTCACTCACCTCCTTCTTTTCCATTAACTCTCTTGTCCTTGTTTTCCCTCGCCTGTCTCTTTTCCCTGTTTTTCGTCAGCTCTGTTATCCCTCTTTTCCCTCGCCAGTCTCTTTCCCCTGGTTTATCTCGCCTCTCTCTTTCCCTCGCCAGTCTCTGTTACCTCTCTTCCCTCGGTGTCTAATTCTTCCCACTTTCACCCGACTCCCTCTTTCCCCTCTCATTCCTCAATTCTCTGTTGTCCCTCGTTGCCCTCCCCTCTCTCTTTTACCTCTCTTCCCTCTAGGTCTAATTTTTCCACATTCACTCGCCTCTCTCTTTTCCCTGTTATTCGTCAACTCTATTATCCCTCTTTTCCCTCGCCAGTCTCTTTCCCCTGGTTTCTCTCGCCTCTCTCTGTTCCCTGGCTTTCCTCTTTTCTATGAAATCTCTCTTTTCCCTATTTCCAATCAACCCTCTCTTTTCCCTCTTCCCCCCTCGGCAGTCTCTTTCCCCTGGTTTATCTCGCCTCTCTCTTTCCCTCGCCAGTCTCTGTTACCTCTCTTCCCTCGGTGTCTAATTCTTCCCACTTTCACTCGCCTCCCACTTTTCCATTAACTCTCTCTTGTCCTTGTTTTCCCTCGCCTATCTCTTTCCCTCTGATTTCCCTCGTCAGTCTCTTTCCCCTGCTTTCCCTCAACCCTCTCTTTTCCCTCTTTCCCCTCGACAGTCACTTTTCCCCCCTTTCCCTCGCCAGTCTCTGTTATCTCTCTTCCCTCGGTGTCTAATACTTCCCACTTGCCCTCGCCTCTCTCTTTTCCATGAACTCTCTCTTGTCCTTGTTTTCCCTCGCCTCTCTCTTTTCCCTGTAATTCGTCAACTCTGTCATCCCTCTTTTCCCTCGCCAGTCTCTTTCCCCTGGTTTATCTCGCCTCTCTCTTTCCCTCGCAGGTCTCTTTTACGTCTCTTCCCTTGGTGTCTAATTCTTCCCACTTTCACTCGCCTCCCTCTTTTCCATTAACTCTCTCTTGTCCTTGTTTTCCCTCGCCTGTCTCTTTCCCTCTGCTTTCCCTCCATAGTCTCTTTCCCCTGCTTTCCCTCAACCCTCTCTTTTCCCTCTTCCCCCCTCGCCAGTCTCTTTCCCCTGGTTTATCTCGCCTCTCTCTTTCCCTCGCCAGTCTCTTTTACGTCTCTTCCCTTGGTGTCTAATTCTTCCCACTTGCACTCGCCTCCCTCTTTTCCATTAACTCTCTCTTGTCCTTGTTTTCCCTCGCCTGTCTCTTTCCCTCTGCTTTCCCTCCATAGTCTCTTTCCCCTGCTTTCCCTCAACCCTCTCTTTTCCCTCTTCCCCCCTCGCCAGTCTCTTTCCCCTGGTTTATCTCGCCTCTCTCTTTCCCTCGCCAGTCTCTGTTACCTCTCTTCCCTCGGTGTCTAATTCTTCCCACTTTTACTCACCTCCTTCTTTTCCATTAACTCTCTTGTCCTTGTTTTCCCTCGCCTGTCTCTTTCCCCCTGCTTTGCCATGACTCTCTCTTTTCCAACTTTTCCCTCGCCTGTCACCTTTCCCTCCTTTTCCTCGCCAGTCTCTGTTACCTCTCTTCCCTCTAGGTCTAATTTTTCCACTTTCCCTCGCCTCCCTCTTTTCCATTAACTCTCTCTTGTCCTTGTTTTCCCTCGACTGTCTCTTTCCCTCTGCTTTCCCTCCATAGTCTCTTTCCCCTTCTTTCCCTCAACCCTCTCTTTTCCCTCTTCCCCCCTCGCCAGTCTCTTTCCCCTGGTTTATCTCGCCTCTCTCTTTCCCTCGCCAGTCTCTGTTACCTCTCTTCCCTCGGTGTCTAATTCTTCCCACTTTCACCCGACTCCCTCTTTCCCCTCTCATTCCTCAATTCTCTGTTGTCCCTCGTTGCCCTCCCCTCTCTCTTTTACCTCTCTTCCCTCTAGGTCTAATTTTTCCACATTCACTCGCCTCTCTCTTTTCCCTGTTATTCGTCAACTCTATTATCCCTCTTTTCCCTCGCCAGTCTCTTTCCCCTGGTTTCTCTCGCCTCTCTCTGTTCCCTGGCTTTCCTCTTTTCTATGAAATCTCTCTTTTCCCTATTTCCAATCAACCCTCTCTTTTCCCTCTTCCCCCCTCGGCAGTCTCTTTCCCCTGGTTTATCTCGCCTCTCTCTTTCCCTCGCCAGTCTCTGTTACCTCTCTTCCCTCGGTGTCTAATTCTTCCCACTTTCACTCGCCTCCCTCTTTTCCATTAACTCTCTCTTGTCCTTGTTTTCCCTCGCCTATCTCTTTCCCTCTGATTTCCCTCGTCAGTCTCTTTCCCCTGCTTTCCCTCAACCCTCTCTTTTCCCTCTTTCCCCTCGACAGTCACTTTTCCCCCCTTTCCCTCGCCAGTCTCTGTTATCTCTCTTCCCTCGGTGTCTAATTCTTCCCACTTTCACTCACCTCCTTCTTTTCCATTAACTCTCTTGTCCTTGTTTTCCCTCGCCTGTCTCTTTTCCCTGTTATTCGTCAGCTCTGTTATCCCTCTTTTCCCTCGCCAGTCTCTTTCCCCTGGTTTATCTCGCCTCTCTCTTTCCCTCGCCAGTCTCTGTTACCTCTCTTCCCTCGGTGTCTAATTCTTCCCACTTTCACCCGACTCCCTCTTTCCCCTCTCATTCCTCAATTCTCTGTTGTCCCTCGTTGCCCTCCCCTCTCTCTTTTACCTCTCTTCCCTCTAGGTCTAATTTTTCCACATTCACTCGCCTCTCTCTTTTCCCTGTTATTCGTCAACTCTATTATCCCTCTTTTCCCTCGCCAGTCTCTTTCCCCTGGTTTCTCTCGCCTCTCTCTGTTCCCTGGCTTTCCTCTTTTCTATGAAATCTCTCTTTTCCCTATTTCCAATCAACCCTCTCTTTTCCCTCTTCCCCCCTCGGCAGTCTCTTTCCCCTGGTTTATCTCGCCTCTCTCTTTCCCTCGCCAGTCTCTGTTACCTCTCTTCCCTCGGTGTCTAATTCTTCCCACTTTCACTCGCCTCCCACTTTTCCATTAACTCTCTCTTGTCCTTGTTTTCCCTCGCCTATCTCTTTCCCTCTGATTTCCCTCGTCAGTCTCTTTCCCCTGCTTTCCCTCAACCCTCTCTTTTCCCTCTTTCCCCTCGACAGTCACTTTTCCCCCCTTTCCCTCGCCAGTCTCTGTTATCTCTCTTCCCTCGGTGTCTAATACTTCCCACTTGCCCTCGCCTCTCTCTTTTCCATGAACTCTCTCTTGTCCTTGTTTTCCCTCGCCTCTCTCTTTTCCCTGTAATTCGTCAACTCTGTCATCCCTCTTTTCCCTCGCCAGTCTCTTTCCCCTGGTTTATCTCGCCTCTCTCTTTCCCTCGCAGGTCTCTTTTACGTCTCTTCCCTTGGTGTCTAATTCTTCCCACTTTCACTCGCCTCCCTCTTTTCCATTAACTCTCTCTTGTCCTTGTTTTCCCTCGCCTGTCTCTTTCCCTCTGCTTTCCCTCCATAGTCTCTTTCCCCTGCTTTCCCTCAACCCTCTCTTTTCCCTCTTCCCCCCTCGCCAGTCTCTTTCCCCTGGTTTATCTCGCCTCTCTCTTTCCCTCGCCAGTCTCTTTTACGTCTCTTCCCTTGGTGTCTAATTCTTCCCACTTGCACTCGCCTCCCTCTTTTCCATTAACTCTCTCTTGTCCTTGTTTTCCCTCGCCTGTCTCTTTCCCTCTGCTTTCCCTCCATAGTCTCTTTCCCCTGCTTTCCCTCAACCCTCTCTTTTCCCTCTTCCCCCCTCGCCAGTCTCTTTCCCCTGGTTTATCTCGCCTCTCTCTTTCCCTCGCCAGTCTCTGTTACCTCTCTTCCCTCGGTGTCTAATACTTCCCACTTTCCCTCGCCCCTCTCTTTTCCATGAACTCTCTCTTGTCCTTGTTTTCCCTCGCCTGTCTCTTTCCCCCTGCTTTGCCATGACTCTCTCTTTTCCAACTTTTCCCTCGCCAGTCACCTTTCCCTCCTTTTCCTCGCCAGTCTCTGTTACCTCTCTTCCCTCGGTCTCTAATACTTCCCAGTTTCACTCGCCTCCCTCTTTTCCAATAACACTCTTGTCCTTGCGTTTTCTCAACTCTCTCTTTTCCAAGTTTTCCCTCGACTGACACTTCTCCCCCGTTTCCCTCGCCAGTCTCTGTTATCTCTCTTCCGTCGGTGTCTAATACTTCCCACTTTCCCTCGCCTCTCTCTTTTCCCTGTTATTCGTCAGCTCTGTTATCCCTCTTTTCCCTCGCCAGTCTCTTTCCCCTGGTTTATCTCGCCTCTCTCTTTCCCTCGCCAGTCTCTGTTACCTCTCTTCCCTCGGTGTCTAATTCTTCCCACTTTCACCCGACTCCCTCTTTCCCCTCTCATTCCTCAATTCTCTGTTGTCCCTCGTTGCCCTCCCCTCTCTCTTTTACCTCTCTTCCCTCTAGGTCTAATTTTTCCACATTCACTCGCCTCTCTCTTTTCCCTGTTATTCGTCAACTCTGTTATCCCTCTTTTCCCTCGCCAGTCTCTTTCCCCTGGTTTCTCTCGCCTCTCTCTGTTCCCTGGCTTTCCTCTTTTCTATGAAATCTCTCTTTTCCCTATTTCCAATCAACCCTCTCTTTTCCCTCTTCCCCCCTCGGCAGTCTCTTTCCCCTGGTTTATCTCGCCTCTCTCTTTCCCTCGCCAGTCTCTGTTACCTCTCTTCCCTCGGTGTCTAATTCTTCCCACTTTCACCCGACTCCCTCTTTCCCCTCTCATTCCTCAATTCTCTGTTGTCCCTCGTTGCCCTCCCCTCTCTCTTTTACCTCTCTTCCCTCTAGGTCTAATTTTTCCACATTCACTCGCCTCTCTCTTTTCCCTGTTATTCGTCAACTCTATTATCCCTCTTTTCCCTCGCCAGTCTCTTTCCCCTGGTTTCTCTCGCCTCTCTCTGTTCCCTGGCTTTCCTCTTTTCTATGAAATCTCTCTTTTCCCTATTTCCAATCAACCCTCTCTTTTCCCTCTTCCCCCCTCGGCAGTCTCTTTCCCCTGGTTTCTCTCGCCTCTCTCTTTCCCTCGCCAGTCTCTGTTACCTCTCTTCCCTCGGTGTCTAATTCTTCCCACTTTCACTCGCCTCCCTCTTTTCCATTAACTCTCTCTTGTCCTTGTTTTCCCTCGCCTATCTCTTTCCCTCTGATTTCCCTCGTCAGTCTCTTTCCCCTGCTTTCCCTCAACCCTCTCTTTTCCCTCTTTCCCCTCGACAGTCACTTTTCCCCCCTTTCCCTCGCCAGTCTCTGTTATCTCTCTTCCCTCGGTGTCTAATTCTTCCCACTTTCACTCACCTCCTTCTTTTCCATTAACTCTCTTGTCCTTGTTTTCCCTCGCCTGTCTCTTTTCCCTGTTATTCGTCAGCTCTGTTATCCCTCTTTTCCCTCGCCAGTCTCTTTCCCCTGGTTTATCTCGCCTCTCTCTTTCCCTCGCCAGTCTCTGTTACCTCTCTTCCCTCGGTGTCTAATTCTTCCCACTTTCACCCGACTCCCTCTTTCCCCTCTCATTCCTCAATTCTCTGTTGTCCCTCGTTGCCCTCCCCTCTCTCTTTTACCTCTCTTCCCTCTAGGTCTAATTTTTCCACATTCACTCGCCTCTCTCTTTTCCCTGTTATTCGTCAACTCTGTTATCCCTCTTTTCCCTCGCCAGTCTCTTTCCCCTGGTTTCTCTCGCCTCTCTCTGTTCCCTGGCTTTCCTCTTTTCTATGAAATCTCTCTTTTCCCTATTTCCAATCAACCCTCTCTTTTCCCTCTTCCCCCCTCGGCAGTCTCTTTCCCCTGGTTTATCTCGCCTCTCTCTTTCCCTCGCCAGTCTCTGTTACCTCTCTTCCCTCGGTGTCTAATTCTTCCCACTTTTACTCACCTCCTTCTTTTCCATTAACTCTCTTGTCCTTGTTTTCCCTCGCCTGTCTCTTTTCCCCTGCTTTGCCATGACTCTCTCTTCTCCAACTTTTCCCTCGCCAGTCACCTTTCCCTCCTTTTCCTCGCCAGTCTCTGTTACCTCTCTTCCCTCGGTGTCTAATTCTTCCCACTTTCACCCGACTCCCTCTTTCCCCTCTCATTCCTCAATTCTCTGTTGTCCCTCGTTGCCCTCCCCTCTCTCTCTTACCTCTCTTCCCTCTAGGTCTAATTTTTCCACTTTCCCTCGCCTCTCTCTTTTCCCTGTTATTCGTCAACTCTGTTATCCCTCTTTTCCCTCGCCAGTCTCTTTCCCCTGGTTTCTCTCGCCTCTCTCTGTTCCCTGGCTTTCCTCTTTTCTATGAAATCTCTCTTTTCCCTATTTCCAATCAACCCTCTCTTTTCCCTCTTTCCCCTCGCCAGTCACTTTTCCTTCCTTTCCCTCGCCAGTCTCTTTTAACCTCTATTCCCTCCGTGCCTAATTTTCAAACTTACACTCCACTCCCTCTTTTCCATGAACTCTCTCGTTCCCCTATTTCCAGTCAACTCTCTCTTTTCCCTCCTCCCCCCTCGCCAGTCTGTTTCCCCTGGTTTATCTCGCCTCTCTCTTTCCCTCGCCAGTCTCTTTTACGTCTCTTCCCTTGGTGTCTAATTCTTCCCACTTTCACTCGCCTCCCTCTTTTCCATTAACTCTCTCTTGTCCTTGTTTTCCCTCGCCTGTCTCTTTCCCTCTGCTTTCCCTCCATAGTCTCTTTCCCCTGCTTTCCCTCAACCCTCTCTTTTCCCTCTTCCCCCCTCGCCAGTCTCTTTCCCCTGGTTTATCTCGCCTCTCTCTTTCCCTCGCCAGTCTCTGTTACCTCTCTTCCCTCGGTGTCTAATACTTCCCACTTTCCCTCGCCTCTCTCTTTTCCATGAACTCTCTCTTGTCCTTGTTTTCCCTCGCCTCTCTCTTTTCCCTGTAATTCGTCAACTCTGTTATCCCTCTTTTCCCTCGCCAGTCTCTTTCCCCTGGTTTATCTCGCCTCTCTCTTTCCCTCGCCAGTCTCTTTTACGTCTCTTCCCTTGGTGTCTAATTCTTCCCACTTTCACTCGCCTCCCTCTTTTCCATTAACTCTCTCTTGTCCTTGTTTTCCCTCGCCTGTCTCTTTCCCTCTGCTTTCCCTCCATAGTCTCTTTCCCCTGCTTTCCCTCAACCCTCTCTTTTCCCTCTTCCCCCCTCGCCAGTCTGTTTCCCCTGGTTTATCTCGCCTCTCTCTTTCCCTCGCCAGTCTCTTTTACGTCTCTTCCCTTGGTGTCTAATTCTTCCCACTTGCACTCGCCTCCCTCTTTTCCATTAACTCTCTCTTGTCCTTGTTTTCCCTCGCCTGTCTCTTTCCCTCTGCTTTCCCTCCATAGTCTCTTTCCCCTGCTTTCCCTCAACCCTCTCTTTTCCCTCTTCCCCCCTCGCCAGTCTCTTTCCCCTGGTTTATCTCGCCTCTCTCTTTCCCTCGCCAGTCTCTGTTACCTCTCTTCCCTCGGTGTCTAATACTTCCCACTTTCCCTCGCCTCTCTCTTTTCCCTGTTATTCGTCAGCGCTGTTATCACTCTTTTCCCTCGCCAGTCTCTTTCCCCTGGTTTATCTCGCCTCTCTCTTTCCCTCGCCAGTCTCTGTTACCTCTCTTCCCTCGGTGTCTAATTCTTCCCACTTTCACTCACCTCCTTCTTTTCCATTAACTCTCTTGTCCTTGTTTTCCCTCGCCTGTCTCTTTCCCCCTGCTTTGCCATGACTCTCTCTTTTCCAACTTTTCCCTCGCCTGTCACCTTTCCCTCCTTTTCCTCGCCAGTCTCTGTTACCTCTCTTCCCTCTAGGTCTAATTTTTCCACTTTCCCTCGCCTCCCTCTTTTCCATTAACTCTCTCTTGTCCTTGTTTTCCCTCGACTGTCTCTTTCCCTCTGCTTTCCCTCCATAGTCTCTTTCCCCTTCTTTCCCTCAACCCTCTCTTTTCCCTCTTCCCCCCTCGCCAGTCTCTTTCCCCTGGTTTATCTCGCCTCTCTCTTTCCCTCGCCAGTCTCTGTTACCTCTCTTCCCTCGGTGTCTAATTCTTCCCACTTTCACCCGACTCCCTCTTTCCCCTCTCATTCCTCAATTCTCTGTTGTCCCTCGTTGCCCTCCCCTCTCTCTTTTACCTCTCTTCCCTCTAGGTCTAATTTTTCCACATTCACTCGCCTCTCTCTTTTCCCTGTTATTCGTCAACTCTATTATCCCTCTTTTCCCTCGCCAGTCTCTTTCCCCTGGTTTCTCTCGCCTCTCTCTGTTCCCTGGCTTTCCTCTTTTCTATGAAATCTCTCTTTTCCCTATTTCCAATCAACCCTCTCTTTTCCCTCTTCCCCCCTCGGCAGTCTCTTTCCCCTGGTTTCTCTCGCCTCTCTCTTTCCCTCGCCAGTCTCTGTTACCTCTCTTCCCTCGGTGTCTAATTCTTCCCACTTTCACTCGCCTCCCTCTTTTCCATTAACTCTCTCTTGTCCTTGTTTTCCCTCGCCTATCTCTTTCCCTCTGATTTCCCTCGTCAGTCTCTTTCCCCTGCTTTCCCTCAACCCTCTCTTTTCCCTCTTTCCCCTCGACAGTCACTTTTCCCCCCTTTCCCTCGCCAGTCTCTGTTATCTCTCTTCCCTCGGTGTCTAATTCTTCCCACTTTCACTCACCTCCTTCTTTTCCATTAACTCTCTTGTCCTTGTTTTCCCTCGCCTGTCTCTTTTCCCTGTTTTTCGTCAGCTCTGTTATCCCTCTTTTCCCTCGCCAGTCTCTTTCCCCTGGTTTATCTCGCCTCTCTCTTTCCCTCGCCAGTCTCTGTTACCTCTCTTCCCTCGGTGTCTAATTCTTCCCACTTTCACCCGACTCCCTCTTTCCCCTCTCATTCCTCAATTCTCTGTTGTCCCTCGTTGCCCTCCCCTCTCTCTTTTACCTCTCTTCCCTCTAGGTCTAATTTTTCCACATTCACTCGCCTCTCTCTTTTCCCTGTTATTCGTCAACTCTATTATCCCTCTTTTCCCTCGCCAGTCTCTTTCCCCTGGTTTCTCTCGCCTCTCTCTGTTCCCTGGCTTTCCTCTTTTCTATGAAATCTCTCTTTTCCCTATTTCCAATCAACCCTCTCTTTTCCCTCTTCCCCCCTCGGCAGTCTCTTTCCCCTGGTTTATCTCGCCTCTCTCTTTCCCTCGCCAGTCTCTGTTACCTCTCTTCCCTCGGTGTCTAATTCTTCCCACTTTCACTCGCCTCCCACTTTTCCATTAACTCTCTCTTGTCCTTGTTTTCCCTCGCCTATCTCTTTCCCTCTGATTTCCCTCGTCAGTCTCTTTCCCCTGCTTTCCCTCAACCCTCTCTTTTCCCTCTTTCCCCTCGACAGTCACTTTTCCCCCCTTTCCCTCGCCAGTCTCTGTTATCTCTCTTCCCTCGGTGTCTAATACTTCCCACTTGCCCTCGCCTCTCTCTTTTCCATGAACTCTCTCTTGTCCTTGTTTTCCCTCGCCTCTCTCTTTTCCCTGTAATTCGTCAACTCTGTCATCCCTCTTTTCCCTCGCCAGTCTCTTTCCCCTGGTTTATCTCGCCTCTCTCTTTCCCTCGCAGGTCTCTTTTACGTCTCTTCCCTTGGTGTCTAATTCTTCCCACTTTCACTCGCCTCCCTCTTTTCCATTAACTCTCTCTTGTCCTTGTTTTCCCTCGCCTGTCTCTTTCCCTCTGCTTTCCCTCCATAGTCTCTTTCCCCTGCTTTCCCTCAACCCTCTCTTTTCCCTCTTCCCCCCTCGCCAGTCTCTTTCCCCTGGTTTATCTCGCCTCTCTCTTTCCCTCGCCAGTCTCTTTTACGTCTCTTCCCTTGGTGTCTAATTCTTCCCACTTGCACTCGCCTCCCTCTTTTCCATTAACTCTCTCTTGTCCTTGTTTTCCCTCGCCTGTCTCTTTCCCTCTGCTTTCCCTCCATAGTCTCTTTCCCCTGCTTTCCCTCAACCCTCTCTTTTCCCTCTTCCCCCCTCGCCAGTCTCTTTCCCCTGGTTTATCTCGCCTCTCTCTTTCCCTCGCCAGTCTCTGTTACCTCTCTTCCCTCGGTGTCTAATTCTTCCCACTTTTACTCACCTCCTTCTTTTCCATTAACTCTCTTGTCCTTGTTTTCCCTCGCCTGTCTCTTTCCCCCTGCTTTGCCATGACTCTCTCTTTTCCAACTTTTCCCTCGCCTGTCACCTTTCCCTCCTTTTCCTCGCCAGTCTCTGTTACCTCTCTTCCCTCTAGGTCTAATTTTTCCACTTTCCCTCGCCTCCCTCTTTTCCATTAACTCTCTCTTGTCCTTGTTTTCCCTCGACTGTCTCTTTCCCTCTGCTTTCCCTCCATAGTCTCTTTCCCCTTCTTTCCCTCAACCCTCTCTTTTCCCTCTTCCCCCCTCGCCAGTCTCTTTCCCCTGGTTTATCTCGCCTCTCTCTTTCCCTCGCCAGTCTCTGTTACCTCTCTTCCCTCGGTGTCTAATTCTTCCCACTTTCACCCGACTCCCTCTTTCCCCTCTCATTCCTCAATTCTCTGTTGTCCCTCGTTGCCCTCCCCTCTCTCTTTTACCTCTCTTCCCTCTAGGTCTAATTTTTCCACATTCACTCGCCTCTCTCTTTTCCCTGTTATTCGTCAACTCTATTATCCCTCTTTTCCCTCGCCAGTCTCTTTCCCCTGGTTTCTCTCGCCTCTCTCTGTTCCCTGGCTTTCCTCTTTTCTATGAAATCTCTCTTTTCCCTATTTCCAATCAACCCTCTCTTTTCCCTCTTCCCCCCTCGGCAGTCTCTTTCCCCTGGTTTATCTCGCCTCTCTCTTTCCCTCGCCAGTCTCTGTTACCTCTCTTCCCTCGGTGTCTAATTCTTCCCACTTTCACTCGCCTCCCTCTTTTCCATTAACTCTCTCTTGTCCTTGTTTTCCCTCGCCTATCTCTTTCCCTCTGATTTCCCTCGTCAGTCTCTTTCCCCTGCTTTCCCTCAACCCTCTCTTTTCCCTCTTTCCCCTCGACAGTCACTTTTCCCCCCTTTCCCTCGCCAGTCTCTGTTATCTCTCTTCCCTCGGTGTCTAATTCTTCCCACTTTCACTCACCTCCTTCTTTTCCATTAACTCTCTTGTCCTTGTTTTCCCTCGCCTGTCTCTTTTCCCTGTTATTCGTCAGCTCTGTTATCCCTCTTTTCCCTCGCCAGTCTCTTTCCCCTGGTTTATCTCGCCTCTCTCTTTCCCTCGCCAGTCTCTGTTACCTCTCTTCCCTCGGTGTCTAATTCTTCCCACTTTCACCCGACTCCCTCTTTCCCCTCTCATTCCTCAATTCTCTGTTGTCCCTCGTTGCCCTCCCCTCTCTCTTTTACCTCTCTTCCCTCTAGGTCTAATTTTTCCACATTCACTCGCCTCTCTCTTTTCCCTGTTATTCGTCAACTCTATTATCCCTCTTTTCCCTCGCCAGTCTCTTTCCCCTGGTTTCTCTCGCCTCTCTCTGTTCCCTGGCTTTCCTCTTTTCTATGAAATCTCTCTTTTCCCTATTTCCAATCAACCCTCTCTTTTCCCTCTTCCCCCCTCGGCAGTCTCTTTCCCCTGGTTTATCTCGCCTCTCTCTTTCCCTCGCCAGTCTCTGTTACCTCTCTTCCCTCGGTGTCTAATTCTTCCCACTTTCACTCGCCTCCCACTTTTCCATTAACTCTCTCTTGTCCTTGTTTTCCCTCGCCTATCTCTTTCCCTCTGATTTCCCTCGTCAGTCTCTTTCCCCTGCTTTCCCTCAACCCTCTCTTTTCCCTCTTTCCCCTCGACAGTCACTTTTCCCCCCTTTCCCTCGCCAGTCTCTGTTATCTCTCTTCCCTCGGTGTCTAATACTTCCCACTTGCCCTCGCCTCTCTCTTTTCCATGAACTCTCTCTTGTCCTTGTTTTCCCTCGCCTCTCTCTTTTCCCTGTAATTCGTCAACTCTGTCATCCCTCTTTTCCCTCGCCAGTCTCTTTCCCCTGGTTTATCTCGCCTCTCTCTTTCCCTCGCAGGTCTCTTTTACGTCTCTTCCCTTGGTGTCTAATTCTTCCCACTTTCACTCGCCTCCCTCTTTTCCATTAACTCTCTCTTGTCCTTGTTTTCCCTCGCCTGTCTCTTTCCCTCTGCTTTCCCTCCATAGTCTCTTTCCCCTGCTTTCCCTCAACCCTCTCTTTTCCCTCTTCCCCCCTCGCCAGTCTCTTTCCCCTGGTTTATCTCGCCTCTCTCTTTCCCTCGCCAGTCTCTTTTACGTCTCTTCCCTTGGTGTCTAATTCTTCCCACTTGCACTCGCCTCCCTCTTTTCCATTAACTCTCTCTTGTCCTTGTTTTCCCTCGCCTGTCTCTTTCCCTCTGCTTTCCCTCCATAGTCTCTTTCCCCTGCTTTCCCTCAACCCTCTCTTTTCCCTCTTCCCCCCTCGCCAGTCTCTTTCCCCTGGTTTATCTCGCCTCTCTCTTTCCCTCGCCAGTCTCTGTTACCTCTCTTCCCTCGGTGTCTAATACTTCCCACTTTCCCTCGCCCCTCTCTTTTCCATGAACTCTCTCTTGTCCTTGTTTTCCCTCGCCTGTCTCTTTCCCCCTGCTTTGCCATGACTCTCTCTTTTCCAACTTTTCCCTCGCCAGTCACCTTTCCCTCCTTTTCCTCGCCAGTCTCTGTTACCTCTCTTCCCTCGGTCTCTAATACTTCCCAGTTTCACTCGCCTCCCTCTTTTCCAATAACACTCTTGTCCTTGCGTTTTCTCAACTCTCTCTTTTCCAAGTTTTCCCTCGACTGACACTTCTCCCCCGTTTCCCTCGCCAGTCTCTGTTATCTCTCTTCCGTCGGTGTCTAATACTTCCCACTTTCCCTCGCCTCTCTCTTTTCCCTGTTATTCGTCAGCTCTGTTATCCCTCTTTTCCCTCGCCAGTCTCTTTCCCCTGGTTTATCTCGCCTCTCTCTTTCCCTCGCCAGTGTCTGTTACCTCTCTTCCCTCGGTGTCTAATTCTTCCCACTTTCACCCGACTCCCTCTTTCCCCTCTCATTCCTCAATTCTCTGTTGTCCCTCGTTGCCCTCCCCTCTCTCTTTTACCTCTCTTCCCTCTAGGTCTAATTTTTCCACATTCACTCGCCTCTCTCTTTTCCCTGTTATTCGTCAACTCTGTTATCCCTCTTTTCCCTCGCCAGTCTCTTTCCCCTGGTTTCTCTCGCCTCTCTCTGTTCCCTGGCTTTCCTCTTTTCTATGAAATCTCTCTTTTCCCTATTTCCAATCAACCCTCTCTTTTCCCTCTTCCCCCCTCGGCAGTCTCTTTCCCCTGGTTTATCTCGCCTCTCTCTTTCCCTCGCCAGTCTCTGTTACCTCTCTTCCCTCGGTGTCTAATTCTTCCCACTTTCACCCGACTCCCTCTTTCCCCTCTCATTCCTCAATTCTCTGTTGTCCCTCGTTGCCCTCCCCTCTCTCTTTTACCTCTCTTCCCTCTAGGTCTAATTTTTCCACATTCACTCGCCTCTCTCTTTTCCCTGTTATTCGTCAACTCTATTATCCCTCTTTTCCCTCGCCAGTCTCTTTCCCCTGGTTTCTCTCGCCTCTCTCTGTTCCCTGGCTTTCCTCTTTTCTATGAAATCTCTCTTTTCCCTATTTCCAATCAACCCTCTCTTTTCCCTCTTCCCCCCTCGGCAGTCTCTTTCCCCTGGTTTCTCTCGCCTCTCTCTTTCCCTCGCCAGTCTCTGTTACCTCTCTTCCCTCGGTGTCTAATTCTTCCCACTTTCACTCGCCTCCCTCTTTTCCATTAACTCTCTCTTGTCCTTGTTTTCCCTCGCCTATCTCTTTCCCTCTGATTTCCCTCGTCAGTCTCTTTCCCCTGCTTTCCCTCAACCCTCTCTTTTCCCTCTTTCCCCTCGACAGTCACTTTTCCCCCCTTTCCCTCGCCAGTCTCTGTTATCTCTCTTCCCTCGGTGTCTAATTCTTCCCACTTTCACTCACCTCCTTCTTTTCCATTAACTCTCTTGTCCTTGTTTTCCCTCGCCTGTCTCTTTTCCCTGTTATTCGTCAGCTCTGTTATCCCTCTTTTCCCTCGCCAGTCTCTTTCCCCTGGTTTATCTCGCCTCTCTCTTTCCCTCGCCAGTCTCTGTTACCTCTCTTCCCTCGGTGTCTAATTCTTCCCACTTTCACCCGACTCCCTCTTTCCCCTCTCATTCCTCAATTCTCTGTTGTCCCTCGTTGCCCTCCCCTCTCTCTTTTACCTCTCTTCCCTCTAGGTCTAATTTTTCCACATTCACTCGCCTCTCTCTTTTCCCTGTTATTCGTCAACTCTGTTATCCCTCTTTTCCCTCGCCAGTCTCTTTCCCCTGGTTTCTCTCGCCTCTCTCTGTTCCCTGGCTTTCCTCTTTTCTATGAAATCTCTCTTTTCCCTATTTCCAATCAACCCTCTCTTTTCCCTCTTCCCCCCTCGGCAGTCTCTTTCCCCTGGTTTATCTCGCCTCTCTCTTTCCCTCGCCAGTCTCTGTTACCTCTCTTCCCTCGGTGTCTAATTCTTCCCACTTTCACTCGCCTCCCACTTTTCCATTAACTCTCTCTTGTCCTTGTTTTCCCTCGCCTATCTCTTTCCCTCTGATTTCCCTCGTCAGTCTCTTTCCCCTGCTTTCCCTCAACCCTCTCTTTTCCCTCTTTCCCCTCGACAGTCACTTTTCCCCCCTTTCCCTCGCCAGTCTCTGTTATCTCTCTTCCCTCGGTGTCTAATACTTCCCACTTGCCCTCGCCTCTCTCTTTTCCATGAACTCTCTCTTGTCCTTGTTTTCCCTCGCCTCTCTCTTTTCCCTGTAATTCGTCAACTCTGTCATCCCTCTTTTCCCTCGCCAGTCTCTTTCCCCTGGTTTATCTCGCCTCTCTCTTTCCCTCGCAGGTCTCTTTTACGTCTCTTCCCTTGGTGTCTAATTCTTCCCACTTTCACTCGCCTCCCTCTTTTCCATTAACTCTCTCTTGTCCTTGTTTTCCCTCGCCTGTCTCTTTCCCTCTGCTTTCCCTCCATAGTCTCTTTCCCCTGCTTTCCCTCAACCCTCTCTTTTCCCTCTTCCCCCCTCGCCAGTCTCTTTCCCCTGGTTTATCTCGCCTCTCTCTTTCCCTCGCCAGTCTCTTTTACGTCTCTTCCCTTGGTGTCTAATTCTTCCCACTTGCACTCGCCTCCCTCTTTTCCATTAACTCTCTCTTGTCCTTGTTTTCCCTCGCCTGTCTCTTTCCCTCTGCTTTCCCTCCATAGTCTCTTTCCCCTGCTTTCCCTCAACCCTCTCTTTTCCCTCTTCCCCCCTCGCCAGTCTCTTTCCCCTGGTTTATCTCGCCTCTCTCTTTCCCTCGCCAGTCTCTGTTACCTCTCTTCCCTCGGTGTCTAATACTTCCCACTTTCCCTCGCCCCTCTCTTTTCCATGAACTCTCTCTTGTCCTTGTTTTCCCTCGCCTGTCTCTTTCCCCCTGCTTTGCCATGACTCTCTCTTTTCCAACTTTTCCCTCGCCAGTCACCTTTCCCTCCTTTTCCTCGCCAGTCTCTGTTACCTCTCTTCCCTCGGTCTCTAATACTTCCCAGTTTCACTCGCCTCCCTCTTTTCCAATAACACTCTTGTCCTTGTGTTTTCTCAACTCTCTCTTTTCCAAGTTTTCCCTCGACTGTCACTTCTCCCCCGTTTCCCTCGCCAGTCTCTGTTATCTCTCTTCCGTCGGTGTCTAATACTTCCCACTTTCCCTCGCCTCTCTCTTTTCCCTGTTATTCGTCAGCTCTGTTATCCCTCTTTTCCCTCGCCAGTCTCTTTCCCCTGGTTTATCTCGCCTCTCTCTTTCCCTCGCCAGTCTCTGTTACCTCTCTTCCCTCGGTGTCTAATTCTTCCCACTTTCACCCGACTCCCTCTTTCCCCTCTCATTCCTCAATTCTCTGTTGTCCCTCGTTGCCCTCCCCTCTCTCTTTTACCTCTCTTCCCTCTAGGTCTAATTTTTCCACATTCACTCGCCTCTCTCTTTTCCCTGTTATTCGTCAACTCTGTTATCCCTCTTTTCCCTCGCCAGTCTCTTTCCCCTGGTTTCTCTCGCCTCTCTCTGTTCCCTGGCTTTCCTCTTTTCTATGAAATCTCTCTTTTCCCTATTTCCAATCAACCCTCTCTTTTCCCTCTTCCCCCCTCGCCAGTCTCTTTCCCCTGGTTTATCTCGCCTCTCTCTTTCCCTCGCCAGTCTCTGTTACCTCTCTTCCCTCGGTGTCTAATTCTTCCCACTTTCACTCGCCTCCCTCTTTTCCATTAACTCTCTCTTGTCCTTGTTTTCCCTCGCCTATCTCTTTCCCTCTGATTTCCCTCGTCAGTCTCTTTCCCCTGCTTTCCCTCAACCCTCTCTTTTCCCTCTTTCCCCTCGACAGTCACTTTTCCCCCCTTTCCCTCGCCAGTCTCTGTTATCTCTCTTCCCTCGGTGTCTAATTCTTCCCACTTTCACTCACCTCCTTCTTTTCCATTAACTCTCTCTTGTCCTTGTTTTCCCTCGCCTGTCTCTTTCCCCCTGCTTTGCCATGACTCTCTCTTTTCCAACTTTTCCCTCGCCTGTCACCTTTCCCCCCTTTCCCTCGCCAGTCTCTGTTATCTCTCTTCCCTCGGTGTCTAATATTTCCCACTTTCCCTCGCCTCTCTCTTTTCCATGAACTCTCTCTTGTCCTTGTTTTCCCTCGCCTCTCTCTTTTCCCTGTAATTCGTCAACTCTGTTATCCCTCTTTTCCCTCGCCAGTCTCTTTCCCCTGGTTTATCTCGCCTCTCTCTTTCCCTCGCCAGTCTCTGTTACCTCTCTTCCCTCGGTGTCTAATTCTTCCCACTTTCACCCGACTCCCTCTTTCCCCTCTCATTCCTCAATTCTCTGTTGTCCCTCGTTGCCCTCCCCTCTCTCTTTTACCTCTCTTCCCTCTAGGTCTAATTTTTCCACATTCACTCGCCTCTCTCTTTTCCCTGTTATTCGTCAACTCTGTTATCCCTCTTTTCCCTCGCCAGTCTCTTTCCCCTGGTTTCTCTCGCCTCTCTCTGTTCCCTGGCTTTCCTCTTTTCTATGAAATCTCTCTTTTCCCTATTTCCAATCAACCCTCTCTTTTCCCTCTTCCCCCCTCGCCAGTCTCTTTCCCCTGGTTTATCTCGCCTCTCTCTTTCCCTCGCCAGTCTCTTTTACGTCTCTTCCCTTGGTGTCTAATTCTTCCCGCTTTCACTCGCCTCCCTCTTTTCCATTAACTCTCTCTTGTCC
The DNA here is from genome assembly GCF_026419915.1 of Harpia harpyja. Classification (NCBI taxonomy): domain Eukaryota; kingdom Metazoa; phylum Chordata; class Aves; order Accipitriformes; family Accipitridae; genus Harpia; species Harpia harpyja. The sequence continues at coordinate 24,813,524 of NC_068968.1, read as the reverse complement.
TTGTTTTCCCTCGCCTGTCTCTTTCCCTCTGCTTTCCCTCCATAGTCTCTTTCCCCTGCTTTCCCTCAACCCTCTCTTTTCCCTCTTTCCCCTCGACAGTCACTTTTCCCCCCTTTCCCTCGCCAGTCTCTGTTATCTCTCTTCCCTCGGTGTCTAATACTTCCCACTTGCCCTCGCCTCTCTCTTTTCCATGAACTCTCTCTTGTCCTTGTTTTCCCTCGCCTCTCTCTTTTCCCTGTAATTCGTCAACTCTGTTATCCCTCTTTTCCCTCGCCAGTCTCTTTCCCCTGGTTTCTCTCGCCTCTCTCTGTTCCCTGGCTTTCCTCTTTTCTATGAAATCTCTCTTTTCCCTATTTCCAGTCAGCCCTCTCTTTTCCCTCTTCCCCCCTCGCCAGTCTCTTTCCCCTGGTTTATCTCGCCTCTCTCTTTCCCTCGCCAGTCTCTGTTACCTCTCTTCCCTCGGTGTCTAATACTTCCCACTTTCCCTCGCCCCTCTCTTTTCCATGAACTCTCTCTTGTCCTTGTTTTCCCTCGCCTGTCTCTTTCCCCCTGCTTTGCCATGACTCTCTCTTTTCCAACTTTTCCCTCGCCAGTCACCTTTCCCTCCTTTTCCTCGCCAGTCTCTGTTACCTCTCTTCCCTCGGTCTCTAATACTTCCCAGTTTCACTCGCCTCCCTCTTTTCCAATAACACTCTTGTCCTTGTGTTTTCTCAACTCTCTCTTTTCCAAGTTTTCCCTCGACTGTCACTTCTCCCCCGTTTCCCTCGCCAGTCTCTGTTATCTCTCTTCCGTCGGTGTCTAATACTTCCCACTTTCCCTCGCCTCTCTCTTTTCCCTGTTATTCGTCAGCTCTGTTATCCCTCTTTTCCCTCGCCAGTCTCTTTCCCCTGGTTTATCTCGCCTCTCTCTTTCCCTCGCCAGTCTCTGTTACCTCTCTTCCCTCGGTGTCTAATTCTTCCCACTTTCACCCGACTCCCTCTTTCCCCTCTCATTCCTCAATTCTCTGTTGTCCCTCGTTGCCCTCCCCTCTCTCTTTTACCTCTCTTCCCTCTAGGTCTAATTTTTCCACATTCACTCGCCTCTCTCTTTTCCCTGTTATTCGTCAACTCTGTTATCCCTCTTTTCCCTCGCCAGTCTCTTTCCCCTGGTTTCTCTCGCCTCTCTCTGTTCCCTGGCTTTCCTCTTTTCTATGAAATCTCTCTTTTCCCTATTTCCAATCAACCCTCTCTTTTCCCTCTTCCCCCCTCGCCAGTCTCTTTCCCCTGGTTTATCTCGCCTCTCTCTTTCCCTCGCCAGTCTCTGTTACCTCTCTTCCCTCGGTGTCTAATTCTTCCCACTTTCACTCACCTCCTTCTTTTCCATTAACTCTCTCTTGTCCTTGTTTTCCCTCGCCTGTCTCTTTCCCCCTGCTTTGCCATGACTCTCTCTTTTCCAACTTTTCCCTCGCCTGTCACCTTTCCCTCCTTTTCCTCGCCAGTCTCTGTTACCTCTCTTCCCTCTAGGTCTAATTTTTCCACTTTCCCTCGCCTCTCTCTTTTCCCTGTTATTCGTCAACTCTGTTATCCCTCTTTTCCCTCGCCAGTCTCTTTCCCCTGGTTTCTCTCGCCTCTCTCTGTTCCCTGGCTTTCCTCTTTTCTATGAAATCTCTCTTTTCCCTATTTCCAATCAACCCTCTCTTTTCCCTCTTCCCCCCTCGGCAGTCTCTTTCCCCTGGTTTATCTCGCCTCTCTCTTTCCCTCGCCAGTCTCTGTTACCTCTCTTCCCTCGGTGTCTAATTCTTCCCACTTTCACTCGCCTCCCACTTTTCCATTAACTCTCTCTTGTCCTTGTTTTCCCTCGCCTATCTCTTTCCCTCTGATTTCCCTCGTCAGTCTCTTTCCCCTGCTTTCCCTCAACCCTCTCTTTTCCCTCTTTCCCCTCGACAGTCACTTTTCCCCCCTTTCCCTCGCCAGTCTCTGTTATCTCTCTTCCCTCGGTGTCTAATACTTCCCACTTGCCCTCGCCTCTCTCTTTTCCATGAACTCTCTCTTGTCCTTGTTTTCCCTCGCCTCTCTCTTTTCCCTGTAATTCGTCAACTCTGTCATCCCTCTTTTCCCTCGCCAGTCTCTTTCCCCTGGTTTATCTCGCCTCTCTCTTTCCCTCGCAGGTCTCTTTTACGTCTCTTCCCTTGGTGTCTAATTCTTCCCACTTTCACTCGCCTCCCTCTTTTCCATTAACTCTCTCTTGTCCTTGTTTTCCCTCGCCTGTCTCTTTCCCTCTGCTTTCCCTCCATAGTCTCTTTCCCCTGCTTTCCCTCAACCCTCTCTTTTCCCTCTTCCCCCCTCGCCAGTCTCTTTCCCCTGGTTTATCTCGCCTCTCTCTTTCCCTCGCCAGTCTCTTTTACGTCTCTTCCCTTGGTGTCTAATTCTTCCCACTTGCACTCGCCTCCCTCTTTTCCATTAACTCTCTCTTGTCCTTGTTTTCCCTCGCCTGTCTCTTTCCCTCTGCTTTCCCTCCATAGTCTCTTTCCCCTGCTTTCCCTCAACCCTCTCTTTTCCCTCTTCCCCCCTCGCCAGTCTCTTTCCCCTGGTTTATCTCGCCTCTCTCTTTCCCTCGCCAGTCTCTGTTACCTCTCTTCCCTCGGTGTCTAATACTTCCCACTTTCCCTCGCCCCTCTCTTTTCCATGAACTCTCTCTTGTCCTTGTTTTCCCTCGCCTGTCTCTTTCCCCCTGCTTTGCCATGACTCTCTCTTTTCCAACTTTTCCCTCGCCAGTCACCTTTCCCTCCTTTTCCTCGCCAGTCTCTGTTACCTCTCTTCCCTCGGTCTCTAATACTTCCCAGTTTCACTCGCCTCCCTCTTTTCCAATAACACTCTTGTCCTTGTGTTTTCTCAACTCTCTCTTTTCCAAGTTTTCCCTCGACTGTCACTTCTCCCCCGTTTCCCTCGCCAGTCTCTGTTATCTCTCTTCCGTCGGTGTCTAATACTTCCCACTTTCCCTCGCCTCTCTCTTTTCCCTGTTATTCGTCAGCTCTGTTATCCCTCTTTTCCCTCGCCAGTCTCTTTCCCCTGGTTTATCTCGCCTCTCTCTTTCCCTCGCCAGTCTCTGTTACCTCTCTTCCCTCGGTGTCTAATTCTTCCCACTTTCACCCGACTCCCTCTTTCCCCTCTCATTCCTCAATTCTCTGTTGTCCCTCGTTGCCCTCCCCTCTCTCTTTTACCTCTCTTCCCTCTAGGTCTAATTTTTCCACATTCACTCGCCTCTCTCTTTTCCCTGTTATTCGTCAACTCTGTTATCCCTCTTTTCCCTCGCCAGTCTCTTTCCCCTGGTTTCTCTCGCCTCTCTCTGTTCCCTGGCTTTCCTCTTTTCTATGAAATCTCTCTTTTCCCTATTTCCAATCAACCCTCTCTTTTCCCTCTTCCCCCCTCGCCAGTCTCTTTCCCCTGGTTTATCTCGCCTCTCTCTTTCCCTCGCCAGTCTCTGTTACCTCTCTTCCCTCGGTGTCTAATTCTTCCCACTTTCACTCGCCTCCCTCTTTTCCATTAACTCTCTCTTGTCCTTGTTTTCCCTCGCCTATCTCTTTCCCTCTGATTTCCCTCGTCAGTCTCTTTCCCCTGCTTTCCCTCAACCCTCTCTTTTCCCTCTTTCCCCTCGACAGTCACTTTTCCCCCCTTTCCCTCGCCAGTCTCTGTTATCTCTCTTCCCTCGGTGTCTAATTCTTCCCACTTTCACTCACCTCCTTCTTTTCCATTAACTCTCTCTTGTCCTTGTTTTCCCTCGCCTGTCTCTTTCCCCCTGCTTTGCCATGACTCTCTCTTTTCCAACTTTTCCCTCGCCTGTCACCTTTCCCCCCTTTCCCTCGCCAGTCTCTGTTATCTCTCTTCCCTCGGTGTCTAATATTTCCCACTTTCCCTCGCCTCTCTCTTTTCCATGAACTCTCTCTTGTCCTTGTTTTCCCTCGCCTCTCTCTTTTCCCTGTAATTCGTCAACTCTGTTATCCCTCTTTTCCCTCGCCAGTCTCTTTCCCCTGGTTTATCTCGCCTCTCTCTTTCCCTCGCCAGTCTCTGTTACCTCTCTTCCCTCGGTGTCTAATTCTTCCCACTTTCACCCGACTCCCTCTTTCCCCTCTCATTCCTCAATTCTCTGTTGTCCCTCGTTGCCCTCCCCTCTCTCTTTTACCTCTCTTCCCTCTAGGTCTAATTTTTCCACATTCACTCGCCTCTCTCTTTTCCCTGTTATTCGTCAACTCTGTTATCCCTCTTTTCCCTCGCCAGTCTCTTTCCCCTGGTTTCTCTCGCCTCTCTCTGTTCCCTGGCTTTCCTCTTTTCTATGAAATCTCTCTTTTCCCTATTTCCAATCAACCCTCTCTTTTCCCTCTTCCCCCCTCGCCAGTCTCTTTCCCCTGGTTTATCTCGCCTCTCTCTTTCCCTCGCCAGTCTCTTTTACGTCTCTTCCCTTGGTGTCTAATTCTTCCCGCTTTCACTCGCCTCCCTCTTTTCCATTAACTCTCTCTTGTCCTTGTTTTCCCTCGCCTGTCTCTTTCCCTCTGCTTTCCCTCCATAGTCTCTTTCCCCTGCTTTCCCTCAACCCTCTCTTTTCCCTCTTTCCCCTCGACAGTCACTTTTCCCCCCTTTCCCTCGCCAGTCTCTGTTATCTCTCTTCCCTCGGTGTCTAATACTTCCCACTTGCCCTCGCCTCTCTCTTTTCCATGAACTCTCTCTTGTCCTTGTTTTCCCTCGCCTCTCTCTTTTCCCTGTAATTCGTCAACTCTGTTATCCCTCTTTTCCCTCGCCAGTCTCTTTCCCCTGGTTTCTCTCGCCTCTCTCTGTTCCCTGGCTTTCCTCTTTTCTATGAAATCTCTCTTTTCCCTATTTCCAGTCAGCCCTCTCTTTTCCCTCTTCCCCCCTCGCCAGTCTCTTTCCCCTGGTTTATCTCGCCTCTCTCTTTCCCTCGCCAGTCTCTGTTACCTCTCTTCCCTCGGTGTCTAATACTTCCCACTTTCCCTCGCCCCTCTCTTTTCCATGAACTCTCTCTTGTCCTTGTTTTCCCTCGCCTGTCTCTTTCCCCCTGCTTTGCCATGACTCTCTCTTTTCCAACTTTTCCCTCGCCAGTCACCTTTCCCTCCTTTTCCTCGCCAGTCTCTGTTACCTCTCTTCCCTCGGTCTCTAATACTTCCCAGTTTCACTCGCCTCCCTCTTTTCCAATAACACTCTTGTCCTTGTGTTTTCTCAACTCTCTCTTTTCCAAGTTTTCCCTCGACTGTCACTTCTCCCCCGTTTCCCTCGCCAGTCTCTGTTATCTCTCTTCCGTCGGTGTCTAATACTTCCCACTTTCCCTCGCCTCTCTCTTTTCCCTGTTATTCGTCAGCTCTGTTATCCCTCTTTTCCCTCGCCAGTCTCTTTCCCCTGGTTTATCTCGCCTCTCTCTTTCCCTCGCCAGTCTCTGTTACCTCTCTTCCCTCGGTGTCTAATTCTTCCCACTTTCACCCGACTCCCTCTTTCCCCTCTCATTCCTCAATTCTCTGTTGTCCCTCGTTGCCCTCCCCTCTCTCTTTTACCTCTCTTCCCTCTAGGTCTAATTTTTCCACATTCACTCGCCTCTCTCTTTTCCCTGTTATTCGTCAACTCTGTTATCCCTCTTTTCCCTCGCCAGTCTCTTTCCCCTGGTTTCTCTCGCCTCTCTCTGTTCCCTGGCTTTCCTCTTTTCTATGAAATCTCTCTTTTCCCTATTTCCAATCAACCCTCTCTTTTCCCTCTTCCCCCCTCGCCAGTCTCTTTCCCCTGGTTTATCTCGCCTCTCTCTTTCCCTCGCCAGTCTCTGTTACCTCTCTTCCCTCGGTGTCTAATTCTTCCCACTTTCACTCACCTCCTTCTTTTCCATTAACTCTCTCTTGTCCTTGTTTTCCCTCGCCTGTCTCTTTCCCCCTGCTTTGCCATGACTCTCTCTTTTCCAACTTTTCCCTCGCCTGTCACCTTTCCCTCCTTTTCCTCGCCAGTCTCTGTTACCTCTCTTCCCTCTAGGTCTAATTTTTCCACTTTCCCTCGCCTCTCTCTTTTCCCTGTTATTCGTCAACTCTGTTATCCCTCTTTTCCCTCGCCAGTCTCTTTTAACCTCTATTCCCTCCGTGCCTAATTTTCCCACTTACACTCCACTCCCTCTTTTCCATGAACTCTCTCGTTCCCCTATTTCCAGTCAACTCTCTCTTTTCCCTCCTCCCCCCTCGCCAGTCTGTTTCCCCTGGTTTATCTCGCCTCTCTCTTTCCCTCGCCAGTCTCTTTTACGTCTCTTCCCTTGGTGTCTAATTCTTCCCACTTGCACTCGCCTCCCTCTTTTCCATTAACTCTCTCTTGTCCTTGTTTTCCCTCGCCTGTCTCTTTTCCCCTGCTTTCCCTCAACCCTCTCTTTTCCAAGTTTTCCCTCGACAGGCACTTTCCCCCCCTTTCCCTCGCCAGTCTCTGTTATCTCTCTTCCCTCGGTGTCTAATACTTCCCACTTTCCCTCGCCTCTCTCTTTTCCCTCTTATTCGTCAACTCTGTTATCCCTCTTTTCCCTCGCCAGTCTCTTTCCCCTGGTTTCTCTCGCCTCTCTCTGTTCCCTGGCTTTCCTCTTTTCTATGAAATCTCTCTTTTCCCTATTTCCAGTCAGCCCTCTCTTTTCCCTCTTCCCCCCTCGCCAGTCTCTTTCCCCTGGTTTATCTCGCCTCTCTCTTTCCCTCGCCAGTCTCTGTTACCTCTCTTCCCTCGGTGTCTAATTCTTCCCACTTTCACTCACCTCCTTCTTTTCCATTAACTCTCTCTTGTCCTTGTTTTCCCTCGCCTGTCTCTTTCCCCCTGCTTTGCCATGACTCTCTCTTTTCCCTCTTTCCCCTCGCCAGTCACTTTTCCTTCCTTTCCCTCGCCAGTCTCTTTTAACCTCTATTCCCTCCGTGCCTAATTTTCCCACTTACACTCCACTCCCTCTTTTCCATGAACTCTCTCGTTCCCCTATTTCCAGTCAACTCTCTCTTTTCCCTCCTCCCCCCTCGCCAGTCTGTTTCCCCTGGTTTATCTCGCCTCTCTCTTTCCCTCGCCAGTCTCTGTTACCTCTCTTCCCTCGGTGTCTAATTCTTCCCACTTTCACTCGCCTCCCTCTTTTCCATTAACTCTCTCTTTTCCTTGTTTTCCCTCGCCTCTCTCTTTTCCCTGTAATTCGTCAACTCTGTTATCCCTCTTTTCCCTCGCCAGTCTCTTTCCCCTGGTTTCTCTCGCCTCTCTCTGTTCCCTGGCTTTCCTCTTTTCTATGAAATCTCTCTTTTCCCTATTTCCAATCAACCCTCTCTTTTCCCTCTTCCCCCCTCGGCAGTCTCTTTCCCCTGGTTTATCTCGCCTCTCTCTTTCCCTCGCCAGTCTCTGTTACCTCTCTTCCCTCGGTGTCTAATTCTTCCCACTTTCACTCGCCTCCCTCTTTTCCATTAACTCTCTCTTGTCCTTGTTTTCCCTCGCCTATCTCTTTCCCTCTGATTTCCCTCGTCAGTCTCTTTCCCCTGCTTTCCCTCAACCCTCTCTTTTCCCTCTTTCCCCTCGACAGTCACTTTTCCCCCCTTTCCCTCGCCAGTCTCTGTTATCTCTCTTCCCTCGGTGTCTAATTCTTCCCACTTTCACTCACCTCCTTCTTTTCCATTAACTCTCTCTTGTCCTTGTTTTCCCTCGCCTGTCTCTTTCCCCCTGCTTTGCCATGACTCTCTCTTTTCCAACTTTTCCCTCGCCTGTCACCTTTCCCCCCTTTCCCTCGCCAGTCTCTGTTATCTCTCTTCCCTCGGTGTCTAATATTTCCCACTTTCCCTCGCCTCTCTCTTTTCCATGAACTCTCTCTTGTCCTTGTTTTCCCTCGCCTCTCTCTTTTCCCTGTAATTCGTCAACTCTGTTATCCCTCTTTTCCCTCGCCAGTCTCTTTCCCCTGGTTTCTCTCGCCTCTCTCTGTTCCCTGGCTTTCCTCTTTTCTATGAAATCTCTCTTTTCCCTATTTCCAATCAACCCTCTCTTTTCCCTCTTCCCCCCTCGCCAGTCTCTTTCCCCTGGTTTATCTCGCCTCTCTCTTTCCCTCGCCAGTCTCTGTTACCTCTCTTCCCTCGGTGTCTAATTCTTCCCACTTTCACTCACCTCCTTTTTTTCCATTAACTCTCTTGTCCTTGTTTTCCCTCGCCTGTCTCTTTCCCCCTGCTTTGCCATGACTCTCTCTTTTCCAACTTTTCCCTCGCCAGTCACTTTTCCCTCCTTTTCCTCGCCAGTCTCTGTTACCTCTCTTCCCTCGGTGTCTAATTCTTCCCACTTTTACTCACCTCCTTCTTTTCCATTAACTCTCTTGTCCTTGTTTTCCCTCGCCTGTCTCTTTTCCCCTGCTTTGCCATGACTCTCTCTTTTCCAACTTTTCCCTCGCCAGTCACCTTTCCCTCCTTTTCCTCGCCAGTCTCTGTTACCTCTCTTCCCTCGGTGTCTAATTCTTCCCACTTTCACTCACCTCCTTCTTTTCCATTAACTCTCTCTTGTCCTTGTTTTCCCTCGCCTGTCTCTTTCCCCCTGCTTTGCCATGACTCTCTCTTTTCCAACTTTTCCCTCGCCTGTCACCTTTCCCTCCTTTTCCTCGCCAGTCTCTGTTACCTCTCTTCCCTCTAGGTCTAATTTTTCCACTTTCCCTCGCCTCTCTCTTTTCCCTGTTATTCGTCAACTCTGTTATCCCTCTTTTCCCTCGCCAGTCTCTTTCCCCTGGTTTCTCTCGCCTCTCTCTGTTCCCTGGCTTTCCTCTTTTCTATGAAATCTCTCTTTTCCCTATTTCCAGTCAGCCCTCTCTTTTCCCTCTTCCCCCCTCGCCAGTCTCTTTCCCCTGGTTTATCTCGCCTCTCTCTTTCCCTCGCCAGTCTCTGTTACCTCTCTTCCCTCGGTGTCTAATTCTTCCCACTTTCACTCACCTCCTTCTTTTCCATTAACTCTCTCTTGTCCTTGTTTTCCCTCGCCTGTCTCTTTCCCCCTGCTTTGCCATGACTCTCTCTTTTCCAACTTTTCCCTCGCCTGTCACCTTTCCCTCCTTTTCCTCGCCAGTCTCTGTTACCTCTCTTCCCTCTAGGTCTAATTTTTCCACTTTCCCTCGCCTCTCTCTTTTCCCTGTTATTCGTCAACTCTGTTATCCCTCTTTTCCCTCGCCAGTCTCTTTCCCCTGGTTTCTCTCGCCTCTCTCTGTTCCCTGGCTTTCCTCTTTTCTATGAAATCTCTCTTTTCCCTATTTCCAATCAACCCTCTCTTTTCCCTCTTCCCCCCTCGGCAGTCTCTTTCCCCTGGTTTATCTCGCCTCTCTCTTTCCCTCGCCAGTCTCTGTTACCTCTCTTCCCTCGGTGTCTAATTCTTCCCACTTTCACTCGCCTCCCTCTTTTCCATTAACTCTCTCTTGTCCTTGTTTTCCCTCGCCTGTCTCTTTCCCCCTGCTTTGCCATGACTCTCTCTTTTCCAACTTTTCCCTCGCCAGTCACTTTTCCCTCCTTTTCCTCGCCAGTCTCTGTTACCTCTCTTCCCTCGGTGTCTAATTCTTCCCACTTTTACTCACCTCCTTCTTTTCCATTAACTCTCTTGTCCTTGTTTTCCCTCGCCTGTCTCTTTTCCCCTGCTTTGCCATGACTCTCTCTTTTCCAACTTTTCCCTCGCCAGTCACCTTTCCCTCCTTTTCCTCGCCAGTCTCTGTTACCTCTCTTCCCTCTAGGTCTAATTTTTCCACTTTCCCTCGCCTCTCTCTTTTCCCTGTTATTCGTCAACTCTGTTATCCCTCTTTTCCCTCGCCAGTCTCTTTCCCCTGGTTTCTCTCGCCTCTCTCTGTTCCCTGGCTTTCCTCTTTTCTATGAAATCTCTCTTTTCCCTATTTCCAGTCAGCCCTCTCTTTTCCCTCTTCCCCCCTCGCCAGTCTCTTTCCCCTGGTTTATCTCGCCTCTCTCTTTCCCTCGCCAGTCTCTGTTACCTCTCTTCCCTCGGTGTCTAATTCTTCCCACTTTCACTCACCTCCTTCTTTTCCATTAACTCTCTCTTGTCCTTGTTTTCCCTCGCCTGTCTCTTTCCCCCTGCTTTGCCATGACTCTCTCTTTTCCAACTTTTCCCTCGCCTGTCACCTTTCCCTCCTTTTCCTCGCCAGTCTCTGTTACCTCTCTTCCCTCTAGGTCTAATTTTTCCACTTTCCCTCGCCTCTCTCTTTTCCCTGTTATTCGTCAACTCTGTTATCCCTCTTTTCCCTCGCCAGTCTCTTTCCCCTGGTTTCTCTCGCCTCTCTCTGTTCCCTGGCTTTCCTCTTTTCTATGAAATCTCTCTTTTCCCTATTTCCAATCAACCCTCTCTTTTCCCTCTTCCCCCCTCGGCAGTCTCTTTCCCCTGGTTTATCTCGCCTCTCTCTTTCCCTCGCCAGTCTCTGTTACCTCTCTTCCCTCGGTGTCTAATTCTTCCCACTTTCACTCGCCTCCCTCTTTTCCATTAACTCTCTCTTGTCCTTGTTTTCCCTCGCCTGTCTCTTTCCCCCTGCTTTGCCATGACTCTCTCTTTTCCAACTTTTCCCTCGACAGTCACTTTTCCCTCCTTTTCCTCGCCAGTCTCTGTTACCTCTCTTCCCTCGGTGTCTAATTCTTCCCACTTTTACTCACCTCCTTCTTCTCCATTAACTCTCTTGTCCTTGTTTTCCCTCGCCTGTCTCTTTTCCCCTGCTTTGCCATGACTCTCTCTTTTCCAACTTTTCCCTCGCCAGTCACCTTTCCCTCCTTTTCCTCGCCAGTCTCTGTTACCTCTCTTCCCTCGGTGTCTAATTCTTCCCACTTTCACTCACCTCCTTCTTTTCCATTAACTCTCTCTTGTCCTTGTTTTCCCTCGCCTGTCTCTTTCCCCCTGCTTTGCCATGACTCTCTCTTTTCCAACTTTTCCCTCGCCTGTCACCTTTCCCTCCTTTTCCTCGCCAGTCTCTGTTACCTCTCTTCCCTCTAGGTCTAATTTTTCCACTTTCCCTCGCCTCTCTCTTTTCCCTGTTATTCGTCAACTCTGTTATCCCTCTTTTCCCTCGCCAGTCTCTTTCCCCTGGTTTCTCTCGCCTCTCTCTGTTCCCTGGCTTTCCTCTTTTCTATGAAATCTCTCTTTTCCCTATTTCCAGTCAGCCCTCTCTTTTCCCTCTTCCCCCCTCGGCAGTCTCTTTCCCCTGGTTTATCTCGCCTCTCTCTTTCCCTCGCCAGTCTCTGTTACCTCTCTTCCCTCGGTGTCTAATTCTTCCCACTTTCACTCACCTCCTTCTTTTCCATTAACTCTCTCTTGTCCTTGTTTTCCCTCGCCTGTCTCTTTCCCCCTGCTTTGCCATGACTCTCTCTTTTCCAACTTTTCCCTCGCCTGTCACCTTTCCCTCCTTTTCCTCGCCAGTCTCTGTTACCTCTCTTCCCTCTAGGTCTAATTTTTCCACTTTCCCTCGCCTCTCTCTTTTCCCTGTTATTCGTCAACTCTGTTATCCCTCTTTTCCCTCGCCAGTCTCTTTCCCCTGGTTTCTCTCGCCTCTCTCTGTTCCCTGGCTTTCCTCTTTTCTATGAAATCTCTCTTTTCCCTATTTCCAATCAACCCTCTCTTTTCCCTCTTCCCCCCTCGGCAGTCTCTTTCCCCTGGTTTATCTCGCCTCTCTCTTTCCCTCGCCAGTCTCTGTTACCTCTCTTCCCTCGGTGTCTAATTCTTCCCACTTTTACTCACCTCCTTCTTCTCCATTAACTCTCTTGTCCTTGTTTTCCCTCGCCTGTCTCTTTTCCCCTGCTTTGCCATGACTCTCTCTTTTCCAACTTTTCCCTCGCCAGTCACCTTTCCCTCCTTTTCCTCGCCAGTCTCTGTTACCTCTCTTCCCTCGGTGTCTAATTCTTCCCACTTTCACCCGACTCCCTCTTTCCCCTCTCATTCCTCAATTCTCTGTTGTCCCTCGTTGCCATCCCCTCTCTCTTTTACCTCTCTTCCCTCTAGGTCTAATTTTTCCACTTTCCCTCGCCTCTCTCTTTTCCCTGTTATTCGTCAACTCTGTTATCCCTCTTTTCCCTCGCCAGTCTCTTTCCCCTGGTTTCTCTCGCCTCTCTCTGTTCCCTGGCTTTCCTCTTTTCTATGAAATCTCTCTTTTCCCTATTTCCAATCAACCCTCTCTTTTCCCTCTTCCCCCCTCGCCAGTCTCTTTCCCCTGGTTTATCTCGCCTCTCTCTTTCCCTCGCCAGTCTCTTTTACGTCTCTTCCCTTAGTGTCTAATTCTTCCCGCTTTCACTCGCCTCCCTCTTTTCCATTAACTCTCTCTTGTCCTTGTTTTCCCTCGCCTGTCTCTTTCCCTCTGAATTCCCTCGTCAGTCTCTTTCCCCTGCTTTCCCTCAACCCTCTCTTTTCCCTCTTTCCCCTCGACAGTCACTTTTCCCCCCTTTCCCTCGCCAGTCTCTGTTATCTCTCTTCCCTCGGTGTCTAATACTTCCCACTTGCCCTCGCCTCTCTCTTTTCCATGAACTCTCTCTTGTCCTTGTTTTCCCTCGCCTCTCTCTTTTCCCTGTAATTCGTCAACTCTGTTATCCCTCTTTTCCCTCGCCAGTCTCTTTCCCCTGGTTTCTCTCGCCTCTCTCTGTTCCCTGGCTTTCCTCTTTTCTATGAAATCTCTCTTTTCCCTATTTCCAGTCAGCCCTCTCTTTTCCCTCTTCCCCCCTCGGCAGTCTCTTTCCCCTGGTTTATCTCGCCTCTCTCTTTCCCTCGCCAGTCTCTGTTACCTCTCTTCCCTCGGTGTCTAATTCTTCCCACTTTTACTCACCTCCTTCTTTTCCATTAACTCTCTTGTCCTTGTTTTCCCTCGCCTGTCTCTTTTCCCCTGCTTTGCCATGACTCTCTCTTCTCCAACTTTTCCCTCGCCAGTCACCTTTCCCTCCTTTTCCTCGCCAGTCTCTGTTACCTCTCTTCCCTCGGTGTCTAATTCTTCCCACTTTCACCCGACTCCCTCTTTCCCCTCTCATTCCTCAATTCTCTGTTGTCCCTCGTTGCCCTCCCCTCTCTCTCTTACCTCTCTTCCCTCTAGGTCTAATTTTTCCACTTTCCCTCGCCTCTCTCTTTTCCCTGTTATTCGTCAACTCTGTTATCCCTCTTTTCCCTCGCCAGTCTCTTTCCCCTGGTTTCTCTCGCCTCTCTCTGTTCCCTGGCTTTCCTCTTTTCTATGAAATCTCTCTTTTCCCTATTTCCAATCAACCCTCTCTTTTCCCTCTTCCCCCCTCGGCAGTCTCTTTCCCCTGGTTTATCTCGCCTCTCTCTTTCCCTCGCCAGTCTCTTTTACGTCTCTTCCCTCGGTGTCTAATTCTTCCCACTTTCACTCGCCTCCCTCTTTTCCATTAACTCTCTCTTGTCCTTGTTTTCCCTCGCCTATCTCTTTCCCTCTGATTTCCCTCGTCAGTCTCTTTCCCCTGCTTTCCCTCAACCCTCTCTTTTCCCTCTTTCCCCTCGACAGTCACTTTTCCCCCCTTTCCCTCGCCAGTCTCTGTTATCTCTCTTCCCTCGGTGTCTAATTCTTCCCACTTTCACTCACCTCCTTCTTTTCCATTAACTCTCTTGTCCTTGTTTTCCCTCGCCTGTCTCTTTTCCCTGTTATTCGTCAGCTCTGTTATCCCTCTTTTCCCTCGCCAGTCTCTTTCCCCTGGTTTATCTCGCCTCTCTCTTTCCCTCGCCAGTCTCTGTTACCTCTCTTCCCTCGGTGTCTAATTCTTCCCACTTTCACTCACCTCCTTCTTTTCCATTAACTCTCTTGTCCTTGTTTTCCCTCGCCTGTCTCTTTTCCCTGTTATTCGTCAGCTCTGTTATCCCTCTTTTCCCTCGCCAGTCTCTTTCCCCTGGTTTATCTCGCCTCTCTCTTTCCCTCGCCAGTCTCTGTTACCTCTCTTCCCTCGGTGTCTAATTCTTCCCACTTTCACCCGACTCCCTCTTTCCCCTCTCATTCCTCAATTCTCTGTTGTCCCTCGTTGCCCTCCCCTCTCTCTTTTACCTCTCTTCCCTCTAGGTCTAATTTTTCCACATTCACTCGCCTCTCTCTTTTCCCTGTTATTCGTCAACTCTGTTATCCCTCTTTTCCCTCGCCAGTCTCTTTCCCCTGGTTTCTCTCGCCTCTCTCTGTTCCCTGGCTTTCCTCTTTTCTATGAAATCTCTCTTTTCCCTATTTCCAATCAACCCTCTCTTTTCCCTCTTCCCCCCTCGGCAGTCTCTTTCCCCTGGTTTATCTCGCCTCTCTCTTTCCCTCGCCAGTCTCTGTTACCTCTCTTCCCTCGGTGTCTAATTCTTCCCACTTTCACTCGCCTCCCACTTTTCCATTAACTCTCTCTTGTCCTTGTTTTCCCTCGCCTATCTCTTTCCCTCTGATTTCCCTCGTCAGTCTCTTTCCCCTGCTTTCCCTCAACCCTCTCTTTTCCCTCTTTCCCCTCGACAGTCACTTTTCCCCCCTTTCCCTCGCCAGTCTCTGTTATCTCTCTTCCCTCGGTGTCTAATACTTCCCACTTGCCCTCGCCTCTCTCTTTTCCATGAACTCTCTCTTGTCCTTGTTTTCCCTCGCCTCTCTCTTTTCCCTGTAATTCGTCAACTCTGTCATCCCTCTTTTCCCTCGCCAGTCTCTTTCCCCTGGTTTATCTCGCCTCTCTCTTTCCCTCGCAGGTCTCTTTTACGTCTCTTCCCTTGGTGTCTAATTCTTCCCACTTTCACTCGCCTCCCTCTTTTCCATTAACTCTCTCTTGTCCTTGTTTTCCCTCGCCTGTCTCTTTCCCTCTGCTTTCCCTCCATAGTCTCTTTCCCCTGCTTTCCCTCAACCCTCTCTTTTCCCTCTTCCCCCCTCGCCAGTCTCTTTCCCCTGGTTTATCTCGCCTCTCTCTTTCCCTCGCCAGTCTCTGTTACCTCTCTTCCCTCGGTGTCTAATACTTCCCACTTTCCCTCGCCCCTCTCTTTTCCATGAACTCTCTCTTGTCCTTGTTTTCCCTCGCCTGTCTCTTTCCCCCTGCTTTGCCATGACTCTCTCTTTTCCAACTTTTCCCTCGCCAGTCACCTTTCCCTCCTTTTCCTCGCCAGTCTCTGTTACCTCTCTTCCCTCGGTCTCTAATACTTCCCAGTTTCACTCGCCTCCCTCTTTTCCAATAACACTCTTGTCCTTGTGTTTTCTCAACTCTCTCTTTTCCAAGTTTTCCCTCGACTGTCACTTCTCCCCCGTTTCCCTCGCCAGTCTCTGTTATCTCTCTTCCGTCGGTGTCTAATACTTCCCACTTTCCCTCGCCTCTCTCTTATCCCTCTTTTCCCTCGCCAGTCTCTTTCCCCTGGTTTATCTCGCCTCTCTCTTTCCCTCGCCAGTCTCTGTTATCTCTCTTCCCTCGGTGTCTAATACTTCCCACTTGCCCTCGCCTCTCTCTTTTCCATGAACTCTCTCTTGTCCTTGTTTTCCCTCGCCTCTCTCTTTTCCCTGTAATTCGTCAACTCTGTCATCCCTCTTTTCCCTCGCCAGTCTCTTTCCCCTGGTTTATCTCGCCTCTCTCTTTCCCTCGCAGGTCTCTTTTACGTCTCTTCCCTTGGTGTCTAATTCTTCCCACTTTCACTCGCCTCCCTCTTTTCCATTAACTCTCTCTTGTCCTTGTTTTCCCTCGCCTGTCTCTTTCCCTCTGCTTTCCCTCCATAGTCTCTTTCCCCTGCTTTCCCTCAACCCTCTCTTTTCCCTCTTCCCCCCTCGCCAGTCTCTTTCCCCTGGTTTATCTCGCCTCTCTCTTTCCCTCGCCAGTCTCTGTTACCTCTCTTCCCTCGGTGTCTAATACTTCCCACTTTCCCTCGCCCCTCTCTTTTCCATGAACTCTCTCTTGTCCTTGTTTTCCCTCGCCTGTCTCTTTCCCCCTGCTTTGCCATGACTCTCTCTTTTCCAACTTTTCCCTCGCCAGTCACCTTTCCCTCCTTTTCCTCGCCAGTCTCTGTTACCTCTCTTCCCTCGGTCTCTAATACTTCCCAGTTTCACTCGCCTCCCTCTTTTCCAATAACACTCTTGTCCTTGTGTTTTCTCAACTCTCTCTTTTCCAAGTTTTCCCTCGACTGTCACTTCTCCCCCGTTTCCCTCGCCAGTCTCTGTTATCTCTCTTCCGTCGGTGTCTAATACTTCCCACTTTCCCTCGCCTCTCTCTTTTCCCTGTTATTCGTCAGCTCTGTTATCCCTCTTTTCCCTCGCCAGTCTCTTTCCCCTGGTTTATCTCGCCTCTCTCTTTCCCTCGCCAGTCTCTGTTACCTCTCTTCCCTCGGTGTCTAATTCTTCCCACTTTCACCCGACTCCCTCTTTCCCCTCTCATTCCTCAATTCTCTGTTGTCCCTCGTTGCCCTCCCCTCTCTCTTTTACCTCTCTTCCCTCTAGGTCTAATTTTTCCACATTCACTCGCCTCTCTCTTTTCCCTGTTATTCGTCAACTCTGTTATCCCTCTTTTCCCTCGCCAGTCTCTTTCCCCTGGTTTCTCTCGCCTCTCTCTGTTCCCTGGCTTTCCTCTTTTCTATGAAATCTCTCTTTTCCCTATTTCCAATCAACCCTCTCTTTTCCCTCTTCCCCCCTCGCCAGTCTCTTTCCCCTGGTTTATCTCGCCTCTCTCTTTCCCTCGCCAGTCTCTGTTATCTCTCTTCCCTCGGTGTCTAATACTTCCCACTTGCCCTCGCCTCTCTCTTTTCCATGAACTCTCTCTTGTCCTTGTTTTCCCTCGCCTCTCTCTTTTCCCTGTAATTCGTCAACTCTGTCATCCCTCTTTTCCCTCGCCAGTCTCTTTCCCCTGGTTTATCTCGCCTCTCTCTTTCCCTCGCAGGTCTCTTTTACGTCTCTTCCCTTGGTGTCTAATTCTTCCCACTTTCACTCGCCTCCCTCTTTTCCATTAACTCTCTCTTGTCCTTGTTTTCCCTCGCCTGTCTCTTTCCCTCTGCTTTCCCTCCATAGTCTCTTTCCCCTGCTTTCCCTCAACCCTCTCTTTTCCCTCTTCCCCCCTCGCCAGTCTGTTTCCCCTGGTTTATCTCGCCTCTCTCTTTCCCTCGCCAGTCTCTTTTACGTCTCTTCCCTTGGTGTCTAATTCTTCCCACTTGCACTCGCCTCCCTCTTTTCCATTAACTCTCTCTTGTCCTTGTTTTCCCTCGCCTGTCTCTTTCCCTCTGCTTTCCCTCCATAGTCTCTTTCCCCTGCTTTCCCTCAACCCTCTCTTTTCCCTCTTCCCCCCTCGCCAGTCTCTTTCCCCTGGTTTATCTCGCCTCTCTCTTTCCCTCGCCAGTCTCTGTTACCTCTCTTCCCTCGGTGTCTAATACTTCCCACTTTCCCTCGCCCCTCTCTTTTCCATGAACTCTCTCTTGTCCTTGTTTTCCCTCGCCTGTCTCTTTCCCCCTGCTTTGCCATGACTCTCTCTTTTCCAACTTTTCCCTCGCCAGTCACCTTTCCCTCCTTTTCCTCGCCAGTCTCTGTTACCTCTCTTCCCTCGGTCTCTAATACTTCCCAGTTTCACTCGCCTCCCTCTTTTCCAATAACACTCTTGTCCTTGTGTTTTCTCAACTCTCTCTTTTCCAAGTTTTCCCTCGACTGACACTTCTCCCCCGTTTCCCTCGCCAGTCTCTGTTATCTCTCTTCCGTCGGTGTCTAATACTTCCCACTTTCCCTCGCCTCTCTCTTTTCCCTGTTATTCGTCAGCTCTGTTATCACTCTTTTCCCTCGCCAGTCTCTTTCCCCTGGTTTATCTCGCCTCTCTCTTTCCCTCGCCAGTCTCTGTTACCTCTCTTCCCTCGGTGTCTAATTCTTCCCACTTTCACCCGACTCCCTCTTTCCCCTCTCATTCCTCAATTCTCTGTTGTCCCTCGTTGCCCTCCCCTCTCTCTTTTACCTCTCTTCCCTCTAGGTCTAATTTTTCCACATTCACTCGCCTCTCTCTTTTCCCTGTTATTCGTCAACTCTGTTATCCCTCTTTTCCCTCGCCAGTCTCTTTCCCCTGGTTTATCTCGCCTCTCTCTTTCCCTCGCCAGTCTCTGTTACCTCTCTTCCCTCGGTGTCTAATTCTTCCCACTTTCACTCACCTCCTTCTTTTCCATTAACTCTCTCTTGTCCTTGTTTTCCCTCGCCTGTCTCTTTCCCCCTGCTTTGCCATGACTCTCTCTTTTCCAACTTTTCCCTCGCCTGTCACCTTTCCCTCCTTTTCCTCGCCAGTCTCTGTTACCTCTCTTCCCTCTAGGTCTAATTTTTCCACTTTCCCTCGCCTCTCTCTTTTCCCTGTAATTCGTCAACTCTGTTATCCCTCTTTTCCCTCGCCAGTCTCTTTCCCCTGGTTTCTCTCGCCTCTCTCTGTTCCCTGGCTTTCCTCTTTTCTATGAAATCTCTCTTTTCCCTATTTCCAGTCAGCCCTCTCTTTTCCCTCTTCCCCCCTCGCCAGTCTCTTTCCCCTGGTTTATCTCGCCTCTCTCTTTCCCTCGCCAGTCTCTGTTACCTCTCTTCCCTCGGTGTCTAATTCTTCCCACTTTCACTCACCTCCTTCTTTTCCATTAACTCTCTTGTCCTTGTTTTCCCTCGCCTGTCTCTTTCCCCCTGCTTTGCCATGACTCTCTCTTTTCCAACTTTTCCCTCGCCAGTCACTTTTCCCTCCTTTTCCTCGCCAGTCTCTGTTACCTCTCTTCCCTCGGTGTCTAATTCTTCCCACTTTCACTCACCTCCTTCTTTTCCATTAAGTCTCTTGTCCTTGTTTTCCCTCGCCTGTCTCTTTTCCCCTGCTTTGCCATGACTCTCTCTTTTCCAACTTTTCCCTCGCCAGTCACCTTTCCCTCCTTTTCCTCGCCAGTCTCTGTTACCTCTCTTCCCTCGGTGTCTAATTCTTCCCACTTTCACCCGACTCCCTCTTTCCCCTCTCATTCCTCAATTCTCTGTTGTCCCTCGTTGCCCTCCCCTCTCTCTTTTACCTCTCTTCCCTCTAGGTCTAATTTTTCCACTTTCCCTCGCCTCTCTCTTTTCCCTGTTATTCGTCAACTCTGTTATCCCTCTTTTCCCTCGCCAGTCTCTTTCCCCTGGTTTCTCTCGCCTCTCTCTGTTCCCTGGCTTTCCTCTTTTCTATGAAATCTCTCTTTTCCCTATTTCCAATCAACCCTCTCTTTTCCCTCTTCCCCCCTCGCCAGTCTCTTTCCCCTGGTTTATCTCGCCTCTCTTTCCCTCGCCAGTCTCTTTTACGTCTCTTCCCTTAGTGTCTAATTCTTCCCGCTTTCACTCGCCTCCCTCTTTTCCATTAACTCTCTCTTGTCCTTGTTTTCCCTCGCCTGTCTCTTTCCCTCTGATTTCCCTCGTCAGTCTCTTTCCCCTGCTTTCCCTCAACCCTCTCTTTTCCCTCTTTCCCCTCGACAGTCACTTTTCCCCCCTTTCCCTCGCCAGTCTCTGTTATCTCTCTTCCCTCGGTGTCTAATACTTCCCACTTGCCCTCGCCTCTCTCTTTTCCATGAACTCTCTCTTGTCCTTGTTTTCCCTCGCCTGTCTCTTTCCCCCTGCTTTGCCATGACTCTCTCTTTTCCAACTTTTCCCTCGCCAGTCACCTTTCCCTCCTTTTCCTCGCCAGTCTCTGTTACCTCTCTTCCCTCGGTCTCTAATACTTCCCAGTTTCACTCGCCTCCCTCTTTTCCAATAACACTCTTGTCCTTGTGTTTTCTCAACTCTCTCTTTTCCAAGTTTTCCCTCGACTGACACTTCTCCCCCGTTTCCCTCGCCAGTCTCTGTTATCTCTCTTCCATCGGTGTCTAATACTTCCCACATTCACTCGCCTCTCTCTTTTCCCTGTTATTCGTCAGCTCTGTTATCCCTCTTTTCCCTCGCCAGTCTCTTTCCCCTGGTTTATCTCGCCTCTCTCTTTCCCTCGCCAGTCTCTGTTACCTCTCTTCCCTCGGTGTCTAATTCTTCCCACTTTCACCCGACTCCCTCTTTCCCCTCTCATTCCTCAATTCTCTGTTGTCCCTCGTTGCCCTCCCCTCTCTCTTTTACCTCTCTTCCCTCTAGGTCTAATTTTTCCACTTTCCCTCGCCTCTCTCTTTTCCCTGTTATTCGTCAGCTCTGTTATCCCTCTTTTCCCTCGCCAGTCTCTTTCCCCTGGTTTATCTCGCCTCTCTCTGTTCCCTGGCTTTCCTCTTTTCTATGAAATCTCTCTTTTCCCTATTTCCAGTCAGCCCTCTCTTTTCCCTCTTCCCCCCTCGCCAGTCTCTTTCCCCTGGTTTATCTCGCCTCTCTCTTTCCCTCGCCAGTCTCTGTTACCTCTCTTCCCTCGGTGTCTAATTCTTCCCACTTTCACTCACCTCCTTCTTTTCCATTAACTCTCTCTTGTCCTTGTTTTCCCTCGCCTGTCTCTTTCCCCCTGCTTTGCCATGACTCTCTCTTTTCCAACTTTTCCCTCGCCTGTCACCTTTCCCTCCTTTTCCTCGCCAGTCTCTGTTACCTCTCTTCCCTCTAGGTCTAATTTTTCCACTTTCCCTCGCCTCTCTCTTTTCCCTGTTATTCGTCAACTCTGTTATCCCTCTTTTCCCTCGCCAGTCTCTTTCCCCTGGTTTCTCTCGCCTCTCTCTGTTCCCTGGCTTTCCTCTTTTCTATGAAATCTCTCTTTTCCCTATTTCCAATCAACCCTCTCTTTTCCCTCTTCCCCCCTCGGCAGTCTCTTTCCCCTGGTTTATCTCGCCTCTCTCTTTCCCTCGCCAGTCTCTGTTACCTCTCTTCCCTCGGTGTCTAATTCTTCCCACTTTCACTCACCTCCTTCTTTTCCATTAACTCTCTTGTCCTTGTTTTCCCTCGCCTGTCTCTTTCCCCCTGCTTTGCCATGACTCTCTCTTTTCCCTCTTTCCCCTCGCCAGTCACTTTTCCTTCCTTTCCCTCGCCAGTCTCTTTTAACCTCTATTCCCTCCGTGCCTAATTTTCCCACTTACACTCCACTCCCTCTTTTCCATGAACTCTCTCGTTCCCCTATTTCCAGTCAACTCTCTCTTTTCCCTCCTCCCCCCTCGCCAGTCTGTTTCCCCTGGTTTATCTCGCCTCTCTCTTTCCCTCGCCAGTCTCTGTTACCTCTCTTCCCTCGGTGTCTAATTCTTCCCACTTTCACTCGCCTCCCTCTTTCCATTAACTCTCTCTTGTCCTTGTTTTCCCTCGCCTGTCTCTTTCCCCCTGCTTTGCCATGACTCTCTCTTTTCCCTCTTTCCCCTCGACAGTCACTTTTCCCCCCTTTCCCTCGCCAGTCTCTGTTATCTCTCTTCCCTCGGTGTCTAATATTTCCCACTTTCCCTCGCCTCTCTCTTTTCCATGAACTCTCTCTTGTCCTTGTTTTCCCTCGCCTCTCTCTTTTCCCTGTAATTCGTCAACTCTGTTATCCCTCTTTTCCCTCGCCAGTCTCTTTCCCCTGGTTTCTCTCGCCTCTCTCTGTTCCCTGGCTTTCCTCTTTTCTATGAAATCTCTCTTTTCCCTATTTCCAGTCAGCCCTCTCTTTTCCCTCTTCCCCCCTCGCCAGTCTCTTTCCCCTGGTTTATCTCGCCTCTCTCTTTCCCTCGCCAGTCTCTGTTACCTCTCTTCCCTCGGTGTCTAATTCTTCCCACTTTCACTCACCTCCTTCTTTTCCATTAACTCTCTCTTGTCCTTGTTTTCCCTCGCCTGTCTCTTTCCCCCTGCTTTGCCATGACTCTCTCTTTTCCAACTTTTCCCTCGCCTGTCACCTTTCCCTCCTTTTCCTCGCCAGTCTCTGTTACCTCTCTTCCCTCTAGGTCTAATTTTTCCACTTTCCCTCGCCTCTCTCTTTTCCCTGTAATTCGTCAACTCTGTTATCCCTCTTTTCCCTCGCCAGTCTCTTTCCCCTGGTTTCTCTCGCCTCTCTCTGTTCCCTGGCTTTCCTCTTTTCTATGAAATCTCTCTTTTCCCTATTTCCAATCAACCCTCTCTTTTCCCTCTTCCCCCCTCGCCAGTCTCTTTCCCCTGGTTTATCTCGCCTCTCTCTTTCCCTCGCCAGTCTCTGTTACCTCTCTTCCCTCGGTGTCTAATTCTTCCCACTTTCACTCACCTCCTTCTTTTCCATTAACTCTCTCTTGTCCTTGTTTTCCCTCGCCTGTCTCTTTCCCCCTGCTTTGCCATGACTCTCTCTTTTCCAACTTTTCCCTCGCCTGTCACCTTTCCCTCCTTTTCCTCGCCAGTCTCTTTTACCTCTCTTCCCTCTAGGTCTAATTTTTCCACTTTCCCTCGCCTCTCTCTTTTCCCTGTAATTCGTCAACTCTGTTATCCCTCTTTTCCCTCGCCAGTCTCTTTTCCCTGGTTTCTCTCGCCTCTCTCTGTTCCCTGGCTTTCCTCTTTTCTATGAAATCTCTCTTTTCCCTATTTCCAGTCAGCCCTCTCTTTTCCCTCTTCCCCCCTCGCCAGTCTCTTTCCCCTGGTTTATCTCGCCTCTCTCTTTCCCTCGCCAGTCTCTGTTACCTCTCTTCCCTCGGTGTCTAATTCTTCCCACTTTCACTCACCTCCTTCTTTTCCATTAACTCTCTTGTCCTTGTTTTCCCTCGCCTGTCTCTTTCCCCCTGCTTTGCCATGACTCTCTCTTTTCCAACTTTTCCCTCGCCAGTCACTTTTCCCTCCTTTTCCTCGCCAGTCTCTGTTACCTCTCTTCCCTCGGTGTCTAATTCTTCCCACTTTCACCCGACTCCCTCTTTCCCCTCTCATTCCTCAATTCTCTGTTGTCCCTCGTTGCCCTCCCCTCTCTCTTTTACCTCTCTTCCCTCTAGGTCTAATTTTTCCACTTTCCCTCGCCTCTCTCTTTTCCCTGTTATTCGTCAACTCTGTTATCCCTCTTTTCCCTCGCCAGTCTCTTTCCCCTGGTTTCTCTCGCCTCTCTCTGTTCCCTGGCTTTCCTCTTTTCTATGAAATCTCTCTTTTCCCTATTTCCAATCAACCCTCTCTTTTCCCTCTTCCCCCCTCGCCAGTCTCTTTCCCCTGGTTTATCTCGCCTCTCTTTCCCTCGCCAGTCTCTTTTACGTCTCTTCCCTTAGTGTCTAATTCTTCCCGCTTTCACTCGCCTCCCTCTTTTCCATTAACTCTCTCTTGTCCTTGTTTTCCCTCGCCTATCTCTTTCCCTCTGATTTCCCTCGTCAGTCTCTTTCCCCTGCTTTCCCTCAACCCTCTCTTTTCCCTCTTTCCCCTCGACAGTCACTTTTCCCCCCTTTCCCTCGCCAGTCTCTGTTATCTCTCTTCCCTCGGTGTCTAATACTTCCCACTTTCCCTCGCCTCTCTCTTTTCCATGAACTCTCTCTTGTCCTTGTTTTCCCTCGCCTCTCTCTTTTCCCTGTAATTCGTCAACTCTGTTATCCCTCTTTTCCCTCGCCAGTCTCTTTCCCCTGGTTTCTCTCGCCTCTCTCTGTTCCCTGGCTTTCCTCTTTTCTATGAAATCTCTCTTTTCCCTATTTCCAATCAACCCTCTCTTTTCCCTCTTCCCCCCTCGCCAGTCTCTTTCCCCTGGTTTATCTCGCCTCTCTCTTTCCCTCGCCAGTCTCTGTTACCTCTCTTCCCTCGGTGTCTAATTCTTCCCACTTTCACTCACCTCCTTCTTTTCCATTAACTCTCTTGTCCTTGTTTTCCCTCGCCTGTCTCTTTCCCCCTGCTTTGCCATGACTCTCTCTTTTCCCTCTTTCCCCTCGCCAGTCACTTTTCCTTCCTTTCCCTCGCCAGTCTCTTTTAACCTCTATTCCCTCCGTGCCTAATTTTCCCACTTACACTCCACTCCCTCTTTTCCATGAACTCTCTCGTTCCCCTATTTCCAGTCAACTCTCTCTTTTCCCTCCTCCCCCCTCGCCAGTCTGTTTCCCCTGGTTTATCTCGCCTCTCTCTTTCCCTCGCCAGTCTCTTTTACGTCTCTTCCCTTGGTGTCTAATTCTTCCCACTTGCACTCGCCTCCCTCTTTTCCATTAACTCTCTCTTGTCCTTGTTTTCCCTCGCCTGTCTCTTTTCCCCTGCTTTCCCTCAACCCTCTCTTTTCCAAGTTTTCCCTCGACAGGCACTTTCCCCCCCTTTCCCTCGCCAGTCTCTGTTATCTCTCTTCCCTCGGTGTCTAATACTTCCCAGTTTCACTCGCCTCCCTCTTTTCCATTAACTCTCTTGTCCTTGTTTTTTCTCAACTCTCTCTTTTCCAAGTTTTCCCTCGACTGTCACTTTCCCCCCGTTTCCCTCGCCAGTCTCTGTTATCTCTCTTCCGTCGGTGTCTAATACTTCCCACTTTCCCTCGCCTCTCTCTTTTCCCTCTTATTCGTCAACTCTGTTATCCCTCTTTTCCCTCGCCAGTCTCTTTCCCCTGGTTTCTCTCGCCTCTCTCTGTTCCCTGGCTTTCCTCTTTTCTATGAAATCTCTCTTTTCCCTATTTCCAGTCAGCCCTCTCTTTTCCCTCTTCCCCCCTCGCCAGTCTCTTTCCCCTGGTTTATCTCGCCTCTCTCTTTCCCTCGCCAGTCTCTGTTACCTCTCTTCCCTCGGTGTCTAATTCTTCCCACTTTCACTCACCTCCTTCTTTTCCATTAACTCTCTCTTGTCCTTGTTTTCCCTCGCCTGTCTCTTTCCCCCTGCTTTGCCATGACTCTCTCTTTTCCAACTTTTCCCTCGCCTGTCACCTTTCCCTCCTTTTCCTCGCCAGTCTCTGTTACCTCTCTTCCCTCTAGGTCTAATTTTTCCACTTTCCCTCGCCTCTCTCTTTTCCCTGTTATTCGTCAACTCTGTTATCCCTCTTTTCCCTCGCCAGTCTCTTTCCCCTGGTTTCTCTCGCCTCTCTCTGTTCCCTGGCTTTCCTCTTTTCTATGAAATCTCTCTTTTCCCTATTTCCAATCAACCCTCTCTTTTCCCTCTTCCCCCCTCGGCAGTCTCTTTCCCCTGGTTTATCTCGCCTCTCTCTTTCCCTCGCCAGTCTCTGTTACCTCTCTTCCCTCGGTGTCTAATTCTTCCCACTTTCACTCGCCTCCCTCTTTTCCATTAACTCTCTCTTGTCCTTGTTTTCCCTCGCCTGTCTCTTTCCCTCTGATTTCCCTCGTCAGTCTCTTTCCCCTGCTTTCCCTCAACCCTCTCTTTTCCCTCTTTCCCCTCGACAGTCACTTTTCCCCCCTTTCCCTCGCCAGTTTCTGTTATCTCTCTTCCCTCGGTGTCTAATATTTCCCACTTTCCCTCGCCTCTCTCTTTTCCATGATCTCTCTCTTGTCCTTGTTTTCCCTCGCCTCTCTCTTTTCCCTGTAATTCGTCAACTCTGTTATCCCTCTTTTCCCTCGCCAGTCTCTTTCCCCTGGTTTCTCTCGCCTCTCTCTGTTCCCTGGCTTTCCTCTTTTCTATGAAATCTCTCTTTTCCCTATTTCCAGTCAGCCCTCTCTTTTCCCTCTTCCCCCCTCGCCAGTCTCTTTCCCCTGGTTTATCTCGCCTCTCTCTTTCCCTCGCCAGTCTCTGTTACCTCTCTTCCCTCGGTGTCTAATTCTTCCCACTTTCACTCACCTCCTTCTTTTCCATTAACTCTCTCTTGTCCTTGTTTTCCCTCGCCTGTCTCTTTCCCCCTGCTTTGCCATGACTCTCTCTTTTCCAACTTTTCCCTCGCCTGTCACCTTTCCCTCCTTTTCCTCGCCAGTCTCTGTTACCTCTCTTCCCTCTAGGTCTAATTTTTCCACTTTCCCTCGCCTCTCTCTTTTCCCTGTAATTCGTCAACTCTGTTATCCCTCTTTTCCCTCGCCAGTCTCTTTCCCCTGGTTTCTCTCGCCTCTCTCTGTTCCCTGGCTTTCCTCTTTTCTATGAAATCTCTCTTTTCCCTATTTCCAGTCAGCCCTCTCTTTTCCCTCTTCCCCCCTCGCCAGTCTCTTTCCCCTGGTTTATCTCGCCTCTCTCTTTCCCTCGCCAGTCTCTGTTACCTCTCTTCCCTCGGTGTCTAATTCTTCCCACTTTCACTCACCTCCTTCTTTTCCATTAACTCTCTCTTGTCCTTGTTTTCCCTCGCCTGTCTCTTTCCCCCTGCTTTGCCATGACTCTCTCTTTTCCAACTTTTCCCTCGCCTGTCACCTTTCCCTCCTTTTCCTCGCCAGTCTCTTTTACCTCTCTTCCCTCTAGGTCTAATTTTTCCACTTTCCCTCGCCTCTCTCTTTTCCCTGTAATTCGTCAACTCTGTTATCCCTCTTTTCCCTCGCCAGTCTCTTTCCCCTGGTTTCTCTCGCCTCTCTCTGTTCCCTGGCTTTCCTCTTTTCTATGAAATCTCTCTTTTCCCTATTTCCAGTCAGCCCTCTCTTTTCCCTCTTCCCCCCTCGCCAGTCTCTTTCCCCTGGTTTATCTCGCCTCTCTCTTTCCCTCGCCAGTCTCTGTTACCTCTCTTCCCTCGGTGTCTAATTCTTCCCACTTTCACTCACCTCCTTCTTTTCCATTAACTCTCTTGTCCTTGTTTTCCCTCGCCTGTCTCTTTCCCCCTGCTTTGCCATGACTCTCTCTTTTCCAACTTTTCCCTCGCCAGTCACTTTTCCCTCCTTTTCCTCGCCAGTCTCTGTTACCTCTCTTCCCTCGGTGTCTAATTCTTCCCACTTTCACCCGACTCCCTCTTTCCCCTCTCATTCCTCAATTCTCTGTTGTCCCTCGTTGCCCTCCCCTCTCTCTTTTACCTCTCTTCCCTCTAGGTCTAATTTTTCCACTTTCCCTCGCCTCTCTCTTTTCCCTGTTATTCGTCAACTCTGTTATCCCTCTTTTCCCTCGCCAGTCTCTTTCCCCTGGTTTCTCTCGCCTCTCTCTGTTCCCTGGCTTTCCTCTTTTCTATGAAATCTCTCTTTTCCCTATTTCCAATCAACCCTCTCTTTTCCCTCTTCCCCCCTCGCCAGTCTCTTTCCCCTGGTTTATCTCGCCTCTCTTTCCCTCGCCAGTCTCTTTTACGTCTCTTCCCTTAGTGTCTAATTCTTCCCGCTTTCACTCGCCTCCCTCTTTTCCATTAACTCTCTCTTGTCCTTGTTTTCCCTCGCCTATCTCTTTCCCTCTGATTTCCCTCGTCAGTCTCTTTCCCCTGCTTTCCCTCAACCCTCTCTTTTCCCTCTTTCCCCTCGACAGTCACTTTTCCCCCCTTTCCCTCGCCAGTCTCTGTTATCTCTCTTCCCTCGGTGTCTAATACTTCCCACTTTCCCTCGCCTCTCTCTTTTCCATGAACTCTCTCTTGTCCTTGTTTTCCCTCGCCTCTCTCTTTTCCCTGTAATTCGTCAACTCTGTTATCCCTCTTTTCCCTCGCCAGTCTCTTTCCCCTGGTTTCTCTCGCCTCTCTCTGTTCCCTGGCTTTCCTCTTTTCTATGAAATCTCTCTTTTCCCTATTTCCAATCAACCCTCTCTTTTCCCTCTTCCCCCCTCGCCAGTCTCTTTCCCCTGGTTTATCTCGCCTCTCTCTTTCCCTCGCCAGTCTCTGTTACCTCTCTTCCCTCGGTGTCTAATTCTTCCCACTTTCACTCACCTCCTTCTTTTCCATTAACTCTCTTGTCCTTGTTTTCCCTCGCCTGTCTCTTTCCCCCTGCTTTGCCATGACTCTCTCTTTTCCCTCTTTCCCCTCGCCAGTCACTTTTCCTTCCTTTCCCTCGCCAGTCTCTTTTAACCTCTATTCCCTCCGTGCCTAATTTTCCCACTTACACTCCACTCCCTCTTTTCCATGAACTCTCTCGTTCCCCTATTTCCAGTCAACTCTCTCTTTTCCCTCCTCCCCCCTCGCCAGTCTGTTTCCCCTGGTTTATCTCGCCTCTCTCTTTCCCTCGCCAGTCTCTTTTACGTCTCTTCCCTTGGTGTCTAATTCTTCCCACTTGCACTCGCCTCCCTCTTTTCCATTAACTCTCTCTTGTCCTTGTTTTCCCTCGCCTGTCTCTTTTCCCCTGCTTTCCCTCAACCCTCTCTTTTCCAAGTTTTCCCTCGACAGGCACTTTCCCCCCCTTTCCCTCGCCAGTCTCTGTTATCTCTCTTCCCTCGGTGTCTAATACTTCCCAGTTTCACTCGCCTCCCTCTTTTCCATTAACTCTCTTGTCCTTGTTTTTTCTCAACTCTCTCTTTTCCAAGTTTTCCCTCGACTGTCACTTTCCCCCCGTTTCCCTCGCCAGTCTCTGTTATCTCTCTTCCGTCGGTGTCTAATACTTCCCACTTTCCCTCGCCTCTCTCTTTTCCCTCTTATTCGTCAACTCTGTTATCCCTCTTTTCCCTCGCCAGTCTCTTTCCCCTGGTTTCTCTCGCCTCTCTCTGTTCCCTGGCTTTCCTCTTTTCTATGAAATCTCTCTTTTCCCTATTTCCAGTCAGCCCTCTCTTTTCCCTCTTCCCCCCTCGCCAGTCTCTTTCCCCTGGTTTATCTCGCCTCTCTCTTTCCCTCGCCAGTCTCTGTTACCTCTCTTCCCTCGGTGTCTAATTCTTCCCACTTTCACTCGCCTCCCTCTTTTCCATTAACTCTCTCTTGTCCTTGTTTTCCCTCGCCTGTCTCTTTCCCTCTGATTTCCCTCGTCAGTCTCTTTCCCCTGCTTTCCCTCAACCCTCTCTTTTCCCTCTTTCCCCTCGACAGTCACTTTTCCCCCCTTTCCCTCGCCAGTCTCTGTTATCTCTCTTCCCTCGGTGTCTAATATTTCCCACTTTCCCTCGCCTCTCTCTTTTCCATGATCTCTCTCTTGTCCTTGTTTTCCCTCGCCTCTCTCTTTTCCCTGTAATTCGTCAACTCTGTTATCCCTCTTTTCCCTCGCCAGTCTCTTTCCCCTGGTTTCTCTCGCCTCTCTCTGTTCCCTGGCTTTCCTCTTTTCTATGAAATCTCTCTTTTCCCTATTTCCAATCAACCCTCTCTTTTCCCTCTTCCCCCCTCGCCAGTCTCTTTCCCCTGGTTTATCTCGCCTCTCTCTTTCCCTCGCCAGTCTCTGTTACCTCTCTTCCCTCGGTGTCTAATTCTTCCCACTTTCACTCACCTCCTTCTTTTCCATTAACTCTCTTGTCCTTGTTTTCCCTCGCCTGTCTCTTTCCCCCTGCTTTGCCATGACTCTCTCTTTTCCAACTTTTCCCTCGCCAGTCACCTTTCCCTCCTTTTCCTCGCCAGTCTCTGTTACCTCTCTTCCCTCGGTGTCCAATTCTTCCCACTTTCACCCGACTCCCTATTTCCCCTCTCATTCCTCAATTCTCTGTTGTCCCTCGTTGCCCTCCCCTCTCTCTTTTACCTCTCTTCCCTCTAGGTCTAATTTTTCCACTTTCCCTCGCCTCTCTCTTTTCCCTGTTATTCGTCAACTCTTTTATCCCTCTTTTCCCTCGCCAGTCTCTTTCCCCTGGTTTCTCTCGCCTCTCTCTGTTCCCTGGCTTTCCTCTTTTCTATGAAATCTCTCTTTTCCCTATTTCCAATCAACTCTCTCTGTTCCCTCTCCCCCCCTCGCCAGTCTCTTTCCCCTGGTTTCTCTCGCCTCTCTCTGTTCCCTGGCTTTCCTCTTTTCTATGAAATCTCTCTTTTCCCTATTTCCAATCAACCCTCTCTTTTCCCTCTTCCCCCCTCGCCAGTCTCTTTCCCCTGGTTTATCTCGCCTCTCTCTTTCCCTCGCCAGTCTCTGTTACCTCTCTTCCCTCGGTGTCTAATTCTTCCCACTTTCACTCACCTCCTTCTTTTCCATTAACTCTCTCTTGTCCTTGTTTTCCCTCGCCTGTCTCTTTCCCCCTGCTTTGCCATGACTCTCTCTTTTCCAACTTTTCCCTCGCCTGTCACCTTTCCCTCCTTTTCCTCGCCAGTCTCTGTTACCTCTCTTCCCTCGGTGTCCAATTCTTCCCACTTTCACCCGACTCCCTCTTTCCCCTCTCATTCCTCAATTCTCTGTTGTCCCTCGTTGCCCTCCCCTCTCTCTTTTACCTCTCTTCCCTCTAGGTCTAATTTTTCCACTTTCCCTCGCCTCTCTCTTTTCCCTGTTATTCTTCAACTCTGTTATCCCTCTTTTCCCTCGCCAGTCTCTTTCCCCTGGTTTCTCTCGCCTCTCTCTGTTCCCTGGCTTTCCTCTTTTCTATGAAATCTCTCTTTTCCCTATTTCCAATCAACCCTCTCTTTTCCCTCTTCCCCCCTCGCCAGTCTCTTTCCCCTGGTTTATCTCGCCTCTCTCTTTCCCTCGCCAGTCTCTGTTACCTCTCTTCCCTCGGTGTCTAATTCTTCCCACTTTCACTCACCTCCTTCTTTTCCATTAACTCTCTTGTCCTTGTTTTCCCTCGCCTGTCTCTTTTCCCCTGCTTTGCCATGACTCTCTCTTTTCCAACTTTTCCCTCGCCAGTCACCTTTCCCTCCTTTTCCTCGCCAGTCTCTGTTACCTCTCTTCCCTCGGTGTCCAATTCTTCCCACTTTCACCCGACTCCCTCTTTCCCCTCTCATTCCTCAATTCTCTGTTGTCCCTCGTTGCCCTCCCCTCTCTCTTTTACCTCTCTTCCCTCTAGGTCTAATTTTTCCACTTTCCCTCGCCTCTCTCTTTTCCCTGTTATTCGTCAACTCTGTTATCCCTCTTTTCCCTCGCCAGTCTCTTTCCCCTGGTTTCTCTCGCCTCTCTCTGTTCCCTGGCTTTCCTCTTTTCTATGAAATCTCTCTTTTCCCTATTTCCAGTCAGCCCTCTCTTTTCCCTCTTTCCCCTCGCCAGTCACTTTTCCTTCCTTTCCCTCGCCAGTCTCTTTTAACCTCTATTCCCTCCGTGCCTAATTTTCCCACTTACACTCCACTCCCTCTTTTCCATGAACTCTCTCGTTCCCCTGCTTTCCCTCAACCCTCTCTTTTCCCTCTTCCCCCCTCGCCAGTCTCTTTCCCCTGGTTTATCTCGCCTCTCTTTCCCTCGCCAGTCTCTTTTACGTCTCTTCCCTTGGTGTCTAATTCTTCCCACTTTCACTCGCCTCCCTCTTTTCCATTAACTCTCTCTTGTCCTTGTTTTCCCTCGCCTGTCTCTTTCCCTCTGCTTTCCCTCCATAGTCTCTTTCCCCTGCTTTCCCTCAACCCTCTCTTTTCCCTCTTCCCCCCTCGCCAGTCTCTTTCCCCTGGTTTATCTCGCCTCTCTCTTTCCCTCGCCAGTCTCTGTTACCTCTCTTCCCTCGGTGTCTAATACTTCCCACTTTCCCTCGCCCCTCTCTTTTCCATGAACTCTCTCTTGTCCTTGTTTTCCCTCGCCTGTCTCTTTCCCCCTGCTTTGCCATGACTCTCTCTTTTCCAACTTTTCCCTCGCCAGTCACCTTTCCCTCCTTTTCCTCGCCAGTCTCTGTTACCTCTCTTCCCTCGGTCTCTAATACTTCCCAGTTTCACTCGCCTCCCTCTTTTCCAATAACACTCTTGTCCTTGTGTTTTCTCAACTCTCTCTTTTCCAAGTTTTCCCTCGACTGACACTTCTCCCCCGTTTCCCTCGCCAGTCTCTGTTATCTCTCTTCCATCGGTGTCTAATACTTCCCACATTCACTCGCCTCTCTCTTTTCCCTGTTATTCGTCAGCTCTGTTATCCCTCTTTTCCCTCGCCAGTCTCTTTCCCCTGGTTTATCTCGCCTCTCTCTTTCCCTCGCCAGTCTCTGTTACCTCTCTTCCCTCGGTGTCTAATTCTTCCCACTTTCACCCGACTCCCTCTTTCCCCTCTCATTCCTCAATTCTCTGTTGTCCCTCGTTGCCCTCCCCTCTCTCTTTTACCTCTCTTCCCTCTAGGTCTAATTTTTCCACTTTCCCTCGCCTCTCTCTTTTCCCTGTTATTCGTCAGCTCTGTTATCCCTCTTTTCCCTCGCCAGTCTCTTTCCCCTGGTTTATCTCGCCTCTCTCTGTTCCCTGGCTTTCCTCTTTTCTATGAAATCTCTCTTTTCCCTATTTCCAGTCAGCCCTCTCTTTTCCCTCTTCCCCCCCTCGCCAGTCTCTTTCCCCTGGTTTATCTCGCCTCTCTCTTTCCCTCGCCAGTCTCTGTTACCTCTCTTCCCTCGGTGTCTAATTCTTCCCACTTTCACTCACCTCCTTCTTTTCCATTAACTCTCTTGTCCTTGTTTTCCCTCGCCTGTCTCTTTCCCCCTGCTTTGCCATGACTCTCTCTTTTCCAACTTTTCCCTCGCCAGTCACTTTTCCCTCCTTTTCCTCGCCAGTCTCTGTTACCTCTCTTCCCTCGGTGTCTAATTCTTCGCACTTTCACCCGACTCCCTCTTTCCCCTCTCATTCCTCAATTCTCTGTTGTCCCTCGTTGCCCTCCCCTCTCTCTTTTACCTCTCTTCCCTCTAGGTCTAATTTTTCCACTTTCCCTCGCCTCTCTCTTTTCCCTGTTATTCGTCAACTCTGTTATCCCTCTTTTCCCTCGCCAGTCTCTTTCCCCTGGTTTCTCTCGCCTCTCTCTGTTCCCTGGCTTTCCTCTTTTCTATGAAATCTCTCTTTTCCCTATTTCCAATCAACCCTCTCTTTTCCCTCTTCCCCCCTCGCCAGTCTCTTTCCCCTGGTTTATCTCGCCTCTCTTTCCCTCGCCAGTCTCTTTTACGTCTCTTCCCTTAGTGTCTAATTCTTCCCGCTTTCACTCGCCTCCCTCTTTTCCATTAACTCTCTCTTGTCCTTGTTTTCCCTCGCCTGTCTCTTTCCCTCTGATTTCCCTCGTCAGTCTCTTTCCCCTGCTTTCCCTCAACCCTCTCTTTTCCCTCTTTCCCCTCGACAGTCACTTTTCCCCCCTTTCCCTCGCCAGTCTCTGTTATCTCTCTTCCCTCGGTGTCTAATACTTCCCACTTGCCCTCGCCTCTCTCTTTTCCATGAACTCTCTCTTGTCCTTGTTTTCCCTCGCCTGTCTCTTTCCCCCTGCTTTGCCATGACTCTCTCTTTTCCAACTTTTCCCTCGCCAGTCACCTTTCCCTCCTTTTCCTCGCCAGTCTCTGTTACCTCTCTTCCCTCGGTCTCTAATACTTCCCAGTTTCACTCGCCTCCCTCTTTTCCAATAACACTCTTGTCCTTGTGTTTTCTCAACTCTCTCTTTTCCAAGTTTTCCCTCGACTGACACTTCTCCCCCGTTTCCCTCGCCAGTCTCTGTTATCTCTCTTCCATCGGTGTCTAATACTTCCCACATTCACTCGCCTCTCTCTTTTCCCTGTTATTCGTCAGCTCTGTTATCCCTCTTTTCCCTCGCCAGTCTCTTTCCCCTGGTTTATCTCGCCTCTCTCTTTCCCTCGCCAGTCTCTGTTACCTCTCTTCCCTCGGTGTCTAATTCTTCCCACTTTCACCCGACTCCCTCTTTCCCCTCTCATTCCTCAATTCTCTGTTGTCCCTCGTTGCCCTCCCCTCTCTCTTTTACCTCTCTTCCCTCTAGGTCTAATTTTTCCACTTTCCCTCGCCTCTCTCTTTTCCCTGTTATTCGTCAGCTCTGTTATCCCTCTTTTCCCTCGCCAGTCTCTTTCCCCTGGTTTATCTCGCCTCTCTCTGTTCCCTGGCTTTCCTCTTTTCTATGAAATCTCTCTTTTCCCTATTTCCAGTCAGCCCTCTCTTTTCCCTCTTCCCCCCCTCGCCAGTCTCTTTCCCCTGGTTTATCTCGCCTCTCTCTTTCCCTCGCCAGTCTCTTTTACGTCTCTTCCCTTGGTGTCTAATTCTTCCCGCTTTCACTCGCCTCCCTCTTTTCCATTAACTCTCTCTTGTCCTTGTTTTCCCTCGCCTGTCTCTTTCCCTCTGATTTCCCTCGTCAGTCTCTTTCCCCTGCTTTCCCTCAACCCTCTCTTTTCCCTCTTTCCCCTCGACAGTCACTTTTCCCCCCTTTCCCTCGCCAGTCTCTGTTATCTCTCTTCCCTCGGTGTCTAATACTTCCCACTTGCCCTCGCCTCTCTCTTTTCCATGAACTCTCTCTTGTCCTTGTTTTCCCTCGCCTCTCTCTTTTCCCTGTAATTCGTCAACTCTGTTATCCCTCTTTTCCCTCGCCAGTCTCTTTCCCCTGGTTTCTCTCGCCTCTCTCTGTTCCCTGGCTTTCCTCTTTTCTATGAAATCTCTCTTTTCCCTATTTCCAATCAACCCTCTCTTTTCCCTCTTCCCCCCTCGCCAGTCTCTTTCCCCTGGTTTATCTCGCCTCTCTCTTTCCCTCGCCAGTCTCTGTTACCTCTCTTCCCTCGGTGTCTAATTCTTCCCACTTTCACTCACCTCCTTCTTTTCCATTAACTCTCTTGTCCTTGTTTTCCCTCGCCTGTCTCTTTCCCCCTGCTTTGCCATGACTCTCTCTTTTCCCTCTTTCCCCTCGCCAGTCACTTTTCCTTCCTTTCCCTCGCCAGTCTCTTTTAACCTCTATTCCCTCCGTGCCTAATTTTCCCACTTACACTCCACTCCCTCTTTTCCATGAACTCTCTCGTTCCCCTATTTCCAGTCAACTCTCTCTTTTCCCTCTTCCCCCCTCGCCAGTCTCTTTCCCCTGGTTTATCTCGCCTCTCTCTTTCCCTCGCCAGTCTCTGTTACCTCTCTTCCCTCGGTGTCTAATACTTCCCACTTTCCCTCGCCCCTCTCTTTTCCATGAACTCTCTCTTGTCCTTGTTTTCCCTCGCCTGTCTCTTTCCCCCTGCTTTGCCATGACTCTCTCTTTTCCAACTTTTCCCTCGCCAGTCACCTTTCCCTCCTTTTCCTCGCCAGTCTCTGTTACCTCTCTTCCCTCGGTCTCTAATACTTCCCAGTTTCACTCGCCTCCCTCTTTTCCAATAACACTCTTGTCCTTGTGTTTTCTCAACTCTCTCTTTTCCAAGTTTTCCCTCGACTGACACTTCTCCCCCGTTTCCCTCGCCAGTCTCTGTTATCTCTCTTCCATCGGTGTCTAATACTTCCCACATTCACTCGCCTCTCTCTTTTCCCTGTTATTCGTCAGCTCTGTTATCCCTCTTTTCCCTCGCCAGTCTCTTTCCCCTGGTTTATCTCGCCTCTCTCTTTCCCTCGCCAGTCTCTTTTACGTCTCTTCCCTTGGTGTCTAATTCTTCCCGCTTTCACTCGCCTCCCTCTTT
Organism: Harpia harpyja; assembly: GCF_026419915.1. Taxonomy (NCBI): domain Eukaryota; kingdom Metazoa; phylum Chordata; class Aves; order Accipitriformes; family Accipitridae; genus Harpia; species Harpia harpyja. The sequence goes on along the minus strand of NC_068968.1, from coordinate 24,778,613 downwards.
TCCATTAACTCTCTCTTGTCCTTGTTTTCCCTCGCCTGTCTCTTTCCCTCTGATTTCCCTCCATAGTCTCTTTCCCCTGCTTTCCCTCAACCCTCTCTTTTCCCTCTTCCCCCCTCGCCAGTCTCTTTCCCCTGGTTTATCTCGCCTCTCTTTCCCTCGCCAGTCTCTTTTACGTCTCTTCCCTTGGTGTCTAATTCTTCCCACTTTCACTCGCCTCCCTCTTTTCCATTAACTCTCTCTTGTCCTTGTTTTCCCTCGCCTGTCTCTTTCCCTCTGCTTTCCCTCCATAGTCTCTTTCCCCTGCTTTCCCTCAACCCTCTCTTTTCCCTCTTCCCCCCTCGCCAGTCTCTTTCCCCTGGTTTATCTCGCCTCTCTCTTTCCCTCGCCAGTCTCTGTTACCTCTCTTCCCTCGGTGTCTAATACTTCCCACTTTCCCTCGCCCCTCTCTTTTCCATGAACTCTCTCTTGTCCTTGTTTTCCCTCGCCTGTCTCTTTCCCTCTGATTTCCCTCGTCAGTCTCTTTCCCCTGCTTTCCCTCAACCCTCTCTTTTCCCTCTTTCCCCTCGACAGTCACTTTTCCCCCCTTTCCCTCGCCAGTCTCTGTTATCTCTCTTCCCTCGGTGTCTAATACTTCCCACTTGCCCTCGCCTCTCTCTTTTCCATGATCTCTCTCTTGTCCTTGTTTTCCCTCGCCTCTCTCTTTTCCCTGTAATTCGTCAACTCTGTTATCCCTCTTTTCCCTCGCCAGTCTCTTTCCCCTGGTTTCTCTCGCCTCTCTCTGTTCCCTGGCTTTCCTCTTTTCTATGAAATCTCTCTTTTCCCTATTTCCAGTCAGCCCTCTCTTTTCCCTCTTTCCCCTCGCCAGTCACTTTTCCTTCCTTTCCCTCGCCAGTCTCTTTTAACCTCTATTCCCTCCGTGCCTAATTTTCCCACTTACACTCCACTCCCTCTTTTCCATGAACTCTCTCGTTCCCCTATTTCCAGTCAACTCTCTCTTTTCCCTCTTCCCCCCTCGCCAGTCTCTTTCCCCTGGTTTATCTCGCCTCTCTCTTTCCCTCGCCAGTCTCTGTTACCTCTCTTCCCTCGGTGTCTAATACTTCCCACTTTCCCTCGCCCCTCTCTTTTCCATGAACTCTCTCTTGTCCTTGTTTTCCCTCGCCTGTCTCTTTCCCCCTGCTTTGCCATGACTCTCTCTTTTCCAACTTTTCCCTCGCCAGTCACCTTTCCCTCCTTTTCCTCGCCAGTCTCTGTTACCTCTCTTCCCTCGGTCTCTAATACTTCCCAGTTTCACTCGCCTCCCTCTTTTCCAATAACACTCTTGTCCTTGTGTTTTCTCAACTCTCTCTTTTCCAAGTTTTCCCTCGACTGACACTTCTCCCCCGTTTCCCTCGCCAGTCTCTGTTATCTCTCTTCCATCGGTGTCTAATACTTCCCACATTCACTCGCCTCTCTCTTTTCCCTGTTATTCGTCAGCTCTGTTATCCCTCTTTTCCCTCGCCAGTCTCTTTCCCCTGGTTTATCTCGCCTCTCTCTTTCCCTCGCCAGTCTCTGTTACCTCTCTTCCCTCGGTGTCTAATTCTTCCCACTTTCACCCGACTCCCTCTTTCCCCTCTCATTCCTCAATTCTCTGTTGTCCCTCGTTGCCCTCCCCTCTCTCTTTTACCTCTCTTCCCTCTAGGTCTAATTTTTCCACTTTCCCTCGCCTCTCTCTTTTCCCTGTTATTCGTCAGCTCTGTTATCCCTCTTTTCCCTCGCCAGTCTCTTTCCCCTGGTTTATCTCGCCTCTCTCTGTTCCCTGGCTTTCCTCTTTTCTATGAAATCTCTCTTTTCCCTATTTCCAGTCAGCCCTCTCTTTTCCCTCTTCCCCCCTCGCCAGTCTCTTTCCCCTGGTTTATCTCGCCTCTCTCTTTCCCTCGCCAGTCTCTGTTACCTCTCTTCCCTCGGTGTCTAATACTTCCCACTTTCCCTCGCCCCTCTCTTTTCCATGAACTCTCTCTTGTCCTTGTTTTCCCTCGCCTGTCTCTTTCCCTCTGATTTCCCTCGTCAGTCTCTTTCCCCTGCTTTCCCTCAACCCTCTCTTTTCCCTCTTTCCCCTCGACAGTCACTTTTCCCCCCTTTCCCTCGCCAGTCTCTGTTATCTCTCTTCCCTCGGTGTCTAATACTTCCCACTTGCCCTCGCCTCTCTCTTTTCCATGAACTCTCTCTTGTCCTTGTTTTCCCTCGCCTCTCTCTTTTCCCTGTAATTCGTCAACTCTGTTATCCCTCTTTTCCCTCGCCAGTCTCTTTCCCCTGGTTTCTCTCGCCTCTCTCTGTTCCCTGGCTTTCCTCTTTTCTATGAAATCTCTCTTTTCCCTATTTCCAGTCAGCCCTCTCTTTTCCCTCTTCCCCCCTCGCCAGTCTCTTTCCCCTGGTTTATCTCGCCTCTCTCTTTCCCTCGCCAGTCTCTGTTACCTCTCTTCCCTCGGTGTCTAATTCTTCCCACTTTCACTCACCTCCTTCTTATCCATTAACTCTCTTGTCCTTGTTTTCCCTCGCCTGTCTCTTTCCCCCTGCTTTGCCATGACTCTCTCTTTTCCCTCTTTCCCCTCGCCAGTCACTTTTCCTTCCTTTCCCTCGCCAGTCTCTTTTAACCTCTATTCCCTCCGTGCCTAATTTTCCCACTTACACTCCACTCCCTCTTTTCCATGAACTCTCTCGTTCCCCTATTTCCAGTCAACTCTCTCTTTTCCCTCTTCCCCCCTCGCCAGTCTCTTTCCCCTGGTTTATCTCGCCTCTCTCTTTCCCTCGCCAGTCTCTGTTACCTCTCTTCCCTCGGTGTCTAATACTTCCCACTTTCCCTCGCCCCTCTCTTTTCCATGAACTCTCTCTTGTCCTTGTTTTCCCTCGCCTGTCTCTTTCCCCCTGCTTTGCCATGACTCTCTCTTTTCCAACTTTTCCCTCGCCAGTCACCTTTCCCTCCTTTTCCTCGCCAGTCTCTGTTACCTCTCTTCCCTCGGTCTCTAATACTTCCCAGTTTCACTCGCCTCCCTCTTTTCCAATAACACTCTTGTCCTTGTGTTTTCTCAACTCTCTCTTTTCCAAGTTTTCCCTCGACTGACACTTCTCCCCCGTTTCCCTCGCCAGTCTCTGTTATCTCTCTTCCATCGGTGTCTAATACTTCCCACATTCACTCGCCTCTCTCTTTTCCCTGTTATTCGTCAGCTCTGTTATCCCTCTTTTCCCTCGCCAGTCTCTTTCCCCTGGTTTATCTCGCCTCTCTCTTTCCCTCGCCAGTCTCTGTTACCTCTCTTCCCTCGGTGTCTAATTCTTCCCACTTTCACCCGACTCCCTCTTTCCCCTCTCATTCCTCAATTCTCTGTTGTCCCTCGTTGCCCTCCCCTCTCTCTTTTACCTCTCTTCCCTCTAGGTCTAATTTTTCCACTTTCCCTCGCCTCTCTCTTTTCCCTGTTATTCGTCAGCTCTGTTATCCCTCTTTTCCCTCGCCAGTCTCTTTCCCCTGGTTTATCTCGCCTCTCTCTGTTCCCTGGCTTTCCTCTTTTCTATGAAATCTCTCTTTTCCCTATTTCCAGTCAGCCCTCTCTTTTCCCTCTTCCCCCCCTCGCCAGTCTCTTTCCCCTGGTTTATCTCGCCTCTCTCTTTCCCTCGCCAGTCTCTGTTACCTCTCTTCCCTCGGTGTCTAATTCTTCCCACTTTCACTCACCTCCTTCTTTTCCATTAACTCTCTTGTCCTTGTTTTCCCTCGCCTGTCTCTTTCCCCCTGCTTTGCCATGACTCTCTCTTTTCCAACTTTTCCCTCGCCAGTCACTTTTCCCTCCTTTTCCTCGCCAGTCTCTGTTACCTCTCTTCCCTCGGTCTCTAATACTTCCCAGTTTCACTCGCCTCCCTCTTTTCCAATAACACTCTTGTCCTTGTGTTTTCTCAACTCTCTCTTTTCCAAGTTTTCCCTCGACTGACACTTCTCCCCCGTTTCCCTCGCCAGTCTCTGTTATCTCTCTTCCATCGGTGTCTAATACTTCCCACATTCACTCGCCTCTCTCTTTTCCCTGTTATTCGTCAGCTCTGTTATCCCTCTTTTCCCTCGCCAGTCTCTTTCCCCTGGTTTATCTCGCCTCTCTCTTTCCCTCGCCAGTCTCTGTTACCTCTCTTCCCTCGGTGTCTAATTCTTCCCACTTTCACCCGACTCCCTCTTTCCCCTCTCATTCCTCAATTCTCTGTTGTCCCTCGTTGCCCTCCCCTCTCTCTTTTACCTCTCTTCCCTCTAGGTCTAATTTTTCCACTTTCCCTCGCCTCTCTCTTTTCCCTGTTATTCGTCAGCTCTGTTATCCCTCTTTTCCCTCGCCAGTCTCTTTCCCCTGGTTTATCTCGCCTCTCTCTGTTCCCTGGCTTTCCTCTTTTCTATGAAATCTCTCTTTTCCCTATTTCCAGTCAGCCCTCTCTTTTCCCTCTTCCCCCCCTCGCCAGTCTCTTTCCCCTGGTTTATCTCGCCTCTCTCTTTCCCTCGCCAGTCTCTTTTACGTCTCTTCCCTTGGTGTCTAATTCTTCCCGCTTTCACTCGCCTCCCTCTTTTCCATTAACTCTCTCTTGTCCTTGTTTTCCCTCGCCTGTCTCTTTCCCTCTGATTTCCCTCGTCAGTCTCTTTCCCCTGCTTTCCCTCAACCCTCTCTTTTCCCTCTTTCCCCTCGACAGTCACTTTTCCCCCCTTTCCCTCGCCAGTCTCTGTTATCTCTCTTCCCTCGGTGTCTAATACTTCCCACTTGCCCTCGCCTCTCTCTTTTCCATGAACTCTCTCTTGTCCTTGTTTTCCCTCGCCTCTCTCTTTTCCCTGTAATTCGTCAACTCTGTTATCCCTCTTTTCCCTCGCCAGTCTCTTTCCCCTGGTTTCTCTCGCCTCTCTCTGTTCCCTGGCTTTCCTCTTTTCTATGAAATCTCTCTTTTCCCTATTTCCAATCAACCCTCTCTTTTCCCTCTTCCCCCCTCGCCAGTCTCTTTCCCCTGGTTTATCTCGCCTCTCTCTTTCCCTCGCCAGTCTCTGTTACCTCTCTTCCCTCGGTGTCTAATTCTTCCCACTTTCACTCACCTCCTTCTTTTCCATTAACTCTCTTGTCCTTGTTTTCCCTCGCCTGTCTCTTTCCCCCTGCTTTGCCATGACTCTCTCTTTTCCCTCTTTCCCCTCGCCAGTCACTTTTCCTTCCTTTCCCTCGCCAGTCTCTTTTAACCTCTATTCCCTCCGTGCCTAATTTTCCCACTTACACTCCACTCCCTCTTTTCCATGAACTCTCTCGTTCCCCTATTTCCAGTCAACTCTCTCTTTTCCCTCTTCCCCCCTCGCCAGTCTCTTTCCCCTGGTTTATCTCGCCTCTCTCTTTCCCTCGCCAGTCTCTGTTACCTCTCTTCCCTCGGTGTCTAATACTTCCCACTTTCCCTCGCCCCTCTCTTTTCCATGAACTCTCTCTTGTCCTTGTTTTCCCTCGCCTGTCTCTTTCCCCCTGCTTTGCCATGACTCTCTCTTTTCCAACTTTTCCCTCGCCAGTCACCTTTCCCTCCTTTTCCTCGCCAGTCTCTGTTACCTCTCTTCCCTCGGTCTCTAATACTTCCCAGTTTCACTCGCCTCCCTCTTTTCCAATAACACTCTTGTCCTTGTGTTTTCTCAACTCTCTCTTTTCCAAGTTTTCCCTCGACTGACACTTCTCCCCCGTTTCCCTCGCCAGTCTCTGTTATCTCTCTTCCATCGGTGTCTAATACTTCCCACATTCACTCGCCTCTCTCTTTTCCCTGTTATTCGTCAGCTCTGTTATCCCTCTTTTCCCTCGCCAGTCTCTTTCCCCTGGTTTATCTCGCCTCTCTCTTTCCCTCGCCAGTCTCTTTTACGTCTCTTCCCTTGGTGTCTAATTCTTCCCGCTTTCACTCGCCTCCCTCTTTTCCATTAACTCTCTCTTGTCCTTGTTTTCCCTCGCCTGTCTCTTTCCCTCTGATTTCCCTCCATAGTCTCTTTCCCCTGCTTTCCCTCAACCCTCTCTTTTCCCTCTTCCCCCCTCGCCAGTCTCTTTCCCCTGGTTTATCTCGCCTCTCTTTCCCTCGCCAGTCTCTTTTACGTCTCTTCCCTTGGTGTCTAATTCTTCCCACTTTCACTCGCCTCCCTCTTTTCCATTAACTCTCTCTTGTCCTTGTTTTCCCTCGCCTGTCTCTTTCCCTCTGCTTTCCCTCCATAGTCTCTTTCCCCTGCTTTCCCTCAACCCTCTCTTTTCCCTCTTCCCCCCTCGCCAGTCTCTTTCCCCTGGTTTATCTCGCCTCTCTCTTTCCCTCGCCAGTCTCTGTTACCTCTCTTCCCTCGGTGTCTAATACTTCCCACTTTCCCTCGCCCCTCTCTTTTCCATGAACTCTCTCTTGTCCTTGTTTTCCCTCGCCTGTCTCTTTCCCTCTGATTTCCCTCGTCAGTCTCTTTCCCCTGCTTTCCCTCAACCCTCTCTTTTCCCTCTTTCCCCTCGACAGTCACTTTTCCCCCCTTTCCCTCGCCAGTCTCTGTTATCTCTCTTCCCTCGGTGTCTAATACTTCCCACTTGCCCTCGCCTCTCTCTTTTCCATGATCTCTCTCTTGTCCTTGTTTTCCCTCGCCTCTCTCTTTTCCCTGTAATTCGTCAACTCTGTTATCCCTCTTTTCCCTCGCCAGTCTCTTTCCCCTGGTTTCTCTCGCCTCTCTCTGTTCCCTGGCTTTCCTCTTTTCTATGAAATCTCTCTTTTCCCTATTTCCAATCAACCCTCTCTTTTCCCTCTTCCCCCCTCGCCAGTCTCTTTCCCCTGGTTTATCTCGCCTCTCTCTTTCCCTCGCCAGTCTCTGTTACCTCTCTTCCCTCGGTGTCTAATTCTTCCCACTTTCACTCACCTCCTTCTTTTCCATTAACTCTCTTGTCCTTGTTTTCCCTCGCCTGTCTCTTTCCCCCTGCTTTGCCATGACTCTCTCTTTTCCCTCTTTCCCCTCGCCAGTCACTTTTCCTTCCTTTCCCTCGCCAGTCTCTTTTAACCTCTATTCCCTCCGTGCCTAATTTTCCCACTTACACTCCACTCCCTCTTTTCCATGAACTCTCTCGTTCCCCTATTTCCAGTCAACTCTCTCTTTTCCCTCTTCCCCCCTCGCCAGTCTCTTTCCCCTGGTTTATCTCGCCTCTCTCTTTCCCTCGCCAGTCTCTGTTACCTCTCTTCCCTCGGTGTCTAATACTTCCCACTTTCCCTCGCCCCTCTCTTTTCCATGAACTCTCTCTTGTCCTTGTTTTCCCTCGCCTGTCTCTTTCCCCCTGCTTTGCCATGACTCTCTCTTTTCCAACTTTTCCCTCGCCAGTCACCTTTCCCTCCTTTTCCTCGCCAGTCTCTGTTACCTCTCTTCCCTCGGTCTCTAATACTTCCCAGTTTCACTCGCCTCCCTCTTTTCCAATAACACTCTTGTCCTTGTGTTTTCTCAACTCTCTCTTTTCCAAGTTTTCCCTCGACTGACACTTCTCCCCCGTTTCCCTCGCCAGTCTCTGTTATCTCTCTTCCATCGGTGTCTAATACTTCCCACATTCACTCGCCTCTCTCTTTTCCCTGTTATTCGTCAGCTCTGTTATCCCTCTTTTCCCTCGCCAGTCTCTTTCCCCTGGTTTATCTCGCCTCTCTCTTTCCCTCGCCAGTCTCTGTTACCTCTCTTCCCTCGGTGTCTAATTCTTCCCACTTTCACCCGACTCCCTCTTTCCCCTCTCATTCCTCAATTCTCTGTTGTCCCTCGTTGCCCTCCCCTCTCTCTTTTACCTCTCTTCCCTCTAGGTCTAATTTTTCCACTTTCCCTCGCCTCTCTCTTTTCCCTGTTATTCGTCAGCTCTGTTATCCCTCTTTTCCCTCGCCAGTCTCTTTCCCCTGGTTTATCTCGCCTCTCTCTGTTCCCTGGCTTTCCTCTTTTCTATGAAATCTCTCTTTTCCCTATTTCCAGTCAGCCCTCTCTTTTCCCTCTTCCCCCCTCGCCAGTCTCTTTCCCCTGGTTTATCTCGCCTCTCTCTTTCCCTCGCCAGTCTCTGTTACCTCTCTTCCCTCGGTGTCTAATACTTCCCACTTTCCCTCGCCCCTCTCTTTTCCATGAACTCTCTCTTGTCCTTGTTTTCCCTCGCCTGTCTCTTTCCCTCTGATTTCCCTCGTCAGTCTCTTTCCCCTGCTTTCCCTCAACCCTCTCTTTTCCCTCTTTCCCCTCGACAGTCACTTTTCCCCCCTTTCCCTCGCCAGTCTCTGTTATCTCTCTTCCCTCGGTGTCTAATACTTCCCACTTGCCCTCGCCTCTCTCTTTTCCATGAACTCTCTCTTGTCCTTGTTTTCCCTCGCCTCTCTCTTTTCCCTGTAATTCGTCAACTCTGTTATCCCTCTTTTCCCTCGCCAGTCTCTTTCCCCTGGTTTCTCTCGCCTCTCTCTGTTCCCTGGCTTTCCTCTTTTCTATGAAATCTCTCTTTTCCCTATTTCCAATCAACCCTCTCTTTTCCCTCTTCCCCCCTCGCCAGTCTCTTTCCCCTGGTTTATCTCGCCTCTCTCTTTCCCTCGCCAGTCTCTGTTACCTCTCTTCCCTCGGTGTCTAATTCTTCCCACTTTCACTCACCTCCTTCTTATCCATTAACTCTCTTGTCCTTGTTTTCCCTCGCCTGTCTCTTTCCCCCTGCTTTGCCATGACTCTCTCTTTTCCCTCTTTCCCCTCGCCAGTCACTTTTCCTTCCTTTCCCTCGCCAGTCTCTTTTAACCTCTATTCCCTCCGTGCCTAATTTTCCCACTTACACTCCACTCCCTCTTTTCCATGAACTCTCTCGTTCCCCTATTTCCAGTCAACTCTCTCTTTTCCCTCTTCCCCCCTCGCCAGTCTCTTTCCCCTGGTTTATCTCGCCTCTCTCTTTCCCTCGCCAGTCTCTGTTACCTCTCTTCCCTCGGTGTCTAATACTTCCCACTTTCCCTCGCCCCTCTCTTTTCCATGAACTCTCTCTTGTCCTTGTTTTCCCTCGCCTGTCTCTTTCCCCCTGCTTTGCCATGACTCTCTCTTTTCCAACTTTTCCCTCGCCAGTCACCTTTCCCTCCTTTTCCTCGCCAGTCTCTGTTACCTCTCTTCCCTCGGTCTCTAATACTTCCCAGTTTCACTCGCCTCCCTCTTTTCCAATAACACTCTTGTCCTTGTGTTTTCTCAACTCTCTCTTTTCCAAGTTTTCCCTCGACTGACACTTCTCCCCCGTTTCCCTCGCCAGTCTCTGTTATCTCTCTTCCATCGGTGTCTAATACTTCCCACATTCACTCGCCTCTCTCTTTTCCCTGTTATTCGTCAGCTCTGTTATCCCTCTTTTCCCTCGCCAGTCTCTTTCCCCTGGTTTATCTCGCCTCTCTCTTTCCCTCGCCAGTCTCTGTTACCTCTCTTCCCTCGGTGTCTAATTCTTCCCACTTTCACCCGACTCCCTCTTTCCCCTCTCATTCCTCAATTCTCTGTTGTCCCTCGTTGCCCTCCCCTCTCTCTTTTACCTCTCTTCCCTCTAGGTCTAATTTTTCCACTTTCCCTCGCCTCTCTCTTTTCCCTGTTATTCGTCAGCTCTGTTATCCCTCTTTTCCCTCGCCAGTCTCTTTCCCCTGGTTTATCTCGCCTCTCTCTGTTCCCTGGCTTTCCTCTTTTCTATGAAATCTCTCTTTTCCCTATTTCCAGTCAGCCCTCTCTTTTCCCTCTTCCCCCCCTCGCCAGTCTCTTTCCCCTGGTTTATCTCGCCTCTCTCTTTCCCTCGCCAGTCTCTGTTACCTCTCTTCCCTCGGTGTCTAATTCTTCCCACTTTCACTCACCTCCTTCTTTTCCATTAACTCTCTTGTCCTTGTTTTCCCTCGCCTGTCTCTTTCCCCCTGCTTTGCCATGACTCTCTCTTTTCCAACTTTTCCCTCGCCAGTCACTTTTCCCTCCTTTTCCTCGCCAGTCTCTGTTACCTCTCTTCCCTCGGTGTCTAATTCTTCCCACTTTCACTCACCTCCTTCTTTTCCATTAAGTCTCTTGTCCTTGTTTTCCCTCGCCTGTCTCTTTTCCCCTGCTTTGCCATGACTCTCTCTTTTCCAACTTTTCCCTCGCCAGTCACCTTTCCCTCCTTTTCCTCGCCAGTCTCTGTTACCTCTCTTCCCTCGGTGTCTAATTCTTCCCACTTTCACCCGACTCCCTCTTTCCCCTCTCATTCCTCAATTCTCTGTTGTCCCTCGTTGCCCTCCCCTCTCTCTTTTACCTCTCTTCCCTCTAGGTCTAATTTTTCCACTTTCCCTCGCCTCTCTCTTTTCCCTGTTATTCGTCAACTCTGTTATCCCTCTTTTCCCTCGCCAGTCTCTTTCCCCTGGTTTCTCTCGCCTCTCTCTGTTCCCTGGCTTTCCTCTTTTCTATGAAATCTCTCTTTTCCCTATTTCCAATCAACCCTCTCTTTTCCCTCTTCCCCCCTCGCCAGTCTCTTTCCCCTGGTTTATCTCGCCTCTCTTTCCCTCGCCAGTCTCTTTTACGTCTCTTCCCTTAGTGTCTAATTCTTCCCGCTTTCACTCGCCTCCCTCTTTTCCATTAACTCTCTCTTGTCCTTGTTTTCCCTCGCCTGTCTCTTTCCCTCTGATTTCCCTCGTCAGTCTCTTTCCCCTGCTTTCCCTCAACCCTCTCTTTTCCCTCTTTCCCCTCGACAGTCACTTTTCCCCCCTTTCCCTCGCCAGTCTCTGTTATCTCTCTTCCCTCGGTGTCTAATACTTCCCACTTGCCCTCGCCTCTCTCTTTTCCATGAACTCTCTCTTGTCCTTGTTTTCCCTCGCCTGTCTCTTTCCCCCTGCTTTGCCATGACTCTCTCTTTTCCAACTTTTCCCTCGCCAGTCACCTTTCCCTCCTTTTCCTCGCCAGTCTCTGTTACCTCTCTTCCCTCGGTCTCTAATACTTCCCAGTTTCACTCGCCTCCCTCTTTTCCAATAACACTCTTGTCCTTGTGTTTTCTCAACTCTCTCTTTTCCAAGTTTTCCCTCGACTGACACTTCTCCCCCGTTTCCCTCGCCAGTCTCTGTTATCTCTCTTCCATCGGTGTCTAATACTTCCCACATTCACTCGCCTCTCTCTTTTCCCTGTTATTCGTCAGCTCTGTTATCCCTCTTTTCCCTCGCCAGTCTCTTTCCCCTGGTTTATCTCGCCTCTCTCTTTCCCTCGCCAGTCTCTGTTACCTCTCTTCCCTCGGTGTCTAATTCTTCCCACTTTCACCCGACTCCCTCTTTCCCCTCTCATTCCTCAATTCTCTGTTGTCCCTCGTTGCCCTCCCCTCTCTCTTTTACCTCTCTTCCCTCTAGGTCTAATTTTTCCACTTTCCCTCGCCTCTCTCTTTTCCCTGTTATTCGTCAGCTCTGTTATCCCTCTTTTCCCTCGCCAGTCTCTTTCCCCTGGTTTATCTCGCCTCTCTCTGTTCCCTGGCTTTCCTCTTTTCTATGAAATCTCTCTTTTCCCTATTTCCAGTCAGCCCTCTCTTTTCCCTCTTCCCCCCCTCGCCAGTCTCTTTCCCCTGGTTTATCTCGCCTCTCTCTTTCCCTCGCCAGTCTCTTTTACGTCTCTTCCCTTGGTGTCTAATTCTTCCCGCTTTCACTCGCCTCCCTCTTTTCCATTAACTCTCTCTTGTCCTTGTTTTCCCTCGCCTGTCTCTTTCCCTCTGATTTCCCTCCATAGTCTCTTTCCCCTGCTTTCCCTCAACCCTCTCTTTTCCCTCTTCCCCCCTCGCCAGTCTCTTTCCCCTGGTTTATCTCGCCTCTCTTTCCCTCGCCAGTCTCTTTTACGTCTCTTCCCTTGGTGTCTAATTCTTCCCACTTTCACTCGCCTCCCTCTTTTCCATTAACTCTCTCTTGTCCTTGTTTTCCCTCGCCTGTCTCTTTCCCTCTGCTTTCCCTCCATAGTCTCTTTCCCCTGCTTTCCCTCAACCCTCTCTTTTCCCTCTTCCCCCCTCGCCAGTCTCTTTCCCCTGGTTTCTCTCGCCTCTCTCTGTTCCCTGGCTTTCCTCTTTTCTATGAAATCTCTCTTTTCCCTATTTCCAATCAACCCTCTCTTTTCCCTCTTCCCCCCTCGCCAGTCTCTTTCCCCTGGTTTATCTCGCCTCTCTTTCCCTCGCCAGTCTCTTTTACGTCTCTTCCCTTAGTGTCTAATTCTTCCCGCTTTCACTCGCCTCCCTCTTTTCCATTAACTCTCTCTTGTCCTTGTTTTCCCTCGCCTGTCTCTTTCCCTCTGATTTCCCTCGTCAGTCTCTTTCCCCTGCTTTCCCTCAACCCTCTCTTTTCCCTCTTTCCCCTCGACAGTCACTTTTCCCCCCTTTCCCTCGCCAGTCTCTGTTATCTCTCTTCCCTCGGTGTCTAATACTTCCCACTTTCCCTCGCCCCTCTCTTTTCCATGAACTCTCTCTTGTCCTTGTTTTCCCTCGCCTGTCTCTTTCCCCCTGCTTTGCCATGACTCTCTCTTTTCCAACTTTTCCCTCGCCAGTCACCTTTCCCTCCTTTTCCTCGCCAGTCTCTGTTACCTCTCTTCCCTCGGTCTCTAATACTTCCCAGTTTCACTCGCCTCCCTCTTTTCCAATAACACTCTTGTCCTTGTGTTTTCTCAACTCTCTCTTTTCCAAGTTTTCCCTCGACTGACACTTCTCCCCCGTTTCCCTCGCCAGTCTCTGTTATCTCTCTTCCATCGGTGTCTAATACTTCCCACATTCACTCGCCTCTCTCTTTTCCCTGTTATTCGTCAGCTCTGTTATCCCTCTTTTCCCTCGCCAGTCTCTTTCCCCTGGTTTATCTCGCCTCTCTCTTTCCCTCGCCAGTCTCTGTTACCTCTCTTCCCTCGGTGTCTAATTCTTCCCACTTTCACCCGACTCCCTCTTTCCCCTCTCATTCCTCAATTCTCTGTTGTCCCTCGTTGCCCTCCCCTCTCTCTTTTACCTCTCTTCCCTCTAGGTCTAATTTTTCCACTTTCCCTCGCCTCTCTCTTTTCCCTGTTATTCGTCAGCTCTGTTATCCCTCTTTTCCCTCGCCAGTCTCTTTCCCCTGGTTTATCTCGCCTCTCTCTGTTCCCTGGCTTTCCTCTTTTCTATGAAATCTCTCTTTTCCCTATTTCCAGTCAGCCCTCTCTTTTCCCTCTTCCCCCCCTCGCCAGTCTCTTTCCCCTGGTTTATCTCGCCTCTCTCTTTCCCTCGCCAGTCTCTTTTACGTCTCTTCCCTTGGTGTCTAATTCTTCCCGCTTTCACTCGCCTCCCTCTTTTCCATTAACTCTCTCTTGTCCTTGTTTTCCCTCGCCTGTCTCTTTCCCTCTGATTTCCCTCCATAGTCTCTTTCCCCTGCTTTCCCTCAACCCTCTCTTTTCCCTCTTCCCCACTCGCCAGTCTCTTTCCCCTGGTTTATCTCGCCTCTCTTTCCCTCGCCAGTCTCTTTTACGTCTCTTCCCTTGGTGTCTAATTCTTCCCACTTTCACTCGCCTCCCTCTTTTCCATTAACTCTCTCTTGTCCTTGTTTTCCCTCGCCTGTCTCTTTCCCTCTGCTTTCCCTCCATAGTCTCTTTCCCCTGCTTTCCCTCAACCCTCTCTTTTCCCTCTTCCCCCCTCGCCAGTCTCTTTCCCCTGGTTTATCTCGCCTCTCTCTTTCCCTCGCCAGTCTCTGTTACCTCTCTTCCCTCGGTGTCTAATACTTCCCACTTTCCCTCGCCCCTCTCTTTTCCATGAACTCTCTCTTGTCCTTGTTTTCCCTCGCCTGTCTCTTTCCCCCTGCTTTGCCATGACTCTCTCTTTTCCAACTTTTCCCTCGCCAGTCACCTTTCCCTCCTTTTCCTCGCCAGTCTCTGTTACCTCTCTTCCCTCGGTCTCTAATACTTCCCAGTTTCACTCGCCTCCCTCTTTTCCAATAACACTCTTGTCCTTGTGTTTTCTCAACTCTCTCTTTTCCAAGTTTTCCCTCGACTGACACTTCTCCCCCGTTTCCCTCGCCAGTCTCTGTTATCTCTCTTCCATCGGTGTCTAATACTTCCCACATTCACTCGCCTCTCTCTTTTCCCTGTTATTCGTCAGCTCTGTTATCCCTCTTTTCCCTCGCCAGTCTCTTTCCCCTGGTTTATCTCGCCTCTCTCTTTCCCTCGCCAGTCTCTGTTACCTCTCTTCCCTCGGTGTCTAATTCTTCCCACTTTCACCCGACTCCCTCTTTCCCCTCTCATTCCTCAATTCTCTGTTGTCCCTCGTTGCCCTCCCCTCTCTCTTTTACCTCTCTTCCCTCTAGGTCTAATTTTTCCACTTTCCCTCGCCTCTCTCTTTTCCCTGTTATTCGTCAGCTCTGTTATCCCTCTTTTCCCTCGCCAGTCTCTTTCCCCTGGTTTATCTCGCCTCTCTCTGTTCCCTGGCTTTCCTCTTTTCTATGAAATCTCTCTTTTCCCTATTTCCAGTCAGCCCTCTCTTTTCCCTCTTCCCCCCCTCGCCAGTCTCTTTCCCCTGGTTTATCTCGCCTCTCTCTTTCCCTCGCCAGTCTCTTTTACGTCTCTTCCCTTGGTGTCTAATTCTTCCCGCTTTCACTCGCCTCCCTCTTTTCCATTAACTCTCTCTTGTCCTTGTTTTCCCTCGCCTGTCTCTTTCCCTCTGATTTCCCTCGTCAGTCTCTTTCCCCTGCTTTCCCTCAACCCTCTCTTTTCCCTCTTTCCCCTCGACAGTCACTTTTCCCCCCTTTCCCTCGCCAGTCTCTGTTATCTCTCTTCCCTCGGTGTCTAATACTTCCCACTTGCCCTCGCCTCTCTCTTTTCCATGAACTCTCTCTTGTCCTTGTTTTCCCTCGCCTCTCTCTTTTCCCTGTAATTCGTCAACTCTGTTATCCCTCTTTTCCCTCGCCAGTCTCTTTCCCCTGGTTTCTCTCGCCTCTCTCTGTTCCCTGGCTTTCCTCTTTTCTATGAAATCTCTCTTTTCCCTATTTCCAGTCAGCCCTCTCTTTTCCCTCTTCCCCCCTCGCCAGTCTCTTTCCCCTGGTTTATCTCGCCTCTCTCTTTCCCTCGCCAGTCTCTGTTACCTCTCTTCCCTCGGTGTCTAATTCTTCCCACTTTCACTCACCTCCTTCTTATCCATTAACTCTCTTGTCCTTGTTTTCCCTCGCCTGTCTCTTTCCCCCTGCTTTGCCATGACTCTCTCTTTTCCCTCTTTCCCCTCGCCAGTCACTTTTCCTTCCTTTCCCTCGCCAGTCTCTTTTAACCTCTATTCCCTCCGTGCCTAATTTTCCCACTTACACTCCACTCCCTCTTTTCCATGAACTCTCTCGTTCCCCTATTTCCAGTCAACTCTCTCTTTTCCCTCTTCCCCCCTCGCCAGTCTCTTTCCCCTGGTTTATCTCGCCTCTCTCTTTCCCTCGCCAGTCTCTGTTACCTCTCTTCCCTCGGTGTCTAATACTTCCCACTTTCCCTCGCCCCTCTCTTTTCCATGAACTCTCTCTTGTCCTTGTTTTCCCTCGCCTGTCTCTTTCCCCCTGCTTTGCCATGACTCTCTCTTTTCCAACTTTTCCCTCGCCAGTCACCTTTCCCTCCTTTTCCTCGCCAGTCTCTGTTACCTCTCTTCCCTCGGTCTCTAATACTTCCCAGTTTCACTCGCCTCCCTCTTTTCCAATAACACTCTTGTCCTTGTATTTTCTCAACTCTCTCTTTTCCAAGTTTTCCCTCGACTGACACTTCTCCCCCGTTTCCCTCGCCAGTCTCTGTTATCTCTCTTCCATCGGTGTCTAATACTTCCCACATTCACTCGCCTCTCTCTTTTCCCTGTTATTCGTCAGCTCTGTTATCCCTCTTTTCCCTCGCCAGTCTCTTTCCCCTGGTTTATCTCGCCTCTCTCTTTCCCTCGCCAGTCTCTGTTACCTCTCTTCCCTCGGTGTCTAATTCTTCCCACTTTCACCCGACTCCCTCTTTCCCCTCTCATTCCTCAATTCTCTGTTGTCCCTCGTTGCCCTCCCCTCTCTCTTTTACCTCTCTTCCCTCTAGGTCTAATTTTTCCACTTTCCCTCGCCTCTCTCTTTTCCCTGTTATTCGTCAGCTCTGTTATCCCTCTTTTCCCTCGCCAGTCTCTTTCCCCTGGTTTATCTCGCCTCTCTCTGTTCCCTGGCTTTCCTCTTTTCTATGAAATCTCTCTTTTCCCTATTTCCAGTCAGCCCTCTCTTTTCCCTCTTCCCCCCCTCGCCAGTCTCTTTCCCCTGGTTTATCTCGCCTCTCTCTTTCCCTCGCCAGTCTCTTTTACGTCTCTTCCCTTGGTGTCTAATTCTTCCCGCTTTCACTCGCCTCCCTCTTTTCCATTAACTCTCTCTTGTCCTTGTTTTCCCTCGCCTGTCTCTTTCCCTCTGATTTCCCTCCATAGTCTCTTTCCCCTGCTTTCCCTCAACCCTCTCTTTTCCCTCTTCCCCCCTCGCCAGTCTCTTTCCCCTGGTTTATCTCGCCTCTCTTTCCCTCGCCAGTCTCTTTTACGTCTCTTCCCTTGGTGTCTAATTCTTCCCACTTTCACTCGCCTCCCTCTTTTCCATTAACTCTCTCTTGTCCTTGTTTTCCCTCGCCTGTCTCTTTCCCTCTGCTTTCCCTCCATAGTCTCTTTCCCCTGCTTTCCCTCAACCCTCTCTTTTCCCTCTTCCCCCCTCGCCAGTCTCTTTCCCCTGGTTTATCTCGCCTCTCTCTTTCCCTCGCCAGTCTCTGTTACCTCTCTTCCCTCGGTGTCTAATACTTCCCACTTTCCCTCGCCCCTCTCCTTTTCCATGAACTCTCTCTTGTCCTTGTTTTCCCTCGCCTGTCTCTTTCCCCCTGCTTTGCCATGACTCTCTCTTTTCCAACTTTTCCCTCGCCAGTCACCTTTCCCTCCTTTTCCTCGCCAGTCTCTGTTACCTCTCTTCCCTCGGTCTCTAATACTTCCCAGTTTCACTCGCCTCCCTCTTTTCCAATAACACTCTTGTCCTTGTGTTTTCTCAACTCTCTCTTTTCCAAGTTTTCCCTCGACTGACACTTCTCCCCCGTTTCCCTCGCCAGTCTCTGTTATCTCTCTTCCATCGGTGTCTAATACTTCCCACATTCACTCGCCTCTCTCTTTTCCCTGTTATTCGTCAGCTCTGTTATCCCTCTTTTCCCTCGCCAGTCTCTTTCCCCTGGTTTATCTCGCCTCTCTCTTTCCCTCGCCAGTCTCTGTTACCTCTCTTCCCTCGGTGTCTAATTCTTCCCACTTTCACCCGACTCCCTCTTTCCCCTCTCATTCCTCAATTCTCTGTTGTCCCTCGTTGCCCTCCCCTCTCTCTTTTACCTCTCTTCCCTCTAGGTCTAATTTTTCCACTTTCCCTCGCCTCTCTCTTTTCCCTGTTATTCGTCAACTCTGTTATCCCTCTTTTCCCTCGCCAGTCTCTTTCCCCTGGTTTCTCTCGCCTCTCTCTGTTCCCTGGCTTTCCTCTTTTCTATGAAATCTCTCTTTTCCCTATTTCCAGTCAGCCCTCTCTTTTCCCTCTTCCCCCCCCTCGCCAGTCTCTTTCCCCTGGTTTATCTCGCCTCTCTCTTTCCCTCGCCAGTCTCTTTTACGTCTCTTCCCTTGGTGTCTAATTCTTCCCGCTTTCACTCGCCTCCCTCTTTTCCATTAACTCTCTCTTGTCCTTGTTTTCCCTCGCCTGTCTCTTTCCCTCTGATTTCCCTCGTCAGTCTCTTTCCCCTGCTTTCCCTCAACCCTCTCTTTTCCCTCTTTCCCCTCGACAGTCACTTTTCCCCCCTTTCCCTCGCCAGTCTCTGTTATCTCTCTTCCCTCGGTGTCTAATACTTCCCACTTGCCCTCGCCTCTCTCTTTTCCATGAACTCTCTCTTGTCCTTGTTTTCCCTCGCCTCTCTCTTTTCCCTGTAATTCGTCAACTCTGTTATCCCTCTTTTCCCTCGCCAGTCTCTTTCCCCTGGTTTCTCTCGCCTCTCTCTGTTCCCTGGCTTTCCTCTTTTCTATGAAATCTCTCTTTTCCCTATTTCCAGTCAGCCCTCTCTTTTCCCTCTTCCCCCCTCGCCAGTCTCTTTCCCCTGGTTTATCTCGCCTCTCTCTTTCCCTCGCCAGTCTCTGTTACCTCTCTTCCCTCGGTGTCTAATTCTTCCCACTTGCACTCACCTCCTTCTTTTCCATTAACTCTCTTGTCCTTGTTTTCCCTCGCCTGTCTCTTTCCCCCTGCTTTGCCATGACTCTCTCTTTTCCAACTTTTCCCTCGCCAGTCACTTTTCCCTCCTTTTCCTCGCCAGTCTCTGTTACCTCTCTTCCCTCGGTGTCTAATTCTTCCCACTTTCACCCGACTCCCTCTTTCCCCTCTCATTCCTCAATTCTCTGTTGTCCCTCGTTGCCCTCCCCTCTCTCTTTTACCTCTCTTCCCTCTAGGTCTAATTTTTCCACTTTCCCTCGCCTCTCTCTTTTCCCTGTTATTCGTCAACTCTGTTATCCCTCTTTTCCCTCGCCAGTCTCTTTCCCCTGGTTTCTCTCGCCTCTCTCTGTTCCCTGGCTTTCCTCTTTTCTATGAAATCTCTCTTTTCCCTATTTCCAATCAACCCTCTCTTTTCCCTCTTCCCCCCTCGCCAGTCTCTTTCCCCTGGTTTATCTCGCCTCTCTTTCCCTCGCCAGTCTCTTTTACGTCTCTTCCCTTAGTGTCTAATTCTTCCCGCTTTCACTCGCCTCCCTCTTTTCCATTAACTCTCTCTTGTCCTTGTTTTCCCTCGCCTATCTCTTTCCCCTCTGATTTCCCTCGTCAGTCTCTTTCCCCTGCTTTCCCTCAACCCTCTCTTTTCCCTCTTTCCCCTCGGTCACTTTTCCCCCCTTTCCCTCGCCAGTCTCTGTTATCTCTCTTCCCTCGGTGTCTAATACTTCCCACTTTCCCTCGCCTCTCTCTTTTCCATGAACTCTCTCTTGTCCTTGTTTTCCCTCGCCTCTCTCTTTTCCCTGTAATTCGTCAACTCTGTTATCCCTCTTTTCCCTCGCCAGTCTCTTTCCCCTGGTTTCTCTCGCCTCTCTCTGTTCCCTGGCTTTCCTCTTTTCTATGAAATCTCTCTTTTCCCTATTTCCAATCAACCCTCTCTTTTCCCTCTTCCCCCCTCGCCAGTCTCTTTCCCCTGGTTTATCTCGCCTCTCTCTTTCCCTCGCCAGTCTCTGTTACCTCTCTTCCCTCGGTGTCTAATTCTTCCCACTTTCACTCACCTCCTTCTTTTCCATTAACTCTCTTGTCCTTGTTTTCCCTCGCCTGTCTCTTTCCCCCTGCTTTGCCATGACTCTCTCTTTTCCCTCTTTCCCCTCGCCAGTCACTTTTCCTTCCTTTCCCTCGCCAGTCTCTTTTAACCTCTATTCCCTCCGTGCCTAATTTTCCCACTTACACTCCACTCCCTCTTTTCCATGAACTCTCTCGTTCCCCTATTTCCAGTCAACTCTCTCTTTTCCCTCCTCCCCCCTCGCCAGTCTGTTTCCCCTGGTTTATCTCGCCTCTCTCTTTCCCTCGCCAGTCTCTTTTACGTCTCTTCCCTTGGTGTCTAATTCTTCCCACTTGCACTCGCCTCCCTCTTTTCCATTAACTCTCTCTTGTCCTTGTTTTTCCCTCGCCTGTCTCTTTTCCCCTGCTTTCCCTCAACCCTCTCTTTTCCAAGTTTTCCCTCGACAGGCACTTTCCCCCCCTTTCCCTCGCCAGTCCTCTGTTATCTCTCTTCCCTCGGTGTCTAATACTTCCCAGTTTCACTCGCCTCCCTCTTTTCCATTAACTCTCTTGTCCTTGTTTTTTCTCAACTCTCTCTTTTCCAAGTTTTCCCTCGACTGTCACTTTCCCCCCGTTTCCCTCGCCAGTCTCTGTTATCTCTCTTCCGTCGGTGTCTAATACTTCCCACTTTCCCTCGCCTCTCTCTTTTCCCTCTTATTCGTCAACTCTGTTATCCCTCTTTTCCCTCGCCAGTCTCTTTCCCCTGGTTTCTCTCGCCTCTCTCTGTTCCCTGGCTTTCCTCTTTTCTATGAAATCTCTCTTTTCCCTATTTCCAGTCAGCCCCTCTCTTTTCCCTCTTCCCCCCTCGCCAGTCTCTTTCCCCTGGTTTATCTCGCCTCTCTCTTTCCCTCGCCAGTCTCTGTTACCTCTCTTCCCTCGGTGTCTAATTCTTCCCACTTTCACTCACCTCCTTCTTTTCCATTAACTCTCTCTTGTCCTTGTTTTCCCTCGCCTGTCTCTTTCCCCCTGCTTTGCCATGACTCTCTCTTTTCCAACTTTTCCCTCGCCTGTCACCTTTCCCTCCTTTTCCTCGCCAGTCTCTGTTACCTCTCTTCCCTCTAGGTCTAATTTTTCCACTTTCCCTCGCCTCTCTCTTTTCCCTGTTATTCGTCAACTCTGTTATCCCTCTTTTCCCTCGCCAGTCTCTTTCCCCTGGTTTCTCTCGCCTCTCTCTGTTCCCTGGCTTTCCTCTTTTCTATGAAATCTCTCTTTTCCCTATTTCCAATCAACCCTCTCTTTTCCCTCTTCCCCCCTCGGCAGTCTCTTTCCCCTGGTTTATCTCGCCTCTCTCTTTCCCTCGCCAGTCTCTGTTACCTCTCTTCCCTCGGTGTCTAATTCTTCCCACTTTCACTCACCTCCTTCTTTTCCATTAACTCTCTTGTCCTTGTTTTCCCTCGCCTGTCTCTTTCCCCCTGCTTTGCCATGACTCTCTCTTTTCCCTCTTTCCCCTCGCCAGTCACTTTTCCTTCCTTTCCCTCGCCAGTCTCTTTTAACCTCTATTCCCTCCGTGCCTAATTTTCCCACTTACACTCCACTCCCTCTTTTCCATGAACTCTCTCGTTCCCCTATTTCCAGTCAACTCTCTCTTTTCCCTCCTCCCCCCTCGCCAGTCTGTTTCCCCTGGTTTATCTCGCCTCTCTCTTTCCCTCGCCAGTCTCTGTTACCTCTCTTCCCTCGGTGTCTAATTCTTCCCACTTTCACTCGCCTCCCTCTTTCCATTAACTCTCTCTTGTCCTTGTTTTCCCTCGCCTGTCTCTTTCCCCCTGCTTTGCCATGACTCTCTCTTTTCCCTCTTTCCCCTCGACAGTCACTTTTCCCCCCTTTCCCTCGCCAGTCTCTGTTATCTCTCTTCCCTCGGTGTCTAATATTTCCCACTTTCCCTCGCCTCTCTCTTTTCCATGAACTCTCTCTTGTCCTTGTTTTCCCTCGCCTCTCTCTTTTCCCTGTAATTCGTCAACTCTGTTATCCCTCTTTTCCCTCGCCAGTCTCTTTCCCCTGGTTTCTCTCGCCTCTCTCTGTTCCCTGGCTTTCCTCTTTTCTATGAAATCTCTCTTTTCCCTATTTCCAGTCAGCCCTCTCTTTTCCCTCTTCCCCCCTCGCCAGTCTCTTTCCCCTGGTTTATCTCGCCTCTCTCTTTCCCTCGCCAGTCTCTGTTACCTCTCTTCCCTCGGTGTCTAATTCTTCCCACTTTCACTCACCTCCTTCTTTTCCATTAACTCTCTCTTGTCCTTGTTTTCCCTCGCCTGTCTCTTTCCCCCTGCTTTGCCATGACTCTCTCTTTTCCAACTTTTCCCTCGCCTGTCACCTTTCCCTCCTTTTCCTCGCCAGTCTCTGTTACCTCTCTTCCCTCTAGGTCTAATTTTTCCACTTTCCCTCGCCTCTCTCTTTTCCCTGTAATTCGTCAACTCTGTTATCCCTCTTTTCCCTCGCCAGTCTCTTTCCCCTGGTTTCTCTCGCCTCTCTCTGTTCCCTGGCTTTCCTCTTTTCTATGAAATCTCTCTTTTCCCTATTTCCAATCAACCCTCTCTTTTCCCTCTTCCCCCCTCGCCAGTCTCTTTCCCCTGGTTTATCTCGCCTCTCTCTTTCCCTCGCCAGTCTCTGTTACCTCTCTTCCCTCGGTGTCTAATTCTTCCCACTTTCACTCACCTCCTTCTTTTCCATTAACTCTCTCTTGTCCTTGTTTTCCCTCGCCTGTCTCTTTCCCCCTGCTTTGCCATGACTCTCTCTTTTCCAACTTTTCCCTCGCCTGTCACCTTTCCCTCCTTTTCCTCGCCAGTCTCTGTTACCTCTCTTCCCTCTAGGTCTAATTTTTCCACTTTCCCTCGCCTCTCTCTTTTCCCTGTAATTCGTCAACTCTGTTATCCCTCTTTTCCCTCGGCAGTCTCTTTCCCCTGGTTTCTCTCGCCTCTCTCTGTTCCCTGGCTTTCCTCTTTTCTATGAAATCTCTCTTTTCCCTATTTCCAGTCAGCCCTCTCTTTTCCCTCTTCCCCCCTCGCCAGTCTCTTTCCCCTGGTTTATCTCGCCTCTCTCTTTCCCTCGCCAGTCTCTGTTACCTCTCTTCCCTCGGTGTCTAATACTTCCCACTTTCCCTCGCCTCTCTCTTTTCCATGAACTCTCTCTTGTCCTTGTTTTCCCTCGCCTGTCTCTTTTCCCTGTTATTCGTCAACTCTGTTATCCCTCTTTTCCCTCGCCAGTCTCTTTCCCCTGGTTTCTCTCGCCTCTCTCTGTTCCCTGGCTTTCCTCTTTTCTATGAAATCTCTCTTTTCCCTATTTCCAATCAACCCTCTCTTTTCCCTCTTCCCCCCTCGCCAGTCTCTTTCCCCTGGTTTATCTCGCCTCTCTTTCCCTCGCCAGTCTCTTTTACGTCTCTTCCCTTAGTGTCTAATTCTTCCCGCTTTCACTCGCCTCCCTCTTTTCCATTAACTCTCTCTTGTCCTTGTTTTCCCTCGCCTGTCTCTTTCCCTCTGATTTCCCTCGTCAGTCTCTTTCCCCTGCTTTCCCTCAACCCTCTCTTTTCCCTCTTTCCCCTCGACAGTCACTTTTCCCCCCTTTCCCTCGCCAGTCTCTGTTATCTCTCTTCCCTCGGTGTCTAATACTTCCCACTTGCCCTCGCCTCTCTCTTTTCCATGAACTCTCTCTTGTCCTTGTTTTCCCTCGCCTGTCTCTTTCCCCCTGCTTTGCCATGACTCTCTCTTTTCCAACTTTTCCCTCGCCAGTCACCTTTCCCTCCTTTTCCTCGCCAGTCTCTGTTACCTCTCTTCCTCGGTCTCTAATACTTCCCAGTTTCACTCGCCTCCCTCTTTTCCAATAACACTCTTGTCCTTGTGTTTTCTCAACTCTCTCTTTTCCAAGTTTTCCCTCGACTGGACACTTCTCCCCCGTTTCCCTCGCCAGTCTCTGTTATCTCTCTTCCATCGGTGTCTAATACTTCCCACATTCACTCGCCTCTCTCTTTTCCCTGTTATTCGTCAGCTCTGTTATCCCTCTTTTCCCTCGCCAGTCTCTTTCCCCTGGTTTATCTCGCCTCTCTCTTTCCCTCGCCAGTCTCTGTTACCTCTCTTCCCTCGGTGTCTAATTCTTCCCACTTTCACCCGACTCCCTCTTTCCCCTCTCATTCCTCAATTCTCTGTTGTCCCTCGTTGCCCTCCCCTCTCTCTTTTACCTCTCTTCCCTCTAGGTCTAATTTTTCCACTTTCCCTCGCCTCTCTCTTTTCCCTGTTATTCGTCAGCTCTGTTATCCCTCTTTTCCCTCGCCAGTCTCTTTCCCCTGGTTTATCTCGCCTCTCTCTGTTCCCTGGCTTTCCTCTTTTCTATGAAATCTCTCTTTTCCCTATTTCCAGTCAGCCCTCTCTTTTCCCTCTTCCCCCCCTCGCCAGTCTCTTTCCCCTGGTTTATCTCGCCTCTCTCTTTCCCTCGCCAGTCTCTTTTACGTCTCTTCCCCTTGGTGTCTAATTCTTCCCGCTTTCACTCGCCTCCCTCTTTTCCATTAACTCTCTCTTGTCCTTGTTTTCCCTCGCCTGTCTCTTTCCCTCTGATTTCCCTCCATAGTCTCTTTCCCCTGCTTTCCCTCAACCCTCTCTTTTCCCTCTTCCCCCCTCGCCAGTCTCTTTCCCCTGGTTTATCTCGCCTCTCTTTCCCTCGCCAGTCTCTTTTACGTCTCTTCCCTTGGTGTCTAATTCTTCCCACTTTCACTCGCCTCCCTCTTTTCCATTAACTCTCTCTTGTCCTTGTTTTCCCTCGCCTGTCTCTTTCCCTCTGCTTTCCCTCCATAGTCTCTTTCCCCTGCTTTCCCTCAACCCTCTCTTTTCCCTCTTCCCCCCTCGCCAGTCTCTTTCCCCTGGTTTCTCTCGCCTCTCTCTGTTCCCTGGCTTTCCTCTTTTCTATGAAATCTCTCTTTTCCCTATTTCCAATCAACCCTCTCTTTTCCCTCTTCCCCCCTCGCCAGTCTCTTTCCCCTGGTTTATCTCGCCTCTCTTTCCCTCGCCAGTCTCTTTTACGTCTCTTCCCTTAGTGTCTAATTCTTCCCGCTTTCACTCGCCTCCCTCTTTTCCATTAACTCTCTCTTGTCCTTGTTTTCCCTCGCCTGTCTCTTTCCCTCTGATTTCCCTCGTCAGTCTCTTTCCCCTGCTTTCCCTCAACCCTCTCTTTTCCCTCTTTCCCCTCGACAGTCACTTTTCCCCCCCTTTCCCTCGCCAGTCTCTGTTATCTCTCTTCCCTCGGTGTCTAATACTTCCCACTTTCCCTCGCCCCCTCTCTTTTCCATGAACTCTCTCTTGTCCTTGTTTTCCCTCGCCTGTCTCTTTCCCCCTGCTTTGCCATGACTCTCTCTTTTCCAACTTTTCCCTCGCCAGTCACCTTTCCCTCCTTTTCCTCGCCAGTCTCTGTTACCTCTCTTCCCTCGGTCTCTAATACTTCCCAGTTTCACTCGCCTCCCTCTTTTCCAATAACACTCTTGTCCTTGTGTTTTCTCAACTCTCTCTTTTCCAAGTTTTCCCTCGACTGACACTTCTCCCCCGTTTCCCTCGCCAGTCTCTGTTATCTCTCTTCCATCGGTGTCTAATACTTCCCACATTCACTCGCCTCTCTCTTTTCCCTGTTATTCGTCAGCTCTGTTATCCCTCTTTTCCCTCGCCAGTCTCTTTCCCCTGGTTTATCTCGCCTCTCTCTTTCCCTCGCCAGTCTCTGTTACCTCTCTTCCCTCGGTGTCTAATTCTTCCCACTTTCACCCGACTCCCTCTTTCCCCTCTCATTCCTCAATTCTCTGTTGTCCCTCGTTGCCCTCCCCTCTCTCTTTTACCTCTCTTCCCTCTAGGTCTAATTTTTCCACTTTCCCTCGCCTCTCTCTTTTCCCTGTTATTCGTCAGCTCTGTTATCCCTCTTTTCCCTCGCCAGTCTCTTTCCCCTGGTTTATCTCGCCTCTCTCTGTTCCCTGGCTTTCCTCTTTTCTATGAAATCTCTCTTTTCCCTATTTCCAGTCAGCCCTCTCTTTTCCCTCTTCCCCCCCCTCGCCAGTCTCTTTCCCCTGGTTTATCTCGCCTCTCTCTTTCCCTCGCCAGTCTCTTTTACGTCTCTTCCCTTGGTGTCTAATTCTTCCCGCTTTCACTCGCCTCCCTCTTTTCCATTAACTCTCTCTTGTCCTTGTTTTCCCTCGCCTGTCTCTTTCCCTATTTCCCTCCATAGTCTCTTTCCCCTGCTTTCCCTCAACCCTCTCTTTTCCCTCTTCCCCACTCGCCAGTCTCTTTCCCCTGGTTTATCTCGCCTCTCTTTCCCTCGCCAGTCTCTTTTACGTCTCTTCCCTTGGTGTCTAATTCTTCCCACTTTCACTCGCCTCCCTCTTTTCCATTAACTCTCTCTTGTCCTTGTTTTCCCTCGCCTGTCTCTTTCCCTCTGCTTTCCCTCCATAGTCTCTTTCCCCTGCTTTCCCTCAACCCTCTCTTTTCCCTCTTCCCCCCTCGCCAGTCTCTTTCCCCTGGTTTATCTCGCCTCTCTCTTTCCCTCGCCAGTCTCTGTTACCTCTCTTCCCTCGGTGTCTAATACTTCCCACTTTCCCTCGCCCCTCTCTTTTCCATGAACTCTCTCTTGTCCTTGTTTTCCCTCGCCTGTCTCTTTCCCCCTGCTTTGCCATGACTCTCTCTTTTCCAACTTTTCCCTCGCCAGTCACCTTTCCCTCCTTTTCCTCGCCAGTCTCTGTTACCTCTCTTCCCTCGGTCTCTAATACTTCCCAGTTTCACTCGCCTCCCTCTTTTCCAATAACACTCTTGTCCTTGTGTTTTCTCAACTCTCTCTTTTCCAAGTTTTCCCTCGACTGACACTTCTCCCCCGTTTCCCTCGCCAGTCTCTGTTATCTCTCTTCCATCGGTGTCTAATACTTCCCACATTCACTCGCCTCTCTCTTTTCCCTGTTATTCGTCAGCTCTGTTATCCCTCTTTTCCCTCGCCAGTCTCTTTCCCCTGGTTTATCTCGCCTCTCTCTTTCCCTCGCCAGTCTCTGTTAACCTCTCTTCCCTCGGTGTCTAATTCTTCCCACTTTCACCCGACTCCCTCTTTCCCCTCTCATTCCTCAATTCTCTGTTGTCCCTCGTTGCCCTCCCCTCTCTCTTTTACCTCTCTTCCCTCTAGGTCTAATTTTTCCACTTTCCCTCGCCTCTCTCTTTTCCCTGTTATTCGTCAGCTCTGTTATCCCTCTTTTCCCTCGCCAGTCTCTTTCCCCTGGTTTATCTCGCCTCTCTCTGTTCCCTGGCTTTCCTCTTTTCTATGAAATCTCTCTTTTCCCTATTTCCAGTCAGCCCTCTCTTTTCCCTCTTCCCCCCCTCGCCAGTCTCTTTCCCCTGGTTTATCTCGCCTCTCTCTTTCCCTCGCCAGTCTCTTTTACGTCTCTTCCCTTGGTGTCTAATTCTTCCCGCTTTCACTCGCCTCCCTCTTTTCCATTAACTCTCTCTTGTCCTTGTTTTCCCTCGCCTGTCTCTTTCCCTCTGATTTCCCTCGTCAGTCTCTTTCCCCTGCTTTCCCTCAACCCTCTCTTTTCCCTCTTTCCCCTCGACAGTCACTTTTCCCCCCTTTCCCTCGCCAGTCTCTGTTATCTCTCTTCCCTCGGTGTCTAATACTTCCCACTTGCCCTCGCCTCTCTCTTTTCCATGAACTCTCTCTTGTCCTTGTTTTCCCCTCGCCTCTCTCTTTTCCCTGTAATTCGTCAACTCTGTTATCCCTCTTTTCCCTCGCCAGTCTCTTTCCCCTGGTTTCTCTCGCCTCTCTCTGTTCCCTGGCTTTCCTCTTTTCTATGAAATCTCTCTTTTCCCTATTTCCAGTCAGCCCTCTCTTTTCCCTCTTCCCCCCTCGCCAGTCTCTTTCCCCTGGTTTATCTCGCCTCTCTCTTTCCCTCGCCAGTCTCTGTTACCTCTCTTCCCTCGGTGTCTAATTCTTCCCACTTTCACTCACCTCCTTCTTATCCATTAACTCTCTTGTCCTTGTTTTCCCTCGCCTGTCTCTTTCCCCCTGCTTTGCCATGACTCTCTCTTTTCCCTCTTTCCCCTCGCCAGTCACTTTTCCTTCCTTTCCCTCGCCAGTCTCTTTTAACCTCTATTCCCTCCGTGCCTAATTTTCCCACTTACACTCCACTCCCTCTTTTCCATGAACTCTCTCGTTCCCCTATTTCCAGTCAACTCTCTCTTTTCCCTCTTCCCCCCTCGCCAGTCTCTTTCCCCTGGTTTATCTCGCCTCTCTCTTTCCCTCGCCAGTCTCTGTTACCTCTCTTCCCTCGGTGTCTAATACTTCCCACTTTCCCTCGCCCCTCTCTTTTCCATGAACTCTCTCTTGTCCTTGTTTTC
This sequence comes from Harpia harpyja, assembly GCF_026419915.1. Taxonomy (NCBI): domain Eukaryota; kingdom Metazoa; phylum Chordata; class Aves; order Accipitriformes; family Accipitridae; genus Harpia; species Harpia harpyja. Next base: position 24,751,059 of record NC_068968.1, on the reverse strand, counting down.
CCTCGCCTGTCTCTTTCCCCCTGCTTTGCCATGACTCTCTCTTTTCCAACTTTTCCCTCGCCAGTCACCTTTCCCTCCTTTCCTCGCCAGTCTCTGTTACCTCTCTTCCCTCGGTCTCTAATACTTCCCAGTTTCACTCGCCTCCCTCTTTTCCAATAACACTCTTGTCCTTGTATTTTCTCAACTCTCTCTTTTCCAAGTTTTCCCTCGACTGACACTTCTCCCCCGTTTCCCTCGCCAGTCTCTGTTATCTCTCTTCCATCGGTGTCTAATACTTCCCACATTCACTCGCCTCTCTCTTTTCCCTGTTATTCGTCAGCTCTGTTATCCCTCTTTTCCCTCGCCAGTCTCTTTCCCCTGGTTTATCTCGCCTCTCTCTTTCCCTCGCCAGTCTCTGTTACCTCTCTTCCCTCGGTGTCTAATTCTTCCCACTTTCACCCGACTCCCTCTTTCCCCTCTCATTCCTCAATTCTCTGTTGTCCCTCGTTGCCCTCCCCTCTCTCTTTTACCTCTCTTCCCTCTAGGTCTAATTTTTCCACTTTCCCTCGCCTCTCTCTTTTCCCTGTTATTCGTCAGCTCTGTTATCCCTCTTTTCCCTCGCCAGTCTCTTTCCCCTGGTTTATCTCGCCTCTCTCTGTTCCCTGGCTTTCCTCTTTTCTATGAAATCTCTCTTTTCCCTATTTCCAGTCAGCCCTCTCTTTTCCCTCTTCCCCCCCTCGCCAGTCTCTTTCCCCTGGTTTATCTCGCCTCTCTCTTTCCCTCGCCAGTCTCTTTTACGTCTCTTCCCTTGGTGTCTAATTCTTCCCGCTTTCACTCGCCTCCCTCTTTTCCATTAACTCTCTCTTGTCCTTGTTTTCCCTCGCCTGTCTCTTTCCCTCTGATTTCCCTCCATAGTCTCTTTCCCCTGCTTTCCCTCAACCCTCTCTTTTCCCTCTTCCCCCCTCGCCAGTCTCTTTCCCCTGGTTTATCTCGCCTCTCTTTCCCTCGCCAGTCTCTTTTACGTCTCTTCCCTTGGTGTCTAATTCTTCCCACTTTCACTCGCCTCCCTCTTTTCCATTAACTCTCTCTTGTCCTTGTTTTCCCTCGCCTGTCTCTTTCCCTCTGCTTTCCCTCCATAGTCTCTTTCCCCTGCTTTCCCTCAACCCTCTCTTTTCCCTCTTCCCCCCTCGCCAGTCTCTTTCCCCTGGTTTATCTCGCCTCTCTCTTTCCCTCGCCAGTCTCTGTTACCTCTCTTCCCTCGGTGTCTAATACTTCCCACTTTCCCTCGCCCCTCTCTTTTCCATGAACTCTCTCTTGTCCTTGTTTTCCCTCGCCTGTCTCTTTCCCCCTGCTTTGCCATGACTCTCTCTTTTCCAACTTTTCCCTCGCCAGTCACCTTTCCCTCCTTTTCCTCGCCAGTCTCTGTTACCTCTCTTCCCTCGGTCTCTAATACTTCCCAGTTTCACTCGCCTCCCTCTTTTCCAATAACACTCTTGTCCTTGTGTTTTCTCAACTCTCTCTTTTCCAAGTTTTCCCTCGACTGACACTTCTCCCCCGTTTCCCTCGCCAGTCTCTGTTATCTCTCTTCCATCGGTGTCTAATACTTCCCACATTCACTCGCCTCTCTCTTTTCCCTGTTATTCGTCAGCTCTGTTATCCCTCTTTTCCCTCGCCAGTCTCTTTCCCCTGGTTTATCTCGCCTCTCTCTTTCCCTCGCCAGTCTCTGTTACCTCTCTTCCCTCGGTGTCTAATTCTTCCCACTTTCACCCGACTCCCTCTTTCCCCTCTCATTCCTCAATTCTCTGTTGTCCCTCGTTGCCCTCCCCTCTCTCTTTTACCTCTCTTCCCTCTAGGTCTAATTTTTTCCACTTTCCCTCGCCTCTCTCTTTTCCCTGTTATTCGTCAACTCTGTTATCCCTCTTTTCCCTCGCCAGTCTCTTTCCCCTGGTTTCTCTCGCCTCTCTCTGTTCCCTGGCTTTCCTCTTTTCTATGAAATCTCTCTTTTCCCTATTTCCAGTCAGCCCTCTCTTTTCCCTCTTCCCCCCCTCGCCAGTCTCTTTCCCCTGGTTTATCTCGCCTCTCTCTTTCCCTCGCCAGTCTCTTTTACGTCTCTTCCCTGGTGTCTAATTCTTCCCGCTTTCACTCGCCTCCCTCTTTTCCATTAACTCTCTCTTGTCCTTGTTTTCCCTCGCCTGTCTCTTTCCCTCTGATTTCCCTCGTCAGTCTCTTTCCCCTGCTTTCCCTCAACCCTCTCTTTTCCCTCTTTCCCCTCGACAGTCACTTTTCCCCCCTTTCCCTCGCCAGTCTCTGTTATCTCTCTTCCCTCGGTGTCTAATACTTCCCACTTGCCCTCGCCTCTCTCTTTTCCATGAACTCTCTCTTGTCCTTGTTTTCCCTCGCCTCTCTCTTTTCCCTGTAATTCGTCAACTCTGTTATCCCTCTTTTCCCTCGCCAGTCTCTTTCCCCTGGTTTCTCTCGCCTCTCTCTGTTCCCTGGCTTTCCTCTTTTCTATGAAATCTCTCTTTTCCCTATTTCCAGTCAGCCCTCTCTTTTCCCTCTTCCCCCCTCGCCAGTCTCTTTCCCCTGGTTTATCTCGCCTCTCTCTTTCCCTCGCCAGTCTCTGTTACCTCTCTTCCCTCGGTGTCTAATTCTTCCCACTTGCACTCACCTCCTTCTTTTCCATTAACTCTCTTGTCCTTGTTTTCCCTCGCCTGTCTCTTTCCCCCTGCTTTGCCATGACTCTCTCTTTTCCAACTTTTCCCTCGCCAGTCACTTTTCCCTCCTTTTCCTCGCCAGTCTCTGTTACCTCTCTTCCCTCGGTGTCTAATTCTTCCCACTTTCACCCGACTCCCTCTTTCCCCTCTCATTCCTCAATTCTCTGTTGTCCCTCGTTGCCCTCCCCTCTCTCTTTTACCTCTCTTCCCTCTAGGTCTAATTTTTCCACTTTCCCTCGCCTCTCTCTTTTCCCTGTTATTCGTCAACTCTGTTATCCCTCTTTTCCCTCGCCAGTCTCTTTCCCCTGGTTTCTCTCGCCTCTCTCTGTTCCCTGGCTTTCCTCTTTTCTATGAAATCTCTCTTTTCCCTATTTCCAATCAACCCTCTCTTTTCCCTCTTCCCCCCTCGCCAGTCTCTTTCCCCTGGTTTATCTCGCCTCTCTTTCCCTCGCCAGTCTCTTTTACGTCTCTTCCCTTAGTGTCTAATTCTTCCCGCTTTCACTCGCCTCCCTCTTTTCCATTAACTCTCTCTTGTCCTTGTTTTCCCTCGCCTATCTCTTTCCCTCTGATTTCCCTCGTCAGTCTCTTTCCCCTGCTTTCCCTCAACCCTCTCTTTTCCCTCTTTCCCCTCGACAGTCACTTTTCCCCCCTTTCCCTCGCCAGTCTCTGTTATCTCTCTTCCCTCGGTGTCTAATACTTCCCACTTTCCCTCGCCTCTCTCTTTTCCATGAACTCTCTCTTGTCCTTGTTTTCCCTCGCCTCTCTCTTTTCCCTGTAATTCGTCAACTCTGTTATCCCTCTTTTCCCTCGCCAGTCTCTTTCCCCTGGTTTCTCTCGCCTCTCTCTGTTCCCTGGCTTTCCTCTTTTCTATGAAATCTCTCTTTTCCCTATTTCCAATCAACCCTCTCTTTTCCCTCTTCCCCCCTCGCCAGTCTCTTTCCCCTGGTTTATCTCGCCTCTCTCTTTCCCTCGCCAGTCTCTGTTACCTCTCTTCCCTCGGTGTCTAATTCTTCCCACTTTCACTCACCTCCTTCTTTTCCATTAACTCTCTTGTCCTTGTTTTCCCTCGCCTGTCTCTTTCCCCCTGCTTTGCCATGACTCTCTCTTTTCCCTCTTTCCCCTCGCCAGTCACTTTTCCTTCCTTTCCCTCGCCAGTCTCTTTTAACCTCTATTCCCTCCGTGCCTAATTTTCCCACTTACACTCCACTCCCTCTTTTCCATGAACTCTCTCGTTCCCCTATTTCCAGTCAACTCTCTCTTTTCCCTCCTCCCCCCTCGCCAGTCTGTTTCCCCTGGTTTATCTCGCCTCTCTCTTTCCCTCGCCAGTCTCTTTTACGTCTCTTCCCTTGGTGTCTAATTCTTCCCACTTGCACTCGCCTCCCTCTTTTCCATTAACTCTCTCTTGTCCTTGTTTTCCCTCGCCTGTCTCTTTTCCCCTGCTTTCCCTCAACCCTCTCTTTTCCAAGTTTTCCCTCGACAGGCACTTTCCCCCCCTTTCCCTCGCCAGTCTCTGTTATCTCTCTTCCCTCGGTGTCTAATACTTCCCAGTTTCACTCGCCTCCCTCTTTTCCATTAACTCTCTTGTCCTTGTTTTTTCTCAACTCTCTCTTTTCCAAGTTTTCCCTCGACTGTCACTTTCCCCCCGTTTCCCTCGCCAGTCTCTGTTATCTCTCTTCCGTCGGTGTCTAATACTTCCCACTTTCCCTCGCCTCTCTCTTTTCCCTCTTATTCGTCAACTCTGTTATCCCTCTTTTCCCTCGCCAGTCTCTTTCCCCTGGTTTCTCTCGCCTCTCTCTGTTCCCTGGCTTTCCTCTTTTCTATGAAATCTCTCTTTTCCCTATTTCCAGTCAGCCCTCTCTTTTCCCTCTTCCCCCCTCGCCAGTCTCTTTCCCCTGGTTTATCTCGCCTCTCTCTTTCCCTCGCCAGTCTCTGTTACCTCTCTTCCCTCGGTGTCTAATTCTTCCCACTTTCACTCACCTCCTTCTTTTCCATTAACTCTCTCTTGTCCTTGTTTTCCCTCGCCTGTCTCTTTCCCCCTGCTTTGCCATGACTCTCTCTTTTCCAACTTTTCCCTCGCCTGTCACCTTTCCCTCCTTTTCCTCGCCAGTCTCTGTTACCTCTCTTCCCTCTAGGTCTAATTTTTCCACTTTCCCTCGCCTCTCTCTTTTCCCTGTTATTCGTCAACTCTGTTATCCCTCTTTTCCCTCGCCAGTCTCTTTCCCCTGGTTTCTCTCGCCTCTCTCTGTTCCCTGGCTTTCCTCTTTTCTATGAAATCTCTCTTTTCCCTATTTCCAATCAACCCTCTCTTTTCCCTCTTCCCCCCTCGGCAGTCTCTTTCCCCTGGTTTATCTCGCCTCTCTCTTTCCCTCGCCAGTCTCTGTTACCTCTCTTCCCTCGGTGTCTAATTCTTCCCACTTTCACTCACCTCCTTCTTTTCCATTAACTCTCTTGTCCTTGTTTTCCCTCGCCTGTCTCTTTCCCCCTGCTTTGCCATGACTCTCTCTTTTCCCTCTTTCCCCTCGCCAGTCACTTTTCCTTCCTTTCCCTCGCCAGTCTCTTTTAACCTCTATTCCCTCCGTGCCTAATTTTCCCACTTACACTCCACTCCCTCTTTTCCATGAACTCTCTCGTTCCCCTATTTCCAGTCAACTCTCTCTTTTCCCTCCTCCCCCCTCGCCAGTCTGTTTCCCCTGGTTTATCTCGCCTCTCTCTTTCCCTCGCCAGTCTCTGTTACCTCTCTTCCCTCGGTGTCTAATTCTTCCCACTTTCACTCGCCTCCCTCTTTCCATTAACTCTCTCTTGTCCTTGTTTTCCCTCGCCTGTCTCTTTCCCCCTGCTTTGCCATGACTCTCTCTTTTCCCTCTTTCCCCTCGACAGTCACTTTTCCCCCCTTTCCCTCGCCAGTCTCTGTTATCTCTCTTCCCTCGGTGTCTAATATTTCCCACTTTCCCTCGCCTCTCTCTTTTCCATGAACTCTCTCTTGTCCTTGTTTTCCCTCGCCTCTCTCTTTTCCCTGTAATTCGTCAACTCTGTTATCCCTCTTTTCCCTCGCCAGTCTCTTTCCCCTGGTTTCTCTCGCCTCTCTCTGTTCCCTGGCTTTCCTCTTTTCTATGAAATCTCTCTTTTCCCTATTTCCAGTCAGCCCTCTCTTTTCCCTCTTCCCCCCTCGCCAGTCTCTTTCCCCTGGTTTATCTCGCCTCTCTCTTTCCCTCGTCCCTCGCCAGTCTCTGTTACCTCTCTTCCCTCGGTGTCTAATTCTTCCCACTTTCACTCACCTCCTTCTTTTCCATTAACTCTCTCTTGTCCTTGTTTTCCCTCGCCTGTCTCTTTCCCCCTGCTTTGCCATGACTCTCTCTTTTCCAACTTTTCCCTCGCCTGTCACCTTTCCCTCCTTTTCCTCGCCAGTCTCTGTTACCTCTCTTCCCTCTAGGTCTAATTTTTCCACTTTCCCTCGCCTCTCTCTTTTCCCTGTAATTCGTCAACTCTGTTATCCCTCTTTTCCCTCGCCAGTCTCTTTCCCCTGGTTTCTCTCGCCTCTCTCTGTTCCCTGGCTTTCCTCTTTTCTATGAAATCTCTCTTTTCCCTATTTCCAATCAACCCTCTCTTTTCCCTCTTCCCCCCTCGCCAGTCTCTTTCCCCTGGTTTATCTCGCCTCTCTCTTTCCCTCGCCAGTCTCTGTTACCTCTCTTCCCTCGGTGTCTAATTCTTCCCACTTTCACTCACCTCCTTCTTTTCCATTAACTCTCTCTTGTCCTTGTTTTCCCTCGCCTGTCTCTTTCCCCCTGCTTTGCCATGACTCTCTCTTTTCCAACTTTTCCCTCGCCTGTCACCTTTCCTCCTTTTCCTCGCCAGTCTCTGTTACCTCTCTTCCCTCTAGGTCTAATTTTTCCACTTTCCCTCGCCTCTCTCTTTTCCCTGTAATTCGTCAACTCTGTTATCCCTCTTTTCCCTCGGCAGTCTCTTTCCCCTGGTTTCTCTCGCCTCTCTCTGTTCCCTGGCTTTCCTCTTTTCTATGAAATCTCTCTTTTCCCTATTTCCAGTCAGCCCTCTCTTTTCCCTCTTCCCCCCTCGCCAGTCTCTTTCCCCTGGTTTATCTCGCCTCTCTCTTTCCCTCGCCAGTCTCTGTTACCTCTCTTCCCTCGGTGTCTAATTCTTCCCACTTTCACTCACCTCCTTCTTTTCCATTAACTCTCTTGTCCTTGTTTTCCCTCGCCTGTCTCTTTCCCCCTGCTTTGCCATGACTCTCTCTTTTCCAACTTTTCCCTCGCCAGTCACTTTTCCCTCCTTTTCCTCGCCAGTCTCTGTTACCTCTCTTCCCTCGGTGTCTAATTCTTCCCACTTTCACCCGACTCCCTCTTTCCCCTCTCATTCCTCAATTCTCTGTTGTCCCTCGTTGCCCTCCCCTCTCTCTTTTACCTCTCTTCCCTCTAGGTCTAATTTTTCCACTTTCCCTCGCCTCTCTCTTTTCCCTGTTATTCGTCAACTCTGTTATCCCTCTTTTCCCTCGCCAGTCTCTTTCCCCTGGTTTCTCTCGCCTCTCTCTGTTCCCTGGCTTTCCTCTTTTCTATGAAATCTCTCTTTTCCCTATTTCCAATCAACCCTCTCTTTTCCCTCTTCCCCCCCTCGCCAGTCTCTTTCCCCTGGTTTATCTCGCCTCTCTTTCCCTCGCCAGTCTCTTTTACGTCTCTTCCCTTAGTGTCTAATTCTTCCCGCTTTCACTCGCCTCCCTCTTTTCCATTAACTCTCTCTTGTCCTTGTTTTCCCTCGCCTATCTCTTTCCCTCTGATTTCCCTCGTCAGTCTCTTTCCCCTGCTTTCCCTCAACCCTCTCTTTTCCCTCTTTCCCCTCGACAGTCACTTTTCCCCCCTTTCCCTCGCCAGTCTCTGTTATCTGTCTTCCCTCGGTGTCTAATACTTCCCACTTTCCCTCGCCTCTCTCTTTTCCATGAACTCTCTCTTGTCCTTGTTTTCCCTCGCCTGTCTCTTTTCCCTGTAATTCGTCAGCTCTGTTATCCCTCTTTTCCCTCGCCAGTCTCTTTCCCCTGGTTTCTCTCGCCTCTCTCTGTTCCCTGGCTTTCCTCTTTTCTATGAAATCTCTCTTTTCCCTATTTCCAATCAACCCTCTCTTTTCCCTCTTCCCCCCTCGCCAGTCTCTTTCCCCTGGTTTATCTCGCCTCTCTCTTTCCCTCGCCAGTCTCTGTTACCTCTCTTCCCTCGGTGTCTAATTCTTCCCACTTTCACTCACCTCCCTCTTTTCCATTAACTCTCTCTTGTCCTTGTTTTCCCTCGCCTGTCTCTTTCCCTCTGATTTCCCTCCATAGTCTCTTTCCCCTGCTTTCCCTCAACCCTCTCTTTTCCCTCTTCCCCCCTCGCCAGTCTCTTTCCCCTGGTTTATCTCGCCTCTCTTTCCCTCGCCAGTCTCTTTTACGTCTCTTCCCTTGGTGTCTAATTCTTCCCACTTTCACTCGCCTCCCTCTTTTCCATTAACTCTCTCTTGTCCTTGTTTTCCCTCGCCTGTCTCTTTCCCTCTGCTTTCCCTCCATAGTCTCTTTCCCCTGCTTTCCCTCAACCCTCTCTTTTCCCTCTTCCCCCCTCGCCAGTCTCTTTCCCCTGGTTTATCTCGCCTCTCTCTTTCCCTCGCCAGTCTCTGTTACCTCTCTTCCCTCGGTGTCTAATACTTCCCACTTTCCCTCGCCCCTCTCTTTTCCATGAACTCTCTCTTGTCCTTGTTTTCCCTCGCCTGTCTCTTTCCCCCTGCTTTGCCATGACTCTCTCTTTTCCAACTTTTCCCTCGCCAGTCACCTTTCCCTCCTTTTCCTCGCCAGTCTCTGTTACCTCTCTTCCCTCGGTCTCTAATACTTCCCAGTTTCACTCGCCTCCCTCTTTTCCAATAACACTCTTGTCCTTGTGTTTTCTCAACTCTCTCTTTTCCAAGTTTTCCCTCGACTGACACTTCTCCCCCGTTTCCCTCGCCAGTCTCTGTTATCTCTCTTCCATCGGTGTCTAATACTTCCCACATTCACTCGCCTCTCTCTTTTCCCTGTTATTCGTCAGCTCTGTTATCCCTCTTTTCCCTCGCCAGTCTCTTTCCCCTGGTTTATCTCGCCTCTCTCTTTCCCTCGCCAGTCTCTGTTACCTCTCTTCCCTCGGTGTCTAATTCTTCCCACTTTCACCCGACTCCCTCTTTCCCCTCTCATTCCTCAATTCTCTGTTGTCCCTCGTTGCCCTCCCCTCTCTCTTTTACCTCTCTTCCCTCTAGGTCTAATTTTTCCACTTTCCCTCGCCTCTCTCTTTTCCCTGTTATTCGTCAACTCTGTTATCCCTCTTTTCCCTCGCCAGTCTCTTTCCCCTGGTTTCTCTCGCCTCTCTCTGTTCCCTGGCTTTCCTCTTTTCTATGAAATCTCTCTTTTCCCTATTTCCAGTCAGCCCTCTCTTTTCCCTCTTCCCCCCCTCGCCAGTCTCTTTCCCCTGGTTTATCTCGCCTCTCTCTTTCCCTCGCCAGTCTCTTTTACGTCTCTTCCCTTGGTGTCTAATTCTTCCCGCTTTCACTCGCCTCCCTCTTTTCCATTAACTCTCTCTTGTCCTTGTTTTCCCTCGCCTGTCTCTTTCCCTCTGATTTCCCTCGTCAGTCTCTTTCCCCTGCTTTCCCTCAACCCTCTCTTTTCCCTCTTTCCCCTCGACAGTCACTTTTCCCCCCTTTCCCTCGCCAGTCTCTGTTATCTCTCTTCCCTCGGTGTCTAATACTTCCCACTTGCCCTCGCCTCTCTCTTTTCCATGAACTCTCTCTTGTCCTTGTTTTCCCTCGCCTCTCTCTTTTCCCTGTAATTCGTCAACTCTGTTATCCCTCTTTTCCCTCGCCAGTCTCTTTCCCCTGGTTTCTCTCGCCTCTCTCTGTTCCCTGGCTTTCCTCTTTTCTATGAAATCTCTCTTTTCCCTATTTCCAGTCAGCCCTCTCTTTTCCCTCTTCCCCCCTCGCCAGTCTCTTTCCCCTGGTTTATCTCGCCTCTCTCTTTCCCTCGCCAGTCTCTGTTACCTCTCTTCCCTCGGTGTCTAATTCTTCCCACTTTCACTCACCTCCTTCTTTTCCATGAACTCTCTCTTGTCCTTGTTTTCCCTCGCCTGTCTCTTTCCCCCTGCTTTGCCATGACTCTCTCTTTTCCAACTTTTCCCTCGCCAGTCACTTTTCCCTCCTTTTCCTCGCCAGTCTCTGTTACCTCTCTTCCCTCGGTGTCTAATTCTTCCCACTTTCACCCGACTCCCTCTTTCCCCTCTCATTCCTCAATTCTCTGTTGTCCCTCGTTGCCCTCCCCTCTCTCTTTTACCTCTCTTCCCTCTAGGTCTAATTTTTCCACTTTCCCTCGCCTCTCTCTTTTCCCTGTTATTCGTCAACTCTGTTATCCCTCTTTTCCCTCGCCAGTCTCTTTCCCCTGGTTTCTCTCGCCTCTCTCTGTTCCCTGGCTTTCCTCTTTTCTATGAAATCTCTCTTTTCCCTATTTCCAATCAACCCTCTCTTTTCCCTCTTCCCCCCTCGCCAGTCTCTTTCCCCTGGTTTATCTCGCCTCTCTTTCCCTCGCCAGTCTCTTTTACGTCTCTTCCCTTAGTGTCTAATTCTTCCCGCTTTCACTCGCCTCCCTCTTTTCCATTAACTCTCTCTTGTCCTTGTTTTCCCTCGCCTATCTCTTTCCCTCTGATTTCCCTCGTCAGTCTCTTTCCCCTGCTTTCCCTCAACCCTCTCTTTTCCCTCTTTCCCCTCGACAGTCACTTTTCCCCCCTTTCCCTCGCCAGTCTCTGTTATCTCTCTTCCCTCGGTGTCTAATACTTCCCACTTTCCCTCGCCTCTCTCTTTTCCATGAACTCTCTCTTGTCCTTGTTTTCCCTCGCCTCTCTCTTTTCCCTGTAATTCGTCAACTCTGTTATCCCTCTTTTCCCTCGCCAGTCTCTTTCCCCTGGTTTCTCTCGCCTCTCTCTGTTCCCTGGCTTTCCTCTTTTCTATGAAATCTCTCTTTTCCCTATTTCCAATCAACCCTCTCTTTTCCCTCTTCCCCCCTCGCCAGTCTCTTTCCCCTGGTTTATCTCGCCTCTCTCTTTCCCTCGCCAGTCTCTGTTACCTCTCTTCCCTCGGTGTCTAATTCTTCCCACTTTCACTCACCTCCTTCTTTTCCATTAACTCTCTTGTCCTTGTTTTCCCTCGCCTGTCTCTTTCCCCCTGCTTTGCCATGACTCTCTCTTTTCCCTCTTTCCCCTCGCCAGTCACTTTTCCTTCCTTTCCCTCGCCAGTCTCTTTTAACCTCTATTCCCTCCGTGCCTAATTTTCCCACTTACACTCCACTCCCTCTTTTCCATGAACTCTCTCGTTCCCCTATTTCCAGTCAACTCTCTCTTTTCCCTCCTCCCCCCTCGCCAGTCTGTTTCCCCTGGTTTATCTCGCCTCTCTCTTTCCCTCGCCAGTCTCTTTTACGTCTCTTCCCTTGGTGTCTAATTCTTCCCACTTGCACTCGCCTCCCTCTTTTCCATTAACTCTCTCTTGTCCTTGTTTTCCCTCGCCTGTCTCTTTTCCCCTGCTTTCCCTCAACCCTCTCTTTTCCAAGTTTTCCCTCGACAGGCACTTTCCCCCCCTTTCCCTCGCCAGTCTCTGTTATCTCTCTTCCCTCGGTGTCTAATACTTCCCAGTTTCACTCGCCTCCCTCTTTTCCATTAACTCTCTTGTCCTTGTTTTTTCTCAACTCTCTCTTTTCCAAGTTTTCCCTCGACTGTCACTTTCCCCCCGTTTCCCTCGCCAGTCTCTGTTATCTCTCTTCCGTCGGTGTCTAATACTTCCCACTTTCCCTCGCCTCTCTCTTTTCCCTCTTATTCGTCAACTCTGTTATCCCTCTTTTCCCTCGCCAGTCTCTTTCCCCTGGTTTCTCTCGCCTCTCTCTGTTCCCTGGCTTTCCTCTTTTCTATGAAATCTCTCTTTTCCCTATTTCCAGTCAGCCCTCTCTTTTCCCTCTTCCCCCCTCGCCAGTCTCTTTCCCCTGGTTTATCTCGCCTCTCTCTTTCCCTCGCCAGTCTCTGTTACCTCTCTTCCCTCGGTGTCTAATTCTTCCCACTTTCACTCACCTCCTTCTTTTCCATTAACTCTCTCTTGTCCTTGTTTTCCCTCGCCTGTCTCTTTCCCCCTGCTTTGCCATGACTCTCTCTTTTCCAACTTTTCCCTCGCCTGTCACCTTTCCCTCCTTTTCCTCGCCAGTCTCTGTTACCTCTCTTCCCTCTAGGTCTAATTTTTCCACTTTCCCTCGCCTCTCTCTTTTCCCTGTTATTCGTCAACTCTGTTATCCCTCTTTTCCCTCGCCAGTCTCTTTCCCCTGGTTTCTCTCGCCTCTCTCTGTTCCCTGGCTTTCCTCTTTTCTATGAAATCTCTCTTTTCCCTATTTCCAATCAACCCTCTCTTTTCCCTCTTCCCCCCTCGGCAGTCTCTTTCCCCTGGTTTATCTCGCCTCTCTCTTTCCCTCGCCAGTCTCTGTTACCTCTCTTCCCTCGGTGTCTAATTCTTCCCACTTTCACTCACCTCCTTCTTTTCCATTAACTCTCTTGTCCTTGTTTTCCCTCGCCTGTCTCTTTCCCCCTGCTTTGCCATGACTCTCTCTTTTCCCTCTTTCCCCTCGCCAGTCACTTTTCCTTCCTTTCCCTCGCCAGTCTCTTTTAACCTCTATTCCCTCCGTGCCTAATTTTCCCACTTACACTCCACTCCCTCTTTTCCATGAACTCTCTCGTTCCCCTATTTCCAGTCAACTCTCTCTTTTCCCTCCTCCCCCCTCGCCAGTCTGTTTCCCCTGGTTTATCTCGCCTCTCTCTTTCCCTCGCCAGTCTCTGTTACCTCTCTTCCCTCGGTGTCTAATTCTTCCCACTTTCACTCGCCTCCCTCTTTCCATTAACTCTCTCTTGTCCTTGTTTTCCCTCGCCTGTCTCTTTCCCCCTGCTTTGCCATGACTCTCTCTTTTCCCTCTTTCCCCTCGACAGTCACTTTTCCCCCCTTTCCCTCGCCAGTCTCTGTTATCTCTCTTCCCTCGGTGTCTAATATTTCCCACTTTCCCTCGCCTCTCTCTTTTCCATGAACTCTCTCTTGTCCTTGTTTTCCCTCGCCTCTCTCTTTTCCCTGTAATTCGTCAACTCTGTTATCCCTCTTTTCCCTCGCCAGTCTCTTTCCCCTGGTTTCTCTCGCCTCTCTCTGTTCCCTGGCTTTCCTCTTTTCTATGAAATCTCTCTTTTCCCTATTTCCAGTCAGCCCTCTCTTTTCCCTCTTCCCCCCTCGCCAGTCTCTTTCCCCTGGTTTATCTCGCCTCTCTCTTTCCCTCGCCAGTCTCTGTTACCTCTCTTCCCTCGGTGTCTAATTCTTCCCACTTTCACTCACCTCCTTCTTTTCCATTAACTCTCTCTTGTCCTTGTTTTCCCTCGCCTGTCTCTTTCCCCCTGCTTTGCCATGACTCTCTCTTTTCCAACTTTTCCCTCGCCTGTCACCTTTCCCTCCTTTTCCTCGCCAGTCTCTGTTACCTCTCTTCCCTCTAGGTCTAATTTTTCCACTTTCCCTCGCCTCTCTCTTTTCCCTGTAATTCGTCAACTCTGTTATCCCTCTTTTCCCTCGCCAGTCTCTTTCCCCTGGTTTCTCTCGCCTCTCTCTGTTCCCTGGCTTTCCTCTTTTCTATGAAATCTCTCTTTTCCCTATTTCCAATCAACCCTCTCTTTTCCCTCTTCCCCCCTCGCCAGTCTCTTTCCCCTGGTTTATCTCGCCTCTCTCTTTCCCTCGCCAGTCTCTGTTACCTCTCTTCCCTCGGTGTCTAATTCTTCCCACTTTCACTCACCTCCTTCTTTTCCATTAACTCTCTCTTGTCCTTGTTTTCCCTCGCCTGTCTCTTTCCCCCTGCTTTGCCATGACTCTCTCTTTTCCAACTTTTCCCTCGCCTGTCACCTTTCCCTCCTTTTCCTCGCCAGTCTCTGTTACCTCTCTTCCCTCTAGGTCTAATTTTTCCACTTTCCCTCGCCTCTCTCTTTTCCCTGTAATTCGTCAACTCTGTTATCCCTCTTTTCCCTCGCCAGTCTCTTTCCCCTGGTTTCTCTCGCCTCTCTCTGTTCCCTGGCTTTCCTCTTTTCTATGAAATCTCTCTTTTCCCTATTTCCAATCAACCCTCTCTTTTCCCTCTTCCCCCCTCGCCAGTCTCTTTCCCCTGGTTTATCTCGCCTCTCTCTTTCCCTCGCCAGTCTCTGTTACCTCTCTTCCCTCGGTGTCTAATTCTTCCCACTTTCACTCACCTCCTTCTTTTCCATTAACTCTCTTGTCCTTGTTTTCCCTCGCCTGTCTCTTTCCCCCTGCTTTGCCATGACTCTCTCTTTTCCCTCTTTCCCCTCGCCAGTCACTTTTCCTTCCTTTCCCTCGCCAGTCTCTTTTAACCTCTATTCCCTCCGTGCCTAATTTTCCCACTTACACTCCACTCCCTCTTTTCCATGAACTCTCTCGTTCCCCTATTTCCAGTCAACTCTCTCTTTTCCCTCCTCCCCCCTCGCCAGTCTGTTTCCCCTGGTTTATCTCGCCTCTCTCTTTCCCTCGCCAGTCTCTTTTACGTCTCTTCCCTTGGTGTCTAATTCTTCCCACTTGCACTCGCCTCCCTCTTTTCCATTAACTCTCTCTTGTCCTTGTTTTCCCTCGCCTGTCTCTTTTCCCCTGCTTTCCCTCAACCCTCTCTTTTCCAAGTTTTCCCTCGACAGGCACTTTCCCCCCCTTTCCCTCGCCAGTCTCTGTTATCTCTCTTCCCTCGGTGTCTAATACTTCCCAGTTTCACTCGCCTCCCTCTTTTCCATTAACTCTCTTGTCCTTGTTTTTTCTCAACTCTCTCTTTTCCAAGTTTTCCCTCGACTGTCACTTTCCCCCCGTTTCCCTCGCCAGTCTCTGTTATCTCTCTTCCGTCGGTGTCTAATACTTCCCACTTTCCCTCGCCTCTCTCTTTTCCCTCTTATTCGTCAACTCTGTTATCCCTCTTTTCCCTCGCCAGTCTCTTTCCCCTGGTTTCTCTCGCCTCTCTCTGTTCCCTGGCTTTCCTCTTTTCTATGAAATCTCTCTTTTCCCTATTTCCAGTCAGCCCTCTCTTTTCCCTCTTCCCCCCTCGCCAGTCTCTTTCCCCTGGTTTATCTCGCCTCTCTCTTTCCCTCGCCAGTCTCTGTTACCTCTCTTCCCTCGGTGTCTAATTCTTCCCACTTTCACTCACCTCCTTCTTTTCCATTAACTCTCTCTTGTCCTTGTTTTCCCTCGCCTGTCTCTTTCCCCCTGCTTTGCCATGACTCTCTCTTTTCCAACTTTTCCCTCGCCTGTCACCTTTCCCTCCTTTTCCTCGCCAGTCTCTGTTACCTCTCTTCCCTCTAGGTCTAATTTTTCCACTTTCCCTCGCCTCTCTCTTTTCCCTGTTATTCGTCAACTCTGTTATCCCTCTTTTCCCTCGCCAGTCTCTTTCCCCTGGTTTCTCTCGCCTCTCTCTGTTCCCTGGCTTTCCTCTTTTCTATGAAATCTCTCTTTTCCCTATTTCCAATCAACCCTCTCTTTTCCCTCTTCCCCCCTCGGCAGTCTCTTTCCCCTGGTTTATCTCGCCTCTCTCTTTCCCTCGCCAGTCTCTGTTACCTCTCTTCCCTCGGTGTCTAATTCTTCCCACTTTCACTCACCTCCTTCTTTTCCATTAACTCTCTTGTCCTTGTTTTCCCTCGCCTGTCTCTTTCCCCCTGCTTTGCCATGACTCTCTCTTTTCCCTCTTTCCCCTCGCCAGTCACTTTTCCTTCCTTTCCCTCGCCAGTCTCTTTTAACCTCTATTCCCTCCGTGCCTAATTTTCCCACTTACACTCCACTCCCTCTTTTCCATGAACTCTCTCGTTCCCCTATTTCCAGTCAACTCTCTCTTTTCCCTCCTCCCCCCTCGCCAGTCTGTTTCCCCTGGTTTATCTCGCCTCTCTCTTTCCCTCGCCAGTCTCTGTTACCTCTCTTCCCTCGGTGTCTAATTCTTCCCACTTTCACTCGCCTCCCTCTTTCCATTAACTCTCTCTTGTCCTTGTTTTCCCTCGCCTGTCTCTTTCCCCCTGCTTTGCCATGACTCTCTCTTTTCCCTCTTTCCCCTCGACAGTCACTTTTCCCCCCTTTCCCTCGCCAGTCTCTGTTATCTCTCTTCCCTCGGTGTCTAATATTTCCCACTTTCCCTCGCCTCTCTCTTTTCCATGAACTCTCTCTTGTCCTTGTTTTCCCTCGCCTCTCTCTTTTCCCTGTAATTCGTCAACTCTGTTATCCCTCTTTTCCCTCGCCAGTCTCTTTCCCCTGGTTTCTCTCGCCTCTCTCTGTTCCCTGGCTTTCCTCTTTTCTATGAAATCTCTCTTTTCCCTATTTCCAGTCAGCCCTCTCTTTTCCCTCTTCCCCCCTCGCCAGTCTCTTTCCCCTGGTTTATCTCGCCTCTCTCTTTCCCTCGCCAGTCTCTGTTACCTCTCTTCCCTCGGTGTCTAATTCTTCCCACTTTCACTCACCTCCTTCTTTTCCATTAACTCTCTCTTGTCCTTGTTTTCCCTCGCCTGTCTCTTTCCCCCTGCTTTGCCATGACTCTCTCTTTTCCAACTTTTCCCTCGCCTGTCACCTTTCCCTCCTTTTCCTCGCCAGTCTCTGTTACCTCTCTTCCCTCTAGGTCTAATTTTTCCACTTTCCCTCGCCTCTCTCTTTTCCCTGTAATTCGTCAACTCTGTTATCCCTCTTTTCCCTCGCCAGTCTCTTTCCCCTGGTTTCTCTCGCCTCTCTCTGTTCCCTGGCTTTCCTCTTTTCTATGAAATCTCTCTTTTCCCTATTTCCAATCAACCCTCTCTTTTCCCTCTTCCCCCCTCGCCAGTCTCTTTCCCCTGGTTTATCTCGCCTCTCTCTTTCCCTCGCCAGTCTCTGTTACCTCTCTTCCCTCGGTGTCTAATTCTTCCCACTTTCACTCACCTCCTTCTTTTCCATTAACTCTCTCTTGTCCTTGTTTTCCCTCGCCTGTCTCTTTCCCCCTGCTTTGCCATGACTCTCTCTTTTCCAACTTTTCCCTCGCCTGTCACCTTTCCCTCCTTTTCCTCGCCAGTCTCTTTTACCTCTCTTCCCTCTAGGTCTAATTTTTCCACTTTCCCTCGCCTCTCTCTTTTCCCTGTAATTCGTCAACTCTGTTATCCCTCTTTTCCCTCGCCAGTCTCTTTTCCCTGGTTTCTCTCGCCTCTCTCTGTTCCCTGGCTTTCCTCTTTTCTATGAAATCTCTCTTTTCCCTATTTCCAGTCAGCCCTCTCTTTTCCCTCTTCCCCCCTCGCCAGTCTCTTTCCCCTGGTTTATCTCGCCTCTCTCTTTCCCTCGCCAGTCTCTGTTACCTCTCTTCCCTCGGTGTCTAATTCTTCCCACTTTCACTCACCTCCTTCTTTTCCATTAACTCTCTTGTCCTTGTTTTCCCTCGCCTGTCTCTTTCCCCCTGCTTTGCCATGACTCTCTCTTTTCCAACTTTTCCCTCGCCAGTCACTTTTCCCTCCTTTTCCTCGCCAGTCTCTGTTACCTCTCTTCCCTCGGTGTCTAATTCTTCCCACTTTCACCCGACTCCCTCTTTCCCCTCTCATTCCTCAATTCTCTGTTGTCCCTCGTTGCCCTCCCCTCTCTCTTTTACCTCTCTTCCCTCTAGGTCTAATTTTTCCACTTTCCCTCGCCTCTCTCTTTTCCCTGTTATTCGTCAACTCTGTTATCCCTCTTTTCCCTCGCCAGTCTCTTTCCCCTGGTTTCTCTCGCCTCTCTCTGTTCCCTGGCTTTCCTCTTTTCTATGAAATCTCTCTTTTCCCTATTTCCAATCAACCCTCTCTTTTCCCTCTTCCCCCCTCGCCAGTCTCTTTCCCCTGGTTTATCTCGCCTCTCTTTCCCTCGCCAGTCTCTTTTACGTCTCTTCCCTTAGTGTCTAATTCTTCCCGCTTTCACTCGCCTCCCTCTTTTCCATTAACTCTCTCTTGTCCTTGTTTTCCCTCGCCTATCTCTTTCCCTCTGATTTCCCTCGTCAGTCTCTTTCCCCTGCTTTCCCTCAACCCTCTCTTTTCCCTCTTTCCCCTCGACAGTCACTTTTCCCCCCTTTCCCTCGCCAGTCTCTGTTATCTCTCTTCCCTCGGTGTCTAATACTTCCCACTTTCCCTCGCCTCTCTCTTTTCCATGAACTCTCTCTTGTCCTTGTTTTCCCTCGCCTCTCTCTTTTCCCTGTAATTCGTCAACTCTGTTATCCCTCTTTTCCCTCGCCAGTCTCTTTCCCCTGGTTTCTCTCGCCTCTCTCTGTTCCCTGGCTTTCCTCTTTTCTATGAAATCTCTCTTTTCCCTATTTCCAATCAACCCTCTCTTTTCCCTCTTCCCCCCTCGCCAGTCTCTTTCCCCTGGTTTATCTCGCCTCTCTCTTTCCCTCGCCAGTCTCTGTTACCTCTCTTCCCTCGGTGTCTAATTCTTCCCACTTTCACTCACCTCCTTCTTTTCCATTAACTCTCTTGTCCTTGTTTTCCCTCGCCTGTCTCTTTCCCCCTGCTTTGCCATGACTCTCTCTTTTCCCTCTTTCCCCTCGCCAGTCACTTTTCCTTCCTTTCCCTCGCCAGTCTCTTTTAACCTCTATTCCCTCCGTGCCTAATTTTCCCACTTACACTCCACTCCCTCTTTTCCATGAACTCTCTCGTTCCCCTATTTCCAGTCAACTCTCTCTTTTCCCTCCTCCCCCCTCGCCAGTCTGTTTCCCCTGGTTTATCTCGCCTCTCTCTTTCCCTCGCCAGTCTCTTTTACGTCTCTTCCCTTGGTGTCTAATTCTTCCCACTTGCACTCGCCTCCCTCTTTTCCATTAACTCTCTCTTGTCCTTGTTTTCCCTCGCCTGTCTCTTTTCCCCTGCTTTCCCTCAACCCTCTCTTTTCCAAGTTTTCCCTCGACAGGCACTTTCCCCCCCTTTCCCTCGCCAGTCTCTGTTATCTCTCTTCCCTCGGTGTCTAATACTTCCCAGTTTCACTCGCCTCCCTCTTTTCCATTAACTCTCTTGTCCTTGTTTTTTCTCAACTCTCTCTTTTCCAAGTTTTCCCTCGACTGTCACTTTCCCCCCGTTTCCCTCGCCAGTCTCTGTTATCTCTCTTCCGTCGGTGTCTAATACTTCCCACTTTCCCTCGCCTCTCTCTTTTCCCTCTTATTCGTCAACTCTGTTATCCCTCTTTTCCCTCGCCAGTCTCTTTCCCCTGGTTTCTCTCGCCTCTCTCTGTTCCCTGGCTTTCCTCTTTTCTATGAAATCTCTCTTTTCCCTATTTCCAGTCAGCCCTCTCTTTTCCCTCTTCCCCCCTCGCCAGTCTCTTTCCCCTGGTTTATCTCGCCTCTCTCTTTCCCTCGCCAGTCTCTGTTACCTCTCTTCCCTCGGTGTCTAATTCTTCCCACTTTCACTCACCTCCTTCTTTTCCATTAACTCTCTCTTGTCCTTGTTTTCCCTCGCCTGTCTCTTTCCCCCTGCTTTGCCATGACTCTCTCTTTTCCAACTTTTCCCTCGCCTGTCACCTTTCCCTCCTTTTCCTCGCCAGTCTCTGTTACCTCTCTTCCCTCTAGGTCTAATTTTTCCACTTTCCCTCGCCTCTCTCTTTTCCCTGTTATTCGTCAACTCTGTTATCCCTCTTTTCCCTCGCCAGTCTCTTTCCCCTGGTTTCTCTCGCCTCTCTCTGTTCCCTGGCTTTCCTCTTTTCTATGAAATCTCTCTTTTCCCTATTTCCAATCAACCCTCTCTTTTCCCTCTTCCCCCCTCGGCAGTCTCTTTCCCCTGGTTTATCTCGCCTCTCTCTTTCCCTCGCCAGTCTCTGTTACCTCTCTTCCCTCGGTGTCTAATTCTTCCCACTTTCACTCGCCTCCCTCTTTTCCATTAACTCTCTCTTGTCCTTGTTTTCCCTCGCCTGTCTCTTTCCCTCTGATTTCCCTCGTCAGTCTCTTTCCCCTGCTTTCCCTCAACCCTCTCTTTTCCCTCTTTCCCCTCGACAGTCACTTTTCCCCCCTTTCCCTCGCCAGTTTCTGTTATCTCTCTTCCCTCGGTGTCTAATATTTCCCACTTTCCCTCGCCTCTCTCTTTTCCATGATCTCTCTCTTGTCCTTGTTTTCCCTCGCCTCTCTCTTTTCCCTGTAATTCGTCAACTCTGTTATCCCTCTTTTCCCTCGCCAGTCTCTTTCCCCTGGTTTCTCTCGCCTCTCTCTGTTCCCTGGCTTTCCTCTTTTCTATGAAATCTCTCTTTTCCCTATTTCCAGTCAGCCCTCTCTTTTCCCTCTTCCCCCCTCGCCAGTCTCTTTCCCCTGGTTTATCTCGCCTCTCTCTTTCCCTCGCCAGTCTCTGTTACCTCTCTTCCCTCGGTGTCTAATTCTTCCCACTTTCACTCACCTCCTTCTTTTCCATTAACTCTCTCTTGTCCTTGTTTTCCCTCGCCTGTCTCTTTCCCCCTGCTTTGCCATGACTCTCTCTTTTCCAACTTTTCCCTCGCCTGTCACCTTTCCCTCCTTTTCCTCGCCAGTCTCTGTTACCTCTCTTCCCTCTAGGTCTAATTTTTCCACTTTCCCTCGCCTCTCTCTTTTCCCTGTAATTCGTCAACTCTGTTATCCCTCTTTTCCCTCGCCAGTCTCTTTCCCCTGGTTTCTCTCGCCTCTCTCTGTTCCCTGGCTTTCCTCTTTTCTATGAAATCTCTCTTTTCCCTATTTCCAGTCAGCCCTCTCTTTTCCCTCTTCCCCCCTCGCCAGTCTCTTTCCCCTGGTTTATCTCGCCTCTCTCTTTCCCTCGCCAGTCTCTGTTACCTCTCTTCCCTCGGTGTCTAATTCTTCCCACTTTCACTCACCTCCTTCTTTTCCATTAACTCTCTCTTGTCCTTGTTTTCCCTCGCCTGTCTCTTTCCCCCTGCTTTGCCATGACTCTCTCTTTTCCAACTTTTCCCTCGCCTGTCACCTTTCCCTCCTTTTCCTCGCCAGTCTCTTTTACCTCTCTTCCCTCTAGGTCTAATTTTTCCACTTTCCCTCGCCTCTCTCTTTTCCCTGTAATTCGTCAACTCTGTTATCCCTCTTTTCCCTCGCCAGTCTCTTTCCCCTGGTTTCTCTCGCCTCTCTCTGTTCCCTGGCTTTCCTCTTTTCTATGAAATCTCTCTTTTCCCTATTTCCAGTCAGCCCTCTCTTTTCCCTCTTCCCCCCTCGCCAGTCTCTTTCCCCTGGTTTATCTCGCCTCTCTCTTTCCCTCGCCAGTCTCTGTTACCTCTCTTCCCTCGGTGTCTAATTCTTCCCACTTTCACTCACCTCCTTCTTTTCCATTAACTCTCTTGTCCTTGTTTTCCCTCGCCTGTCTCTTTCCCCCTGCTTTGCCATGACTCTCTCTTTTCCAACTTTTCCCTCGCCAGTCACTTTTCCCTCCTTTTCCTCGCCAGTCTCTGTTACCTCTCTTCCCTCGGTGTCTAATTCTTCCCACTTTCACCCGACTCCCTCTTTCCCCTCTCATTCCTCAATTCTCTGTTGTCCCTCGTTGCCCTCCCCTCTCTCTTTTACCTCTCTTCCCTCTAGGTCTAATTTTTCCACTTTCCCTCGCCTCTCTCTTTTCCCTGTTATTCGTCAACTCTGTTATCCCTCTTTTCCCTCGCCAGTCTCTTTCCCCTGGTTTCTCTCGCCTCTCTCTGTTCCCTGGCTTTCCTCTTTTCTATGAAATCTCTCTTTTCCCTATTTCCAATCAACCCTCTCTTTTCCCTCTTCCCCCCTCGCCAGTCTCTTTCCCCTGGTTTATCTCGCCTCTCTTTCCCTCGCCAGTCTCTTTTACGTCTCTTCCCTTAGTGTCTAATTCTTCCCGCTTTCACTCGCCTCCCTCTTTTCCATTAACTCTCTCTTGTCCTTGTTTTCCCTCGCCTATCTCTTTCCCTCTGATTTCCCTCGTCAGTCTCTTTCCCCTGCTTTCCCTCAACCCTCTCTTTTCCCTCTTTCCCCTCGACAGTCACTTTTCCCCCCTTTCCCTCGCCAGTCTCTGTTATCTCTCTTCCCTCGGTGTCTAATACTTCCCACTTTCCCTCGCCTCTCTCTTTTCCATGAACTCTCTCTTGTCCTTGTTTTCCCTCGCCTCTCTCTTTTCCCTGTAATTCGTCAACTCTGTTATCCCTCTTTTCCCTCGCCAGTCTCTTTCCCCTGGTTTCTCTCGCCTCTCTCTGTTCCCTGGCTTTCCTCTTTTCTATGAAATCTCTCTTTTCCCTATTTCCAATCAACCCTCTCTTTTCCCTCTTCCCCCCTCGCCAGTCTCTTTCCCCTGGTTTATCTCGCCTCTCTCTTTCCCTCGCCAGTCTCTGTTACCTCTCTTCCCTCGGTGTCTAATTCTTCCCACTTTCACTCACCTCCTTCTTTTCCATTAACTCTCTTGTCCTTGTTTTCCCTCGCCTGTCTCTTTCCCCCTGCTTTGCCATGACTCTCTCTTTTCCCTCTTTCCCCTCGCCAGTCACTTTTCCTTCCTTTCCCTCGCCAGTCTCTTTTAACCTCTATTCCCTCCGTGCCTAATTTTCCCACTTACACTCCACTCCCTCTTTTCCATGAACTCTCTCGTTCCCCTATTTCCAGTCAACTCTCTCTTTTCCCTCCTCCCCCCTCGCCAGTCTGTTTCCCCTGGTTTATCTCGCCTCTCTCTTTCCCTCGCCAGTCTCTTTTACGTCTCTTCCCTTGGTGTCTAATTCTTCCCACTTGCACTCGCCTCCCTCTTTTCCATTAACTCTCTCTTGTCCTTGTTTTCCCTCGCCTGTCTCTTTTCCCCTGCTTTCCCTCAACCCTCTCTTTTCCAAGTTTTCCCTCGACAGGCACTTTCCCCCCCTTTCCCTCGCCAGTCTCTGTTATCTCTCTTCCCTCGGTGTCTAATACTTCCCAGTTTCACTCGCCTCCCTCTTTTCCATTAACTCTCTTGTCCTTGTTTTTTCTCAACTCTCTCTTTTCCAAGTTTTCCCTCGACTGTCACTTTCCCCCCGTTTCCCTCGCCAGTCTCTGTTATCTCTCTTCCGTCGGTGTCTAATACTTCCCACTTTCCCTCGCCTCTCTCTTTTCCCTCTTATTCGTCAACTCTGTTATCCCTCTTTTCCCTCGCCAGTCTCTTTCCCCTGGTTTCTCTCGCCTCTCTCTGTTCCCTGGCTTTCCTCTTTTCTATGAAATCTCTCTTTTCCCTATTTCCAATCAACCCTCTCTTTTCCCTCTTCCCCCCTCGGCAGTCTCTTTCCCCTGGTTTATCTCGCCTCTCTCTTTCCCTCGCCAGTCTCTGTTACCTCTCTTCCCTCGGTGTCTAATTCTTCCCACTTTCACTCGCCTCCCTCTTTTCCATTAACTCTCTCTTGTCCTTGTTTTCCCTCGCCTGTCTCTTTCCCTCTGATTTCCCTCGTCAGTCTCTTTCCCCTGCTTTCCCTCAACCCTCTCTTTTCCCTCTTTCCCCTCGACAGTCACTTTTCCCCCCTTTCCCTCGCCAGTCTCTGTTATCTCTCTTCCCTCGGTGTCTAATATTTCCCACTTTCCCTCGCCTCTCTCTTTTCCATGATCTCTCTCTTGTCCTTGTTTTCCCTCGCCTCTCTCTTTTCCCTGTAATTCGTCAACTCTGTTATCCCTCTTTTCCCTCGCCAGTCTCTTTCCCCTGGTTTCTCTCGCCTCTCTCTGTTCCCTGGCTTTCCTCTTTTCTATGAAATCTCTCTTTTCCCTATTTCCAATCAACCCTCTCTTTTCCCTCTTCCCCCCTCGCCAGTCTCTTTCCCCTGGTTTATCTCGCCTCTCTCTTTCCCTCGCCAGTCTCTGTTACCTCTCTTCCCTCGGTGTCTAATTCTTCCCACTTTCACTCACCTCCTTCTTTTCCATTAACTCTCTTGTCCTTGTTTTCCCTCGCCTGTCTCTTTCCCCCTGCTTTGCCATGACTCTCTCTTTTCCCTCTTTCCCCTCGCCAGTCACTTTTCCTTCCTTTCCCTCGCCAGTCTCTTTTAACCTCTATTCCCTCCGTGCCTAATTTTCCCACTTACACTCCACTCCCTCTTTTCCATGAACTCTCTCGTTCCCCTATTTCCAGTCAACTCTCTCTTTTCCCTCCTCCCCCCTCGCCAGTCTGTTTCCCCTGGTTTATCTCGCCTCTCTCTTTCCCTCGCCAGTCTCTGTTACCTCTCTTCCCTCGGTGTCTAATTCTTCCCACTTTCACTCGCCTCCCTCTTTCCATTAACTCTCTCTTGTCCTTGTTTTCCCTCGCCTGTCTCTTTCCCCCTGCTTTGCCATGACTCTCTCTTTTCCCTCTTTCCCCTCGACAGTCACTTTTCCCCCCTTTCCCTCGCCAGTCTCTGTTATCTCTCTTCCCTCGGTGTCTAATATTTCCCACTTTCCCTCGCCTCTCTCTTTTCCATGAACTCTCTCTTGTCCTTGTTTTCCCTCGCCTCTCTCTTTTCCCTGTAATTCGTCAACTCTGTTATCCCTCTTTTCCCTCGCCAGTCTCTTTCCCCTGGTTTCTCTCGCCTCTCTCTGTTCCCTGGCTTTCCTCTTTTCTATGAAATCTCTCTTTTCCCTATTTCCAGTCAGCCCTCTCTTTTCCCTCTTCCCCCCTCGCCAGTCTCTTTCCCCTGGTTTATCTCGCCTCTCTCTTTCCCTCGCCAGTCTCTGTTACCTCTCTTCCCTCGGTGTCTAATTCTTCCCACTTTCACTCACCTCCTTCTTTTCCATTAACTCTCTCTTGTCCTTGTTTTCCCTCGCCTGTCTCTTTCCCCCTGCTTTGCCATGACTCTCTCTTTTCCAACTTTTCCCTCGCCTGTCACCTTTCCCTCCTTTTCCTCGCCAGTCTCTGTTACCTCTCTTCCCTCTAGGTCTAATTTTTCCACTTTCCCTCGCCTCTCTCTTTTCCCTGTAATTCGTCAACTCTGTTATCCCTCTTTTCCCTCGCCAGTCTCTTTCCCCTGGTTTCTCTCGCCTCTCTCTGTTCCCTGGCTTTCCTCTTTTCTATGAAATCTCTCTTTTCCCTATTTCCAATCAACCCTCTCTTTTCCCTCTTCCCCCCTCGCCAGTCTCTTTCCCCTGGTTTATCTCGCCTCTCTCTTTCCCTCGCCAGTCTCTGTTACCTCTCTTCCCTCGGTGTCTAATTCTTCCCACTTTCACTCACCTCCTTCTTTTCCATTAACTCTCTCTTGTCCTTGTTTTCCCTCGCCTGTCTCTTTCCCCCTGCTTTGCCATGACTCTCTCTTTTCCAACTTTTCCCTCGCCTGTCACCTTTCCCTCCTTTTCCTCGCCAGTCTCTGTTACCTCTCTTCCCTCTAGGTCTAATTTTTCCACTTTCCCTCGCCTCTCTCTTTTCCCTGTTATTCGTCAACTCTGTTATCCCTCTTTTCCCTCGCCAGTCTCTTTCCCCTGGTTTCTCTCGCCTCTCTCTGTTCCCTGGCTTTCCTCTTTTCTATGAAATCTCTCTTTTCCCTATTTCCAATCAACCCTCTCTTTTCCCTCTTCCCCCCTCGGCAGTCTCTTTCCCCTGGTTTATCTCGCCTCTCTCTTTCCCTCGCCAGTCTCTGTTACCTCTCTTCCCTCGGTGTCTAATTCTTCCCACTTTCACTCGCCTCCTTCTTTTCCATTAACTCTCTCTTGTCCTTGTTTTCCCTCGCCTATCTCTTTCCCTCTGATTTCCCTCGTCAGTCTCTTTCCCCTGCTTTCCCTCAACCCTCTCTTTTCCCTCTTTCCCCTCGACAGTCACTTTTCCCCCCTTTCCCTCGCCAGTCTCTGTTATCTCTCTTCCCTCGGTGTCTAATTCTTCCCACTTTCACTCACCTCCTTCTTTTCCATTAACTCTCTCTTGTCCTTGTTTTCCCTCGCCTGTCTCTTTCCCCCTGCTTTGCCATGACTCTCTCTTTTCCAACTTTTCCCTCGCCTGTCACCTTTCCCTCCTTTTCCTCGCCAGTCTCTGTTACCTCTCTTCCCTCTAGGTCTAATTTTTCCACTTTCCCTCGCCTCTCTCTTTTCCCTGTTATTCGTCAACTCTGTTATCCCTCTTTTCCCTCGCCAGTCTCTTTCCCCTGGTTTCTCTCGCCTCTCTCTGTTCCCTGGCTTTCCTCTTTTCTATGAAATCTCTCTTTTCCCTATTTCCAATCAACCCTCTCTTTTCCCTCTTCCCCCCTCGGCAGTCTCTTTCCCCTGGTTTATCTCGCCTCTCTCTTTCCCTCGCCAGTCTCTGTTACCTCTCTTCCCTCGGTGTCTAATTCTTCCCACTTTCACTCGCCTCCCTCTTTTCCATTAACTCTCTCTTGTCCTTGTTTTCCCTCGCCTGTCTCTTTCCCTCTGATTTCCCTCGTCAGTCTCTTTCCCCTGCTTTCCCTCAACCCTCTCTTTTCCCTCTTTCCCCTCGACAGTCACTTTTCCCCCCTTTCCCTCGCCAGTCTCTGTTATCTCTCTTCCCTCGGTGTCTAATATTTCCCACTTTCCCTCGCCTCTCTCTTTTCCATGATCTCTCTCTTGTCCTTGTTTTCCCTCGCCTCTCTCTTTTCCCTGTAATTCGTCAACTCTGTTATCCCTCTTTTCCCTCGCCAGTCTCTTTCCCCTGGTTTCTCTCGCCTCTCTCTGTTCCCTGGCTTTCCTCTTTTCTATGAAATCTCTCTTTTCCCTATTTCCAATCAACCCTCTCTTTTCCCTCTTCCCCCCTCGCCAGTCTCTTTCCCCTGGTTTATCTCGCCTCTCTCTTTCCCTCGCCAGTCTCTGTTACCTCTCTTCCCTCGGTGTCTAATTCTTCCCACTTTCACTCACCTCCTTCTTTTCCATTAACTCTCTTGTCCTTGTTTTCCCTCGCCTGTCTCTTTCCCCCTGCTTTGCCATGACTCTCTCTTTTCCCTCTTTCCCCTCGCCAGTCACTTTTCCTTCCTTTCCCTCGCCAGTCTCTTTTAACCTCTATTCCCTCCGTGCCTAATTTTCCCACTTACACTCCACTCCCTCTTTTCCATGAACTCTCTCGTTCCCCTATTTCCAGTCAACTCTCTCTTTTCCCTCCTCCCCCCTCGCCAGTCTGTTTCCCCTGGTTTATCTCGCCTCTCTCTTTCCCTCGCCAGTCTCTGTTACCTCTCTTCCCTCGGTGTCTAATTCTTCCCACTTTCACTCGCCTCCCTCTTTCCATTAACTCTCTCTTGTCCTTGTTTTCCCTCGCCTGTCTCTTTCCCCCTGCTTTGCCATGACTCTCTCTTTTCCCTCTTTCCCCTCGACAGTCACTTTTCCCCCCTTTCCCTCGCCAGTCTCTGTTATCTCTCTTCCCTCGGTGTCTAATATTTCCCACTTTCCCTCGCCTCTCTCTTTTCCATGAACTCTCTCTTGTCCTTGTTTTCCCTCGCCTCTCTCTTTTCCCTGTAATTCGTCAACTCTGTTATCCCTCTTTTCCCTCGCCAGTCTCTTTCCCCTGGTTTCTCTCGCCTCTCTCTGTTCCCTGGCTTTCCTCTTTTCTATGAAATCTCTCTTTTCCCTATTTCCAGTCAGCCCTCTCTTTTCCCTCTTCCCCCCTCGCCAGTCTCTTTCCCCTGGTTTATCTCGCCTCTCTCTTTCCCTCGCCAGTCTCTGTTACCTCTCTTCCCTCGGTGTCTAATTCTTCCCACTTTCACTCACCTCCTTCTTTTCCATTAACTCTCTCTTGTCCTTGTTTTCCCTCGCCTGTCTCTTTCCCCCTGCTTTGCCATGACTCTCTCTTTTCCAACTTTTCCCTCGCCTGTCACCTTTCCCTCCTTTTCCTCGCCAGTCTCTGTTACCTCTCTTCCCTCTAGGTCTAATTTTTCCACTTTCCCTCGCCTCTCTCTTTTCCCTGTAATTCAACTCTGTTATCCCTCTTTTCCCTCGCCAGTCTCTTTCCCCTGGTTTCTCTCGCCTCTCTCTGTTCCCTGGCTTTCCTCTTTTCTATGAAATCTCTCTTTTCCCTATTTCCAATCAACCCTCTCTTTTCCCTCTTCCCCCCTCGCCAGTCTCTTTCCCCTGGTTTATCTCGCCTCTCTCTTTCCCTCGCCAGTCTCTGTTACCTCTCTTCCCTCGGTGTCTAATTCTTCCCACTTTCACTCACCTCCTTCTTTTCCATTAACTCTCTCTTGTCCTTGTTTTCCCTCGCCTGTCTCTTTCCCCCTGCTTTGCCATGACTCTCTCTTTTCCAACTTTTCCCTCGCCTGTCACCTTTCCCTCCTTTTCCTCGCCAGTCTCTGTTACCTCTCTTCCCTCTAGGTCTAATTTTTCCACTTTCCCTCGCCTCTCTCTTTTCCCTGTTATTCGTCAACTCTGTTATCCCTCTTTTCCCTCGCCAGTCTCTTTCCCCTGGTTTCTCTCGCCTCTCTCTGTTCCCTGGCTTTCCTCTTTTCTATGAAATCTCTCTTTTCCCTATTTCCAATCAACCCTCTCTTTTCCCTCTTCCCCCCTCGGCAGTCTCTTTCCCCTGGTTTATCTCGCCTCTCTCTTTCCCTCGCCAGTCTCTGTTACCTCTCTTCCCTCGGTGTCTAATTCTTCCCACTTTCACTCGCCTCCTTCTTTTCCATTAACTCTCTCTTGTCCTTGTTTTCCCTCGCCTATCTCTTTCCCTCTGATTTCCCTCGTCAGTCTCTTTCCCCTGCTTTCCCTCAACCCTCTCTTTTCCCTCTTTCCCCTCGACAGTCACTTTTCCCCCCTTTCCCTCGCCAGTCTCTGTTATCTCTCTTCCCTCGGTGTCTAATTCTTCCCACTTTCACTCACCTCCTTCTTTTCCATTAACTCTCTCTTGTCCTTGTTTTCCCTCGCCTGTCTCTTTCCCCCTGCTTTGCCATGACTCTCTCTTTTCCAACTTTTCCCTCGCCTGTCACCTTTCCCTCCTTTTCCTCGCCAGTCTCTGTTACCTCTCTTCCCTCTAGGTCTAATTTTTCCACTTTCCCTCGCCTCTCTCTTTTCCCTGTTATTCGTCAACTCTGTTATCCCTCTTTTCCCTCGCCAGTCTCTTTCCCCTGGTTTCTCTCGCCTCTCTCTGTTCCCTGGCTTTCCTCTTTTCTATGAAATCTCTCTTTTCCCTATTTCCAATCAACCCTCTCTTTTCCCTCTTCCCCCCTCGGCAGTCTCTTTCCCCTGGTTTATCTCGCCTCTCTCTTTCCCTCGCCAGTCTCTGTTACCTCTCTTCCCTCGGTGTCTAATTCTTCCCACTTTCACTCGCCTCCTTCTTTTCCATTAACTCTCTCTTGTCCTTGTTTTCCCTCGCCTATCTCTTTCCCTCTGATTTCCCTCGTCAGTCTCTTTCCCCTGCTTTCCCTCAACCCTCTCTTTTCCCTCTTTCCCCTCGACAGTCACTTTTCCCCCCTTTCCCTCGCCAGTCTCTGTTATCTCTCTTCCCTCGGTGTCTAATTCTTCCCACTTTCACTCACCTCCTTCTTTTCCATTAACTCTCTCTTGTCCTTGTTTTCCCTCGCCTGTCTCTTTCCCCCTGCTTTGCCATGACTCTCTCTTTTCCAACTTTTCCCTCGCCTGTCACCTTTCCCCCCTTTCCCTCGCCAGTCTCTGTTATCTCTCTTCCCTCGGTGTCTAATATTTCCCACTTTCCCTCGCCTCTCTCTTTTCCATGAACTCTCTCTTGTCCTTGTTTTCCCTCGCCTCTCTCTTTTCCCTGTAATTCGTCAACTCTGTTATCCCTCTTTTCCCTCGCCAGTCTCTTTCCCCTGGTTTCTCTCGCCTCTCTCTGTTCCCTGGCTTTCCTCTTTTCTATGAAATCTCTCTTTTCCCTATTTCCAATCAACCCTCTCTTTTCCCTCTTCCCCCCTCGCCAGTCTCTTTCCCCTGGTTTATCTCGCCTCTCTCTTTCCCTCGCCAGTCTCTGTTACCTCTCTTCCCTCGGTGTCTAATTCTTCCCACTTTCACTCACCTCCTTTTTTTCCATTAACTCTCTTGTCCTTGTTTTCCCTCGCCTGTCTCTTTCCCCCTGCTTTGCCATGACTCTCTCTTTTCCAACTTTTCCCTCGCCAGTCACTTTTCCCTCCTTTTCGTCGCCAGTCTCTGTTACCTCTCTTCCCTCGGTGTCTAATTCTTCCCACTTTTACTCACCTCCTTCTTTTCCATTAACTCTCTTGTCCTTGTTTTCCCTCGCCTGTCTCTTTTCCCCTGCTTTGCCATGACTCTCTCTTTTCCAACTTTTCCCTCGCCAGTCACCTTTCCCTCCTTTTCCTCGCCAGTCTCTGTTACCTCTCTTCCCTCGGTGTCTAATTCTTCCCACTTTCACTCACCTCCTTCTTTTCCATTAACTCTCTCTTGTCCTTGTTTTCCCTCGCCTGTCTCTTTCCCCCTGCTTTGCCATGACTCTCTCTTTTCCAACTTTTCCCTCGCCTGTCACCTTTCCCTCCTTTTCCTCGCCAGTCTCTGTTACCTCTCTTCCCTCTAGGTCTAATTTTTCCACTTTCCCTCGCCTCTCTCTTTTCCCTGTTATTCGTCAACTCTGTTATCCCTCTTTTCCCTCGCCAGTCTCTTTCCCCTGGTTTCTCTCGCCTCTCTCTGTTCCCTGGCTTTCCTCTTTTCTATGAAATCTCTCTTTTCCCTATTTCCAGTCAGCCCTCTCTTTTCCCTCTTCCCCCCTCGGCAGTCTCTTTCCCCTGGTTTATCTCGCCTCTCTCTTTCCCTCGCCAGTCTCTGTTACCTCTCTTCCCTCGGTGTCTAATTCTTCCCACTTTCACTCGCCTCCCTCTTTTCCATTAACTCTCTCTTGTCCTTGTTTTCCCTCGCCTGTCTCTTTCCCCCTGCTTTGCCATGACTCTCTCTTTTCCAACTTTTCCCTCGCCAGTCACTTTTCCCTCCTTTTCCTCGCCAGTCTCTGTTACCTCTCTTCCCTCGGTGTCTAATTCTTCCCACTTTTACTCACCTCCTTCTTTTCCATTAACTCTCTTGTCCTTGTTTTCCCTCGCCTGTCTCTTTTCCCCTGCTTTGCCATGACTCTCTCTTTTCCAACTTTTCCCTCGCCAGTCACCTTTCCCTCCTTTTCCTCGCCAGTCTCTGTTACCTCTCTTCCCTCGGTGTCTAATTCTTCCCACTTTCACTCACCTCCTTCTTTTCCATTAACTCTCTCTTGTCCTTGTTTTCCCTCGCCTGTCTCTTTCCCCCTGCTTTGCCATGACTCTCTCTTTTCCAACTTTTCCCTCGCCTGTCACCTTTCCCTCCTTTTCCTCGCCAGTCTCTGTTACCTCTCTTCCCTCTAGGTCTAATTTTTCCACTTTCCCTCGCCTCTCTCTTTTCCCTGTAATTCGTCAACTCTGTTATCCCTCTTTTCCCTCGCCAGTCTCTTTCCCCTGGTTTCTCTCGCCTCTCTCTGTTCCCTGGCTTTCCTCTTTTCTATGAAATCTCTCTTTTCCCTATTTCCAATCAACCCTCTCTTTTCCCTCTTCCCCCCTCGCCAGTCTCTTTCCCCTGGTTTATCTCGCCTCTCTCTTTCCCTCGCCAGTCTCTGTTACCTCTCTTCCCTCGGTGTCTAATTCTTCCCACTTTTACTCACCTCCTTCTTTTCCATTAACTCTCTTGTCCTTGTTTTCCCTCGCCTGTCTCTTTTCCCCTGCTTTGCCATGACTCTCTCTTTTCCAACTTTTCCCTCGCCAGTCACCTTTCCCTCCTTTTCCTCGCCAGTCTCTGTTACCTCTCTTCCCTCGGTGTCTAATTCTTCCCACTTTCACCCGACTCCCTCTTTCCCCTCTCATTCCTCAATTCTCTGTTGTCCCTCGTTGCCCTCCCCTCTCTCTCTTACCTCTCTTCCCTCTAGGTCTAATTTTTCCACTTTCCCTCGCCTCTCTCTTTTCCCTGTTATTCGTCAACTCTGTTATCCCTCTTTTCCCTCGCCAGTCTCTTTCCCCTGGTTTCTCTCGCCTCTCTCTGTTCCCTGGCTTTCCTCTTTTCTATGAAATCTCTCTTTTCCCTATTTCCAATCAACCCTCTCTTTTCCCTCTTTCCCCTCGCCAGTCACTTTTCCTTCCTTTCCCTCGCCAGTCTCTTTTAACCTCTATTCCCTCCGTGCCTAATTTTCAAACTTACACTCCACTCCCTCTTTTCCATGAACTCTCTCGTTCCCCTATTTCCAGTCAACTCTCTCTTTTCCCTCCTCCCCCCTCGCCAGTCTGTTTCCCCTGGTTTATCTCGCCTCTCTCTTTCCCTCGCCAGTCTCTTTTACGTCTCTTCCCTTGGTGTCTAATTCTTCCCACTTTCACTCGCCTCCCTCTTTTCCATTAACTCTCTCTTGTCCTTGTTTTCCCTCGCCTGTCTCTTTCCCTCTGCTTTCCCTCCATAGTCTCTTTCCCCTGCTTTCCCTCAACCCTCTCTTTTCCCTCTTCCCCCCTCGCCAGTCTCTTTCCCCTGGTTTATCTCGCCTCTCTCTTTCCCTCGCCAGTCTCTGTTACCTCTCTTCCCTCGGTGTCTAATACTTCCCACTTTCCCTCGCCTCTCTCTTTTCCATGAACTCTCTCTTGTCCTTGTTTTCCCTCGCCTCTCTCTTTTCCCTGTAATTCGTCAACTCTGTTATCCCTCTTTTCCCTCGCCAGTCTCTTTCCCCTGGTTTATCTCGCCTCTCTCTTTCCCTCGCCAGTCTCTTTTACGTCTCTTCCCTTGGTGTCTAATTCTTCCCACTTTCACTCGCCTCCCTCTTTTCCATTAACTCTCTCTTGTCCTTGTTTTCCCTCGCCTGTCTCTTTCCCTCTGCTTTCCCTCCATAGTCTCTTTCCCCTGCTTTCCCTCAACCCTCTCTTTTCCCTCTTCCCCCCTCGCCAGTCTGTTTCCCCTGGTTTATCTCGCCTCTCTCTTTCCCTCGCCAGTCTCTTTTACGTCTCTTCCCTTGGTGTCTAATTCTTCCCACTTGCACTCGCCTCCCTCTTTTCCATTAACTCTCTCTTGTCCTTGTTTTCCCTCGCCTGTCTCTTTCCCTCTGCTTTCCCTCCATAGTCTCTTTCCCCTGCTTTCCCTCAACCCTCTCTTTTCCCTCTTCCCCCCCTCGCCAGTCTCTTTCCCCTGGTTTATCTCGCCTCTCTCTTTCCCTCGCCAGTCTCTGTTACCTCTCTTCCCTCGGTGTCTAATACTTCCCACTTTCCCTCGCCCCTCTCTTTTCCATGAACTCTCTCTTGTCCTTGTTTTCCCTCGCCTGTCTCTTTCCCCCTGCTTTGCCATGACTCTCTCTTTTCCAACTTTTCCCTCGCCAGTCACCTTTCCCTCCTTTTCCTCGCCAGTCTCTGTTACCTCTCTTCCCTCGGTCTCTAATACTTCCCAGTTTCACTCGCCTCCCTCTTTTCCAATAACACTCTTGTCCTTGTGTTTTCTCAACTCTCTCTTTTCCAAGTTTTCCCTCGACTGACACTTCTCCCCCGTTTCCCTCGCCAGTCTCTGTTATCTCTCTTCCGTCGGTGTCTAATACTTCCCACATTCACTCGCCTCTCTCTTTTCCCTGTTATTCGTCAGCTCTGTTATCCCTCTTTTCCCTCGCCAGTCTCTTTCCCCTGGTTTATCTCGCCTCTCTCTTTCCCTCGCCAGTCTCTGTTACCTCTCTTCCCTCGGTGTCTAATTCTTCCCACTTTCACTCACCTCCTTCTTTTCCATTAACTCTCTTGTCCTTGTTTTCCCTCGCCTGTCTCTTTCCCCCTGCTTTGCCATGACTCTCTCTTTTCCAACTTTTCCCTCGCCAGTCACTTTTCCCTCCTTTTCCTCGCCAGTCTCTGTTACCTCTCTTCCCTCGGTGTCTAATTCTTCCCACTTTCACCCGACTCCCTCTTTCCCCTCTCATTCCTCAATTCTCTGTTGTCCCTCGTTGCCCTCCCCTCTCTCTTTTACCTCTCTTCCCTCTAGGTCTAATTTTTCCACTTTCCCTCGCCTCTCTCTTTTCCCTGTTATTCGTCAACTCTGTTATCCCTCTTTTCCCTCGCCAGTCTCTTTCCCCTGGTTTCTCTCGCCTCTCTCTGTTCCCTGGCTTTCCTCTTTTCTATGAAATCTCTCTTTTCCCTATTTCCAATCAACCCTCTCTTTTCCCTCTTCCCCCCTCGCCAGTCTCTTTCCCCTGGTTTATCTCGCCTCTCTTTCCCTCGCCAGTCTCTTTTACGTCTCTTCCCTTAGTGTCTAATTCTTCCCGCTTTCACTCGCCTCCCTCTTTTCCATTAACTCTCTCTTGTCCTTGTTTTCCCTCGCCTATCTCTTTCCCTCTGATTTCCCTCGTCAGTCTCTTTCCCCTGCTTTCCCTCAACCCTCTCTTTTCCCTCTTTCCCCTCGACAGTCACTTTTCCCCCCTTTCCCTCGCCAGTCTCTGTTATCTCTCTTCCCTCGGTGTCTAATACTTCCCACTTTCCCTCGCCTCTCTCTTTTCCATGAACTCTCTCTTGTCCTTGTTTTCCCTCGCCTCTCTCTTTTCCCTGTAATTCGTCAACTCTGTTATCCCTCTTTTCCCTCGCCAGTCTCTTTCCCCTGGTTTCTCTCGCCTCTCTCTGTTCCCTGGCTTTCCTCTTTTCTATGAAATCTCTCTTTTCCCTATTTCCAATCAACCCTCTCTTTTCCCTCTTCCCCCCTCGCCAGTCTCTTTCCCCTGGTTTATCTCGCCTCTCTCTTTCCCTCGCCAGTCTCTGTTACCTCTCTTCCCTCGGTGTCTAATTCTTCCCACTTTCACTCACCTCCTTCTTTTCCATTAACTCTCTTGTCCTTGTTTTCCCTCGCCTGTCTCTTTCCCCCTGCTTTGCCATGACTCTCTCTTTTCCCTCTTTCCCCTCGCCAGTCACTTTTCCTTCCTTTCCCTCGCCAGTCTCTTTTAACCTCTATTCCCTCCGTGCCTAATTTTCCCACTTACACTCCACTCCCTCTTTTCCATGAACTCTCTCGTTCCCCTATTTCCAGTCAACTCTCTCTTTTCCCTCCTCCCCCCTCGCCAGTCTGTTTCCCCTGGTTTATCTCGCCTCTCTCTTTCCCTCGCCAGTCTCTTTTACGTCTCTTCCCTTGGTGTCTAATTCTTCCCACTTGCACTCGCCTCCCTCTTTTCCATTAACTCTCTCT
This sequence comes from Harpia harpyja, assembly GCF_026419915.1. Classification (NCBI taxonomy): domain Eukaryota; kingdom Metazoa; phylum Chordata; class Aves; order Accipitriformes; family Accipitridae; genus Harpia; species Harpia harpyja. Next base: position 24,716,376 of record NC_068968.1, on the reverse strand, counting down.
TGTCCTTGTTTTCCCTCGCCTGTCTCTTTTCCCCTGCTTTCCCTCAACCCTCTCTTTTCCAAGTTTTCCCTCGACAGGCACTTTCCCCCCCTTTCCCTCGCCAGTCTCTGTTATCTCTCTTCCCTCGGTGTCTAATACTTCCCAGTTTCACTCGCCTCCCTCTTTTCCATTAACTCTCTTGTCCTTGTTTTTTCTCAACTCTCTCTTTTCCAAGTTTTCCCTCGACTGTCACTTTCCCCCCGTTTCCCTCGCCAGTCTCTGTTATCTCTCTTCCGTCGGTGTCTAATACTTCCCACTTTCCCTCGCCTCTCTCTTTTCCCTCTTATTCGTCAACTCTGTTATCCCTCTTTTCCCTCGCCAGTCTCTTTCCCCTGGTTTCTCTCGCCTCTCTCTGTTCCCTGGCTTTCCTCTTTTCTATGAAATCTCTCTTTTCCCTATTTCCAGTCAGCCCTCTCTTTTCCCTCTTCCCCCCTCGCCAGTCTCTTTCCCCTGGTTTATCTCGCCTCTCTCTTTCCCTCGCCAGTCTCTGTTACCTCTCTTCCCTCGGTGTCTAATTCTTCCCACTTTCACTCACCTCCTTCTTTTCCATTAACTCTCTCTTGTCCTTGTTTTCCCTCGCCTGTCTCTTTCCCCCTGCTTTGCCATGACTCTCTCTTTTCCAACTTTTCCCTCGCCTGTCACCTTTCCCTCCTTTTCCTCGCCAGTCTCTGTTATCTCTCTTCCCTCGGTGTCTAATACTTCCCAGTTTCACTCGCCTCCCTCTTTTCCATTAACTCTCTTGTCCTTGTTTTTTCTCAACTCTCTCTTTTCCAAGTTTTCCCTCGACTGTCACTTTCCCCCCGTTTCCCTCGCCAGTCTCTGTTATCTCTCTTCCGTCGGTGTCTAATACTTCCCACTTTCCCTCGCCTCTCTCTTTTCCCTGTTATTCGTCAACTCTGTTATCCCTCTTTTCCCTCGCCAGTCTCTTTCCCCTGGTTTCTCTCGCCTCTCTCTGTTCCCTGGCTTTCCTCTTTTCTATGAAATCTCTCTTTTCCCTATTTCCAATCAACCCTCTCTTTTCCCTCTTCCCCCCTCGGCAGTCTCTTTCCCCTGGTTTATCTCGCCTCTCTCTTTCCCTCGCCAGTCTCTGTTACCTCTCTTCCCTCGGTGTCTAATTCTTCCCACTTTCACTCGCCTCCCTCTTTTCCATTAACTCTCTCTTGTCCTTGTTTTCCCTCGCCTGTCTCTTTCCCTCTGATTTCCCTCGTCAGTCTCTTTCCCCTGCTTTCCCTCAACCCTCTCTTTTCCCTCTTTCCCCTCGACAGTCACTTTTCCCCCCTTTCCCTCGCCAGTCTCTGTTATCTCCCTTCCCTCGGTGTCTAATATTTCCCACTTTCCCTCGCCTCTCTCTTTTCCATGATCTCTCTCTTGTCCTTGTTTTCCCTCGCCTCTCTCTTTTCCCTGTAATTCGTCAACTCTGTTATCCCTCTTTTCCCTCGCCAGTCTCTTTCCCCTGTTTTCTCTCGCCTCTCTCTGTTCCCTGGCTTTCCTCTTTTCTATGAAATCTCTCTTTTCCCTATTTCCAATCAACCCTCTCTTTTCCCTCTTCCCCCCTCGCCAGTCTCTTTCCCCTGGTTTATCTCGCCTCTCTCTTTCCCTCGCCAGTCTCTGTTACCTCTCTTCCCTCGGTGTCTAATTCTTCCCACTTTCACTCACCTCCTTCTTTTCCATTAACTCTCTCTTGTCCTTGTTTTCCCTCGCCTGTCTCTTTCCCCCTGCTTTGCCATGACTCTCTCTTTTCCAACTTTTCCCTCGCCTGTCACCTTTCCCTCCTTTTCCTCGCCAGTCTCTGTTACCTCTCTTCCCTCTAGGTCTAATTTTTCCACTTTCCCTCGCCTCTCTCTTTTCCCTGTTATTCGTCAACTCTGTTATCCCTCTTTTCCCTCGCCAGTCTCTTTCCCCTGGTTTCTCTCGCCTCTCTCTGTTCCCTGGCTTTCCTCTTTTCTATGAAATCTCTCTTTTCCCTATTTCCAATCAACCCTCTCTTTTCCCTCTTCCCCCCTCGCCAGTCTCTTTCCCCTGGTTTATCTCGCCTCTCTCTTTCCCTCGCCAGTCTCTGTTACCTCTCTTCCCTCGGTGTCTAATTCTTCCCACTTTCACTCACCTCCTTCTTTTCCATTAACTCTCTCTTGTCCTTGTTTTCCCTCGCCTGTCTCTTTCCCCCTGCTTTGCCATGACTCTCTCTTTTCCAACTTTTCCCTCGCCTGTCACCTTTCCCTCCTTTTCCTCGCCAGTCTCTGTTACCTCTCTTCCCTCTAGGTCTAATTTTTCCACTTTCCCTCGCCTCTCTCTTTTCCCTGTTATTCGTCAACTCTGTTATCCCTCTTTTCCCTCGCCAGTCTCTTTCCCCTGGTTTCTCTCGCCTCTCTCTGTTCCCTGGCTTTCCTCTTTTCTATGAAATCTCTCTTTTCCCTATTTCCAATCAACCCTCTCTTTTCCCTCTTCCCCCCTCGGCAGTCTCTTTCCCCTGGTTTATCTCGCCTCTCTCTTTCCCTCGCCAGTCTCTGTTATCTCTCTTCCCTCGGTGTCTAATTCTTCCCACTTTCACTCACCTCCTTCTTTTCCATTAACTCTCTCTTGTCCTTGTTTTCCCTCGCCTGTCTCTTTCCCCCTGCTTTGCCATGACTCTCTCTTTTCCAACTTTTCCCTCGCCTGTCACCTTTCCCCCCTTTCCCTCGCCAGTCTCTGTTATCTCTCTTCCCTCGGTGTCTAATATTTCCCACTTTCCCTCGCCTCTCTCTTTTCCATGAACTCTCTCTTGTCCTTGTTTTCCCTCGCCTCTCTCTTTTCCCTGTAATTCGTCAACTCTGTTATCCCTCTTTTCCCTCGCCAGTCTCTTTCCCCTGGTTTCTCTCGCCTCTCTCTGTTCCCTGGCTTTCCTCTTTTCTATGAAATCTCTCTTTTCCCTATTTCCAATCAACCCTCTCTTTTCCCTCTTCCCCCCTCGCCAGTCTCTTTCCCCTGGTTTATCTCGCCTCTCTCTTTCCCTCGCCAGTCTCTGTTACCTCTCTTCCCTCGGTGTCTAATTCTTCCCACTTTCACTCACCTCCTTCTTTTCCATTAACTCTCTTGTCCTTGTTTTCCCTCGCCTGTCTCTTTCCCCCCTGCTTTGCCATGACTCTCTCTTTTCCCTCTTTCCCCTCGCCAGTCACTTTTCCTTCCTTTCCCTCGCCAGTCTCTTTTAACCTCTATTCCCTCCGTGCCTAATTTTCCCACTTACACTCCACTCCCTCTTTTCCATGAACTCTCTCGTTCCCCTATTTCCAGTCAACTCTCTCTTTTCCCTCCTCCCCCCTCGCCAGTCTGTTTCCCCTGGTTTATCTCGCCTCTCTCTTTCCCTCGCCAGTCTCTTTTACGTCTCTTCCCTTGGTGTCTAATTCTTCCCACTTGCACTCGCCTCCCTCTTTTCCATTAACTCTCTCTTGTCCTTGTTTTCCCTCGCCTGTCTCTTTCCCTCTGCTTTCCCTCCATAGTCTCTTTCCCCTGCTTTCCCTCAACCCTCTCTTTTCCCTTGACAGTCACTTTTCCCCCCTTTCCCTCGCCAGTCTCTGTTATCTCTCTTCCCTCGGTGTCTAATACTTCCCAGTTTCACTCGCCTCCCTCTTTTCCATTAACTCTCTTGTCCTTGTTTTTTCTCAACTCTCTCTTTTCCAAGTTTTCCCTCGACTGTCACTTTCCCCCCGTTTCCCTCGCCAGTCTCTGTTATCTCTCTTCCGTCGGTGTCTAATACTTCCCACTTTCCCTCGCCTCTCTCTTTTCCCTGTTATTCGTCAACTCTGTTATCCCTCTTTTCCCTCGCCAGTCTCTTTCCCCTGGTTTCTCTCGCCTCTCTCTGTTCCCTGGCTTTCCTCTTTTCTATGAAATCTCTCTTTTCCCTATTTCCAGTCAGCCCTCTCTTTTCCCTCTTCCCCCCTCGGCAGTCTCTTTCCCCTGGTTTATCTCGCCTCTCTCTTTCCCTCGCCAGTCTCTGTTACCTCTCTTCCCTCGGTGTCTAATTCTTCCCACTTTCACTCGCCTCCCTCTTTTCCATTAACTCTCTCTTGTCCTTGTTTTCCCTCGCCTGTCTCTTTCCCCCTGCTTTGCCATGACTCTCTCTTTTCCAACTTGTCCCTCGCCAGTCACTTTTCCCTCCTTTTCCTCGCCAGTCTCTGTTACCTCTCTTCCCTCGGTGTCTAATTCTTCCCACTTTTACTCACCTCCTTCTTTTCCATTAACTCTCTTGTCCTTGTTTTCCCTCGCCTGTCTCTTTTCCCCTGCTTTGCCATGACTCTCTCTTTTCCAACTTTTCCCTCGCCAGTCACCTTTCCCTCCTTTTCCTCGCCAGTCTCTGTTACCTCTCTTCCCTCGGTGTCTAATTCTTCCCACTTTCACTCACCTCCTTCTTTTCCATTAACTCTCTCTTGTCCTTGTTTTCCCTCGCCTGTCTCTTTCCCCCTGCTTTGCCATGACTCTCTCTTTTCCAACTTTTCCCTCGCCTGTCACCTTTCCCTCCTTTTCCTCGCCAGTCTCTGTTACCTCTCTTCCCTCTAGGTCTAATTTTTCCACTTTCCCTCGCCTCTCTCTTTTCCCTGTAATTCGTCAACTCTGTTATCCCTCTTTTCCCTCGCCAGTCTCTTTCCCCTGGTTTCTCTCGCCTCTCTCTGTTCCCTGGCTTTCCTCTTTTCTATGAAATCTCTCTTTTCCCTATTTCCAATCAACCCTCTCTTTTCCCTCTTCCCCCCTCGCCAGTCTCTTTCCCCTGGTTTATCTCGCCTCTCTCTTTCCCTCGCCAGTCTCTGTTACCTCTCTTCCCTCGGTGTCTAATTCTTCCCACTTTTACTCACCTCCTTCTTTTCCATTAACTCTCTTGTCCTTGTTTTCCCTCGCCTGTCTCTTTTCCCCTGCTTTGCCATGACTCTCTCTTCTCCAACTTTTCCCTCGCCAGTCACCTTTCCCTCCTTTTCCTCGCCAGTCTCTGTTACCTCTCTTCCCTCGGTGTCTAATTCTTCCCACTTTCACCCGACTCCCTCTTTCCCCTCTCATTCCTCAATTCTCTGTTGTCCCTCGTTGCCCTCCCCTCTCTCTCTTACCTCTCTTCCCTCTAGGTCTAATTTTTCCACTTTCCCTCGCCTCTCTCTTTTCCCTGTTATTCGTCAACTCTGTTATCCCTCTTTTCCCTCGCCAGTCTCTTTCCCCTGGTTTCTCTCGCCTCTCTCTGTTCCCTGGCTTTCCTCTTTTCTATGAAATCTCTCTTTTCCCTATTTCCAATCAACCCTCTCTTTTCCCTCTTTCCCCTCGCCAGTCACTTTTCCTTCCTTTCCCTCGCCAGTCTCTTTTAACCTCTATTCCCTCCGTGCCTAATTTTCAAACTTACACTCCACTCCCTCTTTTCCATGAACTCTCTCGTTCCCCTATTTCCAGTCAACTCTCTCTTTTCCCTCCTCCCCCCTCGCCAGTCTGTTTCCCCTGGTTTATCTCGCCTCTCTCTTTCCCTCGCCAGTCTCTTTTACGTCTCTTCCCTTGGTGTCTAATTCTTCCCACTTTCACTCGCCTCCCTCTTTTCCATTAACTCTCTCTTGTCCTTGTTTTCCCTCGCCTGTCTCTTTCCCTCTGCTTTCCCTCCATAGTCTCTTTCCCCTGCTTTCCCTCAACCCTCTCTTTTCCCTCTTCCCCCCTCGCCAGTCTCTTTCCCCTGGTTTATCTCGCCTCTCTCTTTCCCTCGCCAGTCTCTGTTACCTCTCTTCCCTCGGTGTCTAATACTTCCCACTTTCCCTCGCCTCTCTCTTTTCCATGAACTCTCTCTTGTCCTTGTTTTCCCTCGCCTCTCTCTTTTCCCTGTAATTCGTCAACTCTGTTATCCCTCTTTTCCCTCGCCAGTCTCTTTCCCCTGGTTTATCTCGCCTCTCTCTTTCCCTCGCCAGTCTCTTTTACGTCTCTTCCCTTGGTGTCTAATTCTTCCCACTTTCACTCGCCTCCCTCTTTTCCATTAACTCTCTCTTGTCCTTGTTTTCCCTCGCCTGTCTCTTTCCCTCTGCTTTCCCTCCATAGTCTCTTTCCCCTGCTTTCCCTCAACCCTCTCTTTTCCCTCTTCCCCCCTCGCCAGTCTGTTTCCCCTGGTTTATCTCGCCTCTCTCTTTCCCTCGCCAGTCTCTTTTACGTCTCTTCCCTTGGTGTCTAATTCTTCCCACTTGCACTCGCCTCCCTCTTTTCCATTAACTCTCTCTTGTCCTTGTTTTCCCTCGCCTGTCTCTTTCCCTCTGCTTTCCCTCCATAGTCTCTTTCCCCTGCTTTCCCTCAACCCTCTCTTTTCCCTCTTCCCCCCTCGCCAGTCTCTTTCCCCTGGTTTATCTCGCCTCTCTCTTTCCCTCGCCAGTCTCTGTTACCTCTCTTCCCTCGGTGTCTAATACTTCCCACTTTCCCTCGCCCCTCTCTTTTCCATGAACTCTCTCTTGTCCTTGTTTTCCCTCGCCTGTCTCTTTCCCCCTGCTTTGCCATGACTCTCTCTTTTCCAACTTTTCCCTCGCCAGTCACCTTTCCCTCCTTTTCCTCGCCAGTCTCTGTTACCTCTCTTCCCTCGGTCTCTAATACTTCCCAGTTTCACTCGCCTCCCTCTTTTCCAATAACACTCTTGTCCTTGTGTTTTCTCAACTCTCTCTTTTCCAAGTTTTCCCTCGACTGACACTTCTCCCCCGTTTCCCTCGCCAGTCTCTGTTATCTCTCTTCCATCGGTGTCTAATACTTCCCACATTCACTCGCCTCTCTCTTTTCCCTGTTATTCGTCAGCTCTGTTATCCCTCTTTTCCCTCGCCAGTCTCTTTCCCCTGGTTTATCTCGCCTCTCTCTTTCCCTCGCCAGTCTCTGTTACCTCTCTTCCCTCGGTGTCTAATTCTTCCCACTTTCACTCACCTCCTTCTTTTCCATTAACTCTCTTGTCCTTGTTTTCCCTCGCCTGTCTCTTTCCCCCTGCTTTGCCATGACTCTCTCTTTTCCAACTTTTCCCTCGCCAGTCACTTTTCCCTCCTTTTCCTCGCCAGTCTCTGTTACCTCTCTTCCCTCGGTGTCTAATTCTTCCCACTTTCACCCGACTCCCTCTTTCCCCTCTCATTCCTCAATTCTCTGTTGTCCCTCGTTGCCCTCCCCTCTCTCTTTTACCTCTCTTCCCTCTAGGTCTAATTTTTCCACTTTCCCTCGCCTCTCTCTTTTCCCTGTTATTCGTCAACTCTGTTATCCCTCTTTTCCCTCGCCAGTCTCTTTCCCCTGGTTTCTCTCGCCTCTCTCTGTTCCCTGGCTTTCCTCTTTTCTATGAAATCTCTCTTTTCCCTATTTCCAATCAACCCTCTCTTTTCCCTCTTCCCCCCTCGCCAGTCTCTTTCCCCTGGTTTATCTCGCCTCTCTTTCCCTCGCCAGTCTCTTTTACGTCTCTTCCCTTAGTGTCTAATTCTTCCCGCTTTCACTCGCCTCCCTCTTTTCCATTAACTCTCTCTTGTCCTTGTTTTCCCTCGCCTATCTCTTTCCCTCTGATTTCCCTCGTCAGTCTCTTTCCCCTGCTTTCCCTCAACCCTCTCTTTTCCCTCTTTCCCCTCGACAGTCACTTTTCCCCCCTTTCCCTCGCCAGTCTCTGTTATCTCTCTTCCCTCGGTGTCTAATACTTCCCACTTTCCCTCGCCTCTCTCTTTTCCATGAACTCTCTCTTGTCCTTGTTTTCCCTCGCCTCTCTCTTTTCCCTGTAATTCGTCAACTCTGTTATCCCTCTTTTCCCTCGCCAGTCTCTTTCCCCCTGGTTTCTCTCGCCTCTCTCTGTTCCCTGGCTTTCCTCTTTTCTATGAAATCTCTCTTTTCCCTATTTCCAATCAACCCTCTCTTTTCCCTCTTCCCCCCTCGCCAGTCTCTTTCCCCTGGTTTATCTCGCCTCTCTCTTTCCCTCGCCAGTCTCTGTTACCTCTCTTCCCTCGGTGTCTAATTCTTCCCACTTTCACTCACCTCCTTCTTTTCCATTAACTCTCTTGTCCTTGTTTTCCCTCGCCTGTCTCTTTCCCCCTGCTTTGCCATGACTCTCTCTTTTCCCTCTTTCCCCTCGCCAGTCACTTTTCCTTCCTTTCCCTCGCCAGTCTCTTTTAACCTCTATTCCCTCCGTGCCTAATTTTCCCACTTACACTCCACTCCCTCTTTTCCATGAACTCTCTCGTTCCCCTATTTCCAGTCAACTCTCTCTTTTCCCTCCTCCCCCCTCGCCAGTCTGTTTCCCCTGGTTTATCTCGCCTCTCTCTTTCCCTCGCCAGTCTCTTTTACGTCTCTTCCCTTGGTGTCTAATTCTTCCCACTTGCACTCGCCTCCCTCTTTTCCATTAACTCTCTCTTGTCCTTGTTTTCCCTCGCCTGTCTCTTTTCCCCTGCTTTCCCTCAACCCTCTCTTTTCCAAGTTTTCCCTCGACAGGCACTTTCCCCCCCTTTCCCTCGCCAGTCTCTGTTATCTCTCTTCCCTCGGTGTCTAATACTTCCCAGTTTCACTCGCCTCCCTCTTTTCCATTAACTCTCTTGTCCTTGTTTTTTCTCAACTCTCTCTTTTCCAAGTTTTCCCTCGACTGTCACTTTCCCCCCGTTTCCCTCGCCAGTCTCTGTTATCTCTCTTCCGTCGGTGTCTAATACTTCCCACTTTCCCTCGCCTCTCTCTTTTCCCTCTTATTCGTCAACTCTGTTATCCCTCTTTTCCCTCGCCAGTCTCTTTCCCCTGGTTTCTCTCGCCTCTCTCTGTTCCCTGGCTTTCCTCTTTTCTATGAAATCTCTCTTTTCCCTATTTCCAGTCAGCCCTCTCTTTTCCCTCTTCCCCCCTCGCCAGTCTCTTTCCCCTGGTTTATCTCGCCTCTCTCTTTCCCTCGCCAGTCTCTGTTACCTCTCTTCCCTCGGTGTCTAATTCTTCCCACTTTCACTCACCTCCTTCTTTTCCATTAACTCTCTCTTGTCCTTGTTTTCCCTCGCCTGTCTCTTTCCCCCTGCTTTGCCATGACTCTCTCTTTTCCAACTTTTCCCTCGCCTGTCACCTTTCCCTCCTTTTCCTCGCCAGTCTCTGTTATCTCTCTTCCCTCGGTGTCTAATACTTCCCAGTTTCACTCGCCTCCCTCTTTTCCATTAACTCTCTTGTCCTTGTTTTTTCTCAACTCTCTCTTTTCCAAGTTTTCCCTCGACTGTCACTTTCCCCCCGTTTCCCTCGCCAGTCTCTGTTATCTCTCTTCCGTCGGTGTCTAATACTTCCCACTTTCCCTCGCCTCTCTCTTTTCCCTGTTATTCGTCAACTCTGTTATCCCTCTTTTCCCTCGCCAGTCTCTTTCCCCTGGTTTCTCTCGCCTCTCTCTGTTCCCTGGCTTTCCTCTTTTCTATGAAATCTCTCTTTTCCCTATTTCCAATCAACCCTCTCTTTTCCCTCTTCCCCCCTCGGCAGTCTCTTTCCCCTGGTTTATCTCGCCTCTCTCTTTCCCTCGCCAGTCTCTGTTACCTCTCTTCCCTCGGTGTCTAATTCTTCCCACTTTCACTCGCCTCCCTCTTTTCCATTAACTCTCTCTTGTCCTTGTTTTCCCTCGCCTGTCTCTTTCCCTCTGATTTCCCTCGTCAGTCTCTTTCCCCTGCTTTCCCTCAACCCTCTCTTTTCCCTCTTTCCCCTCGACAGTCACTTTTCCCCCCTTTCCCTCGCCAGTCTCTGTTATCTCTCTTCCCTCGGTGTCTAATATTTCCCACTTTCCCTCGCCTCTCTCTTTTCCATGATCTCTCTCTTGTCCTTGTTTTCCCTCGCCTCTCTCTTTTCCCTGTAATTCGTCAACTCTGTTATCCCTCTTTTCCCTCGCCAGTCTCTTTCCCCTGTTTTCTCTCGCCTCTCTCTGTTCCCTGGCTTTCCTCTTTTCTATGAAATCTCTCTTTTCCCTATTTCCAATCAACCCTCTCTTTTCCCTCTTCCCCCCTCGCCAGTCTCTTTCCCCTGGTTTATCTCGCCTCTCTCTTTCCCTCGCCAGTCCTCTGTTACCTCTCTTCCCTCGGTGTCTAATTCTTCCCACTTTCACTCACCTCCTTCTTTTCCATTAACTCTCTCTTGTCCTTGTTTTCCCTCGCCTGTCTCTTTCCCCCTGCTTTGCCATGACTCTCTCTTTTCCAACTTTTCCCTCGCCTGTCACCTTTCCCTCCTTTTCCTCGCCAGTCTCTGTTACCTCTCTTCCCTCTAGGTCTAATTTTTCCACTTTCCCTCGCCTCTCTCTTTTCCCTGTTATTCGTCAACTCTGTTATCCCTCTTTTCCCTCGCCAGTCTCTTTCCCCTGGTTTCTCTCGCCTCTCTCTGTTCCCTGGCTTTCCTCTTTTCTATGAAATCTCTCTTTTCCCTATTTCCAATCAACCCTCTCTTTTCCCTCTTCCCCCCTCGGCAGTCTCTTTCCCCTGGTTTATCTCGCCTCTCTCTTTCCCTCGCCAGTCTCTGTTACCTCTCTTCCCTCGGTGTCTAATTCTTCCCACTTTCACTCACCTCCTTCTTTTCCATTAACTCTCTCTTGTCCTTGTTTTCCCTCGCCTGTCTCTTTCCCCCTGCTTTGCCATGACTCTCTCTTTTCCAACTTTTCCCTCGCCTGTCACCTTTCCCTCCTTTTCCTCGCCAGTCTCTGTTACCTCTCTTCCCTCTAGGTCTAATTTTTCCACTTTCCCTCGCCTCTCTCTTTTCCCTGTTATTCGTCAACTCTGTTATCCCTCTTTTCCCTCGCCAGTCTCTTTCCCCTGGTTTCTCTCGCCTCTCTCTGTTCCCTGGCTTTCCTCTTTTCTATGAAATCTCTCTTTTCCCTATTTCCAATCAACCCTCTCTTTTCCCTCTTCCCCCCCTCGGCAGTCTCTTTCCCCTGGTTTATCTCGCCTCTCTCTTTCCCTCGCCAGTCTCTGTTATCTCTCTTCCCTCGGTGTCTAATTCTTCCCACTTTCACTCACCTCCTTCTTTTCCATTAACTCTCTCTTGTCCTTGTTTTCCCTCGCCTGTCTCTTTCCCCCTGCTTTGCCATGACTCTCTCTTTTCCAACTTTTCCCTCGCCTGTCACCTTTCCCCCCTTTCCCTCGCCAGTCTCTGTTATCTCTCTTCCCTCGGTGTCTAATATTTCCCACTTTCCCTCGCCTCTCTCTTTTCCATGAACTCTCTCTTGTCCTTGTTTTCCCTCGCCTCTCTCTTTTCCCTGTAATTCGTCAACTCTGTTATCCCTCTTTTCCCTCGCCAGTCTCTTTCCCCTGGTTTCTCTCGCCTCTCTCTGTTCCCTGGCTTTCCTCTTTTCTATGAAATCTCTCTTTTCCCTATTTCCAATCAACCCTCTCTTTTCCCTCTTCCCCCCTCGCCAGTCTCTTTCCCCTGGTTTATCTCGCCTCTCTCTTTCCCTCGCCAGTCTCTGTTACCTCTCTTCCCTCGGTGTCTAATTCTTCCCACTTTCACTCACCTCCTTCTTTTCCATTAACTCTCTTGTCCTTGTTTTCCCTCGCCTGTCTCTTTCCCCCTGCTTTGCCATGACTCTCTCTTTTCCCTCTTTCCCCTCGCCAGTCACTTTTCCTTCCTTTCCCTCGCCAGTCTCTTTTAACCTCTATTCCCTCCGTGCCTAATTTTCCCACTTACACTCCACTCCCTCTTTTCCATGAACTCTCTCGTTCCCCTATTTCCAGTCAACTCTCTCTTTTCCCTCCTCCCCCCTCGCCAGTCTGTTTCCCCTGGTTTATCTCGCCTCTCTCTTTCCCTCGCCAGTCTCTTTTACGTCTCTTCCCTTGGTGTCTAATTCTTCCCACTTGCACTCGCCTCCCTCTTTTCCATTAACTCTCTCTTGTCCTTGTTTTCCCTCGCCTGTCTCTTTTCCCCTGCTTTCCCTCAACCCTCTCTTTTCCAAGTTTTCCCTCGACAGGCACTTTCCCCCCCTTTCCCTCGCCAGTCTCTGTTATCTCTCTTCCCTCGGTGTCTAATACTTCCCAGTTTCACTCGCCTCCCTCTTTTCCATTAACTCTCTTGTCCTTGTTTTTTCTCAACTCTCTCTTTTCCAAGTTTTCCCTCGACTGTCACTTTCCCCCCGTTTCCCCTCGCCAGTCTCTGTTATCTCTCTTCCGTCGGTGTCTAATACTTCCCACTTTCCCTCGCCTCTCTCTTTTCCCTGTTATTCGTCAACTCTGTTATCCCTCTTTTCCCTCGCCAGTCTCTTTCCCCTGGTTTCTCTCGCCTCTCTCTGTTCCCTGGCTTTCCTCTTTTCTATGAAATCTCTCTTTTCCCTATTTCCAATCAACCCTCTCTTTTCCCTCTTCCCCCCTCGGCAGTCTCTTTCCCCTGGTTTATCTCGCCTCTCTCTTTCCCTCGCCAGTCTCTGTTACCTCTCTTCCCTCGGTGTCTAATTCTTCCCACTTTCACTCGCCTCCCTCTTTTCCATTAACTCTCTCTTGTCCTTGTTTTCCCTCGCCTGTCTCTTTCCCTCTGATTTCCCTCGTCAGTCTCTTTCCCCTGCTTTCCCTCAACCCTCTCTTTTCCCTCTTTCCCCTCGACAGTCACTTTTCCCCCCTTTCCCTCGCCAGTCTCTGTTATCTCTCTTCCCTCGGTGTCTAATATTTCCCACTTTCCCTCGCCTCTCTCTTTTCCATGATCTCTCTCTTGTCCTTGTTTTCCCTCGCCTCTCTCTTTTCCCTGTAATTCGTCAACTCTGTTATCCCTCTTTTCCCTCGCCAGTCTCTTTCCCCTGGTTTCTCTCGCCTCTCTCTGTTCCCTGGCTTTCCTCTTTTCTATGAAATCTCTCTTTTCCCTATTTCCAATCAACCCTCTCTTTTCCCTCTTCCCCCCTCGCCAGTCTCTTTCCCCTGGTTTATCTCGCCTCTCTCTTTCCCTCGCCAGTCTCTGTTACCTCTCTTCCCTCGGTGTCTAATTCTTCCCACTTTCACTCACCTCCTTCTTTTCCATTAACTCTCTCTTGTCCTTGTTTTCCCTCGCCTGTCTCTTTCCCCCTGCTTTGCCATGACTCTCTCTTTTCCAACTTTTCCCTCGCCTGTCACCTTTCCCTCCTTTTCCTCGCCAGTCTCTGTTACCTCTCTTCCCTCTAGGTCTAATTTTTCCACTTTCCCTCGCCTCTCTCTTTTCCCTGTTATTCGTCAACTCTGTTATCCCTCTTTTCCCTCGCCAGTCTCTTTCCCCTGGTTTCTCTCGCCTCTCTCTGTTCCCTGGCTTTCCTCTTTTCTATGAAATCTCTCTTTTCCCTATTTCCAATCAACCCTCTCTTTTCCCTCTTCCCCCCTCGGCAGTCTCTTTCCCCTGGTTTATCTCGCCTCTCTCTTTCCCTCGCCAGTCTCTGTTACCTCTCTTCCCTCGGTGTCTAATTCTTCCCACTTTCACTCACCTCCTTCTTTTCCATTAACTCTCTTGTCCTTGTTTTCCCTCGCCTGTCTCTTTCCCCCTGCTTTGCCATGACTCTCTCTTTTCCCTCTTTCCCCCTCGCCAGTCACTTTTCCTTCCTTTCCCTCGCCAGTCTCTTTTAACCTCTATTCCCTCCGTGCCTAATTTTCCCACTTACACTCCACTCCCTCTTTTCCATGAACTCTCTCGTTCCCCCTATTTCCAGTCAACTCTCTCTTTTCCCTCCTCCCCCCCTCGCCAGTCTGTTTCCCCTGGTTTATCTCGCCTCTCTCTTTCCCTCGCCAGTCTCTGTTACCTCTCTTCCCTCGGTGTCTAATTCTTCCCACTTTCACTCGCCTCCCTCTTTCCATTAACTCTCTCTTGTCCTTGTTTTCCCTCGCCTGTCTCTTTCCCCCTGCTTTGCCATGACTCTCTCTTTTCCCTCTTTCCCCTCGACAGTCACTTTTCCCCCCTTTCCCTCGCCAGTCTCTGTTATCTCTCTTCCCTCGGTGTCTAATATTTCCCACTTTCCCTCGCCTCTCTCTTTTCCATGAACTCTCTCTTGTCCTTGTTTTCCCTCGCCTCTCTCTTTTCCCTGTAATTCGTCAACTCTGTTATCCCTCTTTTCCCTCGCCAGTCTCTTTCCCCTGGTTTCTCTCGCCTCTCTCTGTTCCCTGGCTTTCCTCTTTTCTATGAAATCTCTCTTTTCCCTATTTCCAGTCAGCCCTCTCTTTTCCCTCTTCCCCCCTCGCCAGTCTCTTTCCCCTGGTTTATCTCGCCTCTCTCTTTCCCTCGCCAGTCTCTGTTACCTCTCTTCCCTCGTGTCTAATTCTTCCCACTTTCACTCACCTCCTTCTTTTCCATTAACTCTCTCTTGTCCTTGTTTTCCCTCGCCTGTCTCTTTCCCCCTGCTTTGCCATGACTCTCTCTTTTCCAACTTTTCCCTCGCCTGTCACCTTTCCCTCCTTTTCCTCGCCAGTCTCTGTTACCTCTCTTCCCTCTAGGTCTAATTTTTCCACTTTCCCTCGCCTCTCTCTTTTCCCTGTAATTCGTCAACTCTGTTATCCCTCTTTTCCCTCGCCAGTCTCTTTCCCCTGGTTTCTCTCGCCTCTCTCTGTTCCCTGGCTTTCCTCTTTTCTATGAAATCTCTCTTTTCCCTATTTCCAATCAACCCTCTCTTTTCCCTCTTCCCCCCTCGCCAGTCTCTTTCCCCTGGTTTATCTCGCCTCTCTCTTTCCCTCGCCAGTCCTCTGTTACCTCTCTTCCCTCGGTGTCTAATTCTTCCCACTTTCACTCACCTCCTTCTTTTCCATTAACTCTCTCTTTGTCCTTGTTTTCCCTCGCCTGTCTCTTTCCCCCCTGCTTTGCCATGACTCTCTCTTTTCCAACTTTTCCCTCGCCTGTCACCTTTCCCTCCTTTTCCTCGCCAGTCTCTGTTACCTCTCTTCCCTCTAGGTCTAATTTTTCCACTTTCCCTCGCCTCTCTCTTTTCCCTGTTATTCGTCAACTCTGTTATCCCTCTTTTCCCCTCGCCAGTCTCTTTCCCCCTGGTTTCTCTCGCCTCTCTCTGTTCCCTGGCTTTCCTCTTTTCTATGAAATCTCTCTTTTCCCTATTTCCAATCAACCCTCTCTTTTCCCTCTTCCCCCCTCGGCAGTCTCTTTCCCCTGGTTTATCTCGCCTCTCTCTTTCCCTCGCCAGTCTCTGTTACCCTCTCTTCCCTCGGTGTCTAATTCTTCCCACTTTCACTCGCCTCCTTCTTTTCCATTAACTCTCTCTTGTCCTTGTTTTCCCTCGCCTATCTCTTTCCCTCTGATTTCCCTCGTCAGTCTCTTTCCCCTGCTTTCCCTCAACCCTCTCTTTTCCCTCTTTCCCCTCGACAGTCACTTTTCCCCCCCTTTCCCTCGCCAGTCTCTGTTATCTCTCTTCCCTCGGTGTCTAATTCTTCCCACTTTCACTCACCTCCTTCTTTTCCATTAACTCTCTCTTGTCTTGTTTTCCCTCGCCTGTCTCTTTCCCCCTGCTTTGCCATGACTCTCTCTTTTCCAACTTTTCCCTCGCCTGTCACCTTTCCCCCCCTTTCCCCTCGCCAGTCTCTGTTATCTCTCTTCCCTCGGTGTCTAATATTTCCCACTTTCCCTCGCCTCTCTCTTTTCCATGAACTCTCTCTTGTCCTTGTTTTCCCTCGCCTCTCTCTTTTCCCTGTAATTCGTCAACTCTGTTATCCCTCTTTTCCCTCGCCAGTCTCTTTCCCCTGGTTTCTCTCGCCTCTCTCTGTTCCCTGGCTTTCCTCTTTTCTATGAAATCTCTCTTTTCCCTATTTCCAATCAACCCTCTCTTTTCCCTCTTCCCCCCTCGCCAGTCTCTTTCCCCTGGTTTATCTCGCCTCTCTCTTTCCCTCGCCAGTCTCTGTTACCTCTCTTCCCTCGGTGTCTAATTCTTCCCACTTTCACTCACCTCCTTTTTTTCCCATTAACTCTCTTGTCCTTGTTTTCCCTCGCCCTGTTCTCTTTCCCCCTGCTTTGCCATGACCTCTCTCTTCCCTCGCCAGTCACTTTTCCCTCCTTTTCGTCGCCAGTCTCTGTTACCTCTCTTCCCTCGGTGTCTAATTCTTCCCACTTTTACTCACCTCCTTCTTTTCCATTAACTCTCTTGTCCTTGTTTTCCCTCGCCTGTCTCTTTTCCCCTGCTTTGCCATGACTCTCTCTTTTCCAACTTTTCCCTCGCCAGTCACCTTTCCCTCCTTTTCCTCGCCAGTCTCTGTTACCTCTCTTCCCTCGGTGTCTAATTCTTCCCACTTTCACTCACCTCCTTCTTTTCCATTAACTCTCTCTTGTCCTTGTTTTCCCTCGCCTGTCTCTTTCCCCCTGCTTTTGCCATGACTCTCTCTTTTCCAACTTTTCCCTCGCCTGTCACCTTTCCCTCCTTTTCCTCGCCAGTCTCTGTTACCTCTCTTCCCTCTAGGTCTAATTTTTCCACTTTCCCTCGCCTCTCTCTTTTCCCTGTTATTCGTCAACTCTGTTATCCCTCTTTTCCCTCGCCAGTCTCTTTCCCCTGGTTTCTCTCGCCTCTCTCTGTTCCCTGGCTTTCCTCTTTTCTATGAAATCTCTCTTTTCCCTATTTCCAGTCAGCCCTCTCTTTTCCCTCTTCCCCCCTCGGCAGTCTCTTTCCCCCTGGTTTATCTCGCCTCTCTCTTTCCCTCGCCAGTCTCTGTTACCTCTCTTCCCTCGGTGTCTAATTCTTCCCACTTTCACTCGCCTCCCTCTTTTCCATTAACTCTCTCTTGTCCTTGTTTTCCCTCGCCTGTCTCTTTCCCCCTGCTTTGGACTCTCTCTTTTCCAACTTTTCCCTCGCCAGTCACTTTTCCCTCCTTTTCCTCGCCAGTCTCTGTTACCTCTCTTCCCTCGGTGTCTAATTCTTCCCACTTTTACTCACCTCCTTCTTTTCCATTAACTCTCTTGTCCTTGTTTTCCCTCGCCTGTCTCTTTTCCCCTGCTTTGCCATGACTCTCTCTTTTCCAACTTTTCCCTCGCCAGTCACCTTTCCCTCCTTTTCCTCGCCAGTCTCTGTTACCTCTCTTCCCTCGGTGTCTAATTCTTCCCACTTTCACTCACCTCCTTCTTTTCCATTAACTCTCTCTTGTCCTTGTTTTCCCTCGCCTGTCTCTTTCCCCCTGCTTTGCCATGACTCTCTCTTTTCCAACTTTTCCCTCGCCTGTCACCTTTCCCTCCTTTTCCTCGCCAGTCTCTGTTACCTCTCTTCCCTCTAGGTCTAATTTTTCCACTTTCCCTCGCCTCTCTCTTTTCCCTGTAATTCGTCAACTCTGTTATCCCTCTTTTCCCTCGCCAGTCTCTTTCCCCTGGTTTCTCTCGCCTCTCTCTGTTCCCTGGCTTTCCTCTTTTCTATGAAATCTCTCTTTTCCCTATTTCCAATCAACCCTCTCTTTTCCCTCTTCCCCCCTCGCCAGTCTCTTTCCCCTGGTTTATCTCGCCTCTCTCTTTCCCTCGCCAGTCTCTGTTACCTCTCTTCCCTCGGTGTCTAATTCTTCCCACTTTTACTCACCTCCTTCTTTTCCATTAACTCTCTTGTCCTTGTTTTCCCTCGCCTGTCTCTTTTCCCCTGCTTTGCCATGACTCTCTCTTCTCCAACTTTTCCCTCGCCAGTCACCTTTCCCTCCTTTTCCTCGCCAGTCTCTGTTACCTCTCTTCCCTCGGTGTCTAATTCTTCCCACTTTCACCCGACTCCCTCTTTCCCCTCTCATTCCTCAATTCTCTGTTGTCCCTCGTTGCCCTCCCCTCTCTCTCTTACCTCTCTTCCCTCTAGGTCTAATTTTTCCACTTTCCCTCGCCTCTCTCTTTTCCCTGTTATTCGTCAACTCTGTTATCCCTCTTTTCCCTCGCCAGTCTCTTTCCCCTGGTTTCTCTCGCCTCTCTCTGTTCCCTGGCTTTCCTCTTTTCTATGAAATCTCTCTTTTCCCTATTTCCAATCAACCCTCTCTTTTCCCTCTTTCCCCTCGCCAGTCACTTTTCCTTCCTTTCCCTCGCCAGTCTCTTTTAACCTCTATTCCCTCCGTGCCTAATTTTCAAACTTACACTCCACTCCCTCTTTTCCATGAACTCTCTCGTTCCCCTATTTCCAGTCAACTCTCTCTTTTCCCTCCTCCCCCCTCGCCAGTCTGTTTCCCCTGGTTTATCTCGCCTCTCTCTTTCCCTCGCCAGTCTCTTTTACGTCTCTTCCCTTGGTGTCTAATTCTTCCCACTTTCACTCGCCTCCCTCTTTTCCATTAACTCTCTCTTGTCCTTGTTTTCCCTCGCCTGTCTCTTTCCCTCTGCTTTCCCTCCATAGTCTCTTTCCCCTGCTTTCCCTCAACCCTCTCTTTTCCCTCTTCCCCCCTCGCCAGTCTCTTTCCCCTGGTTTATCTCGCCTCTCTCTTTCCCTCGCCAGTCTCTGTTACCTCTCTTCCCTCGGTGTCTAATACTTCCCACTTTCCCTCGCCCCTCTCTTTTCCATGAACTCTCTCTTGTCCTTGTTTTCCCTCGCCTCTCTCTTTTCCCTGTAATTCGTCAACTCTGTTATCCCTCTTTTCCCTCGCCAGTCTCTTTCCCCTGGTTTATCTCGCCTCTCTCTTTCCCTCGCCAGTCTCTTTTACGTCTCTTCCCTTGGTGTCTAATTCTTCCCACTTTCACTCGCCTCCCTCTTTTCCATTAACTCTCTCTTGTCCTTGTTTTCCCTCGCCTGTCTCTTTCCCTCTGCTTTCCCTCCATAGTCTCTTTCCCCTGCTTTCCCTCAACCCTCTCTTTTCCCTCTTCCCCCCTCGCCAGTCTGTTTCCCCTGGTTTATCTCGCCTCTCTCTTTCCCTCGCCAGTCTCTTTTACGTCTCTTCCCTTGGTGTCTAATTCTTCCCACTTGCACTCGCCTCCCTCTTTTCCATTAACTCTCTCTTGTCCTTGTTTTCCCTCGCCTGTCTCTTTCCCTCTGCTTTCCCTCCATAGTCTCTTTCCCCTGCTTTCCCTCAACCCTCTCTTTTCCCTCTTCCCCCCTCGCCAGTCTCTTTCCCCTGGTTTATCTCGCCTCTCTCTTTCCCTCGCCAGTCTCTGTTACCTCTCTTCCCTCGGTGTCTAATACTTCCCACTTTCCCTCGCCCCTCTCTTTTCCATGAACTCTCTCTTGTCCTTGTTTTCCCTCGCCTGTCTCTTTCCCCCTGCTTTGCCATGACTCTCTCTTTTCCAACTTTTCCCTCGCCAGTCACCTTTCCCTCCTTTTCCTCGCCAGTCTCTGTTACCTCTCTTCCCTCGGTCTCTAATACTTCCCAGTTTCACTCGCCTCCCTCTTTTCCAATAACACTCTTGTCCTTGTGTTTTCTCAACTCTCTCTTTTCCAAGTTTTCCCTCGACTGACACTTCTCCCCCGTTTCCCTCGCCAGTCTCTGTTATCTCTCTTCCGTCGGTGTCTAATACTTCCCACTTTCCCTCGCCTCTCTCTTTTCCCTGTTATTCGTCAGCGCTGTTATCACTCTTTTCCCTCGCCAGTCTCTTTCCCCTGGTTTATCTCGCCTCTCTCTTTCCCTCGCCAGTCTCTGTTACCTCTCTTCCCTCGGTGTCTAATTCTTCCCACTTTCACTCACCTCCTTCTTTTCCATTAACTCTCTTGTCCTTGTTTTCCCTCGCCTGTCTCTTTCCCCCTGCTTTGCCATGACTCTCTCTTTTCCAACTTTTCCCTCGCCTGTCACCTTTCCCTCCTTTTCCTCGCCAGTCTCTGTTACCTCTCTTCCCTCTAGGTCTAATTTTTCCACTTTCCCTCGCCTCCCTCTTTTCCATTAACTCTCTCTTGTCCTTGTTTTCCCTCGCCTGTCTCTTTCCCTCTGCTTTCCCTCCATAGTCTCTTTCCCCTTCTTTCCCTCAACCCTCTCTTTTCCCTCTTCCCCCCTCGCCAGTCTCTTTCCCCTGGTTTATCTCGCCTCTCTCTTTCCCTCGCCAGTCTCTGTTACCTCTCTTCCCTCGGTGTCTAATTCTTCCCACTTTCACCCGACTCCCTCTTTCCCCTCTCATTCCTCAATTCTCTGTTGTCCCTCGTTGCCCTCCCCTCTCTCTTTTACCTCTCTTCCCTCTAGGTCTAATTTTTCCACATTCACTCGCCTCTCTCTTTTCCCTGTTATTCGTCAACTCTATTATCCCTCTTTTCCCTCGCCAGTCTCTTTCCCCTGGTTTCTCTCGCCTCTCTCTGTTCCCTGGCTTTCCTCTTTTCTATGAAATCTCTCTTTTCCCTATTTCCAATCAACCCTCTCTTTTCCCTCTTCCCCCCTCGGCAGTCTCTTTCCCCTGGTTTCTCTCGCCTCTCTCTTTCCCTCGCCAGTCTCTGTTACCTCTCTTCCCTCGGTGTCTAATTCTTCCCACTTTCACTCGCCTCCCTCTTTTCCATTAACTCTCTCTTGTCCTTGTTTTCCCTCGCCTATCTCTTTCCCTCTGATTTCCCTCGTCAGTCTCTTTCCCCTGCTTTCCCTCAACCCTCTCTTTTCCCTCTTTCCCCTCGACAGTCACTTTTCCCCCCTTTCCCTCGCCAGTCTCTGTTATCTCTCTTCCCTCGGTGTCTAATTCTTCCCACTTTCACTCACCTCCTTCTTTTCCATTAACTCTCTTGTCCTTGTTTTCCCTCGCCTGTCTCTTTTCCCTGTTATTCGTCAGCTCTGTTATCCCTCTTTTCCCTCGCCAGTCTCTTTCCCCTGGTTTATCTCGCCTCTCTCTTTCCCTCGCCAGTCTCTGTTACCTCTCTTCCCTCGGTGTCTAATTCTTCCCACTTTCACCCGACTCCCTCTTTCCCCTCTCATTCCTCAATTCTCTGTTGTCCCTCGTTGCCCTCCCCTCTCTCTTTTACCTCTCTTCCCTCTAGGTCTAATTTTTCCACATTCACTCGCCTCTCTCTTTTCCCTGTTATTCGTCAACTCTATTATCCCTCTTTTCCCTCGCCAGTCTCTTTCCCCTGGTTTCTCTCGCCTCTCTCTGTTCCCTGGCTTTCCTCTTTTCTATGAAATCTCTCTTTTCCCTATTTCCAATCAACCCTCTCTTTTCCCTCTTCCCCCCTCGGCAGTCTCTTTCCCCTGGTTTATCTCGCCTCTCTCTTTCCCTCGCCAGTCTCTGTTACCTCTCTTCCCTCGGTGTCTAATTCTTCCCACTTTCACTCGCCTCCCACTTTTCCATTAACTCTCTCTTGTCCTTGTTTTCCCTCGCCTATCTCTTTCCCTCTGATTTCCCTCGTCAGTCTCTTTCCCCTGCTTTCCCTCAACCCTCTCTTTTCCCTCTTTCCCCTCGACAGTCACTTTTCCCCCCTTTCCCTCGCCAGTCTCTGTTATCTCTCTTCCCTCGGTGTCTAATACTTCCCACTTGCCCTCGCCTCTCTCTTTTCCATGAACTCTCTCTTGTCCTTGTTTTCCCTCGCCTCTCTCTTTTCCCTGTAATTCGTCAACTCTGTCATCCCTCTTTTCCCTCGCCAGTCTCTTTCCCCTGGTTTATCTCGCCTCTCTCTTTCCCTCGCAGGTCTCTTTTACGTCTCTTCCCTTGGTGTCTAATTCTTCCCACTTTCACTCGCCTCCCTCTTTTCCATTAACTCTCTCTTGTCCTTGTTTTCCCTCGCCTGTCTCTTTCCCTCTGCTTTCCCTCCATAGTCTCTTTCCCCTGCTTTCCCTCAACCCTCTCTTTTCCCTCTTCCCCCCTCGCCAGTCTGTTTCCCCTGGTTTATCTCGCCTCTCTCTTTCCCTCGCCAGTCTCTTTTACGTCTCTTCCCTTGGTGTCTAAGTCTTCCCACTTGCACTCGCCTCCCTCTTTTCCATTAACTCTCTCTTGTCCTTGTTTTCCCTCGCCTGTCTCTTTCCCTCTGCTTTCCCTCCATAGTCTCTTTCCCCTGCTTTCCCTCAACCCTCTCTTTTCCCTCTTCCCCCCTCGCCAGTCTCTTTCCCCTGGTTTATCTCGCCTCTCTCTTTCCCTCACCAGTCTCTGTTACCTCTCTTCCCTCGGTGTCTAATACTTCCCACTTTCCCTCGCCCCTCTCTTTTCCATGAACTCTCTCTTGTCCTTGTTTTCCCTCGCCTGTCTCTTTCCCCCTGCTTTGCCATGACTCTCTCTTTTCCAACTTTTCCCTCGCCAGTCACCTTTCCCTCCTTTTCCTCGCCAGTCTCTGTTACCTCTCTTCCCTCGGTCTCTAATACTTCCCAGTTTCACTCGCCTCCCTCTTTTCCAATAACACTCTTGTCCTTGTGTTTTCTCAACTCTCTCTTTTCCAAGTTTTCCCTCGACTGTCACTTCTCCCCCGTTTCCCTCGCCAGTCTCTGTTATCTCTCTTCCGTCGGTGTCTAATACTTCCCACTTTCCCTCGCCTCTCTCTTTTCCCTGTTATTCGTCAGCTCTGTTATCCCTCTTTTCCCTCGCCAGTCTCTTTCCCCTGGTTTATCTCGCCTCTCTCTTTCCCTCGCCAGTCTCTGTTACCTCTCTTCCCTCGGTGTCTAATTCTTCCCACTTTCACCCGACTCCCTCTTTCCCCTCTCATTCCTCAATTCTCTGTTGTCCCTCGTTGCCCTCCCCTCTCTCTTTTACCTCTCTTCCCTCTAGGTCTAATTTTTCCACATTCACTCGCCTCTCTCTTTTCCCTGTTATTCGTCAACTCTGTTATCCCTCTTTTCCCTCGCCAGTCTCTTTCCCCTGGTTTCTCTCGCCTCTCTCTGTTCCCTGGCTTTCCTCTTTTCTATGAAATCTCTCTTTTCCCTATTTCCAATCAACCCTCTCTTTTCCCTCTTCCCCCCTCGGCAGTCTCTTTCCCCTGGTTTATCTCGCCTCTCTCTTTCCCTCGCCAGTCTCTGTTACCTCTCTTCCCTCGGTGTCTAATTCTTCCCACTTTCACTCGCCTCCCTCTTTTCCATTAACTCTCTCTTGTCCTTGTTTTCCCTCGCCTATCTCTTTCCCTCTGATTTCCCTCGTCAGTCTCTTTCCCCTGCTTTCCCTCAACCCTCTCTTTTCCCTCTTTCCCCTCGACAGTCACTTTTCCCCCCTTTCCCTCGCCAGTCTCTGTTATCTCTCTTCCCTCGGTGTCTAATTCTTCCCACTTTCACTCACCTCCTTCTTTTCCATTAACTCTCTCTTGTCCTTGTTTTCCCTCGCCTGTCTCTTTCCCCCTGCTTTGCCATGACTCTCTCTTTTCCAACTTTTCCCTCGCCTGTCACCTTTCCCCCCTTTCCCTCGCCAGTCTCTGTTATCTCTCTTCCCTCGGTGTCTAATATTTCCCACTTTCCCTCGCCTCTCTCTTTTCCATGAACTCTCTCTTGTCCTTGTTTTCCCTCGCCTCTCTCTTTTCCCTGTAATTCGTCAACTCTGTTATCCCTCTTTTCCCTCGCCAGTCTCTTTCCCCTGGTTTATCTCGCCTCTCTCTTTCCCTCGCCAGTCTCTGTTACCTCTCTTCCCTCGGTGTCTAATTCTTCCCACTTTCACCCGACTCCCTCTTTCCCCTCTCATTCCTCAATTCTCTGTTGTCCCTCGTTGCCCTCCCCTCTCTCTTTTACCTCTCTTCCCTCTAGGTCTAATTTTTCCACATTCACTCGCCTCTCTCTTTTCCCTGTTATTCGTCAACTCTGTTATCCCTCTTTTCCCTCGCCAGTCTCTTTCCCCTGGTTTCTCTCGCCTCTCTCTGTTCCCTGGCTTTCCTCTTTTCTATGAAATCTCTCTTTTCCCTATTTCCAATCAACCCTCTCTTTTCCCTCTTCCCCCCTCGCCAGTCTCTTTCCCCTGGTTTATCTCGCCTCTCTCTTTCCCTCGCCAGTCTCTTTTACGTCTCTTCCCTTGGTGTCTAATTCTTCCCGCTTTCACTCGCCTCCCTCTTTTCCATTAACTCTCTCTTGTCCTTGTTTTCCCTCGCCTGTCTCTTTCCCTCTGCTTTCCCTCCATAGTCTCTTTCCCCTGCTTTCCCTCAACCCTCTCTTTTCCCTCTTTCCCCTCGACAGTCACTTTTCCCCCCTTTCCCTCGCCAGTCTCTGTTATCTCTCTTCCCTCGGTGTCTAATACTTCCCACTTGCCCTCGCCTCTCTCTTTTCCATGAACTCTCTCTTGTCCTTGTTTTCCCTCGCCTCTCTCTTTTCCCTGTAATTCGTCAACTCTGTTATCCCTCTTTTCCCTCGCCAGTCTCTTTCCCCTGGTTTCTCTCGCCTCTCTCTGTTCCCTGGCTTTCCTCTTTTCTATGAAATCTCTCTTTTCCCTATTTCCAGTCAGCCCTCTCTTTTCCCTCTTCCCCCCTCGCCAGTCTCTTTCCCCTGGTTTATCTCGCCTCTCTCTTTCCCTCGCCAGTCTCTGTTACCTCTCTTCCCTCGGTGTCTAATACTTCCCACTTTCCCTCGCCCCTCTCTTTTCCATGAACTCTCTCTTGTCCTTGTTTTCCCTCGCCTGTCTCTTTCCCCCTGCTTTGCCATGACTCTCTCTTTTCCAACTTTTCCCTCGCCAGTCACCTTTCCCTCCTTTTCCTCGCCAGTCTCTGTTACCTCTCTTCCCTCGGTCTCTAATACTTCCCAGTTTCACTCGCCTCCCTCTTTTCCAATAACACTCTTGTCCTTGTGTTTTCTCAACTCTCTCTTTTCCAAGTTTTCCCTCGACTGTCACTTCTCCCCCGTTTCCCTCGCCAGTCTCTGTTATCTCTCTTCCGTCGGTGTCTAATACTTCCCACTTTCCCTCGCCTCTCTCTTTTCCCTGTTATTCGTCAGCTCTGTTATCCCTCTTTTCCCTCGCCAGTCTCTTTCCCCTGGTTTATCTCGCCTCTCTCTTTCCCTCGCCAGTCTCTGTTACCTCTCTTCCCTCGGTGTCTAATTCTTCCCACTTTCACCCGACTCCCTCTTTCCCCTCTCATTCCTCAATTCTCTGTTGTCCCTCGTTGCCCTCCCCTCTCTCTTTTACCTCTCTTCCCTCTAGGTCTAATTTTTCCACATTCACTCGCCTCTCTCTTTTCCCTGTTATTCGTCAACTCTGTTATCCCTCTTTTCCCTCGCCAGTCTCTTTCCCCTGGTTTCTCTCGCCTCTCTCTGTTCCCTGGCTTTCCTCTTTTCTATGAAATCTCTCTTTTCCCTATTTCCAATCAACCCTCTCTTTTCCCTCTTCCCCCCTCGCCAGTCTCTTTCCCCTGGTTTATCTCGCCTCTCTCTTTCCCTCGCCAGTCTCTGTTACCTCTCTTCCCTCGGTGTCTAATTCTTCCCACTTTCACTCACCTCCTTCTTTTCCATTAACTCTCTCTTGTCCTTGTTTTCCCTCGCCTGTCTCTTTCCCCCTGCTTTGCCATGACTCTCTCTTTTCCAACTTTTCCCTCGCCTGTCACCTTTCCCTCCTTTTCCTCGCCAGTCTCTGTTACCTCTCTTCCCTCTAGGTCTAATTTTTCCACTTTCCCTCGCCTCTCTCTTTTCCCTGTTATTCGTCAACTCTGTTATCCCTCTTTTCCCTCGCCAGTCTCTTTCCCCTGGTTTCTCTCGCCTCTCTCTGTTCCCTGGCTTTCCTCTTTTCTATGAAATCTCTCTTTTCCCTATTTCCAGTCAGCCCTCTCTTTTCCCTCTTCCCCCCTCGCCAGTCTCTTTCCCCTGGTTTATCTCGCCTCTCTCTTTCCCTCGCCAGTCTCTGTTACCTCTCTTCTCTCGGTGTCTAATTCTTCCCACTTTCACTCACCTCCTTCTTTTCCATTAACTCTCTTGTCCTTGTTTTCCCTCGCCTGTCTCTTTCCCCCTGCTTTGCCATGACTCTCTCTTTTCCCTCTTTCCCCTCGCCAGTCACTTTTCCTTCCTTTCCCTCGCCAGTCTCTTTTAACCTCTATTCCCTCCGTGCCTAATTTTCCCACTTACACTCCACTCCCTCTTTTCCATGAACTCTCTCGTTCCCCTATTTCCAGTCAACTCTCTCTTTTCCCTCCTCCCCCCTCGCCAGTCTGTTTCCCCTGGTTTATCTCGCCTCTCTCTTTCCCTCGCCAGTCTCTTTTACGTCTCTTCCCTTGGTGTCTAATTCTTCCCACTTTCACTCGCCTCCCTCTTTTCCATTAACTCTCTCTTGTCCTTGTTTTCCCTCGCCTGTCTCTTTTCCCCTGCTTTCCCTCAACCCTCTCTTTTCCAATTTTTCCCTCGACAGGCACTTTCCCCCCCTTTCCCTCGCCAGTCTCTGTTATCTCTCTTCCCTCGGTGTCTAATACTTCCCAGTTTCACTCGCCTCCCTCTTTTCCATTAACTCTCTTGTCCTTGTTTTTTCTCAACTCTCTCTTTTCCAAGTTTTCCCTCGACTGTCACTTTCCCCCCGTTTCCCTCGCCAGTCTCTGTTATCTCTCTTCCGTCGGTGTCTAATACTTCCCACTTTCCCTCGCCTCTCTCTTTTCCCTCTTATTCGTCAACTCTGTTATCCCTCTTTTCCCTCGCCAGTCTCTTTCCCCTGGTTTCTCTCGCCTCTCTCTGTTCCCTGGCTTTCCTCTTTTCTATGAAATCTCTCTTTTCCCTATTTCCAGTCAGCCCTCTCTTTTCCCTCTTCCCCCCTCGCCAGTCTCTTTCCCCTGGTTTATCTCGCCTCTCTCTTTCCCTCGCTAGTCTCTGTTACCTCTCTTCCCTCGGTGTCTAATTCTTCCCACTTTCACTCACCTCCTTCTTTTCCATTAACTCTCTTGTCCTTGTTTTCCCTCGCCTGTCTCTTTCCCCCTGCTTTGCCATGACTCTCTCTTTTCCCTCTTTCCCCTCGCCAGTCACTTTTCCTTCCTTTCCCTCGCCAGTCTCTTTTAACCTCTATTCCCTCCGTGCCTAATTTTCCCACTTACACTCCACTCCCTCTTTTCCATGAACTCTCTCGTTCCCCTATTTCCAGTCAACTCTCTCTTTTCCCTCCTCCCCCCTCGCCAGTCTGTTTCCCCTGGTTTATCTCGCCTCTCTCTTTCCCTCGCCAGTCTCTGTTACCTCTCTTCCCTCGGTGTCTAATTCTTCCCACTTTCACTCGCCTCCCTCTTTTCCATTAACTCTCTCTTGTCCTTGTTTTCCCTCGCCTCTCTCTTTTCCCTGTAATTCGTCAACTCTGTTATCCCTCTTTTCCCTCGCCAGTCTCTTTCCCCTGGTTTCTCTCGCCTCTCTCTGTTCCCTGGCTTTCCTCTTTTCTATGAAATCTCTCTTTTCCCTATTTCCAATCAACCCTCTCTTTTCCCTCTTCCCCCCTCGCCAGTCTCTTTCCCCTGGTTTATCTCGCCTCTCTCTTTCCCTCGCCAGTCTCTGTTACCTCTCTTCCCTCGGTGTCTAATTCTTCCCACTTTCACTCACCTCCTTTTTTTCCATTAACTCTCTTGTCCTTGTTTTCCCTCGCCTGTCTCTTTCCCCCTGCTTTGCCATGACTCTCTCTTTTCCAACTTTTCCCTCGCCAGTCACTTTTCCCTCCTTTTCGTCGCCAGTCTCTGTTACCTCTCTTCCCTCGGTGTCTAATTCTTCCCACTTTTACTCACCTCCTTCTTTTCCATTAACTCTCTTGTCCTTGTTTTCCCTCGCCTGTCTCTTTTCCCCTGCTTTGCCATGACTCTCTCTTTTCCAACTTTTCCCTCGCCAGTCACCTTTCCCTCCTTTTCCTCGCCAGTCTCTGTTACCTCTCTTCCCTCGGTGTCTAATTCTTCCCACTTTCACTCACCTCCTTCTTTTCCATTAACTCTCTCTTGTCCTTGTTTTCCCTCGCCTGTCTCTTTCCCCCTGCTTTGCCATGACTCTCTCTTTTCCAACTTTTCCCTCGCCTGTCACCTTTCCCTCCTTTTCCTCGCCAGTCTCTGTTACCTCTCTTCCCTCTAGGTCTAATTTTTCCACTTTCCCTCGCCTCTCTCTTTTCCCTGTTATTCGTCAACTCTGTTATCCCTCTTTTCCCTCGCCAGTCTCTTTCCCCTGGTTTCTCTCGCCTCTCTCTGTTCCCTGGCTTTCCTCTTTTCTATGAAATCTCTCTTTTCCCTATTTCCAGTCAGCCCTCTCTTTTCCCTCTTCCCCCCTCGCCAGTCTCTTTCCCCTGGTTTATCTCGCCTCTCTCTTTCCCTCGCCAGTCTCTGTTACCTCTCTTCCCTCGGTGTCTAATTCTTCCCACTTTCACTCACCTCCTTCTTTTCCATTAACTCTCTCTTGTCCTTGTTTTCCCTCGCCTGTCTCTTTCCCCCTGCTTTGCCATGACTCTCTCTTTTCCAACTTTTCCCTCGCCTGTCACCTTTCCCTCCTTTTCCTCGCCAGTCTCTTTTAACCTCTATTCCCTCCGTGCCTAATTTTCCCACTTACACTCCACTCCCTCTTTTCCATGAACTCTCTCGTTCCCCTATTTCCAGTCAACTCTCTCTTTTCCCTCCTCCCCCCTCGCCAGTCTGTTTCCCCTGGTTTATCTCGCCTCTCTCTTTCCCTCGCCAGTCTCTTTTACGTCTCTTCCCTTGGTGTCTAATTCTTCCCACTTGCACTCGCCTCCCTCTTTTCCATTAACTCTCTCTTGTCCTTGTTTTCCCTCGCCTGTCTCTTTTCCCCTGCTTTCCCTCAACCCTCTCTTTTCCAAGTTTTCCCTCGACAGGCACTTTCCCCCCCTTTCCCTCGCCAGTCTCTGTTATCTCTCTTCCCTCGGTGTCTAATACTTCCCAGTTTCACTCGCCTCCCTCTTTTCCATTAACTCTCTTGTCCTTGTTTTTTCTCAACTCTCTCTTTTCCAAGTTTTCCCTCGACTGTCACTTTCCCCCCGTTTCCCTCGCCAGTCTCTGTTATCTCTCTTCCGTCGGTGTCTAATACTTCCCACTTTCCCTCGCCTCTCTCTTTTCCCTCTTATTCGTCAACTCTGTTATCCCTCTTTTCCCTCGCCAGTCTCTTTCCCCTGGTTTCTCTCGCCTCTCTCTGTTCCCTGGCTTTCCTCTTTTCTATGAAATCTCTCTTTTCCCTATTTCCAGTCAGCCCTCTCTTTTCCCTCTTCCCCCCTCGCCAGTCTCTTTCCCCTGGTTTATCTCGCCTCTCTCTTTCCCTCGCCAGTCTCTGTTACCTCTCTTCCCTCGGTGTCTAATACTTCCCACTTTCCCTCGCCCCTCTCTTTTCCATGAACTCTCTCTTGTCCTTGTTTTCCCTCGCCTGTCTCTTTCCCCCTGCTTTGCCATGACTCTCTCTTTTCCAACTTTTCCCTCGCCAGTCACCTTTCCCTCCTTTTCCTCGCCAGTCTCTGTTACCTCTCTTCCCTCGGTCTCTAATACTTCCCAGTTTCACTCGCCTCCCTCTTTTCCAATAACACTCTTGTCCTTGTGTTTTCTCAACTCTCTCTTTTCCAAGTTTTCCCTCGACTGACACTTCTCCCCCGTTTCCCTCGCCAGTCTCTGTTATCTCTCTTCCGTCGGTGTCTAATACTTCCCACTTTCCCTCGCCTCTCTCTTTTCCCTGTTATTCGTCAGCTCTGTTATCACTCTTTTCCCTCGCCAGTCTCTTTCCCCTGGTTTATCTCGCCTCTCTCTTTCCCTCGCCAGTCTCTGTTACCTCTCTTCCCTCGGTGTCTAATTCTTCCCACTTTCACCCGACTCCCTCTTTCCCCTCTCATTCCTCAATTCTCTGTTGTCCCTCGTTGCCCTCCCCTCTCTCTTTTACCTCTCTTCCCTCTAGGTCTAATTTTTCCACATTCACTCGCCTCTCTCTTTTCCCTGTTATTCGTCAACTCTGTTATCCCTCTTTTCCCTCGCCAGTCTCTTTCCCCTGGTTTCTCTCGCCTCTCTCTGTTCCCTGGCTTTCCTCTTTTCTATGAAATCTCTCTTTTCCCTATTTCCAATCAACCCTCTCTTTTCCCTCTTCCCCCCTCGGCAGTCTCTTTCCCCTGGTTTATCTCGCCTCTCTCTTTCCCTCGCCAGTCTCTGTTACCTCTCTTCCCTCGGTGTCTAATTCTTCCCACTTTCACTCACCTCCTTCTTTTCCATTAACTCTCTCTTGTCCTTGTTTTCCCTCGCCTGTCTCTTTCCCCCTGCTTTGCCATGACTCTCTCTTTTCCAACTTTTCCCTCGCCTGTCACCTTTCCCTCCTTTTCCTCGCCAGTCTCTGTTACCTCTCTTCCCTCTAGGTCTAATTTTTCCACTTTCCCTCGCCTCTCTCTTTTCCCTGTTATTCGTCAACTCTGTTATCCCTCTTTTCCCTCGCCAGTCTCTTTCCCCTGGTTTCTCTCGCCTCTCTCTGTTCCCTGGCTTTCCTCTTTTCTATGAAATCTCTCTTTTCCCTATTTCCAGTCAGCCCTCTCTTTTCCCTCTTCCCCCCTCGCCAGTCTCTTTCCCCTGGTTTATCTCGCCTCTCTCTTTCCCTCGCCAGTCTCTGTTACCTCTCTTCCCTCGGTGTCTAATACTTCCCACTTTCCCTCGCCCCTCTCTTTTCCATGAACTCTCTCTTGTCCTTGTTTTCCCTCGCCTGTCTCTTTCCCCCTGCTTTGCCATGACTCTCTCTTTTCCAACTTTTCCCTCGCCAGTCACCTTTCCCTCCTTTTCCTCGCCAGTCTCTGTTACCTCTCTTCCCTCGGTCTCTAATACTTCCCAGTTTCACTCGCCTCCCTCTTTTCCAATAACACTCTTGTCCTTGTGTTTTCTCAACTCTCTCTTTTCCAAGTTTTCCCTCGACTGTCACTTCTCCCCCGTTTCCCTCGCCAGTCTCTGTTATCTCTCTTCCGTCGGTGTCTAATACTTCCCACTTTCCCTCGCCTCTCTCTTTTCCCTGTTATTCGTCAGCTCTGTTATCCCTCTTTTCCCTCGCCAGTCTCTTTCCCCTGGTTTATCTCGCCTCTCTCTTTCCCTCGCCAGTCTCTGTTACCTCTCTTCCCTCGGTGTCTAATTCTTCCCACTTTCACCCGACTCCCTCTTTCCCCTCTCATTCCTCAATTCTCTGTTGTCCCTCGTTGCCCTCCCCTCTCTCTTTTACCTCTCTTCCCTCTAGGTCTAATTTTTCCACATTCACTCGCCTCTCTCTTTTCCCTGTTATTCGTCAACTCTGTTATCCCTCTTTTCCCTCGCCAGTCTCTTTCCCCTGGTTTCTCTCGCCTCTCTCTGTTCCCTGGCTTTCCTCTTTTCTATGAAATCTCTCTTTTCCCTATTTCCAATCAACCCTCTCTTTTACCTCTTCCCCCCTCGCCAGTCTCTTTCCCCTGGTTTATCTCGCCTCTCTCTTTCCCTCGCCAGTCTCTGTTACCTCTCTTCCCTCGGTGTCTAATTCTTCCCACTTTCACTCACCTCCTTCTTTTCCATTAACTCTCTCTTGTCCTTGTTTTCCCTCGCCTGTCTCTTTCCCCCTGCTTTGCCATGACTCTCTCTTTTCCAACTTTTCCCTCTCCTGTCACCTTTCCCTCCTTTTCCTCGCCAGTCTCTGTTACCTCTCTTCCCTCTAGGTCTAATTTTTCCACTTTCCCTCGCCTCTCTCTTTTCCCTGTTATTCGTCAACTCTGTTATCCCTCTTTTCCCTCGCCAGTCTCTTTCCCCTGGTTTCTCTCGCCTCTCTCTGTTCCCTGGCTTTCCTCTTTTCTATGAAATCTCTCTTTTCCCTATTTCCAGTCAGCCCTCTCTTTTCCCTCTTCCCCCCTCGCCAGTCTCTTTCCCCTGGTTTATCTCGCCTCTCTCTTTCCCTCGCCAGTCTCTGTTACCTCTCTTCTCTCGGTGTCTAATTCTTCCCACTTTCACTCACCTCCTTCTTTTCCATTAACTCTCTTGTCCTTGTTTTCCCTCGCCTGTCTCTTTCCCCCTGCTTTGCCATGACTCTCTCTTTTCCCTCTTTCCCCTCGCCAGTCACTTTTCCTTCCTTTCCCTCGCCAGTCTCTTTTAACCTCTATTCCCTCCGTGCCTAATTTTCCCACTTACACTCCACTCCCTCTTTTCCATGAACTCTCTCGTTCCCCTATTTCCAGTCAACTCTCTCTTTTCCCTCCTCCCCCCTCGCCAGTCTGTTTCCCCTGGTTTATCTCGCCTCTCTCTTTCCCTCGCCAGTCTCTTTTACGTCTCTTCCCTTGGTGTCTAATTCTTCCCACTTTCACTCGCCTCCCTCTTTTCCATTAACTCTCTCTTGTCCTTGTTTTCCCTCGCCTGTCTCTTTTCCCCTGCTTTCCCTCAACCCTCTCTTTTCCAAGTTTTCCCTCGACAGGCACTTTCCCCCCCTTTCCCTCGCCAGTCTCTGTTATCTCTCTTCCCTCGGTGTCTAATACTTCCCACTTTCCCTCGCCTCTCTCTTTTCCCTCTTATTCGTCAACTCTGTTATCCCTCTTTTCCCTCGCCAGTCTCTTTCCCCTGGTTTCTCTCGCCTCTCTCTGTTCCCTGGCTTTCCTCTTTTCTATGAAATCTCTCTTTTCCCTATTTCCAGTCAGCCCTCTCTTTTCCCTCTTCCCCCCTCGCCAGTCTCTTTCCCCTGGTTTATCTCGCCTCTCTCTTTCCCTCGCTAGTCTCTGTTACCTCTCTTCCCTCGGTGTCTAATTCTTCCCACTTTCACTCACCTCCTTCTTTTCCATTAACTCTCTTGTCCTTGTTTTCCCTCGCCTGTCTCTTTCCCCCTGCTTTGCCATGACTCTCTCTTTTCCCTCTTTCCCCTCGCCAGTCACTTTTCCTTCCTTTCCCTCGCCAGTCTCTTTTAACCTCTATTCCCTCCGTGCCTAATTTTCCCACTTACACTCCACTCCCTCTTTTCCATGAACTCTCTCGTTCCCCTATTTCCAGTCAACTCTCTCTTTTCCCTCCTCCCCCCTCGCCAGTCTGTTTCCCCTGGTTTATCTCGCCTCTCTCTTTCCCTCGCCAGTCTCTGTTACCTCTCTTCCCTCGGTGTCTAATTCTTCCCACTTTCACTCGCCTCCCTCTTTTCCATTAACTCTCTCTTGTCCTTGTTTTCCCTCGCCTCTCTCTTTTCCCTGTAATTCGTCAACTCTGTTATCCCTCTTTTCCCTCGCCAGTCTCTTTCCCCTGGTTTCTCTCGCCTCTCTCTGTTCCCTGGCTTTCCTCTTTTCTATGAAATCTCTCTTTTCCCTATTTCCAATCAACCCTCTCTTTTCCCTCTTCCCCCCTCGCCAGTCTCTTTCCCCTGGTTTATCTCGCCTCTCTCTTTCCCTCGCCAGTCTCTGTTACCTCTCTTCCCTCGGTGTCTAATTCTTCCCACTTTCACTCACCTCCTTTTTTTCCATTAACTCTCTTGTCCTTGTTTTCCCTCGCCTGTCTCTTTCCCCCTGCTTTGCCATGACTCTCTCTTTTCCAACTTTTCCCTCGCCAGTCACTTTTCCCTCCTTTTCGTCGCCAGTCTCTGTTACCTCTCTTCCCTCGGTGTCTAATTCTTCCCACTTTTACTCACCTCCTTCTTTTCCATTAACTCTCTTGTCCTTGTTTTCCCTCGCCTGTCTCTTTTCCCCTGCTTTGCCATGACTCTCTCTTTTCCAACTTTTCCCTCGCCAGTCACCTTTCCCTCCTTTTCCTCGCCAGTCTCTGTTACCTCTCTTCCCTCGGTGTCTAATTCTTCCCACTTTCACTCACCTCCTTCTTTTCCATTAACTCTCTCTTGTCCTTGTTTTCCCTCGCCTGTCTCTTTCCCCCTGCTTTGCCATGACTCTCTCTTTTCCAACTTTTCCCTCGCCTGTCACCTTTCCCTCCTTTTCCTCGCCAGTCTCTGTTACCTCTCTTCCCTCTAGGTCTAATTTTTCCACTTTCCCTCGCCTCTCTCTTTTCCCTGTTATTCGTCAACTCTGTTATCCCTCTTTTCCCTCGCCAGTCTCTTTCCCCTGGTTTCTCTCGCCTCTCTCTGTTCCCTGGCTTTCCTCTTTTCTATGAAATCTCTCTTTTCCCTATTTCCAGTCAGCCCTCTCTTTTCCCTCTTCCCCCCTCGCCAGTCTCTTTCCCCTGGTTTATCTCGCCTCTCTCTTTCCCTCGCCAGTCTCTGTTACCTCTCTTCCCTCGGTGTCTAATTCTTCCCACTTTCACTCACCTCCTTCTTTTCCATTAACTCTCTCTTGTCCTTGTTTTCCCTCGCCTGTCTCTTTCCCCCTGCTTTGCCATGACTCTCTCTTTTCCAACTTTTCCCTCGCCTGTCACCTTTCCCTCCTTTTCCTCGCCAGTCTCTTTTAACCTCTATTCCCTCCGTGCCTAATTTTCCCACTTACACTCCACTCCCTCTTTTCCATGAACTCTCTCGTTCCCCTATTTCCAGTCAACTCTCTCTTTTCCCTCCTCCCCCCTCGCCAGTCTGTTTCCCCTGGTTTATCTCGCCTCTCTCTTTCCCTCGCCAGTCTCTTTTACGTCTCTTCCCTTGGTGTCTAATTCTTCCCACTTGCACTCGCCTCCCTCTTTTCCATTAACTCTCTCTTGTCCTTGTTTTCCCTCGCCTGTCTCTTTTCCCCTGCTTTCCCTCAACCCTCTCTTTTCCAAGTTTTCCCTCGACAGGCACTTTCCCCCCCTTTCCCTCGCCAGTCTCTGTTATCTCTCTTCCCTCGGTGTCTAATACTTCCCAGTTTCACTCGCCTCCCTCTTTTCCATTAACTCTCTTGTCCTTGTTTTTTCTCAACTCTCTCTTTTCCAAGTTTTCCCTCGACTGTCACTTTCCCCCCGTTTCCCTCGCCAGTCTCTGTTATCTCTCTTCCGTCGGTGTCTAATACTTCCCACTTTCCCTCGCCTCTCTCTTTTCCCTCTTATTCGTCAACTCTGTTATCCCTCTTTTCCCTCGCCAGTCTCTTTCCCCTGGTTTCTCTCGCCTCTCTCTGTTCCCTGGCTTTCCTCTTTTCTATGAAATCTCTCTTTTCCCTATTTCCAGTCAGCCCTCTCTTTTCCCTCTTCCCCCCTCGCCAGTCTCTTTCCCCTGGTTTATCTCGCCTCTCTCTTTCCCTCGCCAGTCTCTGTTACCTCTCTTCCCTCGGTGTCTAATACTTCCCACTTTCCCTCGCCCCTCTCTTTTCCATGAACTCTCTCTTGTCCTTGTTTTCCCTCGCCTGTCTCTTTCCCCCTGCTTTGCCATGACTCTCTCTTTTCCAACTTTTCCCTCGCCAGTCACCTTTCCCTCCTTTTCCTCGCCAGTCTCTGTTACCTCTCTTCCCTCGGTCTCTAATACTTCCCAGTTTCACTCGCCTCCCTCTTTTCCAATAACACTCTTGTCCTTGTGTTTTCTCAACTCTCTCTTTTCCAAGTTTTCCCTCGACTGTCACTTCTCCCCCGTTTCCCTCGCCAGTCTCTGTTATCTCTCTTCCGTCGGTGTCTAATACTTCCCACTTTCCCTCGCCTCTCTCTTTTCCCTGTTATTCGTCAGCTCTGTTATCCCTCTTTTCCCTCGCCAGTCTCTTTCCCCTGGTTTATCTCGCCTCTCTCTTTCCCTCGCCAGTCTCTGTTACCTCTCTTCCCTCGGTGTCTAATTCTTCCCACTTTCACCCGACTCCCTCTTTCCCCTCTCATTCCTCAATTCTCTGTTGTCCCTCGTTGCCCTCCCCTCTCTCTTTTACCTCTCTTCCCTCTAGGTCTAATTTTTCCACATTCACTCGCCTCTCTCTTTTCCCTGTTATTCGTCAACTCTGTTATCCCTCTTTTCCCTCGCCAGTCTCTTTCCCCTGGTTTCTCTCGCCTCTCTCTGTTCCCTGGCTTTCCTCTTTTCTATGAAATCTCTCTTTTCCCTATTTCCAATCAACCCTCTCTTTTCCCTCTTCCCCCCTCGCCAGTCTCTTTCCCCTGGTTTATCTCGCCTCTCTCTTTCCCTCGCCAGTCTCTGTTACCTCTCTTCCCTCGGTGTCTAATTCTTCCCACTTTCACTCACCTCCTTCTTTTCCATTAACTCTCTCTTGTCCTTGTTTTCCCTCGCCTGTCTCTTTCCCCCTGCTTTGCCATGACTCTCTCTTTTCCAACTTTTCCCTCGCCTGTCACCTTTCCCTCCTTTTCCTCGCCAGTCTCTGTTACCTCTCTTCCCTCTAGGTCTAATTTTTCCACTTTCCCTCGCCTCTCTCTTTTCCCTGTTATTCGTCAACTCTGTTATCCCTCTTTTCCCTCGCCAGTCTCTTTCCCCTGGTTTCTCTCGCCTCTCTCTGTTCCCTGGCTTTCCTCTTTTCTATGAAATCTCTCTTTTCCCTATTTCCAGTCAGCCCTCTCTTTTCCCTCTTCCCCCCTCGCCAGTCTCTTTCCCCTGGTTTATCTCGCCTCTCTCTTTCCCTCGCCAGTCTCTGTTACCTCTCTTCTCTCGGTGTCTAATTCTTCCCACTTTCACTCACCTCCTTCTTTTCCATTAACTCTCTTGTCCTTGTTTTCCCTCGCCTGTCTCTTTCCCCCTGCTTTGCCATGACTCTCTCTTTTCCCTCTTTCCCCTCGCCAGTCACTTTTCCTTCCTTTCCCTCGCCAGTCTCTTTTAACCTCTATTCCCTCCGTGCCTAATTTTCCCACTTACACTCCACTCCCTCTTTTCCATGAACTCTCTCGTTCCCCTATTTCCAGTCAACTCTCTCTTTTCCCTCCTCCCCCCTCGCCAGTCTGTTTCCCCTGGTTTATCTCGCCTCTCTCTTTCCCTCGCCAGTCTCTTTTACGTCTCTTCCCTTGGTGTCTAATTCTTCCCACTTTCACTCGCCTCCCTCTTTTCCATTAACTCTCTCTTGTCCTTGTTTTCCCTCGCCTGTCTCTTTTCCCCTGCTTTCCCTCAACCCTCTCTTTTCCAAGTTTTCCCTCGACAGGCACTTTCCCCCCCTTTCCCTCGCCAGTCTCTGTTATCTCTCTTCCCTCGGTGTCTAATACTTCCCAGTTTCACTCGCCTCCCTCTTTTCCATTAACTCTCTTGTCCTTGTTTTTTCTCAACTCTCTCTTTTCCAAGTTTTCCCTCGACTGTCACTTTCCCCCCGTTTCCCTCGCCAGTCTCTGTTATCTCTCTTCCGTCGGTGTCTAATACTTCCCACTTTCCCTCGCCTCTCTCTTTTCCCTCTTATTCGTCAACTCTGTTATCCCTCTTTTCCCTCGCCAGTCTCTTTCCCCTGGTTTCTCTCGCCTCTCTCTGTTCCCTGGCTTTCCTCTTTTCTATGAAATCTCTCTTTTCCCTATTTCCAGTCAGCCCTCTCTTTTCCCTCTTCCCCCCTCGCCAGTCTCTTTCCCCTGGTTTATCTCGCCTCTCTCTTTCCCTCGCTAGTCTCTGTTACCTCTCTTCCCTCGGTGTCTAATTCTTCCCACTTTCACTCACCTCCTTCTTTTCCATTAACTCTCTTGTCCTTGTTTTCCCTCGCCTGTCTCTTTCCCCCTGCTTTGCCATGACTCTCTCTTTTCCCTCTTTCCCCTCGCCAGTCACTTTTCCTTCCTTTCCCTCGCCAGTCTCTTTTAACCTCTATTCCCTCCGTGCCTAATTTTCCCACTTACACTCCACTCCCTCTTTTCCATGAACTCTCTCGTTCCCCTATTTCCAGTCAACTCTCTCTTTTCCCTCCTCCCCCCTCGCCAGTCTGTTTCCCCTGGTTTATCTCGCCTCTCTCTTTCCCTCGCCAGTCTCTGTTACCTCTCTTCCCTCGGTGTCTAATTCTTCCCACTTTCACTCGCCTCCCTCTTTTCCATTAACTCTCTCTTGTCCTTGTTTTCCCTCGCCTCTCTCTTTTCCCTGTAATTCGTCAACTCTGTTATCCCTCTTTTCCCTCGCCAGTCTCTTTCCCCTGGTTTCTCTCGCCTCTCTCTGTTCCCTGGCTTTCCTCTTTTCTATGAAATCTCTCTTTTCCCTATTTCCAATCAACCCTCTCTTTTCCCTCTTCCCCCCTCGCCAGTCTCTTTCCCCTGGTTTATCTCGCCTCTCTCTTTCCCTCGCCAGTCTCTGTTACCTCTCTTCCCTCGGTGTCTAATTCTTCCCACTTTCACTCACCTCCTTTTTTTCCATTAACTCTCTTGTCCTTGTTTTCCCTCGCCTGTCTCTTTCCCCCTGCTTTGCCATGACTCTCTCTTTTCCAACTTTTCCCTCGCCAGTCACTTTTCCCTCCTTTTCGTCGCCAGTCTCTGTTACCTCTCTTCCCTCGGTGTCTAATTCTTCCCACTTTTACTCACCTCCTTCTTTTCCATTAACTCTCTTGTCCTTGTTTTCCCTCGCCTGTCTCTTTTCCCCTGCTTTGCCATGACTCTCTCTTTTCCAACTTTTCCCTCGCCAGTCACCTTTCCCTCCTTTTCCTCGCCAGTCTCTGTTACCTCTCTTCCCTCGGTGTCTAATTCTTCCCACTTTCACTCACCTCCTTCTTTTCCATTAACTCTCTCTTGTCCTTGTTTTCCCTCGCCTGTCTCTTTCCCCCTGCTTTGCCATGACTCTCTCTTTTCCAACTTTTCCCTCGCCTGTCACCTTTCCCTCCTTTTCCTCGCCAGTCTCTGTTACCTCTCTTCCCTCTAGGTCTAATTTTTCCACTTTCCCTCGCCTCTCTCTTTTCCCTGTTATTCGTCAACTCTGTTATCCCTCTTTTCCCTCGCCAGTCTCTTTCCCCTGGTTTCTCTCGCCTCTCTCTGTTCCCTGGCTTTCCTCTTTTCTATGAAATCTCTCTTTTCCCTATTTCCAGTCAGCCCTCTCTTTTCCCTCTTCCCCCCTCGCCAGTCTCTTTCCCCTGGTTTATCTCGCCTCTCTCTTTCCCTCGCCAGTCTCTGTTACCTCTCTTCCCTCGGTGTCTAATTCTTCCCACTTTCACTCACCTCCTTCTTTTCCATTAACTCTCTCTTGTCCTTGTTTTCCCTCGCCTGTCTCTTTCCCCCTGCTTTGCCATGACTCTCTCTTTTCCAACTTTTCCCTCGCCTGTCACCTTTCCCTCCTTTTCCTCGCCAGTCTCTTTTAACCTCTATTCCCTCCGTGCCTAATTTTCCCACTTACACTCCACTCCCTCTTTTCCATGAACTCTCTCGTTCCCCTATTTCCAGTCAACTCTCTCTTTTCCCTCCTCCCCCCTCGCCAGTCTGTTTCCCCTGGTTTATCTCGCCTCTCTCTTTCCCTCGCCAGTCTCTTTTACGTCTCTTCCCTTGGTGTCTAATTCTTCCCACTTGCACTCGCCTCCCTCTTTTCCATTAACTCTCTCTTGTCCTTGTTTTCCCTCGCCTGTCTCTTTTCCCCTGCTTTCCCTCAACCCTCTCTTTTCCAAGTTTTCCCTCGACAGGCACTTTCCCCCCCTTTCCCTCGCCAGTCTCTGTTATCTCTCTTCCCTCGGTGTCTAATACTTCCCAGTTTCACTCGCCTCCCTCTTTTCCATTAACTCTCTTGTCCTTGTTTTTTCTCAACTCTCTCTTTTCCAAGTTTTCCCTCGACTGTCACTTTCCCCCCGTTTCCCTCGCCAGTCTCTGTTATCTCTCTTCCGTCGGTGTCTAATACTTCCCACTTTCCCTCGCCTCTCTCTTTTCCCTCTTATTCGTCAACTCTGTTATCCCTCTTTTCCCTCGCCAGTCTCTTTCCCCTGGTTTCTCTCGCCTCTCTCTGTTCCCTGGCTTTCCTCTTTTCTATGAAATCTCTCTTTTCCCTATTTCCAGTCAGCCCTCTCTTTTCCCTCTTCCCCCCTCGCCAGTCTCTTTCCCCTGGTTTATCTCGCCTCTCTCTTTCCCTCGCTAGTCTCTGTTACCTCTCTTCCCTCGGTGTCTAATTCTTCCCACTTTCACTCACCTCCTTCTTTTCCATTAACTCTCTTGTCCTTGTTTTCCCTCGCCTGTCTCTTTCCCCCTGCTTTGCCATGACTCTCTCTTTTCCCTCTTTCCCCTCGCCAGTCACTTTTCCTTCCTTTCCCTCGCCAGTCTCTTTTAACCTCTATTCCCTCCGTGCCTAATTTTCCCACTTACACTCCACTCCCTCTTTTCCATGAACTCTCTCGTTCCCCTATTTCCAGTCAACTCTCTCTTTTCCCTCCTCCCCCCTCGCCAGTCTGTTTCCCCTGGTTTATCTCGCCTCTCTCTTTCCCTCGCCAGTCTCTGTTACCTCTCTTCCCTCGGTGTCTAATTCTTCCCACTTTCACTCGCCTCCCTCTTTTCCATTAACTCTCTCTTGTCCTTGTTTTCCCTCGCCTCTCTCTTTTCCCTGTTATTCGTCAGCGCTGTTATCACTCTTTTCCCTCGCCAGTCTCTTTCCCCTGGTTTATCTCGCCTCTCTCTTTCCCTCGCCAGTCTCTGTTACCTCTCTTCCCTCGGTGTCTAATTCTTCCCACTTTCACTCACCTCCTTCTTTTCCATTAACTCTCTTGTCCTTGTTTTCCCTCGCCTGTCTCTTTCCCCCTGCTTTGCCATGACTCTCTCTTTTCCAACTTTTCCCTCGCCTGTCACCTTTCCCTCCTTTTCCTCGCCAGTCTCTGTTACCTCTCTTCCCTCTAGGTCTAATTTTTCCACTTTCCCTCGCCTCCCTCTTTTCCATTAACTCTCTCTTGTCCTTGTTTTCCCTCGCCTGTCTCTTTCCCTCTGCTTTCCCTCCATAGTCTCTTTCCCCTTCTTTCCCTCAACCCTCTCTTTTCCCTCTTCCCCCCTCGCCAGTCTCTTTCCCCTGGTTTATCTCGCCTCTCTCTTTCCCTCGCCAGTCTCTGTTACCTCTCTTCCCTCGGTGTCTAATTCTTCCCACTTTCACCCGACTCCCTCTTTCCCCTCTCATTCCTCAATTCTCTGTTGTCCCTCGTTGCCC
The DNA here is from genome assembly GCF_026419915.1 of Harpia harpyja. NCBI lineage: Eukaryota > Metazoa > Chordata > Aves > Accipitriformes > Accipitridae > Harpia > Harpia harpyja. The sequence goes on along the minus strand of NC_068968.1, from coordinate 24,675,949 downwards.
TCCCCTCTCTCTTTTACCTCTCTTCCCTCTAGGTCTAATTTTTCCACATTCACTCGCCTCTCTCTTTTCCCTGTTATTCGTCAACTCTATTATCCCTCTTTTCCCTCGCCAGTCTCTTTCCCCTGGTTTCTCTCGCCTCTCTCTGTTCCCTGGCTTTCCTCTTTTCTATGAAATCTCTCTTTTCCCTATTTCCAATCAACCCTCTCTTTTCCCTCTTCCCCCCTCGGCAGTCTCTTTCCCCTGGTTTCTCTCGCCTCTCTCTTTCCCTCGCCAGTCTCTGTTACCTCTCTTCCCTCGGTGTCTAATTCTTCCCACTTTCACTCGCCTCCCTCTTTTCCATTAACTCTCTCTTGTCCTTGTTTTCCCTCGCCTATCTCTTTCCCTCTGATTTCCCTCGTCAGTCTCTTTCCCCTGCTTTCCCTCAACCCTCTCTTTTCCCTCTTTCCCCTCGACAGTCACTTTTCCCCCCTTTCCCTCGCCAGTCTCTGTTATCTCTCTTCCCTCGGTGTCTAATTCTTCCCACTTTCACTCACCTCCTTCTTTTCCATTAACTCTCTCTTGTCCTTGTTTTCCCTCGCCTGTCTCTTTCCCCCTGCTTTGCCATGACTCTCTCTTTTCCAACTTTTCCCTCGCCTGTCACCTTTCCCCCCTTTCCCTCGCCAGTCTCTGTTATCTCTCTTCCCTCGGTGTCTAATATTTCCCACTTTCCCTCGCCTCTCTCTTTTCCATGAACTCTCTCTTGTCCTTGTTTTCCCTCGCCTCTCTCTTTTCCCTGTTATTCGTCAACTCTGTTATCCCTCTTTTCCCTCGCCAGTCTCTTTCCCCTGGTTTATCTCGCCTCTCTCTTTCCCTCGCCAGTCTCTGTTACCTCTCTTCCCTCGGTGTCTAATTCTTCCCACTTTCACCCGACTCCCTCTTTCCCCTCTCATTCCTCAATTCTCTGTTGTCCCTCGTTGCCCTCCCCTCTCTCTTTTACCTCTCTTCCCTCTAGGTCTAATTTTTCCACATTCACTCGCCTCTCTCTTTTCCCTGTTATTCGTCAACTCTGTTATCCCTCTTTTCCCTCGCCAGTCTCTTTCCCCTGGTTTCTCTCGCCTCTCTCTGTTCCCTGGCTTTCCTCTTTTCTATGAAATCTCTCTTTTCCCTATTTCCAATCAACCCTCTCTTTTCCCTCTTCCCCCCTCGCCAGTCTCTTTCCCCTGGTTTATCTCGCCTCTCTCTTTCCCTCGCCAGTCTCTTTTACGTCTCTTCCCTTGGTGTCTAATTCTTCCCGCTTTCACTCGCCTCCCTCTTTTCCATTAACTCTCTCTTGTCCTTGTTTTCCCTCGCCTGTCTCTTTCCCTCTGCTTTCCCTCCATAGTCTCTTTCCCCTGCTTTCCCTCAACCCTCTCTTTTCCCTCTTTCCCCTCGACAGTCACTTTTCCCCCCTTTCCCTCGCCAGTCTCTGTTATCTCTCTTCCCTCGGTGTCTAATACTTCCCACTTGCCCTCGCCTCTCTCTTTTCCATGAACTCTCTCTTGTCCTTGTTTTCCCTCGCCTCTCTCTTTTCCCTGTAATTCGTCAACTCTGTTATCCCTCTTTTCCCTCGCCAGTCTCTTTCCCCTGGTTTCTCTCGCCTCTCTCTGTTCCCTGGCTTTCCTCTTTTCTATGAAATCTCTCTTTTCCCTATTTCCAGTCAGCCCTCTCTTTTCCCTCTTCCCCCCTCGCCAGTCTCTTTCCCCTGGTTTATCTCGCCTCTCTCTTTCCCTCGCCAGTCTCTGTTACCTCTCTTCCCTCGGTGTCTAATACTTCCCACTTTCCCTCGCCCCTCTCTTTTCCATGAACTCTCTCTTGTCCTTGTTTTCCCTCGCCTGTCTCTTTCCCCCTGCTTTGCCATGACTCTCTCTTTTCCAACTTTTCCCTCGCCAGTCACCTTTCCCTCCTTTTCCTCGCCAGTCTCTGTTACCTCTCTTCCCTCGGTCTCTAATACTTCCCAGTTTCACTCGCCTCCCTCTTTTCCAATAACACTCTTGTCCTTGTGTTTTCTCAACTCTCTCTTTTCCAAGTTTTCCCTCGACTGTCACTTCTCCCCCGTTTCCCTCGCCAGTCTCTGTTATCTCTCTTCCGTCGGTGTCTAATACTTCCCACTTTCCCTCGCCTCTCTCTTTTCCCTGTTATTCGTCAGCTCTGTTATCCCTCTTTTCCCTCGCCAGTCTCTTTCCCCTGGTTTATCTCGCCTCTCTCTTTCCCTCGCCAGTCTCTGTTACCTCTCTTCCCTCGGTGTCTAATTCTTCCCACTTTCACCCGACTCCCTCTTTCCCCTCTCATTCCTCAATTCTCTGTTGTCCCTCGTTGCCCTCCCCTCTCTCTTTTACCTCTCTTCCCTCTAGGTCTAATTTTTCCACATTCACTCGCCTCTCTCTTTTCCCTGTTATTCGTCAACTCTGTTATCCCTCTTTTCCCTCGCCAGTCTCTTTCCCCTGGTTTCTCTCGCCTCTCTCTGTTCCCTGGCTTTCCTCTTTTCTATGAAATCTCTCTTTTCCCTATTTCCAATCAACCCTCTCTTTTCCCTCTTCCCCCCTCGCCAGTCTCTTTCCCCTGGTTTATCTCGCCTCTCTCTTTCCCTCGCCAGTCTCTGTTACCTCTCTTCCCTCGGTGTCTAATTCTTCCCACTTTCACTCACCTCCTTCTTTTCCATTAACTCTCTCTTGTCCTTGTTTTCCCTCGCCTGTCTCTTTCCCCCTGCTTTGCCATGACTCTCTCTTTTCCAACTTTTCCCTCGCCTGTCACCTTTCCCTCCTTTTCCTCGCCAGTCTCTGTTACCTCTCTTCCCTCTAGGTCTAATTTTTCCACTTTCCCTCGCCTCTCTCTTTTCCCTGTTATTCGTCAACTCTGTTATCCCTCTTTTCCCTCGCCAGTCTCTTTCCCCTGGTTTCTCTCGCCTCTCTCTGTTCCCTGGCTTTCCTCTTTTCTATGAAATCTCTCTTTTCCCTATTTCCAGTCAGCCCTCTCTTTTCCCTCTTCCCCCCTCGCCAGTCTCTTTCCCCTGGTTTATCTCGCCTCTCTCTTTCCCTCGCCAGTCTCTGTTACCTCTCTTCTCTCGGTGTCTAATTCTTCCCACTTTCACTCACCTCCTTCTTTTCCATTAACTCTCTTGTCCTTGTTTTCCCTCGCCTGTCTCTTTCCCCCTGCTTTGCCATGACTCTCTCTTTTCCCTCTTTCCCCTCGCCAGTCACTTTTCCTTCCTTTCCCTCGCCAGTCTCTTTTAACCTCTATTCCCTCCGTGCCTAATTTTCCCACTTACACTCCACTCCCTCTTTTCCATGAACTCTCTCGTTCCCCTATTTCCAGTCAACTCTCTCTTTTCCCTCCTCCCCCCTCGCCAGTCTGTTTCCCCTGGTTTATCTCGCCTCTCTCTTTCCCTCGCCAGTCTCTTTTACGTCTCTTCCCTTGGTGTCTAATTCTTCCCACTTGCACTCGCCTCCCTCTTTTCCATTAACTCTCTCTTGTCCTTGTTTTCCCTCGCCTGTCTCTTTTCCCCTGCTTTCCCTCAACCCTCTCTTTTCCAAGTTTTCCCTCGACAGGCACTTTCCCCCCCTTTCCCTCGCCAGTCTCTGTTATCTCTCTTCCCTCGGTGTCTAATACTTCCCAGTTTCACTCGCCTCCCTCTTTTCCATTAACTCTCTTGTCCTTGTTTTTTCTCAACTCTCTCTTTTCCAAGTTTTCCCTCGACTGTCACTTTCCCCCCGTTTCCCTCGCCAGTCTCTGTTATCTCTCTTCCGTCGGTGTCTAATACTTCCCACTTTCCCTCGCCTCTCTCTTTTCCCTCTTATTCGTCAACTCTGTTATCCCTCTTTTCCCTCGCCAGTCTCTTTCCCCTGGTTTCTCTCGCCTCTCTCTGTTCCCTGGCTTTCCTCTTTTCTATGAAATCTCTCTTTTCCCTATTTCCAGTCAGCCCTCTCTTTTCCCTCTTCCCCCCTCGCCAGTCTCTTTCCCCTGGTTTATCTCGCCTCTCTCTTTCCCTCGCTAGTCTCTGTTACCTCTCTTCCCTCGGTGTCTAATTCTTCCCACTTTCACTCACCTCCTTCTTTTCCATTAACTCTCTTGTCCTTGTTTTCCCTCGCCTGTCTCTTTCCCCCTGCTTTGCCATGACTCTCTCTTTTCCCTCTTTCCCCTCGCCAGTCACTTTTCCTTCCTTTCCCTCGCCAGTCTCTTTTAACCTCTATTCCCTCCGTGCCTAATTTTCCCACTTACACTCCACTCCCTCTTTTCCATGAACTCTCTCGTTCCCCTATTTCCAGTCAACTCTCTCTTTTCCCTCCTCCCCCCTCGCCAGTCTGTTTCCCCTGGTTTATCTCGCCTCTCTCTTTCCCTCGCCAGTCTCTGTTACCTCTCTTCCCTCGGTGTCTAATTCTTCCCACTTTCACTCGCCTCCCTCTTTTCCATTAACTCTCTCTTGTCCTTGTTTTCCCTCGCCTCTCTCTTTTCCCTGTAATTCGTCAACTCTGTTATCCCTCTTTTCCCTCGCCAGTCTCTTTCCCCTGGTTTCTCTCGCCTCTCTCTGTTCCCTGGCTTTCCTCTTTTCTATGAAATCTCTCTTTTCCCTATTTCCAATCAACCCTCTCTTTTCCCTCTTCCCCCCTCGCCAGTCTCTTTCCCCTGGTTTATCTCGCCTCTCTCTTTCCCTCGCCAGTCTCTGTTACCTCTCTTCCCTCGGTGTCTAATTCTTCCCACTTTTACTCACCTCCTTCTTTTCCATTAACTCTCTTGTCCTTGTTTTCCCTCGCCTGTCTCTTTTCCCCTGCTTTGCCATGACTCTCTCTTTTCCAACTTTTCCCTCGCCAGTCACCTTTCCCTCCTTTTCCTCGCCAGTCTCTGTTACCTCTCTTCCCTCGGTGTCTAATTCTTCCCACTTTCACTCACCTCCTTCTTTTCCATTAACTCTCTCTTGTCCTTGTTTTCCCTCGCCTGTCTCTTTCCCCCTGCTTTGCCATGACTCTCTCTTTTCCAACTTTTCCCTCGCCTGTCACCTTTCCCTCCTTTTCCTCGCCAGTCTCTGTTACCTCTCTTCCCTCTAGGTCTAATTTTTCCACTTTCCCTCGCCTCTCTCTTTTCCCTGTTATTCGTCAACTCTGTTATCCCTCTTTTCCCTCGCCAGTCTCTTTCCCCTGGTTTCTCTCGCCTCTCTCTGTTCCCTGGCTTTCCTCTTTTCTATGAAATCTCTCTTTTCCCTATTTCCAGTCAGCCCTCTCTTTTCCCTCTTCCCCCCTCGCCAGTCTCTTTCCCCTGGTTTATCTCGCCTCTCTCTTTCCCTCGCCAGTCTCTGTTACCTCTCTTCCCTCGGTGTCTAATTCTTCCCACTTTCACTCACCTCCTTCTTTTCCATTAACTCTCTCTTGTCCTTGTTTTCCCTCGCCTGTCTCTTTCCCCCTGCTTTGCCATGACTCTCTCTTTTCCAACTTTTCCCTCGCCTGTCACCTTTCCCTCCTTTTCCTCGCCAGTCTCTTTTAACCTCTATTCCCTCCGTGCCTAATTTTCCCACTTACACTCCACTCCCTCTTTTCCATGAACTCTCTCGTTCCCCTATTTCCAGTCAACTCTCTCTTTTCCCTCCTCCCCCCTCGCCAGTCTGTTTCCCCTGGTTTATCTCGCCTCTCTCTTTCCCTCGCCAGTCTCTTTTACGTCTCTTCCCTTGGTGTCTAATTCTTCCCACTTGCACTCGCCTCCCTCTTTTCCATTAACTCTCTCTTGTCCTTGTTTTCCCTCGCCTGTCTCTTTTCCCCTGCTTTCCCTCAACCCTCTCTTTTCCAAGTTTTCCCTCGACAGGCACTTTCCCCCCCTTTCCCTCGCCAGTCTCTGTTATCTCTCTTCCCTCGGTGTCTAATACTTCCCAGTTTCACTCGCCTCCCTCTTTTCCATTAACTCTCTTGTCCTTGTTTTTTCTCAACTCTCTCTTTTCCAAGTTTTCCCTCGCCTGTCTCTTTCCCCCTGCTTTGCCATGACTCTCTCTTTTCCAACTTTTCCCTCGCCTGTCACCTTTCCCTCCTTTTCCTCGCCAGTCTCTGTTACCTCTCTTCCCTCTAGGTCTAATTTTTCCACTTTCCCTCGCCTCTCTCTTTTCCCTGTTATTCGTCAACTCTGTTATCCCTCTTTTCCCTCGCCAGTCTCTTTCCCCTGGTTTCTCTCGCCTCTCTCTGTTCCCTGGCTTTCCTCTTTTCTATGAAATCTCTCTTTTCCCTATTTCCAGTCAGCCCTCTCTTTTCCCTCTTCCCCCCTCGCCAGTCTCTTTCCCCTGGTTTATCTCGCCTCTCTCTTTCCCTCGCCAGTCTCTGTTACCTCTCTTCCCTCGGTGTCTAATTCTTCCCACTTTCACTCACCTCCTTCTTTTCCATTAACTCTCTCTTGTCCTTGTTTTCCCTCGCCTGTCTCTTTCCCCCTGCTTTGCCATGACTCTCTCTTTTCCAACTTTTCCCTCGCCTGTCACCTTTCCCTCCTTTTCCTCGCCAGTCTCTTTTAACCTCTATTCCCTCCGTGCCTAATTTTCCCACTTACACTCCACTCCCTCTTTTCCATGAACTCTCTCGTTCCCCTATTTCCAGTCAACTCTCTCTTTTCCCTCCTCCCCCCTCGCCAGTCTGTTTCCCCTGGTTTATCTCGCCTCTCTCTTTCCCTCGCCAGTCTCTTTTACGTCTCTTCCCTTGGTGTCTAATTCTTCCCACTTGCACTCGCCTCCCTCTTTTCCATTAACTCTCTCTTGTCCTTGTTTTCCCTCGCCTGTCTCTTTTCCCCTGCTTTCCCTCAACCCTCTCTTTTCCAAGTTTTCCCTCGACAGGCACTTTCCCCCCCTTTCCCTCGCCAGTCTCTGTTATCTCTCTTCCCTCGGTGTCTAATACTTCCCAGTTTCACTCGCCTCCCTCTTTTCCATTAACTCTCTTGTCCTTGTTTTTTCTCAACTCTCTCTTTTCCAAGTTTTCCCTCGACTGTCACTTTCCCCCCGTTTCCCTCGCCAGTCTCTGTTATCTCTCTTCCGTCGGTGTCTAATACTTCCCACTTTCCCTCGCCTCTCTCTTTTCCCTCTTATTCGTCAACTCTGTTATCCCTCTTTTCCCTCGCCAGTCTCTTTCCCCTGGTTTCTCTCGCCTCTCTCTGTTCCCTGGCTTTCCTCTTTTCTATGAAATCTCTCTTTTCCCTATTTCCAGTCAGCCCTCTCTTTTCCCTCTTCCCCCCTCGCCAGTCTCTTTCCCCTGGTTTATCTCGCCTCTCTCTTTCCCTCGCTAGTCTCTGTTACCTCTCTTCCCTCGGTGTCTAATTCTTCCCACTTTCACTCACCTCCTTCTTTTCCATTAACTCTCTTGTCCTTGTTTTCCCTCGCCTGTCTCTTTCCCCCTGCTTTGCCATGACTCTCTCTTTTCCCTCTTTCCCCTCGCCAGTCACTTTTCCTTCCTTTCCCTCGCCAGTCTCTTTTAACCTCTATTCCCTCCGTGCCTAATTTTCCCACTTACACTCCACTCCCTCTTTTCCATGAACTCTCTCGTTCCCCTATTTCCAGTCAACTCTCTCTTTTCCCTCCTCCCCCCTCGCCAGTCTGTTTCCCCTGGTTTATCTCGCCTCTCTCTTTCCCTCGCCAGTCTCTGTTACCTCTCTTCCCTCGGTGTCTAATTCTTCCCACTTTCACTCGCCTCCCTCTTTTCCATTAACTCTCTCTTGTCCTTGTTTTCCCTCGCCTCTCTCTTTTCCCTGTAATTCGTCAACTCTGTTATCCCTCTTTTCCCTCGCCAGTCTCTTTCCCCTGGTTTCTCTCGCCTCTCTCTGTTCCCTGGCTTTCCTCTTTTCTATGAAATCTCTCTTTTCCCTATTTCCAATCAACCCTCTCTTTTCCCTCTTCCCCCCTCGCCAGTCTCTTTCCCCTGGTTTATCTCGCCTCTCTCTTTCCCTCGCCAGTCTCTGTTACCTCTCTTCCCTCGGTGTCTAATTCTTCCCACTTTCACTCACCTCCTTTTTTTCCATTAACTCTCTTGTCCTTGTTTTCCCTCGCCTGTCTCTTTCCCCCTGCTTTGCCATGACTCTCTCTTTTCCAACTTTTCCCTCGCCAGTCACTTTTCCCTCCTTTTCGTCGCCAGTCTCTGTTACCTCTCTTCCCTCGGTGTCTAATTCTTCCCACTTTTACTCACCTCCTTCTTTTCCATTAACTCTCTTGTCCTTGTTTTCCCTCGCCTGTCTCTTTTCCCCTGCTTTGCCATGACTCTCTCTTTTCCAACTTTTCCCTCGCCAGTCACCTTTCCCTCCTTTTCCTCGCCAGTCTCTGTTACCTCTCTTCCCTCGGTGTCTAATTCTTCCCACTTTCACTCACCTCCTTCTTTTCCATTAACTCTCTCTTGTCCTTGTTTTCCCTCGCCTGTCTCTTTCCCCCTGCTTTGCCATGACTCTCTCTTTTCCAACTTTTCCCTCGCCTGTCACCTTTCCCTCCTTTTCCTCGCCAGTCTCTGTTACCTCTCTTCCCTCTAGGTCTAATTTTTCCACTTTCCCTCGCCTCTCTCTTTTCCCTGTTATTCGTCAACTCTGTTATCCCTCTTTTCCCTCGCCAGTCTCTTTCCCCTGGTTTCTCTCGCCTCTCTCTGTTCCCTGGCTTTCCTCTTTTCTATGAAATCTCTCTTTTCCCTATTTCCAGTCAGCCCTCTCTTTTCCCTCTTCCCCCCTCGCCAGTCTCTTTCCCCTGGTTTATCTCGCCTCTCTCTTTCCCTCGCCAGTCTCTGTTACCTCTCTTCCCTCGGTGTCTAATTCTTCCCACTTTCACTCACCTCCTTCTTTTCCATTAACTCTCTCTTGTCCTTGTTTTCCCTCGCCTGTCTCTTTCCCCCTGCTTTGCCATGACTCTCTCTTTTCCAACTTTTCCCTCGCCTGTCACCTTTCCCTCCTTTTCCTCGCCAGTCTCTGTTACCTCTCTTCCCTCTAGGTCTAATTTTTCCACTTTCCCTCGCCTCTCTCTTTCCCCTGTTATTCGTCAACTCTGTTATCCCTCTTTTCCCTCGCCAGTCTCTTTCCCCTGGTTTCTCTCGCCTCTCTCTGTTCCCTGGCTTTCCTCTTTTCTATGAAATCTCTCTTTTCCCTATTTCCAATCAACCCTCTCTTTTCCCTCTTCCCCCCTCGGCAGTCTCTTTCCCCTGGTTTATCTCGCCTCTCTCTTTCCCTCGCCAGTCTCTGTTACCTCTCTTCCCTCGGTGTCTAATTCTTCCCACTTTCACTCGCCTCCCTCTTTTCCATTAACTCTCTCTTGTCCTTGTTTTCCCTCGCCTGTCTCTTTCCCCCTGCTTTGCCATGACTCTCTCTTTTCCAACTTTTCCCTCGCCAGTCACTTTTCCCTCCTTTTCCTCGCCAGTCTCTGTTACCTCTCTTCCCTCGGTGTCTAATTCTTCCCACTTTTACTCACCTCCTTCTTTTCCATTAACTCTCTTGTCCTTGTTTTCCCTCGCCTGTCTCTTTTCCCCTGCTTTGCCATGACTCTCTCTTTTCCAACTTTTCCCTCGCCAGTCACCTTTCCCTCCTTTTCCTCGCCAGTCTCTGTTACCTCTCTTCCCTCGGTGTCTAATTCTTCCCACTTTCACTCTCCTCCTTCTTTTCCATTAACTCTCTCTTGTCCTTGTTTTCCCTCGCCTGTCTCTTTCCCCCTGCTTTGCCATGACTCTCTCTTTTCCAACTTTTCCCTCGCCTGTCACCTTTCCCTCCTTTTCCTCGCCAGTCTCTGTTACCTCTCTTCCCTCTAGGTCTAATTTTTCCACTTTCCCTCGCCTCTCTCTTTTCCCTGTAATTCGTCAACTCTGTTATCCCTCTTTTCCCTCGCCAGTCTCTTTCCCCTGGTTTCTCTCGCCTCTCTCTGTTCCCTGGCTTTCCTCTTTTCTATGAAATCTCTCTTTTCCCTATTTCCAGTCAGCCCTCTCTTTTCCCTCTTCCCCCCTCGCCAGTCTCTTTCCCCTGGTTTATCTCGCCTCTCTCTTTCCCTCGCCAGTCTCTGTTACCTCTCTTCCCTCGGTGTCTAATTCTTCCCACTTTCACTCACCTCCTTCTTTTCCATTAACTCTCTTGTCCTTGTTTTCCCTCGCCTGTCTCTTTCCCCCTGCTTTGCCATGACTCTCTCTTTTCCCTCTTTCCCCTCGACAGTCACTTTTCCCCCCTTTCCCTCGCCAGTCTCTGTTATCTCTCTTCCCTCGGTGTCTAATACTTCCCACTTGCCCTCGCCTCTCTCTTTTCCATGAACTCTCTCTTGTCCTTGTTTTCCCTCGCCTCTCTCTTTTCCCTGTAATTCGTCAACTCTGTTATCCCTCTTTTCCCTCGCCAGTCTCTTTCCCCTGGTTTCTCTCGCCTCTCTCTGTTCCCTGGCTTTCCTCTTTTCTATGAAATCTCTCTTTTCCCTATTTCCAATCAACCCTCTCTTTTCCCTCTTCCCCCCTCGCCAGTCTCTTTCCCCTGGTTTATCTCGCCTCTCTCTTTCCCTCGCCAGTCTCTGTTACCTCTCTTCCCTCGGTGTCTAATTCTTCCCACTTTTACTCACCTCCTTCTTTTCCATTAACTCTCTTGTCCTTGTTTTCCCTCGCCTGTCTCTTTTCCCCTGCTTTGCCATGACTCTCTCTTCTCCAACTTTTCCCTCGCCAGTCACCTTTCCCTCCTTTTCCTCGCCAGTCTCTGTTACCTCTCTTCCCTCGGTGTCTAATTCTTCCCACTTTCACCCGACTCCCTCTTTCCCCTCTCATTCCTCAATTCTCTGTTGTCCCTCGTTGCCCTCCCCTCTCTCTCTTACCTCTCTTCCCTCTAGGTCTAATTTTTCCACTTTCCCTCGCCTCTCTCTTTTCCCTGTTATTCGTCAACTCTGTTATCCCTCTTTTCCCTCGCCAGTCTCTTTCCCCTGGTTTCTCTCGCCTCTCTCTGTTCCCTGGCTTTCCTCTTTTCTATGAAATCTCTCTTTTCCCTATTTCCAATCAACCCTCTCTTTTCCCTCTTTCCCCTCGCCAGTCACTTTTCCTTCCTTTCCCTCGCCAGTCTCTTTTAACCTCTATTCCCTCCGTGCCTAATTTTCAAACTTACACTCCACTCCCTCTTTTCCATGAACTCTCTCGTTCCCCTATTTCCAGTCAACTCTCTCTTTTCCCTCCTCCCCCCTCGCCAGTCTGTTTCCCCTGGTTTATCTCGCCTCTCTCTTTCCCTCGCCAGTCTCTTTTACGTCTCTTCCCTTGGTGTCTAATTCTTCCCACTTTCACTCGCCTCCCTCTTTTCCATTAACTCTCTCTTGTCCTTGTTTTCCCTCGCCTGTCTCTTTCCCTCTGCTTTCCCTCCATAGTCTCTTTCCCCTGCTTTCCCTCAACCCTCTCTTTTCCCTCTTCCCCCCTCGCCAGTCTCTTTCCCCTGGTTTATCTCGCCTCTCTCTTTCCCTCGCCAGTCTCTGTTACCTCTCTTCCCTCGGTGTCTAATACTTCCCACTTTCCCTCGCCTCTCTCTTTTCCATGAACTCTCTCTTGTCCTTGTTTTCCCTCGCCTCTCTCTTTTCCCTGTAATTCGTCAACTCTGTTATCCCTCTTTTCCCTCGCCAGTCTCTTTCCCCTGGTTTATCTCGCCTCTCTCTTTCCCTCGCCAGTCTCTTTTACGTCTCTTCCCTTGGTGTCTAATTCTTCCCACTTTCACTCGCCTCCCTCTTTTCCATTAACTCTCTCTTGTCCTTGTTTTCCCTCGCCTGTCTCTTTCCCTCTGCTTTCCCTCCATAGTCTCTTTCCCCTGCTTTCCCTCAACCCTCTCTTTTCCCTCTTCCCCCCTCGCCAGTCTGTTTCCCCTGGTTTATCTCGCCTCTCTCTTTCCCTCGCCAGTCTCTTTTACGTCTCTTCCCTTGGTGTCTAATTCTTCCCACTTGCACTCGCCTCCCTCTTTTCCATTAACTCTCTCTTGTCCTTGTTTTCCCTCGCCTGTCTCTTTCCCTCTGCTTTCCCTCCATAGTCTCTTTCCCCTGCTTTCCCTCAACCCTCTCTTTTCCCTCTTCCCCCCTCGCCAGTCTCTTTCCCCTGGTTTATCTCGCCTCTCTCTTTCCCTCGCCAGTCTCTGTTACCTCTCTTCCCTCGGTGTCTAATACTTCCCACTTTCCCTCGCCCCTCTCTTTTCCATGAACTCTCTCTTGTCCTTGTTTTCCCTCGCCTGTCTCTTTCCCCCTGCTTTGCCATGACTCTCTCTTTTCCAACTTTTCCCTCGCCAGTCACCTTTCCCTCCTTTTCCTCGCCAGTCTCTGTTACCTCTCTTCCCTCGGTCTCTAATACTTCCCAGTTTCACTCGCCTCCCTCTTTTCCAATAACACTCTTGTCCTTGTGTTTTCTCAACTCTCTCTTTTCCAAGTTTTCCCTCGACTGACACTTCTCCCCCGTTTCCCTCGCCAGTCTCTGTTATCTCTCTTCCGTCGGTGTCTAATACTTCCCACTTTCCCTCGCCTCTCTCTTTTCCCTGTTATTCGTCAGCGCTGTTATCACTCTTTTCCCTCGCCAGTCTCTTTCCCCTGGTTTATCTCGCCTCTCTCTTTCCCTCGCCAGTCTCTGTTACCTCTCTTCCCTCGGTGTCTAATTCTTCCCACTTTCACTCACCTCCTTCTTTTCCATTAACTCTCTTGTCCTTGTTTTCCCTCGCCTGTCTCTTTCCCCCTGCTTTGCCATGACTCTCTCTTTTCCAACTTTTCCCTCGCCTGTCACCTTTCCCTCCTTTTCCTCGCCAGTCTCTGTTACCTCTCTTCCCTCTAGGTCTAATTTTTCCACTTTCCCTCGCCTCCCTCTTTTCCATTAACTCTCTCTTGTCCTTGTTTTCCCTCGACTGTCTCTTTCCCTCTGCTTTCCCTCCATAGTCTCTTTCCCCTTCTTTCCCTCAACCCTCTCTTTTCCCTCTTCCCCCCTCGCCAGTCTCTTTCCCCTGGTTTATCTCGCCTCTCTCTTTCCCTCGCCAGTCTCTGTTACCTCTCTTCCCTCGGTGTCTAATTCTTCCCACTTTCACCCGACTCCCTCTTTCCCCTCTCATTCCTCAATTCTCTGTTGTCCCTCGTTGCCCTCCCCTCTCTCTTTTACCTCTCTTCCCTCTAGGTCTAATTTTTCCACATTCACTCGCCTCTCTCTTTTCCCTGTTATCCGTCAACTCTATTATCCCTCTTTTCCCTCGCCAGTCTCTTTCCCCTGGTTTCTCTCGCCTCTCTCTGTTCCCTGGCTTTCCTCTTTTCTATGAAATCTCTCTTTTCCCTATTTCCAATCAACCCTCTCTTTTCCCTCTTCCCCCCTCGGCAGTCTCTTTCCCCTGGTTTCTCTCGCCTCTCTCTTTCCCTCGCCAGTCTCTGTTACCTCTCTTCCCTCGGTGTCTAATTCTTCCCACTTTCACTCGCCTCCCTCTTTTCCATTAACTCTCTCTTGTCCTTGTTTTCCCTCGCCTATCTCTTTCCCTCTGATTTCCCTCGTCAGTCTCTTTCCCCTGCTTTCCCTCAACCCTCTCTTTTCCCTCTTTCCCCTCGACAGTCACTTTTCCCCCCTTTCCCTCGCCAGTCTCTGTTATCTCTCTTCCCTCGGTGTCTAATTCTTCCCACTTTCACTCACCTCCTTCTTTTCCATTAACTCTCTTGTCCTTGTTTTCCCTCGCCTGTCTCTTTTCCCTGTTATTCGTCAGCTCTGTTATCCCTCTTTTCCCTCGCCAGTCTCTTTCCCCTGGTTTATCTCGCCTCTCTCTTTCCCTCGCCAGTCTCTGTTACCTCTCTTCCCTCGGTGTCTAATTCTTCCCACTTTCACCCGACTCCCTCTTTCCCCTCTCATTCCTCAATTCTCTGTTGTCCCTCGTTGCCCTCCCCTCTCTCTTTTACCTCTCTTCCCTCTAGGTCTAATTTTTCCACATTCACTCGCCTCTCTCTTTTCCCTGTTATTCGTCAACTCTATTATCCCTCTTTTCCCTCGCCAGTCTCTTTCCCCTGGTTTCTCTCGCCTCTCTCTGTTCCCTGGCTTTCCTCTTTTCTATGAAATCTCTCTTTTCCCTATTTCCAATCAACCCTCTCTTTTCCCTCTTCCCCCCTCGGCAGTCTCTTTCCCCTGGTTTATCTCGCCTCTCTCTTTCCCTCGCCAGTCTCTGTTACCTCTCTTCCCTCGGTGTCTAATTCTTCCCACTTTCACTCGCCTCCCACTTTTCCATTAACTCTCTCTTGTCCTTGTTTTCCCTCGCCTATCTCTTTCCCTCTGATTTCCCTCGTCAGTCTCTTTCCCCTGCTTTCCCTCAACCCTCTCTTTTCCCTCTTTCCCCTCGACAGTCACTTTTCCCCCCTTTCCCTCGCCAGTCTCTGTTATCTCTCTTCCCTCGGTGTCTAATACTTCCCACTTGCCCTCGCCTCTCTCTTTTCCATGAACTCTCTCTTGTCCTTGTTTTCCCTCGCCTCTCTCTTTTCCCTGTAATTCGTCAACTCTGTCATCCCTCTTTTCCCTCGCCAGTCTCTTTCCCCTGGTTTATCTCGCCTCTCTCTTTCCCTCGCAGGTCTCTTTTACGTCTCTTCCCTTGGTGTCTAATTCTTCCCACTTTCACTCGCCTCCCTCTTTTCCATTAACTCTCTCTTGTCCTTGTTTTCCCTCGCCTGTCTCTTTCCCTCTGCTTTCCCTCCATAGTCTCTTTCCCCTGCTTTCCCTCAACCCTCTCTTTTCCCTCTTCCCCCCTCGCCAGTCTCTTTCCCCTGGTTTATCTCGCCTCTCTCTTTCCCTCGCCAGTCTCTTTTACGTCTCTTCCCTTGGTGTCTAATTCTTCCCACTTGCACTCGCCTCCCTCTTTTCCATTAACTCTCTCTTGTCCTTGTTTTCCCTCGCCTGTCTCTTTCCCTCTGCTTTCCCTCCATAGTCTCTTTCCCCTGCTTTCCCTCAACCCTCTCTTTTCCCTCTTCCCCCCTCGCCAGTCTCTTTCCCCTGGTTTATCTCGCCTCTCTCTTTCCCTCGCCAGTCTCTGTTACCTCTCTTCCCTCGGTGTCTAATACTTCCCAGTTTCACTCGCCTCCCTCTTTTCCAATAACACTCTTGTCCTTGTGTTTTCTCAACTCTCTCTTTTCCAAGTTTTCCCTCGACTGTCACTTCTCCCCCGTTTCCCTCGCCAGTCTCTGTTATCTCTCTTCCGTCGGTGTCTAATACTTCCCACTTTCCCTCGCCTCTCTCTTTTCCCTGTTATTCGTCAGCTCTGTTATCCCTCTTTTCCCTCGCCAGTCTCTTTCCCCTGGTTTATCTCGCCTCTCTCTTTCCCTCGCCAGTCTCTGTTACCTCTCTTCCCTCGGTGTCTAATTCTTCCCACTTTCACCCGACTCCCTCTTTCCCCTCTCATTCCTCAATTCTCTGTTGTCCCTCGTTGCCCTCCCCTCTCTCTTTTACCTCTCTTCCCTCTAGGTCTAATTTTTCCACATTCACTCGCCTCTCTCTTTTCCCTGTTATTCGTCAACTCTGTTATCCCTCTTTTCCCTCGCCAGTCTCTTTCCCCTGGTTTCTCTCGCCTCTCTCTGTTCCCTGGCTTTCCTCTTTTCTATGAAATCTCTCTTTTCCCTATTTCCAATCAACCCTCTCTTTTCCCTCTTCCCCCCTCGGCAGTCTCTTTCCCCTGGTTTATCTCGCCTCTCTCTTTCCCTCGCCAGTCTCTGTTACCTCTCTTCCCTCGGTGTCTAATTCTTCCCACTTTCACCCGACTCCCTCTTTCCCCTCTCATTCCTCAATTCTCTGTTGTCCCTCGTTGCCCTCCCCTCTCTCTTTTACCTCTCTTCCCTCTAGGTCTAATTTTTCCACATTCACTCGCCTCTCTCTTTTCCCTGTTATTCGTCAACTCTATTATCCCTCTTTTCCCTCGCCAGTCTCTTTCCCCTGGTTTCTCTCGCCTCTCTCTGTTCCCTGGCTTTCCTCTTTTCTATGAAATCTCTCTTTTCCCTATTTCCAATCAACCCTCTCTTTTCCCTCTTCCCCCCTCGGCAGTCTCTTTCCCCTGGTTTCTCTCGCCTCTCTCTTTCCCTCGCCAGTCTCTGTTACCTCTCTTCCCTCGGTGTCTAATTCTTCCCACTTTCACTCGCCTCCCTCTTTTCCATTAACTCTCTCTTGTCCTTGTTTTCCCTCGCCTATCTCTTTCCCTCTGATTTCCCTCGTCAGTCTCTTTCCCCTGCTTTCCCTCAACCCTCTCTTTTCCCTCTTTCCCCTCGACAGTCACTTTTCCCCCCTTTCCCTCGCCAGTCTCTGTTATCTCTCTTCCCTCGGTGTCTAATTCTTCCCACTTTCACTCACCTCCTTCTTTTCCATTAACTCTCTTGTCCTTGTTTTCCCTCGCCTGTCTCTTTTCCCTGTTATTCGTCAGCTCTGTTATCCCTCTTTTCCCTCGCCAGTCTCTTTCCCCTGGTTTATCTCGCCTCTCTCTTTCCCTCGCCAGTCTCTGTTACCTCTCTTCCCTCGGTGTCTAATTCTTCCCACTTTCACCCGACTCCCTCTTTCCCCTCTCATTCCTCAATTCTCTGTTGTCCCTCGTTGCCCTCCCCTCTCTCTTTTACCTCTCTTCCCTCTAGGTCTAATTTTTCCACATTCACTCGCCTCTCTCTTTTCCCTGTTATTCGTCAACTCTGTTATCCCTCTTTTCCCTCGCCAGTCTCTTTCCCCTGGTTTCTCTCGCCTCTCTCTGTTCCCTGGCTTTCCTCTTTTCTATGAAATCTCTCTTTTCCCTATTTCCAATCAACCCTCTCTTTTCCCTCTTCCCCCCTCGGCAGTCTCTTTCCCCTGGTTTATCTCGCCTCTCTCTTTCCCTCGCCAGTCTCTGTTACCTCTCTTCCCTCGGTGTCTAATTCTTCCCACTTTCACTCGCCTCCCACTTTTCCATTAACTCTCTCTTGTCCTTGTTTTCCCTCGCCTATCTCTTTCCCTCTGATTTCCCTCGTCAGTCTCTTTCCCCTGCTTTCCCTCAACCCTCTCTTTTCCCTCTTTCCCCTCGACAGTCACTTTTCCCCCCTTTCCCTCGCCAGTCTCTGTTATCTCTCTTCCCTCGGTGTCTAATACTTCCCACTTGCCCTCGCCTCTCTCTTTTCCATGAACTCTCTCTTGTCCTTGTTTTCCCTCGCCTCTCTCTTTTCCCTGTAATTCGTCAACTCTGTCATCCCTCTTTTCCCTCGCCAGTCTCTTTCCCCTGGTTTATCTCGCCTCTCTCTTTCCCTCGCAGGTCTCTTTTACGTCTCTTCCCTTGGTGTCTAATTCTTCCCACTTGCACTCGCCTCCCTCTTTTCCATTAACTCTCTCTTGTCCTTGTTTTCCCTCGCCTGTCTCTTTCCCTCTGCTTTCCCTCCATAGTCTCTTTCCCCTGCTTTCCCTCAACCCTCTCTTTTCCCTCTTCCCCCCTCGCCAGTCTCTTTCCCCTGGTTTATCTCGCCTCTCTCTTTCCCTCGCCAGTCTCTGTTACCTCTCTTCCCTCGGTGTCTAATACTTCCCACTTTCCCTCGCCCCTCTCTTTTCCATGAACTCTCTCTTGTCCTTGTTTTCCCTCGCCTGTCTCTTTCCCCCTGCTTTGCCATGACTCTCTCTTTTCCAACTTTTCCCTCGCCAGTCACCTTTCCCTCCTTTTCCTCGCCAGTCTCTGTTACCTCTCTTCCCTCGGTCTCTAATACTTCCCAGTTTCACTCGCCTCCCTCTTTTCCAATAACACTCTTGTCCTTGTGTTTTCTCAACTCTCTCTTTTCCAAGTTTTCCCTCGACTGTCACTTCTCCCCCGTTTCCCTCGCCAGTCTCTGTTATCTCTCTTCCGTCGGTGTCTAATACTTCCCACTTTCCCTCGCCTCTCTCTTTTCCCTGTTATTCGTCAGCTCTGTTATCCCTCTTTTCCCTCGCCAGTCTCTTTCCCCTGGTTTATCTCGCCTCTCTCTTTCCCTCGCCAGTCTCTGTTACCTCTCTTCCCTCGGTGTCTAATTCTTCCCACTTTCACCCGACTCCCTCTTTCCCCTCTCATTCCTCAATTCTCTGTTGTCCCTCGTTGCCCTCCCCTCTCTCTTTTACCTCTCTTCCCTCTAGGTCTAATTTTTCCACATTCACTCGCCTCTCTCTTTTCCCTGTTATTCGTCAACTCTGTTATCCCTCTTTTCCCTCGCCAGTCTCTTTCCCCTGGTTTCTCTCGCCTCTCTCTGTTCCCTGGCTTTCCTCTTTTCTATGAAATCTCTCTTTTCCCTATTTCCAATCAACCCTCTCTTTTCCCTCTTCCCCCCTCGCCAGTCTCTTTCCCCTGGTTTATCTCGCCTCTCTCTTTCCCTCGCCAGTCTCTGTTACCTCTCTTCCCTCGGTGTCTAATTCTTCCCACTTTCACTCGCCTCCCTCTTTTCCATTAACTCTCTCTTGTCCTTGTTTTCCCTCGCCTATCTCTTTCCCTCTGATTTCCCTCGTCAGTCTCTTTCCCCTGCTTTCCCTCAACCCTCTCTTTTCCCTCTTTCCCCTCGACAGTCACTTTTCCCCCCTTTCCCTCGCCAGTCTCTGTTATCTCTCTTCCCTCGGTGTCTAATTCTTCCCACTTTCACTCACCTCCTTCTTTTCCATTAACTCTCTCTTGTCCTTGTTTTCCCTCGCCTGTCTCTTTCCCCCTGCTTTGCCATGACTCTCTCTTTTCCAACTTTTCCCTCGCCTGTCACCTTTCCCCCCTTTCCCTCGCCAGTCTCTGTTATCTCTCTTCCCTCGGTGTCTAATATTTCCCACTTTCCCTCGCCTCTCTCTTTTCCATGAACTCTCTCTTGTCCTTGTTTTCCCTCGCCTCTCTCTTTTCCCTGTAATTCGTCAACTCTGTTATCCCTCTTTTCCCTCGCCAGTCTCTTTCCCCTGGTTTATCTCGCCTCTCTCTTTCCCTCGCCAGTCTCTGTTACCTCTCTTCCCTCGGTGTCTAATTCTTCCCACTTTCACCCGACTCCCTCTTTCCCCTCTCATTCCTCAATTCTCTGTTGTCCCTCGTTGCCCTCCCCTCTCTCTTTTACCTCTCTTCCCTCTAGGTCTAATTTTTCCACATTCACTCGCCTCTCTCTTTTCCCTGTTATTCGTCAACTCTGTTATCCCTCTTTTCCCTCGCCAGTCTCTTTCCCCTGGTTTCTCTCGCCTCTCTCTGTTCCCTGGCTTTCCTCTTTTCTATGAAATCTCTCTTTTCCCTATTTCCAATCAACCCTCTCTTTTCCCTCTTCCCCCCTCGCCAGTCTCTTTCCCCTGGTTTATCTCGCCTCTCTCTTTCCCTCGCCAGTCTCTGTTACCTCTCTTCCCTCGGTGTCTAATTCTTCCCACTTTCACTCACCTCCTTTTTTTCCATTAACTCTCTTGTCCTTGTTTTCCCTCGCCTGTCTCTTTCCCCCTGCTTTGCCATGACTCTCTCTTTTCCAACTTTTCCCTCGCCAGTCACTTTTCCCTCCTTTTCCTCGCCAGTCTCTTTTACGTCTCTTCCCTTGGTGTCTAATTCTTCCCGCTTTCACTCGCCTCCCTCTTTTCCATTAACTCTCTCTTGTCCTTGTTTTCCCTCGCCTGTCTCTTTCCCTCTGCTTTCCCTCCATAGTCTCTTTCCCCTGCTTTCCCTCAACCCTCTCTTTTCCCTCTTTCCCCTCGACAGTCACTTTTCCCCCCTTTCCCTCGCCAGTCTCTGTTATCTCTCTTCCCTCGGTGTCTAATACTTCCCACTTGCCCTCGCCTCTCTCTTTTCCATGAACTCTCTCTTGTCCTTGTTTTCCCTCGCCTCTCTCTTTTCCCTGTAATTCGTCAACTCTGTTATCCCTCTTTTCCCTCGCCAGTCTCTTTCCCCTGGTTTCTCTCGCCTCTCTCTGTTCCCTGGCTTTCCTCTTTTCTATGAAATCTCTCTTTTCCCTATTTCCAGTCAGCCCTCTCTTTTCCCTCTTCCCCCCTCGCCAGTCTCTTTCCCCTGGTTTATCTCGCCTCTCTCTTTCCCTCGCCAGTCTCTGTTACCTCTCTTCCCTCGGTGTCTAATACTTCCCACTTTCCCTCGCCCCTCTCTTTTCCATGAACTCTCTCTTGTCCTTGTTTTCCCTCGCCTGTCTCTTTCCCCCTGCTTTGCCATGACTCTCTCTTTTCCAACTTTTCCCTCGCCAGTCACCTTTCCCTCCTTTTCCTCGCCAGTCTCTGTTACCTCTCTTCCCTCGGTCTCTAATACTTCCCAGTTTCACTCGCCTCCCTCTTTTCCAATAACACTCTTGTCCTTGTGTTTTCTCAACTCTCTCTTTTCCAAGTTTTCCCTCGACTGTCACTTCTCCCCCGTTTCCCTCGCCAGTCTCTGTTATCTCTCTTCCGTCGGTGTCTAATACTTCCCACTTTCCCTCGCCTCTCTCTTTTCCCTGTTATTCGTCAGCTCTGTTATCACTCTTTTCCCTCGCCAGTCTCTTTCCCCTGGTTTATCTCGCCTCTCTCTTTCCCTCGCCAGTCTCTGTTACCTCTCTTCCCTCGGTGTCTAATTCTTCCCACTTTCACCCGACTCCCTCTTTCCCCTCTCATTCCTCAATTCTCTGTTGTCCCTCGTTGCCCTCCCCTCTCTCTTTTACCTCTCTTCCCTCTAGGTCTAATTTTTCCACATTCACTCGCCTCTCTCTTTTCCCTGTTATTCGTCAACTCTGTTATCCCTCTTTTCCCTCGCCAGTCTCTTTCCCCTGGTTTCTCTCGCCTCTCTCTGTTCCCTGGCTTTCCTCTTTTCTATGAAATCTCTCTTTTCCCTATTTCCAATCAACCCTCTCTTTTCCCTCTTCCCCCCTCGCCAGTCTCTTTCCCCTGGTTTATCTCGCCTCTCTCTTTCCCTCGCCAGTCTCTGTTACCTCTCTTCCCTCGGTGTCTAATTCTTCCCACTTTCACTCACCTCCTTCTTTTCCATTAACTCTCTCTTGTCCTTGTTTTCCCTCGCCTGTCTCTTTCCCCCTGCTTTGCCATGACTCTCTCTTTTCCAACTTTTCCCTCGCCTGTCACCTTTCCCTCCTTTTCCTCGCCAGTCTCTGTTACCTCTCTTCCCTCTAGGTCTAATTTTTCCACTTTCCCTCGCCTCTCTCTTTTCCCTGTTATTCGTCAACTCTGTTATCCCTCTTTTCCCTCGCCAGTCTCTTTCCCCTGGTTTCTCTCGCCTCTCTCTGTTCCCTGGCTTTCCTCTTTTCTATGAAATCTCTCTTTTCCCTATTTCCAATCAACCCTCTCTTTTCCCTCTTCCCCCCTCGGCAGTCTCTTTCCCCTGGTTTATCTCGCCTCTCTCTTTCCCTCGCCAGTCTCTGTTACCTCTCTTCCCTCGGTGTCTAATTCTTCCCACTTTCACTCGCCTCCCACTTTTCCATTAACTCTCTCTTGTCCTTGTTTTCCCTCGCCTATCTCTTTCCCTCTGATTTCCCTCGTCAGTCTCTTTCCCCTGCTTTCCCTCAACCCTCTCTTTTCCCTCTTTCCCCTCGACAGTCACTTTTCCCCCCTTTCCCTCGCCAGTCTCTGTTATCTCTCTTCCCTCGGTGTCTAATACTTCCCACTTGCCCTCGCCTCTCTCTTTTCCATGAACTCTCTCTTGTCCTTGTTTTCCCTCGCCTCTCTCTTTTCCCTGTAATTCGTCAACTCTGTCATCCCTCTTTTCCCTCGCCAGTCTCTTTCCCCTGGTTTATCTCGCCTCTCTCTTTCCCTCGCAGGTCTCTTTTACGTCTCTTCCCTTGGTGTCTAATTCTTCCCACTTTCACTCGCCTCCCTCTTTTCCATTAACTCTCTCTTGTCCTTGTTTTCCCTCGCCTGTCTCTTTCCCTCTGCTTTCCCTCCATAGTCTCTTTCCCCTGCTTTCCCTCAACCCTCTCTTTTCCCTCTTCCCCCCTCGCCAGTCTCTTTCCCCTGGTTTATCTCGCCTCTCTCTTTCCCTCGCCAGTCTCTTTTACGTCTCTTCCCTTGGTGTCTAATTCTTCCCACTTGCACTCGCCTCCCTCTTTTCCATTAACTCTCTCTTGTCCTTGTTTTCCCTCGCCTGTCTCTTTCCCTCTGCTTTCCCTCCATAGTCTCTTTCCCCTGCTTTCCCTCAACCCTCTCTTTTCCCTCTTCCCCCCTCGCCAGTCTCTTTCCCCTGGTTTATCTCGCCTCTCTCTTTCCCTCGCCAGTCTCTGTTACCTCTCTTCCCTCGGTGTCTAATACTTCCCACTTTCCCTCGCCCCTCTCTTTTCCATGAACTCTCTCTTGTCCTTGTTTTCCCTCGCCTGTCTCTTTCCCCCTGCTTTGCCATGACTCTCTCTTTTCCAACTTTTCCCTCGCCAGTCACCTTTCCCTCCTTTTCCTCGCCAGTCTCTGTTACCTCTCTTCCCTCGGTCTCTAATACTTCCCAGTTTCACTCGCCTCCCTCTTTTCCAATAACACTCTTGTCCTTGTGTTTTCTCAACTCTCTCTTTTCCAAGTTTTCCCTCGACTGTCACTTCTCCCCCGTTTCCCTCGCCAGTCTCTGTTATCTCTCTTCCGTCGGTGTCTAATACTTCCCACTTTCCCTCGCCTCTCTCTTTTCCCTGTTATTCGTCAGCTCTGTTATCCCTCTTTTCCCTCGCCAGTCTCTTTCCCCTGGTTTATCTCGCCTCTCTCTTTCCCTCGCCAGTCTCTGTTACCTCTCTTCCCTCGGTGTCTAATTCTTCCCACTTTCACCCGACTCCCTCTTTCCCCTCTCATTCCTCAATTCTCTGTTGTCCCTCGTTGCCCTCCCCTCTCTCTTTTACCTCTCTTCCCTCTAGGTCTAATTTTTCCACATTCACTCGCCTCTCTCTTTTCCCTGTTATTCGTCAACTCTGTTATCCCTCTTTTCCCTCGCCAGTCTCTTTCCCCTGGTTTCTCTCGCCTCTCTCTGTTCCCTGGCTTTCCTCTTTTCTATGAAATCTCTCTTTTCCCTATTTCCAATCAACCCTCTCTTTTCCCTCTTCCCCCCTCGCCAGTCTCTTTCCCCTGGTTTATCTCGCCTCTCTCTTTCCCTCGCCAGTCTCTGTTACCTCTCTTCCCTCGGTGTCTAATTCTTCCCACTTTCACTCGCCTCCCTCTTTTCCATTAACTCTCTCTTGTCCTTGTTTTCCCTCGCCTATCTCTTTCCCTCTGATTTCCCTCGTCAGTCTCTTTCCCCTGCTTTCCCTCAACCCTCTCTTTTCCCTCTTTCCCCTCGACAGTCACTTTTCCCCCCTTTCCCTCGCCAGTCTCTGTTATCTCTCTTCCCTCGGTGTCTAATTCTTCCCACTTTCACTCACCTCCTTCTTTTCCATTAACTCTCTCTTGTCCTTGTTTTCCCTCGCCTGTCTCTTTCCCCCTGCTTTGCCATGACTCTCTCTTTTCCAACTTTTCCCTCGCCTGTCACCTTTCCCCCCTTTCCCTCGCCAGTCTCTGTTATCTCTCTTCCCTCGGTGTCTAATATTTCCCACTTTCCCTCGCCTCTCTCTTTTCCATGAACTCTGTCTTGTCCTTGTTTTCCCTCGCCTCTCTCTTTTCCCTGTAATTCGTCAACTCTGTTATCCCTCTTTTCCCTCGCCAGTCTCTTTCCCCTGGTTTATCTCGCCTCTCTCTTTCCCTCGCCAGTCTCTGTTACCTCTCTTCCCTCGGTGTCTAATTCTTCCCACTTTCACCCGACTCCCTCTTTCCCCTCTCATTCCTCAATTCTCTGTTGTCCCTCGTTGCCCTCCCCTCTCTCTTTTACCTCTCTTCCCTCTAGGTCTAATTTTTCCACATTCACTCGCCTCTCTCTTTTCCCTGTTATTCGTCAACTCTGTTATCCCTCTTTTCCCTCGCCAGTCTCTTTCCCCTGGTTTCTCTCGCCTCTCTCTGTTCCCTGGCTTTCCTCTTTTCTATGAAATCTCTCTTTTCCCTATTTCCAATCAACCCTCTCTTTTCCCTCTTCCCCCCTCGCCAGTCTCTTTCCCCTGGTTTATCTCGCCTCTCTCTTTCCCTCGCCAGTCTCTTTTACGTCTCTTCCCTTGGTGTCTAATTCTTCCCGCTTTCACTCGCCTCCCTCTTTTCCATTAACTCTCTCTTGTCCTTGTTTTCCCTCGCCTGTCTCTTTCCCTCTGCTTTCCCTCCATAGTCTCTTTCCCCTGCTTTCCCTCAACCCTCTCTTTTCCCTCTTTCCCCTCGACAGTCACTTTTCCCCCCTTTCCCTCGCCAGTCTCTGTTATCTCTCTTCCCTCGGTGTCTAATACTTCCCACTTGCCCTCGCCTCTCTCTTTTCCATGAACTCTCTCTTGTCCTTGTTTTCCCTCGCCTCTCTCTTTTCCCTGTAATTCGTCAACTCTGTTATCCCTCTTTTCCCTCGCCAGTCTCTTTCCCCTGGTTTCTCTCGCCTCTCTCTGTTCCCTGGCTTTCCTCTTTTCTATGAAATCTCTCTTTTCCCTATTTCCAGTCAGCCCTCTCTTTTCCCTCTTCCCCCCTCGCCAGTCTCTTTCCCCTGGTTTATCTCGCCTCTCTCTTTCCCTCGCCAGTCTCTGTTACCTCTCTTCCCTCGGTGTCTAATACTTCCCACTTTCCCTCGCCCCTCTCTTTTCCATGAACTCTCTCTTGTCCTTGTTTTCCCTCGCCTGTCTCTTTCCCCCTGCTTTGCCATGACTCTCTCTTTTCCAACTTTTCCCTCGCCAGTCACCTTTCCCTCCTTTTCCTCGCCAGTCTCTGTTACCTCTCTTCCCTCGGTCTCTAATACTTCCCAGTTTCACTCGCCTCCCTCTTTTCCAATAACACTCTTGTCCTTGTGTTTTCTCAACTCTCTCTTTTCCAAGTTTTCCCTCGACTGTCACTTCTCCCCCGTTTCCCTCGCCAGTCTCTGTTATCTCTCTTCCGTCGGTGTCTAATACTTCCCACTTTCCCTCGCCTCTCTCTTTTCCCTGTTATTCGTCAGCTCTGTTATCCCTCTTTTCCCTCGCCAGTCTCTTTCCCCTGGTTTCTCTCGCCTCTCTCTGTTCCCTGGCTTTCCTCTTTTCTATGAAATCTCTCTTTTCCCTATTTCCAATCAACCCTCTCTTTTCCCTCTTCCCCCCTCGCCAGTCTCTTTCCCCTGGTTTATCTCGCCTCTCTCTTTCCCTCGCCAGTCTCTGTTACCTCTCTTCCCTCGGTGTCTAATTCTTCCCACTTTCACTCACCTCCTTCTTTTCCATTAACTCTCTCTTGTCCTTGTTTTCCCTCGCCTGTCTCTTTCCCCCTGCTTTGCCATGACTCTCTCTTTTCCAACTTTTCCCTCGCCTGTCACCTTTCCCTCCTTTTCCTCGCCAGTCTCTGTTACCTCTCTTCCCTCTAGGTCTAATTTTTCCACTTTCCCTCGCCTCTCTCTTTTCCCTGTTATTCGTCAACTCTGTTATCCCTCTTTTCCCTCGCCAGTCTCTTTCCCCTGGTTTCTCTCGCCTCTCTCTGTTCCCTGGCTTTCCTCTTTTCTATGAAATCTCTCTTTTCCCTATTTCCAGTCAGCCCTCTCTTTTCCCTCTTCCCCCCTCGCCAGTCTCTTTCCCCTGGTTTATCTCGCCTCTCTCTTTCCCTCGCCAGTCTCTGTTACCTCTCTTCTCTCGGTGTCTAATTCTTCCCACTTTCACTCACCTCCTTCTTTTCCATTAACTCTCTTGTCCTTGTTTTCCCTCGCCTGTCTCTTTCCCCCTGCTTTGCCATGACTCTCTCTTTTCCCTCTTTCCCCTCGCCAGTCACTTTTCCTTCCTTTCCCTCGCCAGTCTCTTTTAACCTCTATTCCCTCCGTGCCTAATTTTCCCACTTACACTCCACTCCCTCTTTTCCATGAACTCTCTCGTTCCCCTATTTCCAGTCAACTCTCTCTTTTCCCTCCTCCCCCCTCGCCAGTCTGTTTCCCCTGGTTTATCTCGCCTCTCTCTTTCCCTCGCCAGTCTCTTTTACGTCTCTTCCCTTGGTGTCTAATTCTTCCCACTTGCACTCGCCTCCCTCTTTTCCATTAACTCTCTCTTGTCCTTGTTTTCCCTCGCCTGTCTCTTTTCCCCTGCTTTCCCTCAACCCTCTCTTTTCCAAGTTTTCCCTCGACAGGCACTTTCCCCCCCTTTCCCTCGCCAGTCTCTGTTATCTCTCTTCCCTCGGTGTCTAATACTTCCCAGTTTCACTCGCCTCCCTCTTTTCCATTAACTCTCTTGTCCTTGTTTTTTCTCAACTCTCTCTTTTCCAAGTTTTCCCTCGACTGTCACTTTCCCCCCGTTTCCCTCGCCAGTCTCTGTTATCTCTCTTCCGTCGGTGTCTAATACTTCCCACTTTCCCTCGCCTCTCTCTTTTCCCTCTTATTCGTCAACTCTGTTATCCCTCTTTTCCCTCGCCAGTCTCTTTCCCCTGGTTTCTCTCGCCTCTCTCTGTTCCCTGGCTTTCCTCTTTTCTATGAAATCTCTCTTTTCCCTATTTCCAGTCAGCCCTCTCTTTTCCCTCTTCCCCCCTCGCCAGTCTCTTTCCCCTGGTTTATCTCGCCTCTCTCTTTCCCTCGCTAGTCTCTGTTACCTCTCTTCCCTCGGTGTCTAATTCTTCCCACTTTCACTCACCTCCTTCTTTTCCATTAACTCTCTCTTGTCCTTGTTTTCCCTCGCCTGTCTCTTTCCCCCTGCTTTGCCATGACTCTCTCTTTTCCCTCTTTCCCCTCGCCAGTCACTTTTCCTTCCTTTCCCTCGCCAGTCTCTTTTAACCTCTATTCCCTCCGTGCCTAATTTTCCCACTTACACTCCACTCCCTCTTTTCCATGAACTCTCTCGTTCCCCTATTTCCAGTCAACTCTCTCTTTTCCCTCCTCCCCCCTCGCCAGTCTGTTTCCCCTGGTTTATCTCGCCTCTCTCTGTTCCCTGGCTTTCCTCTTTTCTATGAAATCTCTCTTTTCCCTATTTCCAATCAACCCTCTCTTTTCCCTCTTCCCCCCTCGGCAGTCTCTTTCCCCTGGTTTATCTCGCCTCTCTCTTTCCCTCGCCAGTCTCTGTTACCTCTCTTCCCTCGGTGTCTAATTCTTCCCACTTTCACTCGCCTCCCTCTTTTCCATTAACTCTCTCTTGTCCTTGTTTTCCCTCGCCTATCTCTTTCCCTCTGATTTCCCTCGTCAGTCTCTTTCCCCTGCTTTCCCTCAACCCTCTCTTTTCCCTCTTTCCCCTCGACAGTCACTTTTCCCCCCTTTCCCTCGCCAGTCTCTGTTATCTCTCTTCCCTCGGTGTCTAATTCTTCCCACTTTCACTCACCTCCTTCTTTTCCATTAACTCTCTCTTGTCCTTGTTTTCCCTCGCCTGTCTCTTTCCCCCTGCTTTGCCATGACTCTCTCTTTTCCAACTTTTCCCTCGCCTGTCACCTTTCCCCCCTTTCCCTCGCCAGTCTCTGTTATCTCTCTTCCCTCGGTGTCTAATATTTCCCACTTTCCCTCGCCTCTCTCTTTTCCATGAACTCTCTCTTGTCCTTGTTTTCCCTCGCCTCTCTCTTTTCCCTGTAATTCGTCAACTCTGTTATCCCTCTTTTCCCTCGCCAGTCTCTTTCCCCTGGTTTCTCTCGCCTCTCTCTGTTCCCTGGCTTTCCTCTTTTCTATGAAATCTCTCTTTTCCCTATTTCCAATCAACCCTCTCTTTTCCCTCTTCCCCCCTCGCCAGTCTCTTTCCCCTGGTTTATCTCGCCTCTCTCTTTCCCTCGCCAGTCTCTGTTACCTCTCTTCCCTCGGTGTCTAATTCTTCCCACTTTCACTCACCTCCTTTTTTTCCATTAACTCTCTTGTCCTTGTTTTCCCTCGCCTGTCTCTTTCCCCCTGCTTTGCCATGACTCTCTCTTTTCCAACTTTTCCCTCGCCAGTCACTTTTCCCTCCTTTTCCTCGCCAGTCTCTGTTACCTCTCTTCCCTCGGTGTCTAATTCTTCCCACTTTTACTCACCTCCTTCTTTTCCATTAACTCTCTTGTCCTTGTTTTCCCTCGCCTGTCTCTTTTCCCCTGCTTTGCCATGACTCTCTCTTTTCCAACTTTTCCCTCGCCAGTCACCTTTCCCTCCTTTTCCTCGCCAGTCTCTGTTACCTCTCTTCCCTCGGTGTCTAATTCTTCCCACTTTCACTCACCTCCTTCTTTTCCATTAACTCTCTCTTGTCCTTGTTTTCCCTCGCCTGTCTCTTTCCCCCTGCTTTGCCATGACTCTCTCTTTTCCAACTTTTCCCTCGCCTGTCACCTTTCCCTCCTTTTCCTCGCCAGTCTCTGTTACCTCTCTTCCCTCTAGGTCTAATTTTTCCACTTTCCCTCGCCTCTCTCTTTTCCCTGTTATTCGTCAACTCTGTTATCCCTCTTTTCCCTCGCCAGTCTCTTTCCCCTGGTTTCTCTCGCCTCTCTCTGTTCCCTGGCTTTCCTCTTTTCTATGAAATCTCTCTTTTCCCTATTTCCAGTCAGCCCTCTCTTTTCCCTCTTCCCCCCTCGCCAGTCTCTTTCCCCTGGTTTATCTCGCCTCTCTCTTTCCCTCGCCAGTCTCTGTTACCTCTCTTCCCTCGGTGTCTAATTCTTCCCACTTTCACTCACCTCCTTCTTTTCCATTAACTCTCTCTTGTCCTTGTTTTCCCTCGCCTGTCTCTTTCCCCCTGCTTTGCCATGACTCTCTCTTTTCCAACTTTTCCCTCGCCTGTCACCTTTCCCTCCTTTTCCTCGCCAGTCTCTGTTACCTCTCTTCCCTCTAGGTCTAATTTTTCCACTTTCCCTCGCCTCTCTCTTTTCCCTGTTATTCGTCAACTCTGTTATCCCTCTTTTCCCTCGCCAGTCTCTTTCCCCTGGTTTCTCTCGCCTCTCTCTGTTCCCTGGCTTTCCTCTTTTCTATGAAATCTCTCTTTTCCCTATTTCCAATCAACCCTCTCTTTTCCCTCTTCCCCCCTCGGCAGTCTCTTTCCCCTGGTTTATCTCGCCTCTCTCTTTCCCTCGCCAGTCTCTGTTACCTCTCTTCCCTCGGTGTCTAATTCTTCCCACTTTCACTCGCCTCCCTCTTTTCCATTAACTCTCTCTTGTCCTTGTTTTCCCTCGCCTGTCTCTTTCCCCCTGCTTTGCCATGACTCTCTCTTTTCCAACTTTTCCCTCGCCAGTCACTTTTCCCTCCTTTTCCTCGCCAGTCTCTGTTACCTCTCTTCCCTCGGTGTCTAATTCTTCCCACTTTTACTCACCTCCTTCTTTTCCATTAACTCTCTTGTCCTTGTTTTCCCTCGCCTGTCTCTTTTCCCCTGCTTTGCCATGACTCTCTCTTTTCCAACTTTTCCCTCGCCAGTCACCTTTCCCTCCTTTTCCTCGCCAGTCTCTGTTACCTCTCTTCCCTCTAGGTCTAATTTTTCCACTTTCCCTCGCCTCTCTCTTTTCCCTGTTATTCGTCAACTCTGTTATCCCTCTTTTCCCTCGCCAGTCTCTTTCCCCTGGTTTCTCTCGCCTCTCTCTGTTCCCTGGCTTTCCTCTTTTCTATGAAATCTCTCTTTTCCCTATTTCCAGTCAGCCCTCTCTTTTCCCTCTTCCCCCCTTGCCAGTCTCTTTCCCCTGGTTTATCTCGCCTCTCTCTTTCCCTCGCCAGTCTCTGTTACCTCTCTTCCCTCGGTGTCTAATTCTTCCCACTTTCACTCACCTCCTTCTTTTCCATTAACTCTCTCTTGTCCTTGTTTTCCCTCGCCTGTCTCTTTCCCCCTGCTTTGCCATGACTCTCTCTTTTCCAACTTTTCCCTCGCCTGTCACCTTTCCCTCCTTTTCCTCGCCAGTCTCTGTTACCTCTCTTCCCTCTAGGTCTAATTTTTCCACTTTCCCTCGCCTCTCTCTTTTCCCTGTTATTCGTCAACTCTGTTATCCCTCTTTTCCCTCGCCAGTCTCTTTCCCCTGGTTTCTCTCGCCTCTCTCTGTTCCCTGGCTTTCCTCTTTTCTATGAAATCTCTCTTTTCCCTATTTCCAATCAACCCTCTCTTTTCCCTCTTCCCCCCTCGGCAGTCTCTTTCCCCTGGTTTATCTCGCCTCTCTCTTTCCCTCGCCAGTCTCTGTTACCTCTCTTCCCTTGGTGTCTAATTCTTCCCACTTTCACTCACCTCCTTTTTTTCCATTAACTCTCTTGTCCTTGTTTTCCCTCGCCTGTCTCTTTCCCCCTGCTTTGCCATGACTCTCTCTTTTCCAACTTTTCCCTCGACAGTCACTTTTCCCTCCTTTTCCTCGCCAGTCTCTGTTACCTCTCTTCCCTCGGTGTCTAATTCTTCCCACTTTTACTCACCTCCTTCTTCTCCATTAACTCTCTTGTCCTTGTTTTCCCTCGCCTGTCTCTTTTCCCCTGCTTTGCCATGACTCTCTCTTTTCCAACTTTTCCCTCGCCAGTCACCTTTCCCTCCTTTTCCTCGCCAGTCTCTGTTACCTCTCTTCCCTCGGTGTCTAATTCTTCCCACTTTCACCCGACTCCCTCTTTCCCCTCTCATTCCTCAATTCTCTGTTGTCCCTCGTTGCCATCCCCTCTCTCTTTTACCTCTCTTCCCTCTAGGTCTAATTTTTCCACTTTCCCTCGCCTCTCTCTTTTCCCTGTTATTCGTCAACTCTGTTATCCCTCTTTTCCCTCGCCAGTCTCTTTCCCCTGGTTTCTCTCGCCTCTCTCTGTTCCCTGGCTTTCCTCTTTTCTATGAAATCTCTCTTTTCCCTATTTCCAATCAACCCTCTCTTTTCCCTCTTCCCCCCTCGCCAGTCTCTTTCCCCTGGTTTATCTCGCCTCTCTCTTTCCCTCGCCAGTCTCTTTTACGTCTCTTCCCTTAGTGTCTAATTCTTCCCGCTTTCACTCGCCTCCCTCTTTTCCATTAACTCTCTCTTGTCCTTGTTTTCCCTCGCCTGTCTCTTTCCCTCTGATTTCCCTCGTCAGTCTCTTTCCCCTGCTTTCCCTCAACCCTCTCTTTTCCCTCTTTCCCCTCGACAGTCACTTTTCCCCCCTTTCCCTCGCCAGTCTCTGTTATCTCTCTTCCCTCGGTGTCTAATACTTCCCACTTGCCCTCGCCTCTCTCTTTTCCATGAACTCTCTCTTGTCCTTGTTTTCCCTCGCCTCTCTCTTTTCCCTGTAATTCGTCAACTCTGTTATCCCTCTTTTCCCTCGCCAGTCTCTTTCCCCTGGTTTCTCTCGCCTCTCTCTGTTCCCTGGCTTTCCTCTTTTCTATGAAATCTCTCTTTTCCCTATTTCCAGTCAGCCCTCTCTTTTCCCTCTTCCCCCCTCGGCAGTCTCTTTCCCCTGGTTTATCTCGCCTCTCTCTTTCCCTCGCCAGTCTCTGTTACCTCTCTTCCCTCGGTGTCTAATTCTTCCCACTTTCACTCACCTCCTTCTTTTCCATTAACTCTCTTGTCCTTGTTTTCCCTCGCCTGTCTCTTTCCCCCTGCTTTGCCATGACTCTCTCTTTTCCCTCTTTCCCCTCGACAGTCACTTTTCCCCCCTTTCCCTCGCCAGTCTCTGTTACCTCTCTTCCCTCGGTGTCTAATTCTTCCCACTTTTACTCACCTCCTTCTTTTCCATTAACTCTCTTGTCCTTGTTTTCCCTCGCCTGTCTCTTTTCCCCTGCTTTGCCATGACTCTCTCTTTTCCAACTTTTCCCTCGCCAGTCACCTTTCCCTCCTTTTCCTCGCCAGTCTCTGTTACCTCTCTTCCCTCGGTGTCTAATTCTTCCCACTTTCACTCACCTCCTTCTTTTCCATTAACTCTCTCTTGTCCTTGTTTTCCCTCGCCTGTCTCTTTCCCCCTGCTTTGCCATGACTCTCTCTTTTCCAACTTTTCCCTCGCCTGTCACCTTTCCCTCCTTTTCCTCGCCAGTCTCTGTTACCTCTCTTCCCTCTAGGTCTAATTTTTCCACTTTCCCTCGCCTCTCTCTTTTCCCTGTTATTCGTCAACTCTGTTATCCCTCTTTTCCCTCGCCAGTCTCTTTCCCCTGGTTTCTCTCGCCTCTCTCTGTTCCCTGGCTTTCCTCTTTTCTATGAAATCTCTCTTTTCCCTATTTCCAGTCAGCCCTCTCTTTTCCCTCTTCCCCCCTCGGCAGTCTCTTTCCCCTGGTTTATCTCGCCTCTCTCTTTCCCTCGCCAGTCTCTGTTACCTCTCTTCCCTCGGTGTCTAATTCTTCCCACTTTCACTCACCTCCTTCTTTTCCATTAACTCTCTCTTGTCCTTGTTTTCCCTCGCCTGTCTCTTTCCCCCTGCTTTGCCATGACTCTCTCTTTTCCAACTTTTCCCTCGCCTGTCACCTTTCCCTCCTTTTCCTCGCCAGTCTCTGTTACCTCTCTTCCCTCTAGGTCTAATTTTTCCACTTTCCCTCGCCTCTCTCTTTTCCCTGTTATTCGTCAACTCTGTTATCCCTCTTTTCCCTCGCCAGTCTCTTTCCCCTGGTTTCTCTCGCCTCTCTCTGTTCCCTGGCTTTCCTCTTTTCTATGAAATCTCTCTTTTCCCTATTTCCAATCAACCCTCTCTTTTCCCTCTTCCCCCCTCGGCAGTCTCTTTCCCCTGGTTTATCTCGCCTCTCTCTTTCCCTCGCCAGTCTCTGTTACCTCTCTTCCCTCGGTGTCTAATTCTTCCCACTTTCACTCGCCTCCCTCTTTTCCATTAACTCTCTCTTGTCCTTGTTTTCCCTCGCCTGTCTCTTTCCCCCTGCTTTGCCATGACTCTCTCTTTTCCAACTTTTCCCTCGCCAGTCACTTTTCCCTCCTTTTCCTCGCCAGTCTCTGTTACCTCTCTTCCCTCGGTGTCTAATTCTTCCCACTTTTACTCACCTCCTTCTTTTCCATTAACTCTCTTGTCCTTGTTTTCCCTCGCCTGTCTCTTTTCCCCTGCTTTGCCATGACTCTCTCTTTTCCAACTTTTCCCTCGCCAGTCACCTTTCCCTCCTTTTCCTCGCCAGTCTCTGTTACCTCTGTTCCCTCTAGGTCTAATTTTTCCACTTTCCCTCGCCTCTCTCTTTTCCCTGTTATTCGTCAACTCTGTTATCCCTCTTTTCCCTCGCCAGTCTCTTTCCCCTGGTTTCTCTCGCCTCTCTCTGTTCCCTGGCTTTCCTCTTTTCTATGAAATCTCTCTTTTCCCTATTTCCAGTCAGCCCTCTCTTTTCCCTCTTCCCCCCTCGCCAGTCTCTTTCCCCTGGTTTATCTCGCCTCTCTCTTTCCCTCGCCAGTCTCTGTTACCTCTCTTCCCTCGGTGTCTAATTCTTCCCACTTTCACTCACCTCCTTCTTTTCCATTAACTCTCTCTTGTCCTTGTTTTCCCTCGCCTGTCTCTTTCCCCCTGCTTTGCCATGACTCTCTCTTTTCCAACTTTTCCCTCGCCTGTCACCTTTCCCTCCTTTTCCTCGCCAGTCTCTGTTACCTCTCTTCCCTCTAGGTCTAATTTTTCCACTTTCCCTCGCCTCTCTCTTTTCCCTGTTATTCGTCAACTCTGTTATCCCTCTTTTCCCTCGCCAGTCTCTTTCCCCTGGTTTCTCTCGCCTCTCTCTGTTCCCTGGCTTTCCTCTTTTCTATGAAATCTCTCTTTTCCCTATTTCCAATCAACCCTCTCTTTTCCCTCTTCCCCCCTCGGCAGTCTCTTTCCCCTGGTTTATCTCGCCTCTCTCTTTCCCTCGCCAGTCTCTGTTACCTCTCTTCCCTTGGTGTCTAATTCTTCCCACTTTCACTCACCTCCTTTTTTTCCATTAACTCTCTTGTCCTTGTTTTCCCTCGCCTGTCTCTTTCCCCCTGCTTTGCCATGACTCTCTCTTTTCCAACTTTTCCCTCGACAGTCACTTTTCCCTCCTTTTCCTCGCCAGTCTCTGTTACCTCTCTTCCCTCGGTGTCTAATTCTTCCCACTTTTACTCACCTCCTTCTTCTCCATTAACTCTCTTGTCCTTGTTTTCCCTCGCCTGTCTCTTTTCCCCTGCTTTGCCATGACTCTCTCTTTTCCAACTTTTCCCTCGCCAGTCACCTTTCCCTCCTTTTCCTCGCCAGTCTCTGTTACCTCTCTTCCCTCGGTGTCTAATTCTTCCCACTTTCACCCGACTCCCTCTTTCCCCTCTCATTCCTCAATTCTCTGTTGTCCCTCGTTGCCATCCCCTCTCTCTTTTACCTCTCTTCCCTCTAGGTCTAATTTTTCCACTTTCCCTCGCCTCTCTCTTTTCCCTGTTATTCGTCAACTCTGTTATCCCTCTTTTCCCTCGCCAGTCTCTTTCCCCTGGTTTCTCTCGCCTCTCTCTGTTCCCTGGCTTTCCTCTTTTCTATGAAATCTCTCTTTTCCCTATTTCCAATCAACCCTCTCTTTTCCCTCTTCCCCCCTCGCCAGTCTCTTTCCCCTGGTTTATCTCGCCTCTCTCTTTCCCTCGCCAGTCTCTTTTACGTCTCTTCCCTTAGTGTCTAATTCTTCCCGCTTTCACTCGCCTCCCTCTTTTCCATTAACTCTCTCTTGTCCTTGTTTTCCCTCGCCTGTCTCTTTCCCTCTGATTTCCCTCGTCAGTCTCTTTCCCCTGCTTTCCCTCAACCCTCTCTTTTCCCTCTTTCCCCTCGACAGTCACTTTTCCCCCCTTTCCCTCGCCAGTCTCTGTTATCTCTCTTCCCTCGGTGTCTAATACTTCCCACTTGCCCTCGCCTCTCTCTTTTCCATGAACTCTCTCTTGTCCTTGTTTTCCCTCGCCTCTCTCTTTTCCCTGTAATTCGTCAACTCTGTTATCCCTCTTTTCCCTCGCCAGTCTCTTTCCCCTGGTTTCTCTCGCCTCTCTCTGTTCCCTGGCTTTCCTCTTTTCTATGAAATCTCTCTTTTCCCTATTTCCAGTCAGCCCTCTCTTTTCCCTCTTCCCCCCTCGCCAGTCTCTTTCCCCTGGTTTATCTCGCCTCTCTCTTTCCCTCGCCAGTCTCTGTTACCTCTCTTCCCTCGGTGTCTAATTCTTCCCACTTTCACTCACCTCCTTCTTTTCCATTAACTCTCTTGTCCTTGTTTTCCCTCGCCTGTCTCTTTCCCCCTGCTTTGCCATGACTCTCTCTTTTCCCTCTTTCCCCTCGACAGTCACTTTTCCCCCCTTTCCCTCGCCAGTCTCTGTTATCTCTCTTCCCTCGGTGTCTAATACTTCCCACTTGCCCTCGCCTCTCTCTTTTCCATGAACTCTCTCTTGTCCTTGTTTTCCCTCGCCTCTCTCTTTTCCCTGTAATTCGTCAACTCTGTTATCCCTCTTTTCCCTCGCCAGTCTCTTTCCCCTGGTTTCTCTCGCCTCTCTCTGTTCCCTGGCTTTCCTCTTTTCTATGAAATCTCTCTTTTCCCTATTTCCAATCAACCCTCTCTTTTCCCTCTTCCCCCCTCGCCAGTCTCTTTCCCCTGGTTTATCTCGCCTCTCTCTTTCCCTCGCCAGTCTCTGTTACCTCTCTTCCCTCGGTGTCTAATTCTTCCCACTTTTACTCACCTCCTTCTTTTCCATTAACTCTCTTGTCCTTGTTTTCCCTCGCCTGTCTCTTTTCCCCTGCTTTGCCATGACTCTCTCTTCTCCAACTTTTCCCTCGCCAGTCACCTTTCCCTCCTTTTCCTCGCCAGTCTCTGTTACCTCTCTTCCCTCGGTGTCTAATTCTTCCCACTTTCACCCGACTCCCTCTTTCCCCTCTCATTCCTCAATTCTCTGTTGTCCCTCGTTGCCCTCCCCTCTCTCTCTTACCTCTCTTCCCTCTAGGTCTAATTTTTCCACTTTCCCTCGCCTCTCTCTTTTCCCTGTTATTCGTCAACTCTGTTATCCCTCTTTTCCCTCGCCAGTCTCTTTCCCCTGGTTTCTCTCGCCTCTCTCTGTTCCCTGGCTTTCCTCTTTTCTATGAAATCTCTCTTTTCCCTATTTCCAATCAACCCTCTCTTTTCCCTCTTTCCCCTCGCCAGTCACTTTTCCTTCCTTTCCCTCGCCAGTCTCTTTTAACCTCTATTCCCTCCGTGCCTAATTTTCAAACTTACACTCCACTCCCTCTTTTCCATGAACTCTCTCGTTCCCCTATTTCCAGTCAACTCTCTCTTTTCCCTCCTCCCCCCTCGCCAGTCTGTTTCCCCTGGTTTATCTCGCCTCTCTCTTTCCCTCGCCAGTCTCTTTTACGTCTCTTCCCTTGGTGTCTAATTCTTCCCACTTTCACTCGCCTCCCTCTTTTCCATTAACTCTCTCTTGTCCTTGTTTTCCCTCGCCTGTCTCTTTCCCTCTGCTTTCCCTCCATAGTCTCTTTCCCCTGCTTTCCCTCAACCCTCTCTTTTCCCTCTTCCCCCCTCGCCAGTCTCTTTCCCCTGGTTTATCTCGCCTCTCTCTTTCCCTCGCCAGTCTCTTTTACGTCTCTTCCCTTGGTGTCTAATTCTTCCCACTTGCACTCGCCTCCCTCTTTTCCATTAACTCTCTCTTGTCCTTGTTTTCCCTCGCCTGTCTCTTTCCCTCTGCTTTCCCTCCATAGTCTCTTTCCCCTGCTTTCCCTCAACCCTCTCTTTTCCCTCTTCCCCCCTCGCCAGTCTCTTTCCCCTGGTTTATCTCGCCTCTCTCTTTCCCTCGCCAGTCTCTGTTACCTCTCTTCCCTCGGTGTCTAATACTTCCCACTTTCCCTCGCCCCTCTCTTTTCCATGAACTCTCTCTTGTCCTTGTTTTCCCTCGCCTGTCTCTTTCCCCCTGCTTTGCCATGACTCTCTCTTTTCCAACTTTTCCCTCGCCAGTCACCTTTCCCTCCTTTTCCTCGCCAGTCTCTGTTACCTCTCTTCCCTCGGTCTCTAATACTTCCCAGTTTCACTCGCCTCCCTCTTTTCCAATAACACTCTTGTCCTTGCGTTTTCTCAACTCTCTCTTTTCCAAGTTTTCCCTCGACTGACACTTCTCCCCCGTTTCCCTCGCCAGTCTCTGTTATCTCTCTTCCGTCGGTGTCTAATACTTCCCACTTTCCCTCGCCTCTCTCTTTTCCCTGTTATTCGTCAGCGCTGTTATCACTCTTTTCCCTCGCCAGTCTCTTTCCCCTGGTTTATCTCGCCTCTCTCTTTCCCTCGCCAGTCTCTGTTACCTCTCTTCCCTCGGTGTCTAATTCTTCCCACTTTCACTCACCTCCTTCTTTTCCATTAACTCTCTCTTGTCCATGTTTTCCCTCGCCTGTCTCTTTCCCCCTGCTTTGCCATGACTCTCTCTTTTCCAACTTTTCCCTCGCCTGTCACCTTTCCCTCCTTTTCCTCGCCAGTCTCTGTTACCTCTCTTCCCTCTAGGTCTAATTTTTCCACTTTCCCTCGCCTCCCTCTTTTCCATTAACTCTCTCTTGTCCTTGTTTTCCCTCGCCTGTCTCTTTCCCTCTGCTTTCCCTCCATAGTCTCTTTCCCCTGCTTTCCCTCAACCCTCTCTTTTCCCTCTTCCCCCCTCGCCAGTCTCTTTCCCCTGGTTTATCTCGCCTCTCTCTTTCCCTCGCCAGTCTCTGTTACCTCTCTTCCCTCGGTGTCTAATTCTTCCCACTTTCACCCGACTCCCTCTTTCCCCTCTCATTCCTCAATTCTCTGTTGTCCCTCGTTGCCCTCCCCTCTCTCTTTTACCTCTCTTCCCTCTAGGTCTAATTTTTCCACTTTCACACGCCTCTCTCTTTTCCCTGTTATTCGTCAACTCTATTATCCCTCTTTTCCCTCGCCAGTCTCTTTCCCCTGGTTTCTCTCGCCTCTCTCTGTTCCCTGGCTTTCCTCTTTTCTATGAAATCTCTCTTTTCCCTATTTCCAATCAACCCTCTCTTTTCCCTCTTCCCCCCTCGGCAGTCTCTTTCCCCTGGTTTATCTCGCCTCTCTCTTTCCCTCGCCAGTCTCTGTTACCTCTCTTCCCTCGGTGTCTAATTCTTCCCACTTTTACTCACCTCCTTCTTTTCCATTAACTCTCTTGTCCTTGTTTTCCCTCGCCTGTCTCTTTTCCCCTGCTTTGCCATGACTCTCTCTTCTCCAACTTTTCCCTCGCCAGTCACCTTTCCCTCCTTTTCCTCGCCAGTCTCTGTTACCTCTCTTCCCTCGGTGTCTAATTCTTCCCACTTTCACCCGACTCCCTCTTTCCCCTCTCATTCCTCAATTCTCTGTTGTCCCTCGTTGCCCTCCCCTCTCTCTCTTACCTCTCTTCCCTCTAGGTCTAATTTTTCCACTTTCCCTCGCCTCTCTCTTTTCCCTGTTATTCGTCAACTCTGTTATCCCTCTTTTCCCTCGCCAGTCTCTTTCCCCTGGTTTCTCTCGCCTCTCTCTGTTCCCTGGCTTTCCTCTTTTCTATGAAATCTCTCTTTTCCCTATTTCCAATCAACCCTCTCTTTTCCCTCTTTCCCCTCGCCAGTCACTTTTCCTTCCTTTCCCTCGCCAGTCTCTTTTAACCTCTATTCCCTCCGTGCCTAATTTTCAAACTTACACTCCACTCCCTCTTTTCCATGAACTCTCTCGTTCCCCTATTTCCAGTCAACTCTCTCTTTTCCCTCCTCCCCCCCTCGCCAGTCTGTTTCCCCTGGTTTATCTCGCCTCTCTCTTTCCCTCGCCAGTCTCTTTTACGTCTCTTCCCTTGGTGTCTAATTCTTCCCACTTTCACTCGCCTCCCTCTTTTCCATTAACTCTCTCTTGTCCTTGTTTTCCCTCGCCTGTCTCTTTCCCTCTGCTTTCCCTCCATAGTCTCTTTCCCCTGCTTTCCCTCAACCCTCTCTTTTCCCTCTTCCCCCCTCGCCAGTCTCTTTCCCCTGGTTTATCTCGCCTCTCTCTTTCCCTCGCCAGTCTCTGTTACCTCTCTTCCCTCGGTGTCTAATACTTCCCACTTTCCCTCGCCTCTCTCTTTTCCATGAACTCTCTCTTGTCCTTGTTTTCCCTCGCCTGTCTCTTTCCCCCTGCTTTGCCATGACTCTCTCTTTTCCAACTTTTCCCTCGCCAGTCACCTTTCCC
Organism: Harpia harpyja; assembly: GCF_026419915.1. Classification (NCBI taxonomy): domain Eukaryota; kingdom Metazoa; phylum Chordata; class Aves; order Accipitriformes; family Accipitridae; genus Harpia; species Harpia harpyja. The sequence continues at coordinate 24,637,185 of NC_068968.1, read as the reverse complement.
TCCTTTTCCTCGCCAGTCTCTGTTACCTCTCTTCCCTCGGTCTCTAATACTTCCCAGTTTCACTCGCCTCCCTCTTTTCCAATAACACTCTTGTCCTTGCGTTTTCTCAACTCTCTCTTTTCCAAGTTTTCCCTCGACTGACACTTCTCCCCCGTTTCCCTCGCCAGTCTCTGTTATCTCTCTTCCGTCGGTGTCTAATACTTCCCACTTTCCCTCGCCTCTCTCTTTTCCCTGTTATTCGTCAGCGCTGTTATCACTCTTTTCCCTCGCCAGTCTCTTTCCCCTGGTTTATCTCGCCTCTCTCTTTCCCTCGCCAGTCTCTGTTACCTCTCTTCCCTCGGTGTCTAATTCTTCCCACTTTCACTCACCTCCTTCTTTTCCATTAACTCTCTCTTGTCCTTGTTTTCCCTCGCCTGTCTCTTTCCCCCTGCTTTGCCATGACTCTCTCTTTTCCAACTTTTCCCTCGCCTGTCACCTTTCCCTCCTTTTCCTCGCCAGTCTCTGTTACCTCTCTTCCCTCTAGGTCTAATTTTTCCACTTTCCCTCGCCTCCCTCTTTTCCATTAACTCTCTCTTGTCCTTTTTTTCCCTCGCCTGTCTCTTTCCCTCTGCTTTCCCTCCATAGTCTCTTTCCCCTGCTTTCCCTCAACCCTCTCTTTTCCCTCTTCCCCCCTCGCCAGTCTCTTTCCCCTGGTTTATCTCGCCTCTCTCTTTCCCTCGCCAGTCTCTGTTACCTCTCTTCCCTCGGTGTCTAATTCTTCCCACTTTCACCCGACTCCCTCTTTCCCCTCTCATTCCTCAATTCTCTGTTGTCCCTCGTTGCCCTCCCCTCTCTCTTTTACCTCTCTTCCCTCTAGGTCTAATTTTTCCACTTTCACACGCCTCTCTCTTTTCCCTGTTATTCGTCAACTCTATTATCCCTCTTTTCCCTCGCCAGTCTCTTTCCCCTGGTTTCTCTCGCCTCTCTCTGTTCCCTGGCTTTCCTCTTTTCTATGAAATCTCTCTTTTCCCTATTTCCAATCAACCCTCTCTTTTCCCTCTTCCCCCCTCGGCAGTCTCTTTCCCCTGGTTTATCTCGCCTCTCTCTTTCCCTCGCCAGTCTCTGTTACCTCTCTTCCCTCGGTGTCTAATTCTTCCCACTTTCACTCGCCTCCCTCTTTTCCATTAACTCTCTCTTGTCCTTGTTTTCCCTCGCCTATCTCTTTCCCTCTGATTTCCCTCGTCAGTCTCTTTCCCCTGCTTTCCCTCAACCCTCTCTTTTCCCTCTTTCCCCTCGACAGTCACTTTTCCCCCCTTTCCCTCGCCAGTCTCTGTTATCTCTCTTCCCTCGGTGTCTAATTCTTCCCACTTTCACTCACCTCCTTCTTTTCCATTAACTCTCTTGTCCTTGTTTTCCCTCGCCTGTCTCTTTTCCCTGTTATTCGTCAGCTCTGTTATCCCTCTTTTCCCTCGCCAGTCTCTTTCCCCTGGTTTATCTCGCCTCTCTCTTTCCCTCGCCAGTCTCTGTTACCTCTCTTCCCTCGGTGTCTAATTCTTCCCACTTTCACCCGACTCCCTCTTTCCCCTCTCATTCCTCAATTCTCTGTTGTCCCTCGTTGCCCTCCCCTCTCTCTTTTACCTCTCTTCCCTCTAGGTCTAATTTTTCCACATTCACTCGCCTCTCTCTTTTCCCTGTTATTCGTCAACTCTGTTATCCCTCTTTTCCCTCGCCAGTCTCTTTCCCCTGGTTTCTCTCGCCTCTCTCTGTTCCCTGGCTTTCCTCTTTTCTATGAAATCTCTCTTTTCCCTATTTCCAATCAACCCTCTCTTTTCCCTCTTCCCCCCTCGGCAGTCTCTTTCCCCTGGTTTATCTCGCCTCTCTCTTTCCCTCGCCAGTCTCTGTTACCTCTCTTCCCTCGGTGTCTAATTCTTCCCACTTTCACTCGCCTCCCACTTTTCCATTAACTCTCTCTTGTCCTTGTTTTCCCTCGCCTATCTCTTTCCCTCTGATTTCCCTCGTCAGTCTCTTTCCCCTGCTTTCCCTCAACCCTCTCTTTTCCCTCTTTCCCCTCGACAGTCACTTTTCCCCCCTTTCCCTCGCCAGTCTCTGTTATCTCTCTTCCCTCGGTGTCTAATACTTCCCACTTGCCCTCGCCTCTCTCTTTTCCATGAACTCTCTCTTGTCCTTGTTTTCCCTCGCCTCTCTCTTTTCCCTGTAATTCGTCAACTCTGTCATCCCTCTTTTCCCTCGCCAGTCTCTTTCCCCTGGTTTATCTCGCCTCTCTCTTTCCCTCGCAGGTCTCTTTTACGTCTCTTCCCTTGGTGTCTAATTCTTCCCACTTTCACTCGCCTCCCTCTTTTCCATTAACTCTCTCTTGTCCTTGTTTTCCCTCGCCTGTCTCTTTCCCTCTGCTTTCCCTCCATAGTCTCTTTCCCCTGCTTTCCCTCAACCCTCTCTTTTCCCTCTTCCCCCCTCGCCAGTCTCTTTCCCCTGGTTTATCTCGCCTCTCTCTTTCCCTCGCCAGTCTCTGTTACCTCTCTTCCCTCGGTGTCTAATACTTCCCACTTTCCCTCGCCCCTCTCTTTTCCATGAACTCTCTCTTGTCCTTGTTTTCCCTCGCCTGTCTCTTTCCCCCTGCTTTGCCATGACTCTCTCTTTTCCAACTTTTCCCTCGCCAGTCACCTTTCCCTCCTTTTCCTCGCCAGTCTCTGTTACCTCTCTTCCCTCGGTCTCTAATACTTCCCAGTTTCACTCGCCTCCCTCTTTTCCAATAACACTCTTGTCCTTGTGTTTTCTCAACTCTCTCTTTTCCAAGTTTTCCCTCGACTGTCACTTCTCCCCCGTTTCCCTCGCCAGTCTCTGTTATCTCTCTTCCGTCGGTGTCTAATACTTCCCACTTTCCCTCGCCTCTCTCTTATCCCTCTTTTCCCTCGCCAGTCTCTTTCCCCTGGTTTATCTCGCCTCTCTCTTTCCCTCGCCAGTCTCTGTTATCTCTCTTCCCTCGGTGTCTAATACTTCCCACTTGCCCTCGCCTCTCTCTTTTCCATGAACTCTCTCTTGTCCTTGTTTTCCCTCGCCTCTCTCTTTTCCCTGTAATTCGTCAACTCTGTCATCCCTCTTTTCCCTCGCCAGTCTCTTTCCCCTGGTTTATCTCGCCTCTCTCTTTCCCTCGCAGGTCTCTTTTACGTCTCTTCCCTTGGTGTCTAATTCTTCCCACTTTCACTCGCCTCCCTCTTTTCCATTAACTCTCTCTTGTCCTTGTTTTCCCTCGCCTGTCTCTTTCCCTCTGCTTTCCCTCCATAGTCTCTTTCCCCTGCTTTCCCTCAACCCTCTCTTTTCCCTCTTCCCCCCTCGCCAGTCTGTTTCCCCTGGTTTATCTCGCCTCTCTCTTTCCCTCGCCAGTCTCTTTTACGTCTCTTCCCTTGGTGTCTAATTCTTCCCACTTGCACTCGCCTCCCTCTTTTCCATTAACTCTCTCTTGTCCTTGTTTTCCCTCGCCTGTCTCTTTCCCTCTGCTTTCCCTCCATAGTCTCTTTCCCCTGCTTTCCCTCAACCCTCTCTTTTCCCTCTTCCCCCCTCGCCAGTCTCTTTCCCCTGGTTTATCTCGCCTCTCTCTTTCCCTCGCCAGTCTCTGTTACCTCTCTTCCCTCGGTGTCTAATACTTCCCACTTTCCCTCGCCCCTCTCTTTTCCATGAACTCTCTCTTGTCCTTGTTTTCCCTCGCCTGTCTCTTTCCCCCTGCTTTGCCATGACTCTCTCTTTTCCAACTTTTCCCTCGCCAGTCACCTTTCCCTCCTTTTCCTCGCCAGTCTCTGTTACCTCTCTTCCCTCGGTCTCTAATACTTCCCAGTTTCACTCGCCTCCCTCTTTTCCAATAACACTCTTGTCCTTGTGTTTTCTCAACTCTCTCTTTTCCAAGTTTTCCCTCGACTGACACTTCTCCCCCGTTTCCCTCGCCAGTCTCTGTTATCTCTCTTCCGTCGGTGTCTAATACTTCCCACTTTCCCTCGCCTCTCTCTTTTCCCTGTTATTCGTCAGCTCTGTTATCACTCTTTTCCCTCGCCAGTCTCTTTCCCCTGGTTTATCTCGCCTCTCTCTTTCCCTCGCCAGTCTCTGTTACCTCTCTTCCCTCGGTGTCTAATTCTTCCCACTTTCACCCGACTCCCTCTTTCCCCTCTCATTCCTCAATTCTCTGTTGTCCCTCGTTGCCCTCCCCTCTCTCTTTTACCTCTCTTCCCTCTAGGTCTAATTTTTCCACATTCACTCGCCTCTCTCTTTTCCCTGTTATTCGTCAACTCTGTTATCCCTCTTTTCCCTCGCCAGTCTCTTTCCCCTGGTTTCTCTCGCCTCTCTCTGTTCCCTGGCTTTCCTCTTTTCTATGAAATCTCTCTTTTCCCTATTTCCAATCAACCCTCTCTTTTCCCTCTTCCCCCCTCGGCAGTCTCTTTCCCCTGGTTTATCTCGCCTCTCTCTTTCCCTCGCCAGTCTCTGTTACCTCTCTTCCCTCGGTGTCTAATTCTTCCCACTTTCACTCGCCTCCCTCTTTTCCATTAACTCTCTCTTGTCCTTGTTTTCCCTCGCCTATCTCTTTCCCTCTGATTTCCCTCGTCAGTCTCTTTCCCCTGCTTTCCCTCAACCCTCTCTTTTCCCTCTTTCCCCTCGACAGTCACTTTTCCCCCCTTTCCCTCGCCAGTCTCTGTTATCTCTCTTCCCTCGGTGTCTAATTCTTCCCACTTTCACTCACCTCCTTCTTTTCCATTAACTCTCTCTTGTCCTTGTTTTCCCTCGCCTGTCTCTTTCCCCCTGCTTTGCCATGACTCTCTCTTTTCCAACTTTTCCCTCGCCTGTCACCTTTCCCCCCTTTCCCTCGCCAGTCTCTGTTATCTCTCTTCCCTCGGTGTCTAATATTTCCCACTTTCCCTCGCCTCTCTCTTTTCCATGAACTCTCTCTTGTCCTTGTTTTCCCTCGCCTCTCTCTTTTCCCTGTAATTCGTCAACTCTGTTATCCCTCTTTTCCCTCGCCAGTCTCTTTCCCCTGGTTTCTCTCGCCTCTCTCTGTTCCCTGGCTTTCCTCTTTTCTATGAAATCTCTCTTTTCCCTATTTCCAATCAACCCTCTCTTTTCCCTCTTCCCCCCTCGCCAGTCTCTTTCCCCTGGTTTATCTCGCCTCTCTCTTTCCCTCGCCAGTCTCTGTTACCTCTCTTCCCTCGGTGTCTAATTCTTCCCACTTTCACTCACCTCCTTCTTTTCCATTAACTCTCTCTTGTCCTTGTTTTCCCTCGCCTGTCTCTTTCCCCCTGCTTTGCCATGACTCTCTCTTTTCCAACTTTTCCCTCGCCTGTCACCTTTCCCTCCTTTTCCTCGCCAGTCTCTGTTACCTCTCTTCCCTCTAGGTCTAATTTTTCCACTTTCCCTCGCCTCTCTCTTTTCCCTGTTATTCGTCAACTCTGTTATCCCTCTTTTCCCTCGCCAGTCTCTTTCCCCTGGTTTCTCTCGCCTCTCTCTGTTCCCTGGCTTTCCTCTTTTCTATGAAATCTCTCTTTTCCCTATTTTCAGTCAGCCCTCTCTTTTCCCTCTTCCCCCCCTCGCCAGTCTCTTTCCCCTGGTTTATCTCGCCTCTCTCTTTCCCTCGCCAGTCTCTTTTACGTCTCTTCCCTTGGTGTCTAATTCTTCCCGCTTTCACTCGCCTCCCTCTTTTCCATTAACTCTCTCTTGTCCTTGTTTTCCCTCGCCTGTCTCTTTCCCTCTGATTTCCCTCGTCAGTCTCTTTCCCCTGCTTTCCCTCAACCCTCTCTTTTCCCTCTTTCCCCTCGACAGTCACTTTTCCCCCCTTTCCCTCGCCAGTCTCTGTTATCTCTCTTCCCTCGGTGTCTAATACTTCCCACTTGCCCTCGCCTCTCTCTTTTCCATGAACTCTCTCTTGTCCTTGTTTTCCCTCGCCTCTCTCTTTTCCCTGTAATTCGTCAACTCTGTTATCCCTCTTTTCCCTCGCCAGTCTCTTTCCCCTGGTTTATCTCGCCTCTCTCTGTTCCCTGGCTTTCCTCTTTTCTATGAAATCTCTCTTTTCCCTATTTCCAGTCAGCCCTCTCTTTTCCCTCTTCCCCCCTCGCCAGTCTCTTTCCCCTGGTTTATCTCGCCTCTCTCTTTCCCTCGCCAGTCTCTGTTACCTCTCTTCCCTCGGTGTCTAATTCTTCCCACTTTCACTCACCTCCTTCTTTTCCATTAACTCTCTTGTCCTTGTTTTCCCTCGCCTGTCTCTTTCCCCCTGCTTTGCCATGACTCTCTCTTTTCCAACTTTTCCCTCGCCAGTCTCTGTTACCTCTCTTCCCTCGGTGTCTAATTCTTCCCACTTTCACTCACCTCCTTCTTTTCCATTAAGTCTCTTGTCCTTGTTTTCCCTCGCCTGTCTCTTTTCCCCTGCTTTGCCATGACTCTCTCTTTTCCAACTTTTCCCTCGCCAGTCACCTTTCCCTCCTTTTCCTCGCCAGTCTCTGTTACCTCTCTTCCCTCGGTGTCTAATTCTTCCCACTTTCACCCGACTCCCTCTTTCCCCTCTCATTCCTCAATTCTCTGTTGTCCCTCGTTGCCCTCCCCTCTCTCTTTTACCTCTCTTCCCTCTAGGTCTAATTTTTCCACTTTCCCTCGCCTCTCTCTTTTCCCTGTTATTCGTCAACTCTGTTATCCCTCTTTTCCCTCGCCAGTCTCTTTCCCCTGGTTTCTCTCGCCTCTCTCTGTTCCCTGGCTTTCCTCTTTTCTATGAAATCTCTCTTTTCCATGAAATCTCTCTTTTCCCTATTTCCAATCAACCCTCTCTTTTCCCTCTTCCCCCCTCGCCAGTCTCTTTCCCCTGGTTTATCTCGCCTCTCTTTCCCTCGCCAGTCTCTTTTACGTCTCTTCCCTTAGTGTCTAATTCTTCCCGCTTTCACTCGCCTCCCTCTTTTCCATTAACTCTCTCTTGTCCTTGTTTTCCCTCGCCTGTCTCTTTCCCTCTGATTTCCCTCGTCAGTCTCTTTCCCCTGCTTTCCCTCAACCCTCTCTTTTCCCTCTTTCCCCTCGACAGTCACTTTTCCCCCCTTTCCCTCGCCAGTCTCTGTTATCTCTCTTCCCTCGGTGTCTAATACTTCCCACTTGCCCTCGCCTCTCTCTTTTCCATGAACTCTCTCTTGTCCTTGTTTTCCCTCGCCTGTCTCTTTCCCCCTGCTTTGCCATGACTCTCTCTTTTCCAACTTTTCCCTCGCCAGTCACCTTTCCCTCCTTTTCCTCGCCAGTCTCTGTTACCTCTCTTCCCTCGGTCTCTAATACTTCCCAGTTTCACTCGCCTCCCTCTTTTCCAATAACACTCTTGTCCTTGTGTTTTCTCAACTCTCTCTTTTCCAAGTTTTCCCTCGACTGTCACTTCTCCCCCGTTTCCCTCGCCAGTCTCTGTTATCTCTCTTCCGTCGGTGTCTAATACTTCCCACTTTCCCTCGCCTCTCTCTTTTCCCTGTTATTCGTCAGCTCTGTTATCCCTCTTTTCCCTCGCCAGTCTCTTTCCCCTGGTTTATCTCGCCTCTCTCTTTCCCTCGCCAGTCTCTGTTACCTCTCTTCCCTCGGTGTCTAATTCTTCCCACTTTCACCCGACTCCCTCTTTCCCCTCTCATTCCTCAATTCTCTGTTGTCCCTCGTTGCCCTCCCCTCTCTCTTTTACCTCTGTTCCCTCTAGGTCTAATTTTTCCACATTCACTCGCCTCTCTCTTTTCCCTGTTATTCGTCAACTCTGTTATCCCTCTTTTCCCTCGCCAGTCTCTTTCCCCTGGTTTCTCTCGCCTCTCTCTGTTCCCTGGCTTTCCTCTTTTCTATGAAATCTCTCTTTTCCCTATTTCCAATCAACCCTCTCTTTTCCCTCTTCCCCCCTCGCCAGTCTCTTTCCCCTGGTTTATCTCGCCTCTCTCTTTCCCTCGCCAGTCTCTGTTACCTCTCTTCCCTCGGTGTCTAATTCTTCCCACTTTCACTCACCTCCTTCTTTTCCATTAACTCTCTCTTGTCCTTGTTTTCCCTCGCCTGTCTCTTTCCCCCTGCTTTGCCATGACTCTCTCTTTTCCAACTTTTCCCTCGCCTGTCACCTTTCCCTCCTTTTCCTCGCCAGTCTCTGTTACCTCTCTTCCCTCTAGGTCTAATTTTTCCACTTTCCCTCGCCTCTCTCTTTTCCCTGTTATTCGTCAACTCTGTTATCCCTCTTTTCCCTCGCCAGTCTCTTTCCCCTGGTTTCTCTCGCCTCTCTCTGTTCCCTGGCTTTCCTCTTTTCTATGAAATCTCTCTTTTCCCTATTTCCAGTCAGCCCTCTCTTTTCCCTCTTCCCCCCTCGCCAGTCTCTTTCCCCTGGTTTATCTCGCCTCTCTCTTTCCCTCGCCAGTCTCTGTTACCTCTCTTCTCTCGGTGTCTAATTCTTCCCACTTTCACTCACCTCCTTCTTTTCCATTAACTCTCTTGTCCTTGTTTTCCCTCGCCTGTCTCTTTCCCCCTGCTTTGCCATGACTCTCTCTTTTCCCTCTTTCCCCTCGCCAGTCACTTTTCCTTCCTTTCCCTCGCCAGTCTCTTTTAATCTCTATTCCCTCCGTGCCTAATTTTCCCACTTACACTCCACTCCCTCTTTTCCATGAACTCTCTCGTTCCCCTATTTCCAGTCAACTCTCTCTTTTCCCTCCTCCCCCCTCGCCAGTCTGTTTCCCCTGGTTTATCTCGCCTCTCTCTTTCCCTCGCCAGTCTCTTTTACGTCTCTTCCCTTGGTGTCTAATTCTTCCCACTTGCACTCGCCTCCCTCTTTTCCATTAACTCTCTCTTGTCCTTGTTTTCCCTCGCCTGTCTCTTTTCCCCTGCTTTCCCTCAACCCTCTCTTTTCCAAGTTTTCCCTCGACAGGCACTTTCCCCCCCTTTCCCTCGCCAGTCTCTGTTATCTCTCTTCCCTCGGTGTCTAATACTTCCCAGTTTCACTCGCCTCCCTCTTTTCCATTAACTCTCTTGTCCTTGTTTTTTCTCAACTCTCTCTTTTCCAAGTTTTCCCTCGACTGTCACTTTCCCCCCGTTTCCCTCGCCAGTCTCTGTTATCTCTCTTCCGTCGGTGTCTAATACTTCCCACTTTCCCTCGCCTCTCTCTTTTCCCTCTTATTCGTCAACTCTGTTATCCCTCTTTTCCCTCGCCAGTCTCTTTCCCCTGGTTTCTCTCGCCTCTCTCTGTTCCCTGGCTTTCCTCTTTTCTATGAAATCTCTCTTTTCCCTATTTCCAGTCAGCCCTCTCTTTTCCCTCTTCCCCCCTCGCCAGTCTCTTTCCCCTGGTTTATCTCGCCTCTCTCTTTCCCTCGCTAGTCTCTGTTACCTCTCTTCCCTCGGTGTCTAATTCTTCCCACTTTCACTCACCTCCTTCTTTTCCATTAACTCTCTTGTCCTTGTTTTCCCTCGCCTGTCTCTTTCCCCCTGCTTTGCCATGACTCTCTCTTTTCCCTCTTTCCCCTCGCCAGTCACTTTTCCTTCCTTTCCCTCGCCAGTCTCTTTTAACCTCTATTCCCTCCGTGCCTAATTTTCCCACTTACACTCCACTCCCTCTTTTCCATGAACTCTCTCGTTCCCCTATTTCCAGTCAACTCTCTCTTTTCCCTCCTCCCCCCTCGCCAGTCTGTTTCCCCTGGTTTATCTCGCCTCTCTCTTTCCCTCGCCAGTCTCTGTTACCTCTCTTCCCTCGGTGTCTAATTCTTCCCACTTTCACTCGCCTCCCTCTTTTCCATTAACTCTCTCTTGTCCTTGTTTTCCCTCGCCTCTCTCTTTTCCCTGTAATTCGTCAACTCTGTTATCCCTCTTTTCCCTCGCCAGTCTCTTTCCCCTGGTTTCTCTCGCCTCTCTCTGTTCCCTGGCTTTCCTCTTTTCTATGAAATCTCTCTTTTCCCTATTTCCAATCAACCCTCTCTTTTCCCTCTTCCCCCCTCGCCAGTCTCTTTCCCCTGGTTTATCTCGCCTCTCTCTTTCCCTCGCCAGTCTCTGTTACCTCTCTTCCCTCGGTGTCTAATTCTTCCCACTTTCACTCACCTCCTTTTTTTCCATTAACTCTCTTGTCCTTGTTTTCCCTCGCCTGTCTCTTTCCCCCTGCTTTGCCATGACTCTCTCTTTTCCAACTTTTCCCTCGCCAGTCACTTTTCCCTCCTTTTCGTCGCCAGTCTCTGTTACCTCTCTTCCCTCGGTGTCTAATTCTTCCCACTTTTACTCACCTCCTTCTTTTCCATTAACTCTCTTGTCCTTGTTTTCCCTCGCCTGTCTCTTTTCCCCTGCTTTGCCATGACTCTCTCTTTTCCAACTTTTCCCTCGCCAGTCACCTTTCCCTCCTTTTCCTCGCCAGTCTCTGTTACCTCTCTTCCCTCGGTGTCTAATTCTTCCCACTTTCACTCACCTCCTTCTTTTCCATTAACTCTCTCTTGTCCTTGTTTTCCCTCGCCTGTCTCTTTCCCCCTGCTTTGCCATGACTCTCTCTTTTCCAACTTTTCCCTCGCCTGTCACCTTTCCCTCCTTTTCCTCGCCAGTCTCTGTTACCTCTCTTCCCTCTAGGTCTAATTTTTCCACTTTCCCTCGCCTCTCTCTTTTCCCTGTTATTCGTCAACTCTGTTATCCCTCTTTTCCCTCGCCAGTCTCTTTCCCCTGGTTTCTCTCGCCTCTCTCTGTTCCCTGGCTTTCCTCTTTTCTATGAAATCTCTCTTTTCCCTATTTCCAGTCAGCCCTCTCTTTTCCCTCTTCCCCCCTCGCCAGTCTCTTTCCCCTGGTTTATCTCGCCTCTCTCTTTCCCTCGCCAGTCTCTGTTACCTCTCTTCCCTCGGTGTCTAATTCTTCCCACTTTCACTCACCTCCTTCTTTTCCATTAACTCTCTCTTGTCCTTGTTTTCCCTCGCCTGTCTCTTTCCCCCTGCTTTGCCATGACTCTCTCTTTTCCAACTTTTCCCTCGCCTGTCACCTTTCCCTCCTTTTCCTCGCCAGTCTCTTTTAACCTCTATTCCCTCCGTGCCTAATTTTCCCCTTTCCCGCGCCTCTCTCTTTTCCCTGTTATTCGTCAACTCTGTTATCCCTCTTTTCCCTCGCCAGTCTCTTTCCCCTGGTTTCTCTCGCCTCTCTCTGTTCCCTGGCTTTCCTCTTTTCTATGAAATCTCTCTTTTCCCTATTTCCAATCAACCCTCTCTTTTCCCTCTTCCCCCCTCGCCAGTCTCTTTCCCCTGGTTTATCTCGCCTCTCTCTTTCCCTCGCCAGTCTCTTTTACGTCTCTTCCCTTAGTGTCTAATTCTTCCCGCTTTCACTCGCCTCCCTCTTTTCCATTAACTCTCTCTTGTCCTTGTTTTCCCTCGCCTGTCTCTTTCCCTCTGATTTCCCTCGTCAGTCTCTTTCCCCTGCTTTCCCTCAACCCTCTCTTTTCCCTCTTTCCCCTCGACAGTCACTTTTCCCCCCTTTCCCTCGCCAGTCTCTGTTATCTCTCTTCCCTCGGTGTCTAATACTTCCCACTTGCCCTCGCCTCTCTCTTTTCCATGAACTCTCTCTTGTCCTTGTTTTCCCTCGCCTCTCTCTTTTCCCTGTAATTCGTCAACTCTGTTATCCCTCTTTTCCCTCGCCAGTCTCTTTCCCCTGGTTTCTCTCGCCTCTCTCTGTTCCCTGGCTTTCCTCTTTTCTATGAAATCTCTCTTTTCCCTATTTCCAGTCAGCCCTCTCTTTTCCCTCTTCCCCCCTCGCCAGTCTCTTTCCCCTGGTTTATCTCGCCTCTCTCTTTCCCTCGCCAGTCTCTGTTACCTCTCTTCCCTCGGTGTCTAATTCTTCCCACTTTCACTCACCTCATTCTTTTCCATTAACTCTCTTGTCCTTGTTTTCCCTCGCCTGTCTCTTTCCCCCTGCTTTGCCATGACTCTCTCTTTTCCCTCTTTCCCCTCGACAGTCACTTTTCCCCCCTTTCCCTCGCCAGTCTCTGTTATCTCTCTTCCCTCGGTGTCTAATACTTCCCACTTGCCCTCGCCTCTCTCTTTTCCATGAACTCTCTCTTGTCCTTGTTTTCCCTCGCCTCTCTCTTTTCCCTGTAATTCGTCAACTCTGTTATCCCTCTTTTCCCTCGCCAGTCTCTTTCCCCTGGTTTCTCTCGCCTCTCTCTGTTCCCTGGCTTTCCTCTTTTCTATGAAATCTCTCTTTTCCCTATTTCCAATCAACCCTCTCTTTTCCCTCTTCCCCCCTCGCCAGTCTCTTTCCCCTGGTTTATCTCGCCTCTCTCTTTCCCTCGCCAGTCTCTGTTACCTCTCTTCCCTCGGTGTCTAATTCTTCCCACTTTTACTCACCTCCTTCTTTTCCATTAACTCTCTTGTCCTTGTTTTCCCTCGCCTGTCTCTTTTCCCCTGCTTTGCCATGACTCTCTCTTCTCCAACTTTTCCCTCGCCAGTCACCTTTCCCTCCTTTTCCTCGCCAGTCTCTGTTACCTCTCTTCCCTCGGTGTCTAATTCTTCCCACTTTCACCCGACTCCCTCTTTCCCCTCTCATTCCTCAATTCTCTGTTGTCCCTCGTTGCCCTCCCCTCTCTCTCTTACCTCTCTTCCCTCTAGGTCTAATTTTTCCACTTTCCCTCGCCTCTCTCTTTTCCCTGTTATTCGTCAACTCTGTTATCCCTCTTTTCCCTCGCCAGTCTCTTTCCCCTGGTTTCTCTCGCCTCTCTCTGTTCCCTGGCTTTCCTCTTTTCTATGAAATCTCTCTTTTCCCTATTTCCAATCAACCCTCTCTTTTCCCTCTTTCCCCTCGCCAGTCACTTTTCCTTCCTTTCCCTCGCCAGTCTCTTTTAACCTCTATTCCCTCCGTGCCTAATTTTCAAACTTACACTCCACTCCCTCTTTTCCATGAACTCTCTCGTTCCCCTATTTCCAGTCAACTCTCTCTTTTCCCTCCTCCCCCCTCGCCAGTCTGTTTCCCCTGGTTTATCTCGCCTCTCTCTTTCCCTCGCCAGTCTCTGTTACCTCTCTTCTCTCGGTGTCTAATTCTTCCCACTTTCACTCACCTCCTTCTTTTCCATTAACTCTCTTGTCCTTGTTTTCCCTCGCCTGTCTCTTTCCCCCTGCTTTGCCATGACTCTCTCTTTTCCCTCTTTCCCCTCGCCAGTCACTTTTCCTTCCTTTCCCTCGCCAGTCTCTTTTAACCTCTATTCCCTCCGTGCCTAATTTTCCCACTTACACTCCACTCCCTCTTTTCCATGAACTCTCTCGTTCCCCTATTTCCAGTCAACTCTCTCTTTTCCCTCCTCCCCCCTCGCCAGTCTGTTTCCCCTGGTTTATCTCGCCTCTCTCTTTCCCTCGCCAGTCTCTTTTACGTCTCTTCCCTTGGTGTCTAATTCTTCCCACTTGCACTCGCCTCCCTCTTTTCCATTAACTCTCTCTTGTCCTTGTTTTCCCTCGCCTGTCTCTTTTCCCCTGCTTTCCCTCAACCCTCTCTTTTCCAAGTTTTCCCTCGACAGGCACTTTCCCCCCCTTTCCCTCGCCAGTCTCTGTTATCTCTCTTCCCTCGGTGTCTAATACTTCCCAGTTTCACTCGCCTCCCTCTTTTCCATTAACTCTCTTGTCCTTGTTTTTTCTCAACTCTCTCTTTTCCAAGTTTTCCCTCGACTGTCACTTTCCCCCCGTTTCCCTCGCCAGTCTCTGTTATCTCTCTTCCGTCGGTGTCTAATACTTCCCACTTTCCCTCGCCTCTCTCTTTTCCCTCTTATTCGTCAACTCTGTTATCCCTCTTTTCCCTCGCCAGTCTCTTTCCCCTGGTTTCTCTCGCCTCTCTCTGTTCCCTGGCTTTCCTCTTTTCTATGAAATCTCTCTTTTCCCTATTTCCAGTCAGCCCTCTCTTTTCCCTCTTCCCCCCTCGCCAGTCTCTTTCCCCTGGTTTATCTCGCCTCTCTCTTTCCCTCGCCAGTCTCTGTTACCTCTCTTCCCTCGGTGTCTAATTCTTCCCACTTTCACTCACCTCCTTCTTTTCCATTAACTCTCTCTTGTCCTTGTTTTCCCTCGCCTGTCTCTTTCCCCCTGCTTTGCCATGACTCTCTCTTTTCCAACTTTTCCCTCGCCAGTCACCTTTCCCTCCTTTTCCTCGCCAGTCTCTGTTACCTCTCTTCCCTCGGTCTCTAATACTTCCCAGTTTCACTCGCCTCCCTCTTTTCCAATAACACTCTTGTCCTTGTGTTTTCTCAACTCTCTCTTTTCCAAGTTTTCCCTCGACTGTCACTTCTCCCCCGTTTCCCTCGCCAGTCTCTGTTATCTCTCTTCCGTCGGTGTCTAATACTTCCCACTTTCCCTCGCCTCTCTCTTTTCCCTGTTATTCGTCAGCTCTGTTATCCCTCTTTTCCCTCGCCAGTCTCTTTCCCCTGGTTTATCTCGCCTCTCTCTTTCCCTCGCCAGTCTCTGTTACCTCTCTTCCCTCGGTGTCTAATTCTTCCCACTTTCACCCGACTCCCTCTTTCCCCTCTCATTCCTCAATTCTCTGTTGTCCCTCGTTGCCCTCCCCTCTCTCTTTTACCTCTCTTCCCTCTAGGTCTAATTTTTCCACATTCACTCGCCTCTCTCTTTTCCCTGTTATTCGTCAACTCTGTTATCCCTCTTTTCCCTCGCCAGTCTCTTTCCCCTGGTTTCTCTCGCCTCTCTCTGTTCCCTGGCTTTCCTCTTTTCTATGAAATCTCTCTTTTCCCTATTTCCAATCAACCCTCTCTTTTCCCTCTTCCCCCCTCGCCAGTCTCTTTCCCCTGGTTTATCTCGCCTCTCTCTTTCCCTCGCCAGTCTCTGTTACCTCTCTTCCCTCGGTGTCTAATTCTTCCCACTTTCACTCACCTCCTTCTTTTCCATTAACTCTCTCTTGTCCTTGTTTTCCCTCGCCTGTCTCTTTCCCCCTGCTTTGCCATGACTCTCTCTTTTCCAACTTTTCCCTCGCCTGTCACCTTTCCCTCCTTTTCCTCGCCAGTCTCTGTTACCTCTCTTCCCTCTAGGTCTAATTTTTCCACTTTCCCTCGCCTCTCTCTTTTCCCTGTTATTCGTCAACTCTGTTATCCCTCTTTTCCCTCGCCAGTCTCTTTCCCCTGGTTTCTCTCGCCTCTCTCTGTTCCCTGGCTTTCCTCTTTTCTATGAAATCTCTCTTTTCCCTATTTCCAGTCAGCTTTCTCTTTTCCCTCTTCCCCCCTCGCCAGTCTCTTTCCCCTGGTTTATCTCGCCTCTCTCTTTCCCTCGCCAGTCTCTGTTACCTCTCTTCTCTCGGTGTCTAATTCTTCCCACTTTCACTCACCTCCTTCTTTTCCATTAACTCTCTTGTCCTTGTTTTCCCTCGCCTGTCTCTTTCCCCCTGCTTTGCCATGACTCTCTCTTTTCCCTCTTTCCCCTCGCCAGTCACTTTTCCTTCCTTTCCCTCGCCAGTCTCTTTTAACCTCTATTCCCTCCGTGCCTAATTTTCCCACTTACACTCCACTCCCTCTTTTCCATGAACTCTCTCGTTCCCCTATTTCCAGTCAACTCTCTCTTTTCCCTCCTCCCCCCTCGCCAGTCTGTTTCCCCTGGTTTATCTCGCCTCTCTCTTTCCCTCGCCAGTCTCTTTTACGTCTCTTCCCTTGGTGTCTAATTCTTCCCACTTGCACTCGCCTCCCTCTTTTCCATTAACTCTCTCTTGTCCTTGTTTTCCCTCGCCTGTCTCTTTTCCCCTGCTTTCCCTCAACCCTCTCTTTTCCAAGTTTTCCCTCGACAGGCACTTTCCCCCCCTTTCCCTCGCCAGTCTCTGTTATCTCTCTTCCCTCGGTGTCTAATACTTCCCAGTTTCACTCGCCTCCCTCTTTTCCATTAACTCTCTTGTCCTTGTTTTTTCTCAACTCTCTCTTTTCCAAGTTTTCCCTCGACTGTCACTTTCCCCCCGTTTCCCTCGCCAGTCTCTGTTATCTCTCTTCCGTCGGTGTCTAATACTTCCCACTTTCCCTCGCCTCTCTCTTTTCCCTCTTATTCGTCAACTCTGTTATCCCTCTTTTCCCTCGCCAGTCTCTTTCCCCTGGTTTCTCTCGCCTCTCTCTGTTCCCTGGCTTTCCTCTTTTCTATGAAATCTCTCTTTTCCCTATTTCCAGTCAGCCCTCTCTTTTCCCTCTTCCCCCCTCGCCAGTCTCTTTCCCCTGGTTTATCTCGCCTCTCTCTTTCCCTCGCTAGTCTCTGTTACCTCTCTTCCCTCGGTGTCTAATTCTTCCCACTTTCACTCACCTCCTTCTTTTCCATTAACTCTCTCTTGTCCTTGTTTTCCCTCGCCTGTCTCTTTCCCCCTGCTTTGCCATGACTCTCTCTTTTCCAACTTTTCCCTCGCCTGTCACCTTTCCCTCCTTTTCCTCGCCAGTCTCTGTTACCTCTCTTCCCTCTAGGTCTAATTTTTCCACTTTCCCTCGCCTCTCTCTTTTCCCTGTTATTCGTCAACTCTGTTATCCCTCTTTTCCCTCGCCAGTCTCTTTCCCCTGGTTTCTCTCGCCTCTCTCTGTTCCCTGGCTTTCCTCTTTTCTATGAAATCTCTCTTTTCCCTATTTCCAATCAACCCTCTCTTTTCCCTCTTCCCCCCTCGCCAGTCTCTTTCCCCTGGTTTATCTCGCCTCTCTCTTTCCCTCGCCAGTCTCTGTTACCTCTCTTCCCTCGGTGTCTAATTCTTCCCACTTTCACTCACCTCCTTCTTTTCCATTAACTCTCTCTTGTCCTTGTTTTCCCTCGCCTGTCTCTTTCCCCCTGCTTTGCCATGACTCTCTCTTTTCCAACTTTTCCCTCGCCTGTCACCTTTCCCTCCTTTTCCTCGCCAGTCTCTGTTACCTCTCTTCCCTCTAGGTCTAATTTTTCCACTTTCCCTCGCCTCTCTCTTTTCCCTGTTATTCGTCAACTCTGTTATCCCTCTTTTCCCTCGCCAGTCTCTTTCCCCTGGTTTCTCTCGCCTCTCTCTGTTCCCTGGCTTTCCTCTTTTCTATGAAATCTCTCTTTTCCCTATTTCCAATCAACCCTCTCTTTTCCCTCTTCCCCCCTCGGCAGTCTCTTTCCCCTGGTTTATCTCGCCTCTCTCTTTCCCTCGCCAGTCTCTGTTACCTCTCTTCCCTTGGTGTCTAATTCTTCCCACTTTCACTCACCTCCTTTTTTTCCATTAACTCTCTTGTCCTTGTTTTCCCTCGCCTGTCTCTTTCCCCCTGCTTTGCCATGACTCTCTCTTTTCCAACTTTTCCCTCGACAGTCACTTTTCCCTCCTTTTCCTCGCCAGTCTCTGTTACCTCTCTTCCCTCGGTGTCTAATTCTTCCCACTTTTACTCACCTCCTTCTTCTCCATTAACTCTCTTGTCCTTGTTTTCCCTCGCCTGTCTCTTTTCCCCTGCTTTGCCATGACTCTCTCTTTTCCAACTTTTCCCTCGCCAGTCACCTTTCCCTCCTTTTCCTCGCCAGTCTCTGTTACCTCTCTTCCCTCGGTGTCTAATTCTTCCCACTTTCACCCGACTCCCTCTTTCCCCTCTCATTCCTCAATTCTCTGTTGTCCCTCGTTGCCATCCCCTCTCTCTTTTACCTCTCTTCCCTCTAGGTCTAATTTTTCCACTTTCCCTCGCCTCTCTCTTTTCCCTGTTATTCGTCAACTCTGTTATCCCTCTTTTCCCTCGCCAGTCTCTTTCCCCTGGTTTCTCTCGCCTCTCTCTGTTCCCTGGCTTTCCTCTTTTCTATGAAATCTCTCTTTTCCCTATTTCCAATCAACCCTCTCTTTTCCCTCTTCCCCCCTCGCCAGTCTCTTTCCCCTGGTTTATCTCGCCTCTCTCTTTCCCTCGCCAGTCTCTTTTACGTCTCTTCCCTTAGTGTCTAATTCTTCCCGCTTTCACTCGCCTCCCTCTTTTCCATTAACTCTCTCTTGTCCTTGTTTTCCCTCGCCTGTCTCTTTCCCTCTGATTTCCCTCGTCAGTCTCTTTCCCCTGCTTTCCCTCAACCCTCTCTTTTCCCTCTTTCCCCTCGACAGTCACTTTTCCCCCCTTTCCCTCGCCAGTCTCTGTTATCTCTCTTCCCTCGGTGTCTAATACTTCCCACTTGCCCTCGCCTCTCTCTTTTCCATGAACTCTCTCTTGTCCTTGTTTTCCCTCGCCTCTCTCTTTTCCCTGTAATTCGTCAACTCTGTTATCCCTCTTTTCCCTCGCCAGTCTCTTTCCCCTGGTTTCTCTCGCCTCTCTCTGTTCCCTGGCTTTCCTCTTTTCTATGAAATCTCTCTTTTCCCTATTTCCAGTCAGCCCTCTCTTTTCCCTCTTCCCCCCTCGCCAGTCTCTTTCCCCTGGTTTATCTCGCCTCTCTCTTTCCCTCGCCAGTCTCTGTTACCTCTCTTCCCTCGGTGTCTAATTCTTCCCACTTTCACTCACCTCCTTCTTTTCCATTAACTCTCTTGTCCTTGTTTTCCCTCGCCTGTCTCTTTCCCCCTGCTTTGCCATGACTCTCTCTTTTCCCTCTTTCCCCTCGACAGTCACTTTTCCCCCCTTTCCCTCGCCAGTCTCTGTTACCTCTCTTCCCTCGGTGTCTAATTCTTCCCACTTTTACTCACCTCCTTCTTTTCCATTAACTCTCTTGTCCTTGTTTTCCCTCGCCTGTCTCTTTTCCCCTGCTTTGCCATGACTCTCTCTTTTCCAACTTTTCCCTCGCCAGTCACCTTTCCCTCCTTTTCCTCGCCAGTCTCTGTTACCTCTCTTCCCTCGGTGTCTAATTCTTCCCACTTTCACTCACCTCCTTCTTTTCCATTAACTCTCTCTTGTCCTTGTTTTCCCTCGCCTGTCTCTTTCCCCCTGCTTTGCCATGACTCTCTCTTTTCCAACTTTTCCCTCGCCTGTCACCTTTCCCTCCTTTTCCTCGCCAGTCTCTGTTACCTCTCTTCCCTCTAGGTCTAATTTTTCCACTTTCCCTCGCCTCTCTCTTTTCCCTGTTATTCGTCAACTCTGTTATCCCTCTTTTCCCTCGCCAGTCTCTTTCCCCTGGTTTCTCTCGCCTCTCTCTGTTCCCTGGCTTTCCTCTTTTCTATGAAATCTCTCTTTTCCCTATTTCCAGTCAGCCCTCTCTTTTCCCTCTTCCCCCCTCGGCAGTCTCTTTCCCCTGGTTTATCTCGCCTCTCTCTTTCCCTCGCCAGTCTCTGTTACCTCTCTTCCCTCGGTGTCTAATTCTTCCCACTTTCACTCGCCTCCCTCTTTTCCATTAACTCTCTCTTGTCCTTGTTTTCCCTCGCCTGTCTCTTTCCCCCTGCTTTGCCATGACTCTCTCTTTTCCAACTTTTCCCTCGCCTGTCACCTTTCCCTCCTTTTCCTCGCCAGTCTCTGTTACCTCTCTTCCCTCTAGGTCTAATTTTTCCACTTTCCCTCGCCTCTCTCTTTTCCCTGTTATTCGTCAACTCTGTTATCCCTCTTTTCCCTCGCCAGTCTCTTTCCCCTGGTTTCTCTCGCCTCTCTCTGTTCCCTGGCTTTCCTCTTTTCTATGAAATCTCTCTTTTCCCTATTTCCAATCAACCCTCTCTTTTCCCTCTTCCCCCCTCGGCAGTCTCTTTCCCCTGGTTTATCTCGCCTCTCTCTTTCCCTCGCCAGTCTCTGTTACCTCTCTTCCCTCGGTGTCTAATTCTTCCCACTTTCACTCGCCTCCCTCTTTTCCATTAACTCTCTCTTGTCCTTGTTTTCCCTCGCCTGTCTCTTTCCCCCTGCTTTGCCATGACTCTCTCTTTTCCAACTTTTCCCTCGCCAGTCACTTTTCCCTCCTTTTCCTCGCCAGTCTCTGTTACCTCTCTTCCCTCGGTGTCTAATTCTTCCCACTTTTACTCACCTCCTTCTTTTCCATTAACTCTCTTGTCCTTGTTTTCCCTCGCCTGTCTCTTTTCCCCTGCTTTGCCATGACTCTCTCTTTTCCAACTTTTCCCTCGCCAGTCACCTTTCCCTCCTTTTCCTCGCCAGTCTCTGTTACCTCTGTTCCCTCTAGGTCTAATTTTTCCACTTTCCCTCGCCTCTCTCTTTTCCCTGTTATTCGTCAACTCTGTTATCCCTCTTTTCCCTCGCCAGTCTCTTTCCCCTGGTTTCTCTCGCCTCTCTCTGTTCCCTGGCTTTCCTCTTTTCTATGAAATCTCTCTTTTCCCTATTTCCAGTCAGCCCTCTCTTTTCCCTCTTCCCCCCTCGCCAGTCTCTTTCCCCTGGTTTATCTCGCCTCTCTCTTTCCCTCGCCAGTCTCTGTTACCTCTCTTCCCTCGGTGTCTAATTCTTCCCACTTTCACTCACCTCCTTCTTTTCCATTAACTCTCTCTTGTCCTTGTTTTCCCTCGCCTGTCTCTTTCCCCCTGCTTTGCCATGACTCTCTCTTTTCCAACTTTTCCCTCGCCTGTCACCTTTCCCTCCTTTTCCTCGCCAGTCTCTGTTACCTCTCTTCCCTCTAGGTCTAATTTTTCCACTTTCCCTCGCCTCTCTCTTTTCCCTGTTATTCGTCAACTCTGTTATCCCTCTTTTCCCTCGCCAGTCTCTTTCCCCTGGTTTCTCTCGCCTCTCTCTGTTCCCTGGCTTTCCTCTTTTCTATGAAATCTCTCTTTTCCCTATTTCCAATCAACCCTCTCTTTTCCCTCTTCCCCCCTCGGCAGTCTCTTTCCCCTGGTTTATCTCGCCTCTCTCTTTCCCTCGCCAGTCTCTGTTACCTCTCTTCCCTTGGTGTCTAATTCTTCCCACTTTCACTCACCTCCTTTTTTTCCATTAACTCTCTTGTCCTTGTTTTCCCTCGCCTGTCTCTTTCCCCCTGCTTTGCCATGACTCTCTCTTTTCCAACTTTTCCCTCGACAGTCACTTTTCCCTCCTTTTCCTCGCCAGTCTCTGTTACCTCTCTTCCCTCGGTGTCTAATTCTTCCCACTTTTACTCACCTCCTTCTTCTCCATTAACTCTCTTGTCCTTGTTTTCCCTCGCCTGTCTCTTTTCCCCTGCTTTGCCATGACTCTCTCTTTTCCAACTTTTCCCTCGCCAGTCACCTTTCCCTCCTTTTCCTCGCCAGTCTCTGTTACCTCTCTTCCCTCGGTGTCTAATTCTTCCCACTTTCACCCGACTCCCTCTTTCCCCTCTCATTCCTCAATTCTCTGTTGTCCCTCGTTGCCATCCCCTCTCTCTTTTACCTCTCTTCCCTCTAGGTCTAATTTTTCCACTTTCCCTCGCCTCTCTCTTTTCCCTGTTATTCGTCAACTCTGTTATCCCTCTTTTCCCTCGCCAGTCTCTTTCCCCTGGTTTCTCTCGCCTCTCTCTGTTCCCTGGCTTTCCTCTTTTCTATGAAATCTCTCTTTTCCCTATTTCCAATCAACCCTCTCTTTTCCCTCTTCCCCCCTCGCCAGTCTCTTTCCCCTGGTTTATCTCGCCTCTCTCTTTCCCTCGCCAGTCTCTTTTACGTCTCTTCCCTTAGTGTCTAATTCTTCCCGCTTTCACTCGCCTCCCTCTTTTCCATTAACTCTCTCTTGTCCTTGTTTTCCCTCGCCTGTCTCTTTCCCTCTGATTTCCCTCGTCAGTCTCTTTCCCCTGCTTTCCCTCAACCCTCTCTTTTCCCTCTTTCCCCTCGACAGTCACTTTTCCCCCCTTTCCCTCGCCAGTCTCTGTTATCTCTCTTCCCTCGGTGTCTAATACTTCCCACTTGCCCTCGCCTCTCTCTTTTCCATGAACTCTCTCTTGTCCTTGTTTTCCCTCGCCTCTCTCTTTTCCCTGTAATTCGTCAACTCTGTTATCCCTCTTTTCCCTCGCCAGTCTCTTTCCCCTGGTTTCTCTCGCCTCTCTCTGTTCCCTGGCTTTCCTCTTTTCTATGAAATCTCTCTTTTCCCTATTTCCAGTCAGCCCTCTCTTTTCCCTCTTCCCCCCTCGCCAGTCTCTTTCCCCTGGTTTATCTCGCCTCTCTCTTTCCCTCGCCAGTCTCTGTTACCTCTCTTCCCTCGGTGTCTAATTCTTCCCACTTTCACTCACCTCCTTCTTTTCCATTAACTCTCTTGTCCTTGTTTTCCCTCGCCTGTCTCTTTCCCCCTGCTTTGCCATGACTCTCTCTTTTCCCTCTTTCCCCTCGACAGTCACTTTTCCCCCCTTTCCCTCGCCAGTCTCTGTTATCTCTCTTCCCTCGGTGTCTAATACTTCCCACTTGCCCTCGCCTCTCTCTTTTCCATGAACTCTCTCTTGTCCTTGTTTTCCCTCGCCTCTCTCTTTTCCCTGTAATTCGTCAACTCTGTTATCCCTCTTTTCCCTCGCCAGTCTCTTTCCCCTGGTTTCTCTCGCCTCTCTCTGTTCCCTGGCTTTCCTCTTTTCTATGAAATCTCTCTTTTCCCTATTTCCAATCAACCCTCTCTTTTCCCTCTTCCCCCCTCGCCAGTCTCTTTCCCCTGGTTTATCTCGCCTCTCTCTTTCCCTCGCCAGTCTCTGTTACCTCTCTTCCCTCGGTGTCTAATTCTTCCCACTTTTACTCACCTCCTTCTTTTCCATTAACTCTCTTGTCCTTGTTTTCCCTCGCCTGTCTCTTTTCCCCTGCTTTGCCATGACTCTCTCTTCTCCAACTTTTCCCTCGCCAGTCACCTTTCCCTCCTTTTCCTCGCCAGTCTCTGTTACCTCTCTTCCCTCGGTGTCTAATTCTTCCCACTTTCACCCGACTCCCTCTTTCCCCTCTCATTCCTCAATTCTCTGTTGTCCCTCGTTGCCCTCCCCTCTCTCTCTTACCTCTCTTCCCTCTAGGTCTAATTTTTCCACTTTCCCTCGCCTCTCTCTTTTCCCTGTTATTCGTCAACTCTGTTATCCCTCTTTTCCCTCGCCAGTCTCTTTACCCTGGTTTCTCTCGCCTCTCTCTGTTCCCTGGCTTTCCTCTTTTCTATGAAATCTCTCTTTTCCCTATTTCCAATCAACCCTCTCTTTTCCCTCTTTCCCCTCGCCAGTCACTTTTCCTTCCTTTCCCTCGCCAGTCTCTTTTAACCTCTATTCCCTCCGTGCCTAATTTTCAAACTTACACTCCACTCCCTCTTTTCCATGAACTCTCTCGTTCCCCTATTTCCAGTCAACTCTCTCTTTTCCCTCCTCCCCCCTCGCCAGTCTGTTTCCCCTGGTTTATCTCGCCTCTCTCTTTCCCTCGCCAGTCTCTGTTACCTCTCTTCTCTCGGTGTCTAATTCTTCCCACTTTCACTCACCTCCTTCTTTTCCATTAACTCTCTTGTCCTTGTTTTCCCTCGCCTGTCTCTTTCCCCCTGCTTTGCCATGACTCTCTCTTTTCCCTCTTTCCCCTCGCCAGTCACTTTTCCTTCCTTTCCCTCGCCAGTCTCTTTTAACCTCTATTCCCTCCGTGCCTAATTTTCCCACTTACACTCCACTCCCTCTTTTCCATGAACTCTCTCGTTCCCCTATTTCCAGTCAACTCTCTCTTTTCCCTCCTCCCCCCTCGCCAGTCTGTTTCCCCTGGTTTATCTCGCCTCTCTCTTTCCCTCGCCAGTCTCTTTTACGTCTCTTCCCTTGGTGTCTAATTCTTCCCACTTGCACTCGCCTCCCTCTTTTCCATTAACTCTCTCTTGTCCTTGTTTTCCCTCGCCTGTCTCTTTTCCCCTGCTTTCCCTCAACCCTCTCTTTTCCAAGTTTTCCCTCGACAGGCACTTTCCCCCCCTTTCCCTCGCCAGTCTCTGTTATCTCTCTTCCCTCGGTGTCTAATACTTCCCAGTTTCACTCGCCTCCCTCTTTTCCATTAACTCTCTTGTCCTTGTTTTTTCTCAACTCTCTCTTTTCCAAGTTTTCCCTCGACTGTCACTTTCCCCCCGTTTCCCTCGCCAGTCTCTGTTATCTCTCTTCTGTCGGTGTCTAATACTTCCCACTTTCCCTCGCCTCTCTCTTTTCCCTGTTATTCGTCAACTCTGTTATCCCTCTTTTCCCTCGCCAGTCTCTTTCCCCTGGTTTCTCTCGCCTCTCTCTGTTCCCTGGCTTTCCTCTTTTCTATGAAATCTCTCTTTTCCCTATTTCCAGTCAGCCCTCTCTTTTCCCTCTTCCCCCCTCGCCAGTCTCTTTCCCCTGGTTTATCTCGCCTCTCTCTTTCCCTCGCCAGTCTCTGTTACCTCTCTTCCCTCGGTGTCTAATTCTTCCCACTTTCACTCACCTCCTTCTTTTCCATTAACTCTCTTGTCCTTGTTTTCCCTCGCCTGTCTCTTTCCCCCTGCTTTGCCATGACTCTCTCTTTTCCCTCTTTCCCCTCGACAGTCACTTTTCCCCCCTTTCCCTCGCCAGTCTCTGTTACCTCTCTTCCCTCGGTGTCTAATTCTTCCCACTTTTACTCACCTCCTTCTTTTCCATTAACTCTCTTGTCCTTGTTTTCCCTCGCCTGTCTCTTTTCCCCTGCTTTGCCATGACTCTCTCTTTTCCAACTTTTCCCTCGCCAGTCACCTTTCCCTCCTTTTCCTCGCCAGTCTCTGTTACCTCTCTTCCCTCGGTGTCTAATTCTTCCCACTTTCACTCACCTCCTTCTTTTCCATTAACTCTCTCTTGTCCTTGTTTTCCCTCGCCTGTCTCTTTCCCCCTGCTTTGCCATGACTCTCTCTTTTCCAACTTTTCCCTCGCCTGTCACCTTTCCCTCCTTTTCCTCGCCAGTCTCTGTTACCTCTCTTCCCTCTAGGTCTAATTTTTCCACTTTCCCTCGCCTCTCTCTTTTCCCTGTTATTCGTCAACTCTGTTATCCCTCTTTTCCCTCGCCAGTCTCTTTCCCCTGGTTTCTCTCGCCTCTCTCTGTTCCCTGGCTTTCCTCTTTTCTATGAAATCTCTCTTTTCCCTATTTCCAGTCAGCCCTCTCTTTTCCCTCTTCCCCCCTCGGCAGTCTCTTTCCCCTGGTTTATCTCGCCTCTCTCTTTCCCTCGCCAGTCTCTGTTACCTCTCTTCCCTCGGTGTCTAATTCTTCCCACTTTCACTCACCTCCTTCTTTTCCATTAACTCTCTCTTGTCCTTGTTTTCCCTCGCCTGTCTCTTTCCCCCTGCTTTGCCATGACTCTCTCTTTTCCAACTTTTCCCTCGCCTGTCACCTTTCCCTCCTTTTCCTCGCCAGTCTCTGTTACCTCTCTTCCCTCTAGGTCTAATTTTTCCACTTTCCCTCGCCTCTCTCTTTTCCCTGTTATTCGTCAACTCTGTTATCCCTCTTTTCCCTCGCCAGTCTCTTTCCCCTGGTTTCTCTCGCCTCTCTCTGTTCCCTGGCTTTCCTCTTTTCTATGAAATCTCTCTTTTCCCTATTTCCAATCAACCCTCTCTTTTCCCTCTTCCCCCCTCGGCAGTCTCTTTCCCCTGGTTTATCTCGCCTCTCTCTTTCCCTCGCCAGTCTCTGTTACCTCTCTTCCCTCGGTGTCTAATTCTTCCCACTTTCACTCGCCTCCCTCTTTTCCATTAACTCTCTCTTGTCCTTGTTTTCCCTCGCCTGTCTCTTTCCCCCTGCTTTGCCATGACTCTCTCTTTTCCAACTTTTCCCTCGCCAGTCACTTTTCCCTCCTTTTCCTCGCCAGTCTCTGTTACCTCTCTTCCCTCGGTGTCTAATTCTTCCCACTTTTACTCACCTCCTTCTTTTCCATTAACTCTCTTGTCCTTGTTTTCCCTCGCCTGTCTCTTTTCCCCTGCTTTGCCATGACTCTCTCTTTTCCAACTTTTCCCTCGCCAGTCACCTTTCCCTCCTTTTCCTCGCCAGTCTCTGTTACCTCTGTTCCCTCTAGGTCTAATTTTTCCACTTTCCCTCGCCTCTCTCTTTTCCCTGTTATTCGTCAACTCTGTTATCCCTCTTTTCCCTCGCCAGTCTCTTTCCCCTGGTTTCTCTCGCCTCTCTCTGTTCCCTGGCTTTCCTCTTTTCTATGAAATCTCTCTTTTCCCTATTTCCAGTCAGCCCTCTCTTTTCCCTCTTCCCCCCTCGCCAGTCTCTTTCCCCTGGTTTATCTCGCCTCTCTCTTTCCCTCGCCAGTCTCTGTTACCTCTCTTCCCTCGGTGTCTAATTCTTCCCACTTTCACTCACCTCCTTCTTTTCCATTAACTCTCTCTTGTCCTTGTTTTCCCTCGCCTGTCTCTTTCCCCCTGCTTTGCCATGACTCTCTCTTTTCCAACTTTTCCCTCGCCTGTCACCTTTCCCTCCTTTTCCTCGCCAGTCTCTGTTACCTCTCTTCCCTCTAGGTCTAATTTTTCCACTTTCCCTCGCCTCTCTCTTTTCCCTGTTATTCGTCAACTCTGTTATCCCTCTTTTCCCTCGCCAGTCTCTTTCCCCTGGTTTCTCTCGCCTCTCTCTGTTCCCTGGCTTTCCTCTTTTCTATGAAATCTCTCTTTTCCCTATTTCCAATCAACCCTCTCTTTTCCCTCTTCCCCCCTCGCCAGTCTCTTTCCCCTGGTTTATCTCGCCTCTCTCTTTCCCTCGCCAGTCTCTGTTACCTCTCTTCCCTTGGTGTCTAATTCTTCCCACTTTCACTCACCTCCTTTTTTTCCATTAACTCTCTTGTCCTTGTTTTCCCTCGCCTGTCTCTTTCCCCCTGCTTTGCCATGACTCTCTCTTTTCCAACTTTTCCCTCGACAGTCACTTTTCCCTCCTTTTCCTCGCCAGTCTCTGTTACCTCTCTTCCCTCGGTGTCTAATTCTTCCCACTTTTACTCACCTCCTTCTTCTCCATTAACTCTCTTGTCCTTGTTTTCCCTCGCCTGTCTCTTTTCCCCTGCTTTGCCATGACTCTCTCTTTTCCAACTTTTCCCTCGCCAGTCACCTTTCCCTCCTTTTCCTCGCCAGTCTCTGTTACCTCTCTTCCCTCGGTGTCTAATTCTTCCCACTTTCACCCGACTCCCTCTTTCCCCTCTCATTCCTCAATTCTCTGTTGTCCCTCGTTGCCATCCCCTCTCTCTTTTACCTCTCTTCCCTCTAGGTCTAATTTTTCCACTTTCCCTCGCCTCTCTCTTTTCCCTGTTATTCGTCAACTCTGTTATCCCTCTTTTCCCTCGCCAGTCTCTTTCCCCTGGTTTCTCTCGCCTCTCTCTGTTCCCTGGCTTTCCTCTTTTCTATGAAATCTCTCTTTTCCCTATTTCCAATCAACCCTCTCTTTTCCCTCTTCCCCCCTCGCCAGTCTCTTTCCCCTGGTTTATCTCGCCTCTCTCTTTCCCTCGCCAGTCTCTTTTACGTCTCTTCCCTTAGTGTCTAATTCTTCCCGCTTTCACTCGCCTCCCTCTTTTCCATTAACTCTCTCTTGTCCTTGTTTTCCCTCGCCTGTCTCTTTCCCTCTGATTTCCCTCGTCAGTCTCTTTCCCCTGCTTTCCCTCAACCCTCTCTTTTCCCTCTTTCCCCTCGACAGTCACTTTTCCCCCCTTTCCCTCGCCAGTCTCTGTTATCTCTCTTCCCTCGGTGTCTAATACTTCCCACTTGCCCTCGCCTCTCTCTTTTCCATGAACTCTCTCTTGTCCTTGTTTTCCCTCGCCTCTCTCTTTTCCCTGTAATTCGTCAACTCTGTTATCCCTCTTTTCCCTCGCCAGTCTCTTTCCCCTGGTTTCTCTCGCCTCTCTCTGTTCCCTGGCTTTCCTCTTTTCTATGAAATCTCTCTTTTCCCTATTTCCAGTCAGCCCTCTCTTTTCCCTCTTCCCCCCTCGCCAGTCTCTTTCCCCTGGTTTATCTCGCCTCTCTCTTTCCCTCGCCAGTCTCTGTTACCTCTCTTCCCTCGGTGTCTAATTCTTCCCACTTTCACTCACCTCCTTCTTTTCCATTAACTCTCTTGTCCTTGTTTTCCCTCGCCTGTCTCTTTCCCCCTGCTTTGCCATGACTCTCTCTTTTCCCTCTTTCCCCTCGACAGTCACTTTTCCCCCCTTTCCCTCGCCAGTCTCTGTTATCTCTCTTCCCTCGGTGTCTAATACTTCCCACTTGCCCTCGCCTCTCTCTTTTCCATGAACTCTCTCTTGTCCTTGTTTTCCCTCGCCTCTCTCTTTTCCCTGTAATTCGTCAACTCTGTTATCCCTCTTTTCCCTCGCCAGTCTCTTTCCCCTGGTTTCTCTCGCCTCTCTCTGTTCCCTGGCTTTCCTCTTTTCTATGAAATCTCTCTTTTCCCTATTTCCAATCAACCCTCTCTTTTCCCTCTTCCCCCCTCGCCAGTCTCTTTCCCCTGGTTTATCTCGCCTCTCTCTTTCCCTCGCCAGTCTCTGTTACCTCTCTTCCCTCGGTGTCTAATTCTTCCCACTTTTACTCACCTCCTTCTTTTCCATTAACTCTCTTGTCCTTGTTTTCCCTCGCCTGTCTCTTTTCCCCTGCTTTGCCATGACTCTCTCTTCTCCAACTTTTCCCTCGCCAGTCACCTTTCCCTCCTTTTCCTCGCCAGTCTCTGTTACCTCTCTTCCCTCGGTGTCTAATTCTTCCCACTTTCACCCGACTCCCTCTTTCCCCTCTCATTCCTCAATTCTCTGTTGTCCCTCGTTGCCCTCCCCTCTCTCTCTTACCTCTCTTCCCTCTAGGTCTAATTTTTCCACTTTCCCTCGCCTCTCTCTTTTCCCTGTTATTCGTCAACTCTGTTATCCCTCTTTTCCCTCGCCAGTCTCTTTCCCCTGGTTTCTCTCGCCTCTCTCTGTTCCCTGGCTTTCCTCTTTTCTATGAAATCTCTCTTTTCCCTATTTCCAATCAACCCTCTCTTTTCCCTCTTTCCCCTCGCCAGTCACTTTTCCTTCCTTTCCCTCGCCAGTCTCTTTTAACCTCTATTCCCTCCGTGCCTAATTTTCAAACTTACACTCCACTCCCTCTTTTCCATGAACTCTCTCGTTCCCCTATTTCCAGTCAACTCTCTCTTTTCCCTCCTCCCCCCTCGCCAGTCTGTTTCCCCTGGTTTATCTCGCCTCTCTCTTTCCCTCGCCAGTCTCTGTTACCTCTCTTCTCTCGGTGTCTAATTCTTCCCACTTTCACTCACCTCCTTCTTTTCCATTAACTCTCTTGTCCTTGTTTTCCCTCGCCTGTCTCTTTCCCCCTGCTTTGCCATGACTCTCTCTTTTCCCTCTTTCCCCTCGCCAGTCACTTTTCCTTCCTTTCCCTCGCCAGTCTCTTTTAACCTCTATTCCCTCCGTGCCTAATTTTCCCACTTACACTCCACTCCCTCTTTTCCATGAACTCTCTCGTTCCCCTATTTCCAGTCAACTCTCTCTTTTCCCTCCTCCCCCCTCGCCAGTCTGTTTCCCCTGGTTTATCTCGCCTCTCTCTTTCCCTCGCCAGTCTCTTTTACGTCTCTTCCCTTGGTGTCTAATTCTTCCCACTTGCACTCGCCTCCCTCTTTTCCATTAACTCTCTCTTGTCCTTGTTTTCCCTCGCCTGTCTCTTTTCCCCTGCTTTCCCTCAACCCTCTCTTTTCCAAGTTTTCCCTCGACAGGCACTTTCCCCCCCTTTCCCTCGCCAGTCTCTGTTATCTCTCTTCCCTCGGTGTCTAATACTTCCCAGTTTCACTCGCCTCCCTCTTTTCCATTAACTCTCTTGTCCTTGTTTTTTCTCAACTCTCTCTTTTCCAAGTTTTCCCTCGACTGTCACTTTCCCCCCGTTTCCCTCGCCAGTCTCTGTTATCTCTCTTCCGTCGGTGTCTAATACTTCCCACTTTCCCTCGCCTCTCTCTTTTCCCTCTTATTCGTCAACTCTGTTATCCCTCTTTTCCCTCGCCAGTCTCTTTCCCCTGGTTTCTCTCGCCTCTCTCTGTTCCCTGGCTTTCCTCTTTTCTATGAAATCTCTCTTTTCCCTATTTCCAGTCAGCCCTCTCTTTTCCCTCTTCCCCCCTCGCCAGTCTCTTTCCCCTGGTTTATCTCGCCTCTCTCTTTCCCTCGCTAGTCTCTGTTACCTCTCTTCCCTCGGTGTCTAATTCTTCCCACTTTCACTCACCTCCTTCTTTTCCATTAACTCTCTTGTCCTTGTTTTCCCTCGCCTGTCTCTTTCCCCCTGCTTTGCCATGACTCTCTCTTTTCCCTCTTTCCCCTCGCCAGTCACTTTTCCTTCCTTTCCCTCGCCAGTCTCTTTTAACCTCTATTCCCTCCGTGCCTAATTTTCCCACTTACACTCCACTCCCTCTTTTCCATGAACTCTCTCGTTCCCCTATTTCCAGTCAACTCTCTCTTTTCCCTCCTCCCCCCTCGCCAGTCTGTTTCCCCTGGTTTATCTCGCCTCTCTCTTTCCCTCGCCAGTCTCTGTTACCTCTCTTCCCTCGGTGTCTAATTCTTCCCACTTTCACTCGCCTCCCTCTTTTCCATTAACTCTCTCTTGTCCTTGTTTTCCCTCGCCTCTCTCTTTTCCCTGTAATTCGTCAACTCTGTTATCCCTCTTTTCCCTCGCCAGTCTCTTTCCCCTGGTTTCTCTCGCCTCTCTCTGTTCCCTGGCTTTCCTCTTTTCTATGAAATCTCTCTTTTCCCTATTTCCAATCAACCCTCTCTTTTCCCTCTTCCCCCCTCGCCAGTCTCTTTCCCCTGGTTTATCTCGCCTCTCTCTTTCCCTCGCCAGTCTCTGTTACCTCTCTTCCCTCGGTGTCTAATTCTTCCCACTTTCACTCACCTCCTTTTTTTCCATTAACTCTCTTGTCCTTGTTTTCCCTCGCCTGTCTCTTTCCCCCTGCTTTGCCATGACTCTCTCTTTTCCAACTTTTCCCTCGCCAGTCACTTTTCCCTCCTTTTCGTCGCCAGTCTCTGTTACCTCTCTTCCCTCGGTGTCTAATTCTTCCCACTTTTACTCACCTCCTTCTTTTCCATTAACTCTCTTGTCCTTGTTTTCCCTCGCCTGTCTCTTTTCCCCTGCTTTGCCATGACTCTCTCTTTTCCAACTTTTCCCTCGCCAGTCACCTTTCCCTCCTTTTCCTCGCCAGTCTCTGTTACCTCTCTTCCCTCGGTGTCTAATTCTTCCCACTTTCACTCACCTCCTTCTTTTCCATTAACTCTCTCTTGTCCTTGTTTTCCCTCGCCTGTCTCTTTCCCCCTGCTTTGCCATGACTCTCTCTTTTCCAACTTTTCCCTCGCCTGTCACCTTTCCCTCCTTTTCCTCGCCAGTCTCTGTTACCTCTCTTCCCTCTAGGTCTAATTTTTCCACTTTCCCTCGCCTCTCTCTTTTCCCTGTTATTCGTCAACTCTGTTATCCCTCTTTTCCCTCGCCAGTCTCTTTCCCCTGGTTTCTCTCGCCTCTCTCTGTTCCCTGGCTTTCCTCTTTTCTATGAAATCTCTCTTTTCCCTATTTCCAGTCAGCCCTCTCTTTTCCCTCTTCCCCCCTCGCCAGTCTCTTTCCCCTGGTTTATCTCGCCTCTCTCTTTCCCTCGCCAGTCTCTGTTACCTCTCTTCCCTCGGTGTCTAATTCTTCCCACTTTCACTCACCTCCTTCTTTTCCATTAACTCTCTCTTGTCCTTGTTTTCCCTCGCCTGTCTCTTTCCCCCTGCTTTGCCATGACTCTCTCTTTTCCAACTTTTCCCTCGCCTGTCACCTTTCCCTCCTTTTCCTCGCCAGTCTCTTTTAACCTCTATTCCCTCCGTGCCTAATTTTCCCACTTACACTCCACTCCCTCTTTTCCATGAACTCTCTCGTTCCCCTATTTCCAGTCAACTCTCTCTTTTCCCTCCTCCCCCCTCGCCAGTCTGTTTCCCCTGGTTTATCTCGCCTCTCTCTTTCCCTCGCCAGTCTCTTTTACGTCTCTTCCCTTGGTGTCTAATTCTTCCCACTTGCACTCGCCTCCCTCTTTTCCATTAACTCTCTCTTGTCCTTGTTTTCCCTCGCCTGTCTCTTTTCCCCTGCTTTCCCTCAACCCTCTCTTTTCCAAGTTTTCCCTCGACAGGCACTTTCCCCCCCTTTCCCTCGCCAGTCTCTGTTATCTCTCTTCCCTCGGTGTCTAATACTTCCCAGTTTCACTCGCCTCCCTCTTTTCCATTAACTCTCTTGTCCTTGTTTTTTCTCAACTCTCTCTTTTCCAAGTTTTCCCTCGCCTGTCTCTTTCCCCCTGCTTTGCCATGACTCTCTCTTTTCCAACTTTTCCCTCGCCTGTCACCTTTCCCTCCTTTTCCTCGCCAGTCTCTGTTACCTCTCTTCCCTCTAGGTCTAATTTTTCCACTTTCCCTCGCCTCTCTCTTTTCCCTGTTATTCGTCAACTCTGTTATCCCTCTTTTCCCTCGCCAGTCTCTTTCCCCTGGTTTCTCTCGCCTCTCTCTGTTCCCTGGCTTTCCTCTTTTCTATGAAATCTCTCTTTTCCCTATTTCCAGTCAGCCCTCTCTTTTCCCTCTTCCCCCCTCGCCAGTCTCTTTCCCCTGGTTTATCTCGCCTCTCTCTTTCCCTCGCCAGTCTCTGTTACCTCTCTTCCCTCGGTGTCTAATTCTTCCCACTTTCACTCACCTCCTTCTTTTCCATTAACTCTCTCTTGTCCTTGTTTTCCCTCGCCTGTCTCTTTCCCCCTGCTTTGCCATGACTCTCTCTTTTCCAACTTTTCCCTCGCCTGTCACCTTTCCCTCCTTTTCCTCGCCAGTCTCTTTTAACCTCTATTCCCTCCGTGCCTAATTTTCCCACTTACACTCCACTCCCTCTTTTCCATGAACTCTCTCGTTCCCCTATTTCCAGTCAACTCTCTCTTTTCCCTCCTCCCCCCTCGCCAGTCTGTTTCCCCTGGTTTATCTCGCCTCTCTCTTTCCCTCGCCAGTCTCTTTTACGTCTCTTCCCTTGGTGTCTAATTCTTCCCACTTGCACTCGCCTCCCTCTTTTCCATTAACTCTCTCTTGTCCTTGTTTTCCCTCGCCTGTCTCTTTTCCCCTGCTTTCCCTCAACCCTCTCTTTTCCAAGTTTTCCCTCGACAGGCACTTTCCCCCCCTTTCCCTCGCCAGTCTCTGTTATCTCTCTTCCCTCGGTGTCTAATACTTCCCAGTTTCACTCGCCTCCCTCTTTTCCATTAACTCTCTTGTCCTTGTTTTTTCTCAACTCTCTCTTTTCCAAGTTTTCCCTCGACTGTCACTTTCCCCCCGTTTCCCTCGCCAGTCTCTGTTATCTCTCTTCCGTCGGTGTCTAATACTTCCCACTTTCCCTCGCCTCTCTCTTTTCCCTCTTATTCGTCAACTCTGTTATCCCTCTTTTCCCTCGCCAGTCTCTTTCCCCTGGTTTCTCTCGCCTCTCTCTGTTCCCTGGCTTTCCTCTTTTCTATGAAATCTCTCTTTTCCCTATTTCCAGTCAGCCCTCTCTTTTCCCTCTTCCCCCCTCGCCAGTCTCTTTCCCCTGGTTTATCTCGCCTCTCTCTTTCCCTCGCTAGTCTCTGTTACCTCTCTTCCCTCGGTGTCTAATTCTTCCCACTTTCACTCACCTCCTTCTTTTCCATTAACTCTCTTGTCCTTGTTTTCCCTCGCCTGTCTCTTTCCCCCTGCTTTGCCATGACTCTCTCTTTTCCCTCTTTCCCCTCGCCAGTCACTTTTCCTTCCTTTCCCTCGCCAGTCTCTTTTAACCTCTATTCCCTCCGTGCCTAATTTTCCCACTTACACTCCACTCCCTCTTTTCCATGAACTCTCTCGTTCCCCTATTTCCAGTCAACTCTCTCTTTTCCCTCCTCCCCCCTCGCCAGTCTGTTTCCCCTGGTTTATCTCGCCTCTCTCTTTCCCTCGCCAGTCTCTGTTACCTCTCTTCCCTCGGTGTCTAATTCTTCCCACTTTCACTCGCCTCCCTCTTTTCCATTAACTCTCTCTTGTCCTTGTTTTCCCTCGCCTCTCTCTTTTCCCTGTAATTCGTCAACTCTGTTATCCCTCTTTTCCCTCGCCAGTCTCTTTCCCCTGGTTTCTCTCGCCTCTCTCTGTTCCCTGGCTTTCCTCTTTTCTATGAAATCTCTCTTTTCCCTATTTCCAATCAACCCTCTCTTTTCCCTCTTCCCCCCTCGCCAGTCTCTTTCCCCTGGTTTATCTCGCCTCTCTCTTTCCCTCGCCAGTCTCTGTTACCTCTCTTCCCTCGGTGTCTAATTCTTCCCACTTTCACTCACCTCCTTTTTTTCCATTAACTCTCTTGTCCTTGTTTTCCCTCGCCTGTCTCTTTCCCCCTGCTTTGCCATGACTCTCTCTTTTCCAACTTTTCCCTCGCCAGTCACTTTTCCCTCCTTTTCGTCGCCAGTCTCTGTTACCTCTCTTCCCTCGGTGTCTAATTCTTCCCACTTTTACTCACCTCCTTCTTTTCCATTAACTCTCTTGTCCTTGTTTTCCCTCGCCTGTCTCTTTTCCCCTGCTTTGCCATGACTCTCTCTTTTCCAACTTTTCCCTCGCCAGTCACCTTTCCCTCCTTTTCCTCGCCAGTCTCTGTTACCTCTCTTCCCTCTAGGTCTAATTTTTCCACTTTCCCTCGCCTCTCTCTTTTCCCTGTTATTCGTCAACTCTGTTATCCCTCTTTTCCCTCGCCAGTCTCTTTCCCCTGGTTTCTCTCGCCTCTCTCTGTTCCCTGGCTTTCCTCTTTTCTATGAAATCTCTCTTTTCCCTATTTCCAGTCAGCCCTCTCTTTTCCCTCTTCCCCCCTCGCCAGTCTCTTTCCCCTGGTTTATCTCGCCTCTCTCTTTCCCTCGCCAGTCTCTGTTACCTCTCTTCCCTCGGTGTCTAATTCTTCCCACTTTCACTCACCTCCTTCTTTTCCATTAACTCTCTCTTGTCCTTGTTTTCCCTCGCCTGTCTCTTTCCCCCTGCTTTGCCATGACTCTCTCTTTTCCAACTTTTCCCTCGCCTGTCACCTTTCCCTCCTTTTCCTCGCCAGTCTCTGTTACCTCTCTTCCCTCGGTGTCTAATTTTTCCACTTTCCCTCGCCTCTCTCTTTTCCCTGTTATTCGTCAACTCTGTTATCCCTCTTTTCCCTCGCCAGTCTCTTTCCCCTGGTTTCTCTCGCCTCTCTCTGTTCCCTGGCTTTCCTCTTTTCTATGAAATCTCTCTTTTCCCTATTTCCAATCAACCCTCTCTTTTCCCTCTTCCCCCCTCGGCAGTCTCTTTCCCCTGGTTTATCTCGCCTCTCTCTTTCCCTCGCCAGTCTCTGTTACCTCTCTTCCCTCGGTGTCTAATTCTTCCCACTTTCACTCGCCTCCCTCTTTTCCATTAACTCTCTCTTGTCCTTGTTTTCCCTCGCCTGTCTCTTTCCCCCTGCTTTGCCATGACTCTCTCTTTTCCAACTTTTCCCTCGCCAGTCACTTTTCCCTCCTTTTCGTCGCCAGTCTCTGTTACCTCTCTTCCCTCGGTGTCTAATTCTTCCCACTTTTACTCACCTCCTTCTTTTCCATTAACTCTCTTGTCCTTGTTTTCCCTCGCCTGTCTCTTTTCCCCTGCTTTGCCATGACTCTCTCTTTTCCAACTTTTCCCTCGCCAGTCACCTTTCCCTCCTTTTCCTCGCCAGTCTCTGTTACCTCTCTTCCCTCGGTGTCTAATTCTTCCCACTTTCACTCTCCTCCTTCTTTTCCATTAACTCTCTCTTGTCCTTGTTTTCCCTCGCCTGTCTCTTTCCCCCTGCTTTGCCATGACTCTCTCTTTTCCAACTTTTCCCTCGCCTGTCACCTTTCCCTCCTTTTCCTCGCCAGTCTCTGTTACCTCTCTTCCCTCTAGGTCTAATTTTTCCACTTTCCCTCGCCTCTCTCTTTTCCCTGTAATTCGTCAACTCTGTTATCCCTCTTTTCCCTCGCCAGTCTCTTTCCCCTGGTTTCTCTCGCCTCTCTCTGTTCCCTGGCTTTCCTCTTTTCTATGAAATCTCTCTTTTCCCTATTTCCAGTCAGCCCTCTCTTTTCCCTCTTCCCCCCTCGCCAGTCTCTTTCCCCTGGTTTATCTCGCCTCTCTCTTTCCCTCGCCAGTCTCTGTTACCTCTCTTCCCTCGGTGTCTAATTCTTCCCACTTTCACTCACCTCCTTCTTTTCCATTAACTCTCTTGTCCTTGTTTTCCCTCGCCTGTCTCTTTCCCCCTGCTTTGCCATGACTCTCTCTTTTCCCTCTTTCCCCTCGACAGTCACTTTTCCCCCCTTTCCCTCGCCAGTCTCTGTTATCTCTCTTCCCTCGGTGTCTAATACTTCCCACTTGCCCTCGCCTCTCTCTTTTCCATGAACTCTCTCTTGTCCTTGTTTTCCCTCGCCTCTCTCTTTTCCCTGTAATTCGTCAACTCTGTTATCCCTCTTTTCCCTCGCCAGTCTCTTTCCCCTGGTTTCTCTCGCCTCTCTCTGTTCCCTGGCTTTCCTCTTTTCTATGAAATCTCTCTTTTCCCTATTTCCAATCAACCCTCTCTTTTCCCTCTTCCCCCCTCGCCAGTCTCTTTCCCCTGGTTTATCTCGCCTCTCTCTTTCCCTCGCCAGTCTCTGTTACCTCTCTTCCCTCGGTGTCTAATTCTTCCCACTTTTACTCACCTCCTTCTTTTCCATTAACTCTCTTGTCCTTGTTTTCCCTCGCCTGTCTCTTTTCCCCTGCTTTGCCATGACTCTCTCTTCTCCAACTTTTCCCTCGCCAGTCACCTTTCCCTCCTTTTCCTCGCCAGTCTCTGTTACCTCTCTTCCCTCGGTGTCTAATTCTTCCCACTTTCACCCGACTCCCTCTTTCCCCTCTCATTCCTCAATTCTCTGTTGTCCCTCGTTGCCCTCCCCTCTCTCTCTTACCTCTCTTCCCTCTAGGTCTAATTTTTCCACTTTCCCTCGCCTCTCTCTTTTCCCTGTTATTCGTCAACTCTGTTATCCCTCTTTTCCCTCGCCAGTCTCTTTCCCCTGGTTTCTCTCGCCTCTCTCTGTTCCCTGGCTTTCCTCTTTTCTATGAAATCTCTCTTTTCCCTATTTCCAATCAACCCTCTCTTTTCCCTCTTTCCCCTCGCCAGTCACTTTTCCTTCCTTTCCCTCGCCAGTCTCTTTTAACCTCTATTCCCTCCGTGCCTAATTTTCAAACTTACACTCCACTCCCTCTTTTCCATGAACTCTCTCGTTCCCCTATTTCCAGTCAACTCTCTCTTTTCCCTCCTCCCCCCTCGCCAGTCTGTTTCCCCTGGTTTATCTCGCCTCTCTCTTTCCCTCGCCAGTCTCTTTTACGTCTCTTCCCTTGGTGTCTAATTCTTCCCACTTTCACTCGCCTCCCTCTTTTCCATTAACTCTCTCTTGTCCTTGTTTTCCCTCGCCTGTCTCTTTCCCTCTGCTTTCCCTCCATAGTCTCTTTCCCCTGCTTTCCCTCAACCCTCTCTTTTCCCTCTTCCCCCCTCGCCAGTCTCTTTCCCCTGGTTTATCTCGCCTCTCTCTTTCCCTCGCCAGTCTCTGTTACCTCTCTTCCCTCGGTGTCTAATACTTCCCACTTTCCCTCGCCTCTCTCTTTTCCATGAACTCTCTCTTGTCCTTGTTTTCCCTCGCCTCTCTCTTTTCCCTGTAATTCGTCAACTCTGTCATCCCTCTTTTCCCTCGCCAGTCTCTTTCCCCTGGTTTATCTCGCCTCTCTCTTTCCCTCGCCAGTCTCTTTTACGTCTCTTCCCTTGGTGTCTAATTCTTCCCACTTTCACTCGCCTCCCTCTTTTCCATTAACTCTCTCTTGTCCTTGTTTTCCCTCGCCTGTCTCTTTCCCTCTGCTTTCCCTCCATAGTCTCTTTCCCCTGCTTTCCCTCAACCCTCTCTTTTCCCTCTTCCCCCCTCGCCAGTCTGTTTCCCCTGGTTTATCTCGCCTCTCTCTTTCCCTCGCCAGTCTCTTTTACGTCTCTTCCCTTGGTGTCTAATTCTTCCCACTTGCACTCGCCTCCCTCTTTTCCATTAACTCTCTCTTGTCCTTGTTTTCCCTCGCCTGTCTCTTTCCCTCTGCTTTCCCTCCATAGTCTCTTTCCCCTGCTTTCCCTCAACCCTCTCTTTTCCCTCTTCCCCCCTCGCCAGTCTCTTTCCCCTGGTTTATCTCGCCTCTCTCTTTCCCTCGCCAGTCTCTGTTACCTCTCTTCCCTCGGTGTCTAATACTTCCCACTTTCCCTCGCCCCTCTCTTTTCCATGAACTCTCTCTTGTCCTTGTTTTCCCTCGCCTGTCTCTTTCCCCCTGCTTTGCCATGACTCTCTCTTTTCCAACTTTTCCCTCGCCAGTCACCTTTCCCTCCTTTTCCTCGCCAGTCTCTGTTACCTCTCTTCCCTCGGTCTCTAATACTTCCCAGTTTCACTCGCCTCCCTCTTTTCCAATAACACTCTTGTCCTTGTGTTTTCTCAACTCTCTCTTTTCCAAGTTTTCCCTCGACTGACACTTCTCCCCCGTTTCCCTCGCCAGTCTCTGTTATCTCTCTTCCGTCGGTGTCTAATACTTCCCACTTTCCCTCGCCTCTCTCTTTTCCCTGTTATTCGTCAGCGCTGTTATCACTCTTTTCCCTCGCCAGTCTCTTTCCCCTGGTTTATCTCGCCTCTCTCTTTCCCTCGCCAGTCTCTGTTACCTCTCTTCCCTCGGTGTCTAATTCTTCCCACTTTCACTCACCTCCTTCTTTTCCATTAACTCTCTTGTCCTTGTTTTCCCTCGCCTGTCTCTTTCCCCCTGCTTTGCCATGACTCTCTCTTTTCCAACTTTTCCCTCGCCTGTCACCTTTCCCTCCTTTTCCTCGCCAGTCTCTGTTACCTCTCTTCCCTCTAGGTCTAATTTTTCCACTTTCCCTCGCCTCCCTCTTTTCCATTAACTCTCTCTTGTCCTTGTTTTCCCTCGACTGTCTCTTTCCCTCTGCTTTCCCTCCATAGTCTCTTTCCCCTTCTTTCCCTCAACCCTCTCTTTTCCCTCTTCCCCCCTCGCCAGTCTCTTTCCCCTGGTTTATCTCGCCTCTCTCTTTCCCTCGCCAGTCTCTGTTACCTCTCTTCCCTCGGTGTCTAATTCTTCCCACTTTCACCCGACTCCCTCTTTCCCCTCTCATTCCTCAATTCTCTGTTGTCCCTCGTTGCCCTCCCCTCTCTCTTTTACCTCTCTTCCCTCTAGGTCTAATTTTTCCACATTCACTCGCCTCTCTCTTTTCCCTGTTATTCGTCAACTCTATTATCCCTCTTTTCCCTCGCCAGTCTCTTTCCCCTGGTTTCTCTCGCCTCTCTCTGTTCCCTGGCTTTCCTCTTTTCTATGAAATCTCTCTTTTCCCTATTTCCAATCAACCCTCTCTTTTCCCTCTTCCCCCCTCGGCAGTCTCTTTCCCCTGGTTTCTCTCGCCTCTCTCTTTCCCTCGCCAGTCTCTGTTACCTCTCTTCCCTCGGTGTCTAATTCTTCCCACTTTCACTCGCCTCCCTCTTTTCCATTAACTCTCTCTTGTCCTTGTTTTCCCTCGCCTATCTCTTTCCCTCTGATTTCCCTCGTCAGTCTCTTTCCCCTGCTTTCCCTCAACCCTCTCTTTTCCCTCTTTCCCCTCGACAGTCACTTTTCCCCCCTTTCCCTCGCCAGTCTCTGTTATCTCTCTTCCCTCGGTGTCAAATTCTTCCCACTTTCACTCACCTCCTTCTTTTCCATTAACTCTCTTGTCCTTGTTTTCCCTCGCCTGTCTCTTTTCCCTGTTATTCGTCAGCTCTGTTATCCCTCTTTTCCCTCGCCAGTCTCTTTCCCCTGGTTTATCTCGCCTCTCTCTTTCCCTCGCCAGTCTCTGTTACCTCTCTTCCCTCGGTGTCTAATTCTTCCCACTTTCACCCGACTCCCTCTTTCCCCTCTCATTCCTCAATTCTCTGTTGTCCCTCGTTGCCCTCCCCTCTCTCTTTTACCTCTCTTCCCTCTAGGTCTAATTTTTCCACATTCACTCGCCTCTCTCTTTTCCCTGTTATTCGTCAACTCTATTATCCCTCTTTTCCCTCGCCAGTCTCTTTCCCCTGGTTTCTCTCGCCTCTCTCTGTTCCCTGGCTTTCCTCTTTTCTATGAAATCTCTCTTTTCCCTATTTCCAATCAACCCTCTCTTTTCCCTCTTCCCCC
This sequence comes from Harpia harpyja, assembly GCF_026419915.1. Lineage (NCBI taxonomy): Eukaryota > Metazoa > Chordata > Aves > Accipitriformes > Accipitridae > Harpia > Harpia harpyja. The sequence goes on along the minus strand of NC_068968.1, from coordinate 24,597,380 downwards.
CTCGGCAGTCTCTTTCCCCTGGTTTATCTCGCCTCTCTCTTTCCCTCGCCAGTCTCTGTTACCTCTCTTCCCTCGGTGTCTAATTCTTCCCACTTTCACTCGCCTCCCACTTTTCCATTAACTCTCTCTTGTCCTTGTTTTCCCTCGCCTATCTCTTTCCCTCTGATTTCCCTCGTCAGTCTCTTTCCCCTGCTTTCCCTCAACCCTCTCTTTTCCCTCTTTCCCCTCGACAGTCACTTTTCCCCCCTTTCCCTCGCCAGTCTCTGTTATCTCTCTTCCCTCGGTGTCTAATACTTCCCACTTGCCCTCGCCTCTCTCTTTTCCATGAACTCTCTCTTGTCCTTGTTTTCCCTCGCCTCTCTCTTTTCCCTGTAATTCGTCAACTCTGTCATCCCTCTTTTCCCTCGCCAGTCTCTTTCCCCTGGTTTATCTCGCCTCTCTCTTTCCCTCGCAGGTCTCTTTTACGTCTCTTCCCTTGGTGTCTAATTCTTCCCACTTTCACTCGCCTCCCTCTTTTCCATTAACTCTCTCTTGTCCTTGTTTTCCCTCGCCTGTCTCTTTCCCTCTGCTTTCCCTCCATAGTCTCTTTCCCCTGCTTTCCCTCAACCCTCTCTTTTCCCTCTTCCCCCCTCGCCAGTCTCTTTCCCCTGGTTTATCTCGCCTCTCTCTTTCCCTCGCCAGTCTCTTTTACGTCTCTTCCCTTGGTGTCTAATTCTTCCCACTTGCACTCGCCTCCCTCTTTTCCATTAACTCTCTCTTGTCCTTGTTTTCCCTCGCCTGTCTCTTTCCCTCTGCTTTCCCTCCATAGTCTCTTTCCCCTGCTTTCCCTCAACCCTCTCTTTTCCCTCTTCCCCCCTCGCCAGTCTCTTTCCCCTGGTTTATCTCGCCTCTCTCTTTCCCTCGCCAGTCTCTGTTACCTCTCTTCCCTCGGTGTCTAATACTTCCCACTTTCCCTCGCCCCTCTCTTTTCCATGAACTCTCTCTTGTCCTTGTTTTCCCTCGCCTGTCTCTTTCCCCCTGCTTTGCCATGACTCTCTCTTTTCCAACTTTTCCCTCGCCAGTCACCTTTCCCTCCTTTTCCTCGCCAGTCTCTGTTACCTCTCTTCCCTCGGTCTCTAATACTTCCCAGTTTCACTCGCCTCCCTCTTTTCCAATAACACTCTTGTCCTTGCGTTTTCTCAACTCTCTCTTTTCCAAGTTTTCCCTCGACTGACACTTCTCCCCCGTTTCCCTCGCCAGTCTCTGTTATCTCTCTTCCGTCGGTGTCTAATACTTCCCACTTTCCCTCGCCTCTCTCTTTTCCCTGTTATTCGTCAGCTCTGTTATCCCTCTTTTCCCTCGCCAGTCTCTTTCCCCTGGTTTATCTCGCCTCTCTCTTTCCCTCGCCAGTCTCTGTTATCTCTCTTCCCTCGGTGTCTAATACTTCCCACTTGCCCTCGCCTCTCTCTTTTCCATGATCTCTCTCTTGTCCTTGTTTTCCCTCGCCTCTCTCTTTTCCCTGTAATTCGTCAACTCTGTTATCCCTCTTTTCCCTCGCCAGTCTCTTTCCCCTGGTTTCTCTCGCCTCTCTCTGTTCCCTGGCTTTCCTCTTTTCTATGAAATCTCTCTTTTCCCTATTTCCAATCAACCCTCTCTTTTCCCTCTTCCCCCCTCGCCAGTCTCTTTCCCCTGGTTTATCTCGCCTCTCTCTTTCCCTCGCCAGTCTCTGTTACCTCTCTTCCCTCGGTGTCTAATTCTTCCCACTTTCACTCACCTCCTTCTTTTCCATTAACTCTCTTGTCCTTGTTTTCCCTCGCCTGTCTCTTTCCCCCTGCTTTGCCATGACTCTCTCTTTTCCAACTTTTCCCTCGCCTGTCACCTTTCCCTCCTTTTCCTCGCCAGTCTCTGTTACCTCTCTTCCCTCTAGGTCTAATTTTTCCACTTTCCCTCGCCTCCCTCTTTTCCATTAACTCTCTCTTGTCCTTGTTTTCCCTCGACTGTCTCTTTCCCTCTGCTTTCCCTCCATAGTCTCTTTCCCCTTCTTTCCCTCAACCCTCTCTTTTCCCTCTTCCCCCCTCGCCAGTCTCTTTCCCCTGGTTTATCTCGCCTCTCTCTTTCCCTCGCCAGTCTCTGTTACCTCTCTTCCCTCGGTGTCTAATTCTTCCCACTTTCACCCGACTCCCTCTTTCCCCTCTCATTCCTCAATTCTCTGTTGTCCCTCGTTGCCCTCCCCTCTCTCTTTTACCTCTCTTCCCTCTAGGTCTAATTTTTCCACATTCACTCGCCTCTCTCTTTTCCCTGTTATTCGTAAACTCTATTATCCCTCTTTTCCCTCGCCAGTCTCTTTCCCCTGGTTTCTCTCGCCTCTCTCTGTTCCCTGGCTTTCCTCTTTTCTATGAAATCTCTCTTTTCCCTATTTCCAATCAACCCTCTCTTTTCCCTCTTCCCCCCTCGGCAGTCTCTTTCCCCTGGTTTCTCTCGCCTCTCTCTTTCCCTCGCCAGTCTCTGTTACCTCTCTTCCCTCGGTGTCTAATTCTTCCCACTTTCACTCGCCTCCCTCTTTTCCATTAACTCTCTCTTGTCCTTGTTTTCCCTCGCCTATCTCTTTCCCTCTGATTTCCCTCGTCAGTCTCTTTCCCCTGCTTTCCCTCAACCCTCTCTTTTCCCTCTTTCCCCTCGACAGTCACTTTTCCCCCCTTTCCCTCGCCAGTCTCTGTTATCTCTCTTCCCTCGGTGTCTAATTCTTCCCACTTTCACTCACCTCCTTCTTTTCCATTAACTCTCTTGTCCTTGTTTTCCCTCGCCTGTCTCTTTTCCCTGTTATTCGTCAGCTCTGTTATCCCTCTTTTCCCTCGCCAGTCTCTTTCCCCTGGTTTATCTCGCCTCTCTCTTTCCCTCGCCAGTCTCTGTTACCTCTCTTCCCTCGGTGTCTAATTCTTCCCACTTTCACCCGACTCCCTCTTTCCCCTCTCATTCCTCAATTCTCTGTTGTCCCTCGTTGCCCTCCCCTCTCTCTTTTACCTCTCTTCCCTCTAGGTCTAATTTTTCCACATTCACTCGCCTCTCTCTTTTCCCTGTTATTCGTCAACTCTATTATCCCTCTTTTCCCTCGCCAGTCTCTTTCCCCTGGTTTCTCTCGCCTCTCTCTGTTCCCTGGCTTTCCTCTTTTCTATGAAATCTCTCTTTTCCCTATTTCCAATCAACCCTCTCTTTTCCCTCTTCCCCCCTCGGCAGTCTCTTTCCCCTGGTTTATCTCGCCTCTCTCTTTCCCTCGCCAGTCTCTGTTACCTCTCTTCCCTCGGTGTCTAATTCTTCCCACTTTCACTCGCCTCCCACTTTTCCATTAACTCTCTCTTGTCCTTGTTTTCCCTCGCCTATCTCTTTCCCTCTGATTTCCCTCGTCAGTCTCTTTCCCCTGCTTTCCCTCAACCCTCTCTTTTCCCTCTTTCCCCTCGACAGTCACTTTTCCCCCCTTTCCCTCGCCAGTCTCTGTTATCTCTCTTCCCTCGGTGTCTAATACTTCCCACTTGCCCTCGCCTCTCTCTTTTCCATGAACTCTCTCTTGTCCTTGTTTTCCCTCGCCTCTCTCTTTTCCCTGTAATTCGTCAACTCTGTCATCCCTCTTTTCCCTCGCCAGTCTCTTTCCCCTGGTTTATCTCGCCTCTCTCTTTCCCTCGCAGGTCTCTTTTACGTCTCTTCCCTTGGTGTCTAATTCTTCCCACTTTCACTCGCCTCCCTCTTTTCCATTAACTCTCTCTTGTCCTTGTTTTCCCTCGCCTGTCTCTTTCCCTCTGCTTTCCCTCCATAGTCTCTTTCCCCTGCTTTCCCTCAACCCTCTCTTTTCCCTCTTCCCCCCTCGCCAGTCTCTTTCCCCTGGTTTATCTCGCCTCTCTCTTTCCCTCGCCAGTCTCTTTTACGTCTCTTCCCTTGGTGTCTAATTCTTCCCACTTGCACTCGCCTCCCTCTTTTCCATTAACTCTCTCTTGTCCTTGTTTTCCCTCGCCTGTCTCTTTCCCTCTGCTTTCCCTCCATAGTCTCTTTCCCCTGCTTTCCCTCAACCCTCTCTTTTCCCTCTTCCCCCCTCGCCAGTCTCTTTCCCCTGGTTCATCTCGCCTCTCTCTTTCCCTCGCCAGTCTCTGTTACCTCTCTTCCCTCGGTGTCTAATACTTCCCACTTTCCCTCGCCCCTCTCTTTTCCATGAACTCTCTCTTGTCCTTGTTTTCCCTCGCCTGTCTCTTTCCCCCTGCTTTGCCATGACTCTCTCTTTTCCAACTTTTCCCTCGCCAGTCACCTTTCCCTCCTTTTCCTCGCCAGTCTCTGTTACCTCTCTTCCCTCGGTCTCTAATACTTCCCAGTTTCACTCGCCTCCCTCTTTTCCAATAACACTCTTGTCCTTGCGTTTTCTCAACTCTCTCTTTTCCAAGTTTTCCCTCGACTGACACTTCTCCCCCGTTTCCCTCGCCAGTCTCTGTTATCTCTCTTCCGTCGGTGTCTAATACTTCCCACTTTCCCTCGCCTCTCTCTTTTCCCTGTTATTCGTCAGCTCTGTTATCCCTCTTTTCCCTCGCCAGTCTCTTTCCCCTGGTTTATCTCGCCTCTCTCTTTCCCTCGCCAGTCTCTGTTACCTCTCTTCCCTCGGTGTCTAATTCTTCCCACTTTCACCCGACTCCCTCTTTCCCCTCTCATTCCTCAATTCTCTGTTGTCCCTCGTTGCCCTCCCCTCTCTCTTTTACCTCTCTTCCCTCTAGGTCTAATTTTTCCACATTCACTCGCCTCTCTCTTTTCCCTGTTATTCGTCAACTCTGTTATCCCTCTTTTCCCTCGCCAGTCTCTTTCCCCTGGTTTCTCTCGCCTCTCTCTGTTCCCTGGCTTTCCTCTTTTCTATGAAATCTCTCTTTTCCCTATTTCCAATCAACCCTCTCTTTTCCCTCTTCCCCCCTCGGCAGTCTCTTTCCCCTGGTTTATCTCGCCTCTCTCTTTCCCTCGCCAGTCTCTGTTACCTCTCTTCCCTCGGTGTCTAATTCTTCCCACTTTCACCCGACTCCCTCTTTCCCCTCTCATTCCTCAATTCTCTGTTGTCCCTCGTTGCCCTCCCCTCTCTCTTTTACCTCTCTTCCCTCTAGGTCTAATTTTTCCACATTCACTCGCCTCTCTCTTTTCCCTGTTATTCGTCAACTCTATTATCCCTCTTTTCCCTCGCCAGTCTCTTTCCCCTGGTTTCTCTCGCCTCTCTCTGTTCCCTGGCTTTCCTCTTTTCTATGAAATCTCTCTTTTCCCTATTTCCAATCAACCCTCTCTTTTCCCTCTTCCCCCCTCGGCAGTCTCTTTCCCCTGGTTTCTCTCGCCTCTCTCTTTCCCTCGCCAGTCTCTGTTACCTCTCTTCCCTCGGTGTCTAATTCTTCCCACTTTCACTCGCCTCCCTCTTTTCCATTAACTCTCTCTTGTCCTTGTTTTCCCTCGCCTATCTCTTTCCCTCTGATTTCCCTCGTCAGTCTCTTTCCCCTGCTTTCCCTCAACCCTCTCTTTTCCCTCTTTCCCCTCGACAGTCACTTTTCCCCCCTTTCCCTCGCCAGTCTCTGTTATCTCTCTTCCCTCGGTGTCTAATTCTTCCCACTTTCACTCACCTCCTTCTTTTCCATTAACTCTCTTGTCCTTGTTTTCCCTCGCCTGTCTCTTTTCCCTGTTATTCGTCAGCTCTGTTATCCCTCTTTTCCCTCGCCAGTCTCTTTCCCCTGGTTTATCTCGCCTCTCTCTTTCCCTCGCCAGTCTCTGTTACCTCTCTTCCCTCGGTGTCTAATTCTTCCCACTTTCACCCGACTCCCTCTTTCCCCTCTCATTCCTCAATTCTCTGTTGTCCCTCGTTGCCCTCCCCTCTCTCTTTTACCTCTCTTCCCTCTAGGTCTAATTTTTCCACATTCACTCGCCTCTCTCTTTTCCCTGTTATTCGTCAACTCTGTTATCCCTCTTTTCCCTCGCCAGTCTCTTTCCCCTGGTTTCTCTCGCCTCTCTCTGTTCCCTGGCTTTCCTCTTTTCTATGAAATCTCTCTTTTCCCTATTTCCAATCAACCCTCTCTTTTCCCTCTTCCCCCCTCGGCAGTCTCTTTCCCCTGGTTTATCTCGCCTCTCTCTTTCCCTCGCCAGTCTCTGTTACCTCTCTTCCCTCGGTGTCTAATTCTTCCCACTTTCACCCGACTCCCTCTTTCCCCTCTCATTCCTCAATTCTCTGTTGTCCCTCGTTGCCCTCTCCTCTCTCTTTTACCTCTCTTCCCTCTAGGTCTAATTTTTCCACATTCACTCGCCTCTCTCTTTTCCCTGTTATTCGTCAACTCTATTATCCCTCTTTTCCCTCGCCAGTCTCTTTCCCCTGGTTTCTCTCGCCTCTCTCTGTTCCCTGGCTTTCCTCTTTTCTATGAAATCTCTCTTTTCCCTATTTCCAATCAACCCTCTCTTTTCCCTCTTCCCCCCTCGGCAGTCTCTTTCCCCTGGTTTCTCTCGCCTCTCTCTTTCCCTCGCCAGTCTCTGTTACCTCTCTTCCCTCGGTGTCTAATTCTTCCCACTTTCACTCGCCTCCCTCTTTTCCATTAACTCTCTCTTGTCCTTGTTTTCCCTCGCCTATCTCTTTCCCTCTGATTTCCCTCGTCAGTCTCTTTCCCCTGCTTTCCCTCAACCCTCTCTTTTCCCTCTTTCCCCTCGACAGTCACTTTTCCCCCCTTTCCCTCGCCAGTCTCTGTTATCTCTCTTCCCTCGGTGTCTAATTCTTCCCACTTTCACTCACCTCCTTCTTTTCCATTAACTCTCTTGTCCTTGTTTTCCCTCGCCTGTCTCTTTTCCCTGTTATTCGTCAGCTCTGTTATCCCTCTTTTCCCTCGCCAGTCTCTTTCCCCTGGTTTATCTCGCCTCTCTCTTTCCCTCGCCAGTCTCTGTTACCTCTCTTCCCTCGGTGTCTAATTCTTCCCACTTTCACCCGACTCCCTCTTTCCCCTCTCATTCCTCAATTCTCTGTTGTCCCTCGTTGCCCTCCCCTCTCTCTTTTACCTCTCTTCCCTCTAGGTCTAATTTTTCCACATTCACTCGCCTCTCTCTTTTCCCTGTTATTCGTCAACTCTGTTATCCCTCTTTTCCCTCGCCAGTCTCTTTCCCCTGGTTTCTCTCGCCTCTCTCTGTTCCCTGGCTTTCCTCTTTTCTATGAAATCTCTCTTTTCCCTATTTCCAATCAACCCTCTCTTTTCCCTCTTCCCCCCTCGGCAGTCTCTTTCCCCTGGTTTATCTCGCCTCTCTCTTTCCCTCGCCAGTCTCTGTTACCTCTCTTCCCTCGGTGTCTAATTCTTCCCACTTTCACTCGCCTCCCACTTTTCCATTAACTCTCTCTTGTCCTTGTTTTCCCTCGCCTATCTCTTTCCCTCTGATTTCCCTCGTCAGTCTCTTTCCCCTGCTTTCCCTCAACCCTCTCTTTTCCCTCTTTCCCCTCGACAGTCACTTTTCCCCCCTTTCCCTCGCCAGTCTCTGTTATCTCTCTTCCCTCGGTGTCTAATACTTCCCACTTGCCCTCGCCTCTCTCTTTTCCATGAACTCTCTCTTGTCCTTGTTTTCCCTCGCCTCTCTCTTTTCCCTGTAATTCGTCAACTCTGTCATCCCTCTTTTCCCTCGCCAGTCTCTTTCCCCTGGTTTATCTCGCCTCTCTCTTTCCCTCGCCAGTCTCTGTTACCTCTCTTCCCTCGGTGTCTAATTCTTCCCACTTTCACTCACCTCCTTCTTTTCCATTAACTCTCTTGTCCTTGTTTTCCCTCGCCTGTCTCTTTCCCCCTGCTTTGCCATGACTCTCTCTTTTCCAACTTTTCCCTCGCCTGTCACCTTTCCCTCCTTTTCCTCGCCAGTCTCTGTTACCTCTCTTCCCTCTAGGTCTAATTTTTCCACTTTCCCTCGCCTCCCTCTTTTCCATTAACTCTCTCTTGTCCTTGTTTTCCCTCGACTGTCTCTTTCCCTCTGCTTTCCCTCCATAGTCTCTTTCCCCTTCTTTCCCTCAACCCTCTCTTTTCCCTCTTCCCCCCTCGCCAGTCTCTTTCCCCTGGTTTATCTCGCCTCTCTCTTTCCCTCGCCAGTCTCTGTTACCTCTCTTCCCTCGGTGTCTAATTCTTCCCACTTTCACCCGACTCCCTCTTTCCCCTCTCATTCCTCAATTCTCTGTTGTCCCTCGTTGCCCTCCCCTCTCTCTTTTACCTCTCTTCCCTCTAGGTCTAATTTTTCCACATTCACTCGCCTCTCTCTTTTCCCTGTTATTCGTAAACTCTATTATCCCTCTTTTCCCTCGCCAGTCTCTTTCCCCTGGTTTCTCTCGCCTCTCTCTGTTCCCTGGCTTTCCTCTTTTCTATGAAATCTCTCTTTTCCCTATTTCCAATCAACCCTCTCTTTTCCCTCTTTCCCCTCGCCAGTCACTTTTCCTTCCTTTCCCTCGCCAGTCTCTTTTAACCTCTATTCCCTCCGTGCCTAATTTTCAAACTTACACTCCACTCCCTCTTTTCCATGAACTCTCTCGTTCCCCTATTTCCAGTCAACTCTCTCTTTTCCCTCCTCCCCCCTCGCCAGTCTGTTTCCCCTGGTTTATCTCGCCTCTCTCTTTCCCTCGCCAGTCTCTTTTACGTCTCTTCCCTTGGTGTCTAATTCTTCCCACTTTCACTCGCCTCCCTCTTTTCCATTAACTCTCTCTTGTCCTTGTTTTCCCTCGCCTGTCTCTTTCCCTCTGCTTTCCCTCCATAGTCTCTTTCCCCTGCTTTCCCTCAACCCTCTCTTTTCCCTCTTCCCCCCTCGCCAGTCTCTTTCCCCTGGTTTATCTCGCCTCTCTCTTTCCCTCGCCAGTCTCTGTTACCTCTCTTCCCTCGGTGTCTAATACTTCCCACTTTCCCTCGCCTCTCTCTTTTCCATGAACTCTCTCTTGTCCTTGTTTTCCCTCGCCTCTCTCTTTTCCCTGTAATTCGTCAACTCTGTTATCCCTCTTTTCCCTCGCCAGTCTCTTTCCCCTGGTTTATCTCGCCTCTCTCTTTCCCTCGCCAGTCTCTTTTACGTCTCTTCCCTTGGTGTCTAATTCTTCCCACTTTCACTCGCCTCCCTCTTTTCCATTAACTCTCTCTTGTCCTTGTTTTCCCTCGCCTGTCTCTTTCCCTCTGCTTTCCCTCCATAGTCTCTTTCCCCTGCTTTCCCTCAACCCTCTCTTTTCCCTCTTCCCCCCTCGCCAGTCTGTTTCCCCTGGTTTATCTCGCCTCTCTCTTTCCCTCGCCAGTCTCTTTTACGTCTCTTCCCTTGGTGTCTAATTCTTCCCACTTGCACTCGCCTCCCTCTTTTCCATTAACTCTCTCTTGTCCTTGTTTTCCCTCGCCTGTCTCTTTCCCTCTGCTTTCCCTCCATAGTCTCTTTCCCCTGCTTTCCCTCAACCCTCTCTTTTCCCTCTTCCCCCCTCGCCAGTCTCTTTCCCCTGGTTTATCTCGCCTCTCTCTTTCCCTCGCCAGTCTCTGTTACCTCTCTTCCCTCGGTGTCTAATACTTCCCACTTTCCCTCGCCCCTCTCTTTTCCATGAACTCTCTCTTGTCCTTGTTTTCCCTCGCCTGTCTCTTTCCCCCTGCTTTGCCATGACTCTCTCTTTTCCAACTTTTCCCTCGCCAGTCACCTTTCCCTCCTTTTCCTCGCCAGTCTCTGTTACCTCTCTTCCCTCGGTCTCTAATACTTCCCAGTTTCACTCGCCTCCCTCTTTTCCAATAACACTCTTGTCCTTGTGTTTTCTCAACTCTCTCTTTTCCAAGTTTTCCCTCGACTGACACTTCTCCCCCGTTTCCCTCGCCAGTCTCTGTTATCTCTCTTCCGTCGGTGTCTAATACTTCCCACTTTCCCTCGCCTCTCTCTTTTCCCTGTTATTCGTCAGCGCTGTTATCACTCTTTTCCCTCGCCAGTCTCTTTCCCCTGGTTTATCTCGCCTCTCTCTTTCCCTCGCCAGTCTCTGTTACCTCTCTTCCCTCGGTGTCTAATTCTTCCCACTTTCACTCACCTCCTTCTTTTCCATTAACTCTCTTGTCCTTGTTTTCCCTCGCCTGTCTCTTTCCCCCTGCTTTGCCATGACTCTCTCTTTTCCAACTTTTCCCTCGCCTGTCACCTTTCCCTCCTTTTCCTCGCCAGTCTCTGTTACCTCTCTTCCCTCTAGGTCTAATTTTTCCACTTTCCCTCGCCTCCCTCTTTTCCATTAACTCTCTCTTGTCCTTGTTTTCCCTCGACTGTCTCTTTCCCTCTGCTTTCCCTCCATAGTCTCTTTCCCCTTCTTTCCCTCAACCCTCTCTTTTCCCTCTTCCCCCCTCGCCAGTCTCTTTCCCCTGGTTTATCTCGCCTCTCTCTTTCCCTCGCCAGTCTCTGTTACCTCTCTTCCCTCGGTGTCTAATTCTTCCCACTTTCACCCGACTCCCTCTTTCCCCTCTCATTCCTCAATTCTCTGTTGTCCCTCGTTGCCCTCCCCTCTCTCTTTTACCTCTCTTCCCTCTAGGTCTAATTTTTCCACATTCACTCGCCTCTCTCTTTTCCCTGTTATTCGTCAACTCTATTATCCCTCTTTTCCCTCGCCAGTCTCTTTCCCCTGGTTTCTCTCGCCTCTCTCTGTTCCCTGGCTTTCCTCTTTTCTATGAAATCTCTCTTTTCCCTATTTCCAATCAACCCTCTCTTTTCCCTCTTCCCCCCTCGGCAGTCTCTTTCCCCTGGTTTCTCTCGCCTCTCTCTTTCCCTCGCCAGTCTCTGTTACCTCTCTTCCCTCGGTGTCTAATTCTTCCCACTTTCACTCGCCTCCCTCTTTTCCATTAACTCTCTCTTGTCCTTGTTTTCCCTCGCCTATCTCTTTCCCTCTGATTTCCCTCGTCAGTCTCTTTCCCCTGCTTTCCCTCAACCCTCTCTTTTCCCTCTTTCCCCTCGACAGTCACTTTTCCCCCCTTTCCCTCGCCAGTCTCTGTTATCTCTCTTCCCTCGGTGTCTAATTCTTCCCACTTTCACTCACCTCCTTCTTTTCCATTAACTCTCTTGTCCTTGTTTTCCCTCGCCTGTCTCTTTTCCCTGTTATTCGTCAGCTCTGTTATCCCTCTTTTCCCTCGCCAGTCTCTTTCCCCTGGTTTATCTCGCCTCTCTCTTTCCCTCGCCAGTCTCTGTTACCTCTCTTCCCTCGGTGTCTAATTCTTCCCACTTTCACCCGACTCCCTCTTTCCCCTCTCATTCCTCAATTCTCTGTTGTCCCTCGTTGCCCTCCCCTCTCTCTTTTACCTCTCTTCCCTCTAGGTCTAATTTTTCCACATTCACTCGCCTCTCTCTTTTCCCTGTTATTCGTCAACTCTATTATCCCTCTTTTCCCTCGCCAGTCTCTTTCCCCTGGTTTCTCTCGCCTCTCTCTGTTCCCTGGCTTTCCTCTTTTCTATGAAATCTCTCTTTTCCCTATTTCCAATCAACCCTCTCTTTTCCCTCTTCCCCCCTCGGCAGTCTCTTTCCCCTGGTTTATCTCGCCTCTCTCTTTCCCTCGCCAGTCTCTGTTACCTCTCTTCCCTCGGTGTCTAATTCTTCCCACTTTCACTCGCCTCCCACTTTTCCATTAACTCTCTCTTGTCCTTGTTTTCCCTCGCCTATCTCTTTCCCTCTGATTTCCCTCGTCAGTCTCTTTCCCCTGCTTTCCCTCAACCCTCTCTTTTCCCTCTTTCCCCTCGACAGTCACTTTTCCCCCCTTTCCCTCGCCAGTCTCTGTTATCTCTCTTCCCTCGGTGTCTAATACTTCCCACTTGCCCTCGCCTCTCTCTTTTCCATGAACTCTCTCTTGTCCTTGTTTTCCCTCGCCTCTCTCTTTTCCCTGTAATTCGTCAACTCTGTCATCCCTCTTTTCCCTCGCCAGTCTCTTTCCCCTGGTTTATCTCGCCTCTCTCTTTCCCTCGCAGGTCTCTTTTACGTCTCTTCCCTTGGTGTCTAATTCTTCCCACTTTCACTCGCCTCCCTCTTTTCCATTAACTCTCTCTTGTCCTTGTTTTCCCTCGCCTGTCTCTTTCCCTCTGCTTTCCCTCCATAGTCTCTTTCCCCTGCTTTCCCTCAACCCTCTCTTTTCCCTCTTCCCCCCTCGCCAGTCTCTTTCCCCTGGTTTATCTCGCCTCTCTCTTTCCCTCGCCAGTCTCTTTTACGTCTCTTCCCTTGGTGTCTAATTCTTCCCACTTGCACTCGCCTCCCTCTTTTCCATTAACTCTCTCTTGTCCTTGTTTTCCCTCGCCTGTCTCTTTCCCTCTGCTTTCCCTCCATAGTCTCTTTCCCCTGCTTTCCCTCAACCCTCTCTTTTCCCTCTTCCCCCCTCGCCAGTCTCTTTCCCCTGGTTTATCTCGCCTCTCTCTTTCCCTCGCCAGTCTCTGTTACCTCTCTTCCCTCGGTGTCTAATACTTCCCACTTTCCCTCGCCCCTCTCTTTTCCATGAACTCTCTCTTGTCCTTGTTTTCCCTCGCCTGTCTCTTTCCCCCTGCTTTGCCATGACTCTCTCTTTTCCAACTTTTCCCTCGCCAGTCACCTTTCCCTCCTTTTCCTCTTCAGTCTCTGTTACCTCTCTTCCCTCGGTCTCTAATACTTCCCAGTTTCACTCGCCTCCCTCTTTTCCAATAACACTCTTGTCCTTGCGTTTTCTCAACTCTCTCTTTTCCAAGTTTTCCCTCGACTGACACTTCTCCCCCGTTTCCCTCGCCAGTCTCTGTTATCTCTCTTCCGTCGGTGTCTAATACTTCCCACTTTCCCTCGCCTCTCTCTTTTCCCTGTTATTCGTCAGCTCTGTTATCCCTCTTTTCCCTCGCCAGTCTCTTTCCCCTGGTTTATCTCGCCTCTCTCTTTCCCTCGCCAGTCTCTGTTATCTCTCTTCCCTCGGTGTCTAATACTTCCCACTTGCCCTCGCCTCTCTCTTTTCCATGAACTCTCTCTTGTCCTTGTTTTCCCTCGCCTCTCTCTTTTCCCTGTAATTCGTCAACTCTGTTATCCCTCTTTTCCCTCGCCAGTCTCTTTCCCCTGGTTTCTCTCGCCTCTCTCTGTTCCCTGGCTTTCCTCTTTTCTATGAAATCTCTCTTTTCCCTATTTCCAATCAACCCTCTCTTTTCCCTCTTCCCCCCTCGCCAGTCTCTTTCCCCTGGTTTATCTCGCCTCTCTCTTTCCCTCGCCAGTCTCTGTTACCTCTCTTCCCTCGGTGTCTAATTCTTCCCACTTTTACTCACCTCCTTCTTTTCCATTAACTCTCTTGTCCTTGTTTTCCCTCGCCTGTCTCTTTTCCCCTGCTTTGCCATGACTCTCTCTTCTCCAACTTTTCCCTCGCCAGTCACCTTTCCCTCCTTTTCCTCGCCAGTCTCTGTTACCTCTCTTCCCTCGGTGTCTAATTCTTCCCACTTTCACCCGACTCCCTCTTTCCCCTCTCATTCCTCAATTCTCTGTTGTCCCTCGTTGCCCTCCCCTCTCTCTCTTACCTCTCTTCCCTCTAGGTCTAATTTTTCCACTTTCCCTCGCCTCTCTCTTTTCCCTGTTATTCGTCAACTCTGTTATCCCTCTTTTCCCTCGCCAGTCTCTTTCCCCTGGTTTCTCTCGCCTCTCTCTGTTCCCTGGCTTTCCTCTTTTCTATGAAATCTCTCTTTTCCCTATTTCCAATCAACCCTCTCTTTTCCCTCTTTCCCCTCGCCAGTCACTTTTCCTTCCTTTCCCTCGCCAGTCTCTTTTAACCTCTATTCCCTCCGTGCCTAATTTTCAAACTTACACTCCACTCCCTCTTTTCCATGAACTCTCTCGTTCCCCTATTTCCAGTCAACTCTCTCTTTTCCCTCCTCCCCCCTCGCCAGTCTGTTTCCCCTGGTTTATCTCGCCTCTCTCTTTCCCTCGCCAGTCTCTTTTACGTCTCTTCCCTTGGTGTCTAATTCTTCCCACTTTCACTCGCCTCCCTCTTTTCCATTAACTCTCTCTTGTCCTTGTTTTCCCTCGCCTGTCTCTTTCCCTCTGCTTTCCCTCCATAGTCTCTTTCCCCTGCTTTCCCTCAACCCTCTCTTTTCCCTCTTCCCCCCTCGCCAGTCTCTTTCCCCTGGTTTATCTCGCCTCTCTCTTTCCCTCGCCAGTCTCTGTTACCTCTCTTCCCTCGGTGTCTAATACTTCCCACTTTCCCTCGCCTCTCTCTTTTCCATGAACTCTCTCTTGTCCTTGTTTTCCCTCGCCTCTCTCTTTTCCCTGTAATTCGTCAACTCTGTTATCCCTCTTCCCCCCTCGCCAGTCTCTTTCCCCTGGTTTATCTCGCCTCTCTCTTTCCCTCGCCAGTCTCTGTTACCTCTCTTCCCTCGGTGTCTAATTCTTCCCACTTTCACTCACCTCCTTCTTTTCCATTAACTCTCTTGTCCTTGTTTTCCCTCGCCTGTCTCTTTCCCCCTGCTTTGCCATGACTCTCTCTTTTCCAACTTTTCCCTCGCCTGTCACCTTTCCCTCCTTTTCCTCGCCAGTCTCTGTTACCTCTCTTCCCTCTAGGTCTAATTTTTCCACTTTCCCTCGCCTCCCTCTTTTCCATTAACTCTCTCTTGTCCTTGTTTTCCCTCGACTGTCTCTTTCCCTCTGCTTTCCCTCCATAGTCTCTTTCCCCTTCTTTCCCTCAACCCTCTCTTTTCCCTCTTCCCCCCTCGCCAGTCTCTTTCCCCTGGTTTATCTCGCCTCTCTCTTTCCCTCGCCAGTCTCTGTTACCTCTCTTCCCTCGGTGTCTAATTCTTCCCACTTTCACCCGACTCCCTCTTTCCCCTCTCATTCCTCAATTCTCTGTTGTCCCTCGTTGCCCTCCCCTCTCTCTTTTACCTCTCTTCCCTCTAGGTCTAATTTTTCCACATTCACTCGCCTCTCTCTTTTCCCTGTTATTCGTAAACTCTATTATCCCTCTTTTCCCTCGCCAGTCTCTTTCCCCTGGTTTCTCTCGCCTCTCTCTGTTCCCTGGCTTTCCTCTTTTCTATGAAATCTCTCTTTTCCCTATTTCCAATCAACCCTCTCTTTTCCCTCTTCCCCCCTCGGCAGTCTCTTTCCCCTGGTTTCTCTCGCCTCTCTCTTTCCCTCGCCAGTCTCTGTTACCTCTCTTCCCTCGGTGTCTAATTCTTCCCACTTTCACTCGCCTCCCTCTTTTCCATTAACTCTCTCTTGTCCTTGTTTTCCCTCGCCTATCTCTTTCCCTCTGATTTCCCTCGTCAGTCTCTTTCCCCTGCTTTCCCTCAACCCTCTCTTTTCCCTCTTTCCCCTCGACAGTCACTTTTCCCCCCTTTCCCTCGCCAGTCTCTGTTATCTCTCTTCCCTCGGTGTCTAATTCTTCCCACTTTCACTCACCTCCTTCTTTTCCATTAACTCTCTTGTCCTTGTTTTCCCTCGCCTGTCTCTTTTCCCTGTTATTCGTCAGCTCTGTTATCCCTCTTTTCCCTCGCCAGTCTCTTTCCCCTGGTTTATCTCGCCTCTCTCTTTCCCTCGCCAGTCTCTGTTACCTCTCTTCCCTCGGTGTCTAATTCTTCCCACTTTCACCCGACTCCCTCTTTCCCCTCTCATTCCTCAATTCTCTGTTGTCCCTCGTTGCCCTCCCCTCTCTCTTTTACCTCTCTTCCCTCTAGGTCTAATTTTTCCACATTCACTCGCCTCTCTCTTTTCCCTGTTATTCGTCAACTCTATTATCCCTCTTTTCCCTCGCCAGTCTCTTTCCCCTGGTTTCTCTCGCCTCTCTCTGTTCCCTGGCTTTCCTCTTTTCTATGAAATCTCTCTTTTCCCTATTTCCAATCAACCCTCTCTTTTCCCTCTTCCCCCCTCGGCAGTCTCTTTCCCCTGGTTTATCTCGCCTCTCTCTTTCCCTCGCCAGTCTCTGTTACCTCTCTTCCCTCGGTGTCTAATTCTTCCCACTTTCACTCGCCTCCCTCTTTTCCATTAACTCTCTCTTGTCCTTGTTTTCCCTCGCCTGTCTCTTTCCCTCTGCTTTCCCTCCATAGTCTCTTTCCCCTGCTTTCCCTCAACCCTCTCTTTTCCCTCTTCCCCCCTCGCCAGTCTCTTTCCCCTGGTTTATCTCGCCTCTCTCTTTCCCTCGCCAGTCTCTTTTACGTCTCTTCCCTTGGTGTCTAATTCTTCCCACTTGCACTCGCCTCCCTCTTTTCCATTAACTCTCTCTTGTCCTTGTTTTCCCTCGCCTGTCTCTTTCCCTCTGCTTTCCCTCCATAGTCTCTTTCCCCTGCTTTCCCTCAACCCTCTCTTTTCCCTCTTCCCCCCTCGCCAGTCTCTTTCCCCTGGTTTATCTCGCCTCTCTCTTTCCCTCGCCAGTCTCTGTTACCTCTCTTCCCTCGGTGTCTAATACTTCCCACTTTCCCTCGCCCCTCTCTTTTCCATGAACTCTCTCTTGTCCTTGTTTTCCCTCGCCTGTCTCTTTCCCCCTGCTTTGCCATGACTCTCTCTTTTCCAACTTTTCCCTCGCCAGTCACCTTTCCCTCCTTTTCCTCGCCAGTCTCTGTTACCTCTCTTCCCTCGGTCTCTAATACATCCCAGTTTCACTCGCCTCCCTCTTTTCCAATAACACTCTTGTCCTTGCGTTTTCTCAACTCTCTCTTTTCCAAGTTTTCCCTCGACTGACACTTCTCCCCCGTTTCCCTCGCCAGTCTCTGTTATCTCTCTTCCGTCGGTGTCTAATACTTCCCACTTTCCCTCGCCTCTCTCTTTTCCCTGTTATTCGTCAGCTCTGTTATCCCTCTTTTCCCTCGCCAGTCTCTTTCCCCTGGTTTATCTCGCCTCTCTCTTTCCCTCGCCAGTCTCTGTTACCTCTCTTCCCTCGGTGTCTAATTCTTCCCACTTTCACCCGACTCCCTCTTTCCCCTCTCATTCCTCAATTCTCTGTTGTCCCTCGTTGCCCTCCCCTCTCTCTTTTACCTCTCTTCCCTCTAGGTCTAATTTTTCCACATTCACTCGCCTCTCTCTTTTCCCTGTTATTCGTCAACTCTGTTATCCCTCTTTTCCCTCGCCAGTCTCTTTCCCCTGGTTTCTCTCGCCTCTCTCTGTTCCCTGGCTTTCCTCTTTTCTATGAAATCTCTCTTTTCCCTATTTCCAATCAACCCTCTCTTTTCCCTCTTCCCCCCTCGGCAGTCTCTTTCCCCTGGTTTATCTCGCCTCTCTCTTTCCCTCGCCAGTCTCTGTTACCTCTCTTCCCTCGGTGTCTAATTCTTCCCACTTTCACCCGACTCCCTCTTTCCCCTCTCATTCCTCAATTCTCTGTTGTCCCTCGTTGCCCTCCCCTCTCTCTTTTACCTCTCTTCCCTCTAGGTCTAATTTTTCCACATTCACTCGCCTCTCTCTTTTCCCTGTTATTCGTCAACTCTATTATCCCTCTTTTCCCTCGCCAGTCTCTTTCCCCTGGTTTCTCTCGCCTCTCTCTGTTCCCTGGCTTTCCTCTTTTCTATGAAATCTCTCTTTTCCCTATTTCCAATCAACCCTCTCTTTTCCCTCTTCCCCCCTCGGCAGTCTCTTTCCCCTGGTTTCTCTCGCCTCTCTCTTTCCCTCGCCAGTCTCTGTTACCTCTCTTCCCTCGGTGTCTAATTCTTCCCACTTTCACTCGCCTCCCTCTTTTCCATTAACTCTCTCTTGTCCTTGTTTTCCCTCGCCTATCTCTTTCCCTCTGATTTCCCTCGTCAGTCTCTTTCCCCTGCTTTCCCTCAACCCTCTCTTTTCCCTCTTTCCCCTCGACAGTCACTTTTCCCCCCTTTCCCTCGCCAGTCTCTGTTATCTCTCTTCCCTCGGTGTCTAATTCTTCCCACTTTCACTCACCTCCTTCTTTTCCATTAACTCTCTTGTCCTTGTTTTCCCTCGCCTGTCTCTTTTCCCTGTTATTCGTCAGCTCTGTTATCCCTCTTTTCCCTCGCCAGTCTCTTTCCCCTGGTTTATCTCGCCTCTCTCTTTCCCTCGCCAGTCTCTGTTACCTCTCTTCCCTCGGTGTCTAATTCTTCCCACTTTCACCCGACTCCCTCTTTCCCCTCTCATTCCTCAATTCTCTGTTGTCCCTCGTTGCCCTCCCCTCTCTCTTTTACCTCTCTTCCCTCTAGGTCTAATTTTTCCACATTCACTCGCCTCTCTCTTTTCCCTGTTATTCGTCAACTCTGTTATCCCTCTTTTCCCTCGCCAGTCTCTTTCCCCTGGTTTCTCTCGCCTCTCTCTGTTCCCTGGCTTTCCTCTTTTCTATGAAATCTCTCTTTTCCCTATTTCCAATCAACCCTCTCTTTTCCCTCTTCCCCCCTCGGCAGTCTCTTTCCCCTGGTTTATCTCGCCTCTCTCTTTCCCTCGCCAGTCTCTGTTACCTCTCTTCCCTCGGTGTCTAATTCTTCCCACTTTCACCCGACTCCCTCTTTCCCCTCTCATTCCTCAATTCTCTGTTGTCCCTCGTTGCCCTCTCCTCTCTCTTTTACCTCTCTTCCCTCTAGGTCTAATTTTTCCACATTCACTCGCCTCTCTCTTTTCCCTGTTATTCGTCAACTCTATTATCCCTCTTTTCCCTCGCCAGTCTCTTTCCCCTGGTTTCTCTCGCCTCTCTCTGTTCCCTGGCTTTCCTCTTTTCTATGAAATCTCTCTTTTCCCTATTTCCAATCAACCCTCTCTTTTCCCTCTTCCCCCCTCGGCAGTCTCTTTCCCCTGGTTTCTCTCGCCTCTCTCTTTCCCTCGCCAGTCTCTGTTACCTCTCTTCCCTCGGTGTCTAATTCTTCCCACTTTCACTCGCCTCCCTCTTTTCCATTAACTCTCTCTTGTCCTTGTTTTCCCTCGCCTATCTCTTTCCCTCTGATTTCCCTCGTCAGTCTCTTTCCCCTGCTTTCCCTCAACCCTCTCTTTTCCCTCTTTCCCCTCGACAGTCACTTTTCCCCCCTTTCCCTCGCCAGTCTCTGTTATCTCTCTTCCCTCGGTGTCTAATTCTTCCCACTTTCACTCACCTCCTTCTTTTCCATTAACTCTCTTGTCCTTGTTTTCCCTCGCCTGTCTCTTTTCCCTGTTATTCGTCAGCTCTGTTATCCCTCTTTTCCCTCGCCAGTCTCTTTCCCCTGGTTTATCTCGCCTCTCTCTTTCCCTCGCCAGTCTCTGTTACCTCTCTTCCCTCGGTGTCTAATTCTTCCCACTTTCACCCGACTCCCTCTTTCCCCTCTCATTCCTCAATTCTCTGTTGTCCCTCGTTGCCCTCCCCTCTCTCTTTTACCTCTCTTCCCTCTAGGTCTAATTTTTCCACATTCACTCGCCTCTCTCTTTTCCCTGTTATTCGTCAACTCTGTTATCCCTCTTTTCCCTCGCCAGTCTCTTTCCCCTGGTTTCTCTCGCCTCTCTCTGTTCCCTGGCTTTCCTCTTTTCTATGAAATCTCTCTTTTCCCTATTTCCAATCAACCCTCTCTTTTCCCTCTTCCCCCCTCGGCAGTCTCTTTCCCCTGGTTTATCTCGCCTCTCTCTTTCCCTCGCCAGTCTCTGTTACCTCTCTTCCCTCGGTGTCTAATTCTTCCCACTTTCACTCGCCTCCCACTTTTCCATTAACTCTCTCTTGTCCTTGTTTTCCCTCGCCTATCTCTTTCCCTCTGATTTCCCTCGTCAGTCTCTTTCCCCTGCTTTCCCTCAACCCTCTCTTTTCCCTCTTTCCCCTCGACAGTCACTTTTCCCCCCTTTCCCTCGCCAGTCTCTGTTATCTCTCTTCCCTCGGTGTCTAATACTTCCCACTTGCCCTCGCCTCTCTCTTTTCCATGAACTCTCTCTTGTCCTTGTTTTCCCTCGCCTCTCTCTTTTCCCTGTAATTCGTCAACTCTGTCATCCCTCTTTTCCCTCGCCAGTCTCTTTCCCCTGGTTTATCTCGCCTCTCTCTTTCCCTCGCCAGTCTCTGTTACCTCTCTTCCCTCGGTGTCTAATTCTTCCCACTTTCACTCACCTCCTTCTTTTCCATTAACTCTCTTGTCCTTGTTTTCCCTCGCCTGTCTCTTTCCCCCTGCTTTGCCATGACTCTCTCTTTTCCAACTTTTCCCTCGCCTGTCACCTTTCCCTCCTTTTCCTCGCCAGTCTCTGTTACCTCTCTTCCCTCTAGGTCTAATTTTTCCACTTTCCCTCGCCTCCCTCTTTTCCATTAACTCTCTCTTGTCCTTGTTTTCCCTCGACTGTCTCTTTCCCTCTGCTTTCCCTCCATAGTCTCTTTCCCCTTCTTTCCCTCAACCCTCTCTTTTCCCTCTTCCCCCCTCGCCAGTCTCTTTCCCCTGGTTTATCTCGCCTCTCTCTTTCCCTCGCCAGTCTCTGTTACCTCTCTTCCCTCGGTGTCTAATTCTTCCCACTTTCACCCGACTCCCTCTTTCCCCTCTCATTCCTCAATTCTCTGTTGTCCCTCGTTGCCCTCCCCTCTCTCTTTTACCTCTCTTCCCTCTAGGTCTAATTTTTCCACATTCACTCGCCTCTCTCTTTTCCCTGTTATTCGTAAACTCTATTATCCCTCTTTTCCCTCGCCAGTCTCTTTCCCCTGGTTTCTCTCGCCTCTCTCTGTTCCCTGGCTTTCCTCTTTTCTATGAAATCTCTCTTTTCCCTATTTCCAATCAACCCTCTCTTTTCCCTCTTTCCCCTCGCCAGTCACTTTTCCTTCCTTTCCCTCGCCAGTCTCTTTTAACCTCTATTCCCTCCGTGCCTAATTTTCAAACTTACACTCCACTCCCTCTTTTCCATGAACTCTCTCGTTCCCCTATTTCCAGTCAACTCTCTCTTTTCCCTCCTCCCCCCTCGCCAGTCTGTTTCCCCTGGTTTATCTCGCCTCTCTCTTTCCCTCGCCAGTCTCTTTTACGTCTCTTCCCTTGGTGTCTAATTCTTCCCACTTTCACTCGCCTCCCTCTTTTCCATTAACTCTCTCTTGTCCTTGTTTTCCCTCGCCTGTCTCTTTCCCTCTGCTTTCCCTCCATAGTCTCTTTCCCCTGCTTTCCCTCAACCCTCTCTTTTCCCTCTTCCCCCCTCGCCAGTCTCTTTCCCCTGGTTTATCTCGCCTCTCTCTTTCCCTCGCCAGTCTCTGTTACCTCTCTTCCCTCGGTGTCTAATACTTCCCACTTTCCCTCGCCTCTCTCTTTTCCATGAACTCTCTCTTGTCCTTGTTTTCCCTCGCCTCTCTCTTTTCCCTGTAATTCGTCAACTCTGTTATCCCTCTTTTCCCTCGCCAGTCTCTTTCCCCTGGTTTATCTCGCCTCTCTCTTTCCCTCGCCAGTCTCTTTTACGTCTCTTCCCTTGGTGTCTAATTCTTCCCACTTTCACTCGCCTCCCTCTTTTCCATTAACTCTCTCTTGTCCTTGTTTTCCCTCGCCTGTCTCTTTCCCTCTGCTTTCCCTCCATAGTCTCTTTCCCCTGCTTTCCCTCAACCCTCTCTTTTCCCTCTTCCCCCCTCGCCAGTCTGTTTCCCCTGGTTTATCTCGCCTCTCTCTTTCCCTCGCCAGTCTCTTTTACGTCTCTTCCCTTGGTGTCTAATTCTTCCCACTTGCACTCGCCTCCCTCTTTTCCATTAACTCTCTCTTGTCCTTGTTTTCCCTCGCCTGTCTCTTTCCCTCTGCTTTCCCTCCATAGTCTCTTTCCCCTGCTTTCCCTCAACCCTCTCTTTTCCCTCTTCCCCCCTCGCCAGTCTCTTTCCCCTGGTTTATCTCGCCTCTCTCTTTCCCTCGCCAGTCTCTGTTACCTCTCTTCCCTCGGTGTCTAATACTTCCCACTTTCCCTCGCCCCTCTCTTTTCCATGAACTCTCTCTTGTCCTTGTTTTCCCTCGCCTGTCTCTTTCCCCCTGCTTTGCCATGACTCTCTCTTTTCCAACTTTTCCCTCGCCAGTCACCTTTCCCTCCTTTTCCTCGCCAGTCTCTGTTACCTCTCTTCCCTCGGTCTCTAATACTTCCCAGTTTCACTCGCCTCCCTCTTTTCCAATAACACTCTTGTCCTTGTGTTTTCTCAACTCTCTCTTTTCCAAGTTTTCCCTCGACTGACACTTCTCCCCCGTTTCCCTCGCCAGTCTCTGTTATCTCTCTTCCGTCGGTGTCTAATACTTCCCACTTTCCCTCGCCTCTCTCTTTTCCCTGTTATTCGTCAGCGCTGTTATCACTCTTTTCCCTCGCCAGTCTCTTTCCCCTGGTTTATCTCGCCTCTCTCTTTCCCTCGCCAGTCTCTGTTACCTCTCTTCCCTCGGTGTCTAATTCTTCCCACTTTCACTCACCTCCTTCTTTTCCATTAACTCTCTTGTCCTTGTTTTCCCTCGCCTGTCTCTTTCCCCCTGCTTTGCCATGACTCTCTCTTTTCCAACTTTTCCCTCGCCTGTCACCTTTCCCTCCTTTTCCTCGCCAGTCTCTGTTACCTCTCTTCCCTCTAGGTCTAATTTTTCCACTTTCCCTCGCCTCCCTCTTTTCCATTAACTCTCTCTTGTCCTTGTTTTCCCTCGACTGTCTCTTTCCCTCTGCTTTCCCTCCATAGTCTCTTTCCCCTTCTTTCCCTCAACCCTCTCTTTTCCCTCTTCCCCCCTCGCCAGTCTCTTTCCCCTGGTTTATCTCGCCTCTCTCTTTCCCTCGCCAGTCTCTGTTACCTCTCTTCCCTCGGTGTCTAATTCTTCCCACTTTCACCCGACTCCCTCTTTCCCCTCTCATTCCTCAATTCTCTGTTGTCCCTCGTTGCCCTCCCCTCTCTCTTTTACCTCTCTTCCCTCTAGGTCTAATTTTTCCACATTCACTCGCCTCTCTCTTTTCCCTGTTATTCGTCAACTCTATTATCCCTCTTTTCCCTCGCCAGTCTCTTTCCCCTGGTTTCTCTCGCCTCTCTCTGTTCCCTGGCTTTCCTCTTTTCTATGAAATCTCTCTTTTCCCTATTTCCAATCAACCCTCTCTTTTCCCTCTTCCCCCCTCGGCAGTCTCTTTCCCCTGGTTTCTCTCGCCTCTCTCTTTCCCTCGCCAGTCTCTGTTACCTCTCTTCCCTCGGTGTCTAATTCTTCCCACTTTCACTCGCCTCCCTCTTTTCCATTAACTCTCTCTTGTCCTTGTTTTCCCTCGCCTATCTCTTTCCCTCTGATTTCCCTCGTCAGTCTCTTTCCCCTGCTTTCCCTCAACCCTCTCTTTTCCCTCTTTCCCCTCGACAGTCACTTTTCCCCCCTTTCCCTCGCCAGTCTCTGTTATCTCTCTTCCCTCGGTGTCTAATTCTTCCCACTTTCACTCACCTCCTTCTTTTCCATTAACTCTCTTGTCCTTGTTTTCCCTCGCCTGTCTCTTTTCCCTGTTATTCGTCAGCTCTGTTATCCCTCTTTTCCCTCGCCAGTCTCTTTCCCCTGGTTTATCTCGCCTCTCTCTTTCCCTCGCCAGTCTCTGTTACCTCTCTTCCCTCGGTGTCTAATTCTTCCCACTTTCACCCGACTCCCTCTTTCCCCTCTCATTCCTCAATTCTCTGTTGTCCCTCGTTGCCCTCCCCTCTCTCTTTTACCTCTCTTCCCTCTAGGTCTAATTTTTCCACATTCACTCGCCTCTCTCTTTTCCCTGTTATTCGTCAACTCTATTATCCCTCTTTTCCCTCGCCAGTCTCTTTCCCCTGGTTTCTCTCGCCTCTCTCTGTTCCCTGGCTTTCCTCTTTTCTATGAAATCTCTCTTTTCCCTATTTCCAATCAACCCTCTCTTTTCCCTCTTCCCCCCTCGGCAGTCTCTTTCCCCTGGTTTATCTCGCCTCTCTCTTTCCCTCGCCAGTCTCTGTTACCTCTCTTCCCTCGGTGTCTAATTCTTCCCACTTTCACTCGCCTCCCACTTTTCCATTAACTCTCTCTTGTCCTTGTTTTCCCTCGCCTATCTCTTTCCCTCTGATTTCCCTCGTCAGTCTCTTTCCCCTGCTTTCCCTCAACCCTCTCTTTTCCCTCTTTCCCCTCGACAGTCACTTTTCCCCCCTTTCCCTCGCCAGTCTCTGTTATCTCTCTTCCCTCGGTGTCTAATACTTCCCACTTGCCCTCGCCTCTCTCTTTTCCATGAACTCTCTCTTGTCCTTGTTTTCCCTCGCCTCTCTCTTTTCCCTGTAATTCGTCAACTCTGTCATCCCTCTTTTCCCTCGCCAGTCTCTTTCCCCTGGTTTATCTCGCCTCTCTCTTTCCCTCGCAGGTCTCTTTTACGTCTCTTCCCTTGGTGTCTAATTCTTCCCACTTTCACTCGCCTCCCTCTTTTCCATTAACTCTCTCTTGTCCTTGTTTTCCCTCGCCTGTCTCTTTCCCTCTGCTTTCCCTCCATAGTCTCTTTCCCCTGCTTTCCCTCAACCCTCTCTTTTCCCTCTTCCCCCCTCGCCAGTCTCTTTCCCCTGGTTTATCTCGCCTCTCTCTTTCCTCGCCAGTCTCTTTTACGTCTCTTCCCTTGGTGTCTAATTCTTCCCACTTGCACTCGCCTCCCTCTTTTCCATTAACTCTCTCTTGTCCTTGTTTTCCCTCGCCTGTCTCTTTCCCTCTGCTTTCCCTCCATAGTCTCTTTCCCCTGCTTTCCCTCAACCCTCTCTTTTCCCTCTTCCCCCCTCGCCAGTCTCTTTCCCCTGGTTTATCTCGCCTCTCTCTTTCCCTCGCCAGTCTCTGTTACCTCTCTTCCCTCGGTGTCTAATACTTCCCACTTTCCCTCGCCCCTCTCTTTTCCATGAACTCTCTCTTGTCCTTGTTTTCCCTCGCCTGTCTCTTTCCCCCTGCTTTGCCATGACTCTCTCTTTTCCAACTTTTCCCTCGCCAGTCACCTTTCCCTCCTTTTCCTCGCCAGTCTCTGTTACCTCTCTTCCCTCGGTCTCTAATACTTCCCAGTTTCACTCGCCTCCCTCTTTTCCAATAACACTCTTGTCCTTGCGTTTTCTCAACTCTCTCTTTTCCAAGTTTTCCCTCGACTGACACTTCTCCCCCGTTTCCCTCGCCAGTCTCTGTTATCTCTCTTCCGTCGGTGTCTAATACTTCCCACTTTCCCTCGCCTCTCTCTTTTCCCTGTTATTCGTCAGCTCTGTTATCCCTCTTTTCCCTCGCCAGTCTCTTTCCCCTGGTTTATCTCGCCTCTCTCTTTCCCTCGCCAGTCTCTGTTATCTCTCTTCCCTCGGTGTCTAATACTTCCCACTTGCCCTCGCCTCTCTCTTTTCCATGAACTCTCTCTTGTCCTTGTTTTCCCTCGCCTCTCTCTTTTCCCTGTAATTCGTCAACTCTGTTATCCCTCTTTTCCCTCGCCAGTCTCTTTCCCCTGGTTTCTCTCGCCTCTCTCTGTTCCCTGGCTTTCCTCTTTTCTATGAAATCTCTCTTTTCCCTATTTCCAATCAACCCTCTCTTTTCCCTCTTCCCCCCTCGCCAGTCTCTTTCCCCTGGTTTATCTCGCCTCTCTCTTTCCCTCGCCAGTCTCTGTTACCTCTCTTCCCTCGGTGTCTAATTCTTCCCACTTTTACTCACCTCCTTCTTTTCCATTAACTCTCTTGTCCTTGTTTTCCCTCGCCTGTCTCTTTTCCCCTGCTTTGCCATGACTCTCTCTTCTCCAACTTTTCCCTCGCCAGTCACCTTTCCCTCCTTTTCCTCGCCAGTCTCTGTTACCTCTCTTCCCTCGGTGTCTAATTCTTCCCACTTTCACCCGACTCCCTCTTTCCCCTCTCATTCCTCAATTCTCTGTTGTCCCTCGTTGCCCTCCCCTCTCTCTCTTACCTCTCTTCCCTCTAGGTCTAATTTTTCCACTTTCCCTCGCCTCTCTCTTTTCCCTGTTATTCGTCAACTCTGTTATCCCTCTTTTCCCTCGCCAGTCTCTTTCCCCTGGTTTCTCTCGCCTCTCTCTGTTCCCTGGCTTTCCTCTTTTCTATGAAATCTCTCTTTTCCCTATTTCCAATCAACCCTCTCTTTTCCCTCTTTCCCCTCGCCAGTCACTTTTCCTTCCTTTCCCTCGCCAGTCTCTTTTAACCTCTATTCCCTCCGTGCCTAATTTTCAAACTTACACTCCACTCCCTCTTTTCCATGAACTCTCTCGTTCCCCTATTTCCAGTCAACTCTCTCTTTTCCCTCCTCCCCCCTCGCCAGTCTGTTTCCCCTGGTTTATCTCGCCTCTCTCTTTCCCTCGCCAGTCTCTTTTACGTCTCTTCCCTTGGTGTCTAATTCTTCCCACTTTCACTCGCCTCCCTCTTTTCCATTAACTCTCTCTTGTCCTTGTTTTCCCTCGCCTGTCTCTTTCCCTCTGCTTTCCCTCCATAGTCTCTTTCCCCTGCTTTCCCTCAACCCTCTCTTTTCCCTCTTCCCCCCTCGCCAGTCTCTTTCCCCTGGTTTATCTCGCCTCTCTCTTTCCCTCGCCAGTCTCTGTTACCTCTCTTCCCTCGGTGTCTAATACTTCCCACTTTCCCTCGCCTCTCTCTTTTCCATGAACTCTCTCTTGTCCTTGTTTTCCCTCGCCTCTCTCTTTTCCCTGTAATTCGTCAACTCTGTTATCCCTCTTTTCCCTCGCCAGTCTCTTTCCCCTGGTTTATCTCGCCTCTCTCTTTCCCTCGCCAGTCTCTTTTACGTCTCTTCCCTTGGTGTCTAATTCTTCCCACTTTCACTCGCCTCCCTCTTTTCCATTAACTCTCTCTTGTCCTTGTTTTCCCTCGCCTGTCTCTTTCCCTCTGCTTTCCCTCCATAGTCTCTTTCCCCTGCTTTCCCTCAACCCTCTCTTTTCCCTCTTCCCCCCTCGCCAGTCTGTTTCCCCTGGTTTATCTCGCCTCTCTCTTTCCCTCGCCAGTCTCTTTTACGTCTCTTCCCTTGGTGTCTAATTCTTCCCACTTGCACTCGCCTCCCTCTTTTCCATTAACTCTCTCTTGTCCTTGTTTTCCCTCGCCTGTCTCTTTCCCTCTGCTTTCCCTCCATAGTCTCTTTCCCCTGCTTTCCCTCAACCCTCTCTTTTCCCTCTTCCCCCCTCGCCAGTCTCTTTCCCCTGGTTTATCTCGCCTCTCTCTTTCCCTCGCCAGTCTCTGTTACCTCTCTTCCCTCGGTGTCTAATACTTCCCACTTTCCCTCGCCCCTCTCTTTTCCATGAACTCTCTCTTGTCCTTGTTTTCCCTCGCCTGTCTCTTTCCCCCTGCTTTGCCATGACTCTCTCTTTTCCAACTTTTCCCTCGCCAGTCACCTTTCCCTCCTTTTCCTCGCCAGTCTCTGTTACCTCTCTTCCCTCGGTCTCTAATACTTCCCAGTTTCACTCGCCTCCCTCTTTTCCAATAACACTCTTGTCCTTGTGTTTTCTCAACTCTCTCTTTTCCAAGTTTTCCCTCGACTGACACTTCTCCCCCGTTTCCCTCGCCAGTCTCTGTTATCTCTCTTCCGTCGGTGTCT
Organism: Harpia harpyja; assembly: GCF_026419915.1. Taxonomy (NCBI): domain Eukaryota; kingdom Metazoa; phylum Chordata; class Aves; order Accipitriformes; family Accipitridae; genus Harpia; species Harpia harpyja. The sequence continues at coordinate 24,570,084 of NC_068968.1, read as the reverse complement.
AATACTTCCCACTTTCCCTCGCCTCTCTCTTTTCCCTGTTATTCGTCAGCGCTGTTATCACTCTTTTCCCTCGCCAGTCTCTTTCCCCTGGTTTATCTCGCCTCTCTCTTTCCCTCGCCAGTCTCTGTTACCTCTCTTCCCTCGGTGTCTAATTCTTCCCACTTTCACTCACCTCCTTCTTTTCCATTAACTCTCTTGTCCTTGTTTTCCCTCGCCTGTCTCTTTCCCCCTGCTTTGCCATGACTCTCTCTTTTCCAACTTTTCCCTCGCCTGTCACCTTTCCCTCCTTTTCCTCGCCAGTCTCTGTTACCTCTCTTCCCTCTAGGTCTAATTTTTCCACTTTCCCTCGCCTCCCTCTTTTCCATTAACTCTCTCTTGTCCTTGTTTTCCCTCGACTGTCTCTTTCCCTCTGCTTTCCCTCCATAGTCTCTTTCCCCTTCTTTCCCTCAACCCTCTCTTTTCCCTCTTCCCCCCTCGCCAGTCTCTTTCCCCTGGTTTATCTCGCCTCTCTCTTTCCCTCGCCAGTCTCTGTTACCTCTCTTCCCTCGGTGTCTAATTCTTCCCACTTTCACCCGACTCCCTCTTTCCCCTCTCATTCCTCAATTCTCTGTTGTCCCTCGTTGCCCTCCCCTCTCTCTTTTACCTCTCTTCCCTCTAGGTCTAATTTTTCCACATTCACTCGCCTCTCTCTTTTCCCTGTTATTCGTAAACTCTATTATCCCTCTTTTCCCTCGCCAGTCTCTTTCCCCTGGTTTCTCTCGCCTCTCTCTGTTCCCTGGCTTTCCTCTTTTCTATGAAATCTCTCTTTTCCCTATTTCCAATCAACCCTCTCTTTTCCCTCTTCCCCCCTCGGCAGTCTCTTTCCCCTGGTTTCTCTCGCCTCTCTCTTTCCCTCGCCAGTCTCTGTTACCTCTCTTCCCTCGGTGTCTAATTCTTCCCACTTTCACTCGCCTCCCTCTTTTCCATTAACTCTCTCTTGTCCTTGTTTTCCCTCGCCTATCTCTTTCCCTCTGATTTCCCTCGTCAGTCTCTTTCCCCTGCTTTCCCTCAACCCTCTCTTTTCCCTCTTTCCCCTCGACAGTCACTTTTCCCCCCTTTCCCTCGCCAGTCTCTGTTATCTCTCTTCCCTCGGTGTCTAATTCTTCCCACTTTCACTCACCTCCTTCTTTTCCATTAACTCTCTTGTCCTTGTTTTCCCTCGCCTGTCTCTTTTCCCTGTTATTCGTCAGCTCTGTTATCCCTCTTTTCCCTCGCCAGTCTCTTTCCCCTGGTTTATCTCGCCTCTCTCTTTCCCTCGCCAGTCTCTGTTACCTCTCTTCCCTCGGTGTCTAATTCTTCCCACTTTCACCCGACTCCCTCTTTCCCCTCTCATTCCTCAATTCTCTGTTGTCCCTCGTTGCCCTCCCCTCTCTCTTTTACCTCTCTTCCCTCTAGGTCTAATTTTTCCACATTCACTCGCCTCTCTCTTTTCCCTGTTATTCGTCAACTCTATTATCCCTCTTTTCCCTCGCCAGTCTCTTTCCCCTGGTTTCTCTCGCCTCTCTCTGTTCCCTGGCTTTCCTCTTTTCTATGAAATCTCTCTTTTCCCTATTTCCAATCAACCCTCTCTTTTCCCTCTTCCCCCCTCGGCAGTCTCTTTCCCCTGGTTTATCTCGCCTCTCTCTTTCCCTCGCCAGTCTCTGTTACCTCTCTTCCCTCGGTGTCTAATTCTTCCCACTTTCACTCGCCTCCCACTTTTCCATTAACTCTCTCTTGTCCTTGTTTTCCCTCGCCTATCTCTTTCCCTCTGATTTCCCTCGTCAGTCTCTTTCCCCTGCTTTCCCTCAACCCTCTCTTTTCCCTCTTTCCCCTCGACAGTCACTTTTCCCCCCTTTCCCTCGCCAGTCTCTGTTATCTCTCTTCCCTCGGTGTCTAATACTTCCCACTTGCCCTCGCCTCTCTCTTTTCCATGAACTCTCTCTTGTCCTTGTTTTCCCTCGCCTCTCTCTTTTCCCTGTAATTCGTCAACTCTGTCATCCCTCTTTTCCCTCGCCAGTCTCTTTCCCCTGGTTTATCTCGCCTCTCTCTTTCCCTCGCAGGTCTCTTTTACGTCTCTTCCCTTGGTGTCTAATTCTTCCCACTTTCACTCGCCTCCCTCTTTTCCATTAACTCTCTCTTGTCCTTGTTTTCCCTCGCCTGTCTCTTTCCCTCTGCTTTCCCTCCATAGTCTCTTTCCCCTGCTTTCCCTCAACCCTCTCTTTTCCCTCTTCCCCCCTCGCCAGTCTCTTTCCCCTGGTTTATCTCGCCTCTCTCTTTCCCTCGCCAGTCTCTTTTACGTCTCTTCCCTTGGTGTCTAATTCTTCCCACTTGCACTCGCCTCCCTCTTTTCCATTAACTCTCTCTTGTCCTTGTTTTCCCTCGCCTGTCTCTTTCCCTCTGCTTTCCCTCCATAGTCTCTTTCCCCTGCTTTCCCTCAACCCTCTCTTTTCCCTCTTCCCCCCTCGCCAGTCTCTTTCCCCTGGTTTATCTCGCCTCTCTCTTTCCCTCGCCAGTCTCTGTTACCTCTCTTCCCTCGGTGTCTAATACTTCCCACTTTCCCTCGCCCCTCTCTTTTCCATGAACTCTCTCTTGTCCTTGTTTTCCCTCGCCTGTCTCTTTCCCCCTGCTTTGCCATGACTCTCTCTTTTCCAACTTTTCCCTCGCCAGTCACCTTTCCCTCCTTTTCCTCGCCAGTCTCTGTTACCTCTCTTCCCTCGGTCTCTAATACTTCCCAGTTTCACTCGCCTCCCTCTTTTCCAATAACACTCTTGTCCTTGCGTTTTCTCAACTCTCTCTTTTCCAAGTTTTCCCTCGACTGACACTTCTCCCCCGTTTCCCTCGCCAGTCTCTGTTATCTCTCTTCCGTCGGTGTCTAATACTTCCCACTTTCCCTCGCCTCTCTCTTTTCCCTGTTATTCGTCAGCTCTGTTATCCCTCTTTTCCCTCGCCAGTCTCTTTCCCCTGGTTTATCTCGCCTCTCTCTTTCCCTCGCCAGTCTCTGTTACCTCTCTTCCCTCGGTGTCTAATTCTTCCCACTTTCACCCGACTCCCTCTTTCCCCTCTCATTCCTCAATTCTCTGTTGTCCCTCGTTGCCCTCCCCTCTCTCTTTTACCTCTCTTCCCTCTAGGTCTAATTTTTCCACATTCACTCGCCTCTCTCTTTTCCCTGTTATTCGTCAACTCTGTTATCCCTCTTTTCCCTCGCCAGTCTCTTTCCCCTGGTTTCTCTCGCCTCTCTCTGTTCCCTGGCTTTCCTCTTTTCTATGAAATCTCTCTTTTCCCTATTTCCAATCAACCCTCTCTTTTCCCTCTTCCCCCCTCGGCAGTCTCTTTCCCCTGGTTTATCTCGCCTCTCTCTTTCCCTCGCCAGTCTCTGTTACCTCTCTTCCCTCGGTGTCTAATTCTTCCCACTTTCACCCGACTCCCTCTTTCCCCTCTCATTCCTCAATTCTCTGTTGTCCCTCGTTGCCCTCCCCTCTCTCTTTTACCTCTCTTCCCTCTAGGTCTAATTTTTCCACATTCACTCGCCTCTCTCTTTTCCCTGTTATTCGTCAACTCTATTATCCCTCTTTTCCCTCGCCAGTCTCTTTCCCCTGGTTTCTCTCGCCTCTCTCTGTTCCCTGGCTTTCCTCTTTTCTATGAAATCTCTCTTTTCCCTATTTCCAATCAACCCTCTCTTTTCCCTCTTCCCCCCTCGGCAGTCTCTTTCCCCTGGTTTCTCTCGCCTCTCTCTTTCCCTCGCCAGTCTCTGTTACCTCTCTTCCCTCGGTGTCTAATTCTTCCCACTTTCACTCGCCTCCCTCTTTTCCATTAACTCTCTCTTGTCCTTGTTTTCCCTCGCCTATCTCTTTCCCTCTGATTTCCCTCGTCAGTCTCTTTCCCCTGCTTTCCCTCAACCCTCTCTTTTCCCTCTTTCCCCTCGACAGTCACTTTTCCCCCCTTTCCCTCGCCAGTCTCTGTTATCTCTCTTCCCTCGGTGTCTAATTCTTCCCACTTTCACTCACCTCCTTCTTTTCCATTAACTCTCTTGTCCTTGTTTTCCCTCGCCTGTCTCTTTTCCCTGTTATTCGTCAGCTCTGTTATCCCTCTTTTCCCTCGCCAGTCTCTTTCCCCTGGTTTATCTCGCCTCTCTCTTTCCCTCGCCAGTCTCTGTTACCTCTCTTCCCTCGGTGTCTAATTCTTCCCACTTTCACCCGACTCCCTCTTTCCCCTCTCATTCCTCAATTCTCTGTTGTCCCTCGTTGCCCTCCCCTCTCTCTTTTACCTCTCTTCCCTCTAGGTCTAATTTTTCCACATTCACTCGCCTCTCTCTTTTCCCTGTTATTCGTCAACTCTGTTATCCCTCTTTTCCCTCGCCAGTCTCTTTCCCCTGGTTTCTCTCGCCTCTCTCTGTTCCCTGGCTTTCCTCTTTTCTATGAAATCTCTCTTTTCCCTATTTCCAATCAACCCTCTCTTTTCCCTCTTCCCCCCTCGGCAGTCTCTTTCCCCTGGTTTATCTCGCCTCTCTCTTTCCCTCGCCAGTCTCTGTTACCTCTCTTCCCTCGGTGTCTAATTCTTCCCACTTTCACTCGCCTCCCACTTTTCCATTAACTCTCTCTTGTCCTTGTTTTCCCTCGCCTATCTCTTTCCCTCTGATTTCCCTCGTCAGTCTCTTTCCCCTGCTTTCCCTCAACCCTCTCTTTTCCCTCTTTCCCCTCGACAGTCACTTTTCCCCCCTTTCCCTCGCCAGTCTCTGTTATCTCTCTTCCCTCGGTGTCTAATACTTCCCACTTGCCCTCGCCTCTCTCTTTTCCATGAACTCTCTCTTGTCCTTGTTTTCCCTCGCCTCTCTCTTTTCCCTGTAATTCGTCAACTCTGTCATCCCTCTTTTCCCTCGCCAGTCTCTTTCCCCTGGTTTATCTCGCCTCTCTCTTTCCCTCGCAGGTCTCTTTTACGTCTCTTCCCTTGGTGTCTAATTCTTCCCACTTTCACTCGCCTCCCTCTTTTCCATTAACTCTCTCTTGTCCTTGTTTTCCCTCGCCTGTCTCTTTCCCTCTGCTTTCCCTCCATAGTCTCTTTCCCCTGCTTTCCCTCAACCCTCTCTTTTCCCTCTTCCCCCCTCGCCAGTCTCTTTCCCCTGGTTTATCTCGCCTCTCTCTTTCCCTCGCCAGTCTCTTTTACGTCTCTTCCCTTGGTGTCTAATTCTTCCCACTTGCACTCGCCTCCCTCTTTTCCATTAACTCTCTCTTGTCCTTGTTTTCCCTCGCCTGTCTCTTTCCCTCTGCTTTCCCTCCATAGTCTCTTTCCCCTGCTTTCCCTCAACCCTCTCTTTTCCCTCTTCCCCCCTCGCCAGTCTCTTTCCCCTGGTTTATCTCGCCTCTCTCTTTCCCTCGCCAGTCTCTGTTACCTCTCTTCCCTCGGTGTCTAATACTTCCCACTTTCCCTCGCCCCTCTCTTTTCCATGAACTCTCTCTTGTCCTTGTTTTCCCTCGCCTGTCTCTTTCCCCCTGCTTTGCCATGACTCTCTCTTTTCCAACTTTTCCCTCGCCAGTCACCTTTCCCTCCTTTTCCTCGCCAGTCTCTGTTACCTCTCTTCCCTCGGTCTCTAATACTTCCCAGTTTCACTCGCCTCCCTCTTTTCCAATAACACTCTTGTCCTTGTGTTTTCTCAACTCTCTCTTTTCCAAGTTTTCCCTCGACTGTCACTTCTCCCCCGTTTCCCTCGCCAGTCTCTGTTATCTCTCTTCCGTCGGTGTCTAATACTTCCCACTTTCCCTCGCCTCTCTCTTTTCCCTG